>NC_042617.1:321133883-321758883 GCF_901001135.1 Rhinatrema bivittatum
CCATTTGAGTTGACACTAGAACAAGCATTGTTAACTTGGAGAGGACCAGGGGATGATTCTTTACAAGTCCTCTCATCCTTTTTAGCTAAAAAAATTTCCATGCCTCCTCTCGATCTTTTCTACCCAGATCCCATGCCAACAGAAACCCCTTAAATGGCATTCAGGAGAGGCTCGTAGATCAGAGCACAGAGCTAGAAATTCCTGCTCCCATCTGCTCCATCATATCGCTGCTGGCTACTGCAGCAGGACATACCCAGGAGGTCCAGTCAGGAGGCCCTCCATGGAGCTTGGGGGAAGCCTCCCAGAGTGATGATCCTTTTCTGGTTTCAGAAGAGACTGTATCTTCCCCAGTACTACCAGAGGGGACTCAGTCAGATGATGAAGTTGCTCAAGACCACCTACACATCTTTAGCAGCCTATGAGAAACACAGGATCTTAGGTCTGGTCCCCTGGGGAAATCTCAGCTGCTTCCACCCCAGTGCAAGAGCTCCCAGTGAATAGCATCCTGACTCAGATAGTGGCCAGTCCAGGTCGCAAGTATCCAGCAGATCCCCAAAGTAGATCTGTTTCTTGTTACTCACTCCCAGGGATAGTAGTGGCTTTCTCTAGTCTATCTGGCTATTGTTTTATTTTTTTAAATGCATAGCTCTCTCTCATTCAGCAATGTTCGTGGTGGGATACAGAGCAACACATATGGACTTCTCCTCCAGGAACTTACCCATATCTCTCTTAAATCCCGCTATGTCAATCGCCATGATAATATCCTCTGGCAACAGATTACATAGCTTGATTGTACAGTAAACGAAAAAGTATTTTCTGTGATTTATTTTAAACCTGCTGCTGCTGGTAAATTTCATGGCGTATCCCTTGCTTCAGTATTATTTGAAAAAGTAAATAACTTTCCTTTATTTGCCTGCATTCATTAGTTTATATATCATATCCCCTCTCAGTTGTATATTTTCCAAGCTATTCAGAGGGGAGTTATTCTATCTCTCTTACCATTTCTGTTGCCCTTATCAGAATTTGGGTCAAATTAGATGCCCTGGGTGCTCTGTGTGTGAGAATGTGTTGGTTATTGATATGTTCCATCATTCTATATTGAAATATCCATATTTGATTAATGGGTCCTTTTCTTGTCAGTCTGAGTAGGTCATATATGCTATTGTATGTCCGTGTAACCTAATATATATTGGCCACACAAAGCGGATGATTCGGCAAAGAATTGTGGAGCATAAAAGTAACATACATATTAAAAAGGAGGGGGCTCCGTTAGTGGCCCATTGGAGTATGTGTGATCACTGGGTGGACTAGCTAAAGTTTTTTGTGATTCAACAAATTAGTGAGGATTATCGAGGGTATATTCCCCGAATTTTATGGTAAACAGAACAAAGATTTATTTATTGGTGGAGAACATCATATCCTCGGGGTTTGAATAGCAATGTTGAGTGGGAAGCGTTTTATTAACATTGTGTTGATTTGATCGGTAAGGTATTGAAGAACTTTATGGGGATTGGTTAGTAAGGGAATGGGCGAGTGTGTTGCAATTGGCCAAAATGGGTATTTAAAGATGACGGACAGAACGTCAGATAACATGGATGGCGGCATCCATTTGTGTGCGGCCCTTCTGTGTGTTGGCTCGGATTAAAAGTATTAAGCTTTTTCATTGTGTAAGGTTGGTATATGTTTGAAGTTTAATGTATCCGGTGCAGGAATATGTTAATAAGTTTTTGTTTCTAAAAAATGTTTTTGTATCAGTAGGAAATGGGTTTCATCGTGTACTGACGGCATTAAAAGCGATTTATACTGCATGGTATTGTAATGAATCCATGTGGACTATGAGGTAGGGTGATTATTTAAACATTGAATATTTGTGGTGGTTTGATTGATGTGGGCATATAGGTTCATAATTTCTTTTTTGTATTTGTAGATAAAGAGTGTGGTGTTGAAGTGGTGCAGTGAAGTTAAGAATAGTATAAATGTGTTATCCTCTAGATCTCTTTCCTGGATAGTAGCTCCTAATATGGAACATATCATTGTGTAACTACAGTATGGGTTATTTTTCCTTATATGTATCCCCTTGAACTTGTCCACATTAAATTTCATCTGCCATTTGGATGCCCAATCTTCCAGTCTCACAAGGTCCTTCTGCAATTTAACACAATCCATTTATGATTTAACTGTGTTATCCTCTAGATCTCTTTCCTGGGTAGTAGCTCCTAATATGGAACCTATCATCGTGTAACTACAGTATGGGTTATTTTTCCCTATATGTATCACCTTGAACTTGTCCATATTAAATTTCATCTGCCATTTGGATGCCCAATCTTCCAGTCTCACAAGGCCCTTCTGCAATTTATCACAATCCATTTATGATTTAACTACTCTGAATAATTTTTTATCATCTGTAAATTTGATTACTTTACTTGCAGTATTCCTTTCCAGATCATTTAGAAATATATTGAAAAGCACTGGTCCAAGTACAGATCCCTGAGGCACTCAACTGTTTACTCTTTTCAACTGAGAAAATTGACCATTTAATCCTACTCTCTGTCTTCCTGTCTTCTTCTCCTATCCCATGACTTTTTAGTTTTCTTAGAAACCTCTCATGAGGGACTTTGTCAACGCCTTCTGAAAATCCAAATACACTACATCTACAGTTCATCTTTATCTACATGTTTATTAACCCCTTAAAAAAAAAAATGAAGCAGGTTTGGGAGGCAAGACTTGCCTTGAGTAAATCCATGCTTACTGTGTTCCAGTAAACTAAGCCATTCTATATGCTTTGATTTTGATCTTTAGAATCGTTTCCACTATTTTTCCCAGCACTGAAATCAGGCTCACTGGTCTATAGTTTCCTGGATCACCCATGAGCCATTTTTAAATATTGAGGTTATATTGGCTTCCCCCTCCAGTCTTCAGGTACAGTGGATGATTTTAATGATAGGTTACAAATTTTAACTAAGAGATCTGAAATTTCATTTTTGAGTTCCTTCAGAACCCTGGGTGCATGCCATCCGATCCAAGTGATTTGCTACTTTTTAGTTTGTCAGTCTGGCCTACTGCATCTTCCACGTTCACTGTGATTTGGTTTAGTTCATCTGACACATCACCATTGAAAACCATCTCCGGAACTGGTATCTCCCCAACATTCTCATCAGTAAACACAGAAGCAAAGAATTAATTTACGGGCGAATTTTAAAAGCCCTGCTCGCGTAAATCCGCCCGGATTTACGCGAGCAGGGCCCTCATGTGCCGGCGCGCCTATTTTGCATAGGCCGCCGGCGCGCGCAGAGCCCCGGGACGCGCGTAAGTCCCGAGGTTTTTTTGAAGGGGGCGTGTCGGGGCGTGTCAGAGGCAGGGCCGAGTGACGCGGCATTTCGGGGGTGGGGCATGGCGTTTCGGGGGCGGGATCGGGGGCGTGGCGCTGGCCCGGGGGCGTGGTCGAGGCCTCCGGACCAGCCCCCGGGTCGGAGGATGGCGTGCCAGCAGTCCGCTGGCACACGTAGATTTACGTCTGCTTCTCGCAGGCGTAAATCTAGGGACAAAGGTAAGGGGGGGTTTAGATAGGGCCGGGGGGGTGGGTTAGGTAGGGGAAGGGAGGGGAAAGTGAG
The DNA here is from genome assembly GCF_901001135.1 of Rhinatrema bivittatum. NCBI lineage: Eukaryota > Metazoa > Chordata > Amphibia > Gymnophiona > Rhinatrematidae > Rhinatrema > Rhinatrema bivittatum. Next base: position 321,137,495 of record NC_042617.1, read on the forward strand.
GGGAGGGCGAAAGAAAGTTCCCTCCGAGGCGGAGCGGCCTTGGAGGGAACGGAGGCAGGCTGCGCGGCTCGGCGCACGCAGGCTGCCCAAAATCGGCAGCCTTGCGCGCGCCGATCCAGGATTTTAGAGGATACGCGAGGCTATGCGCGTACCTTATAAAATCCAGCGTACTTTTGTTTGCGCCTGCTGCGCAAACAAAAGTACGCGATCACGCTTTTTAAAAAAATCTACCCCTTAGTCTCTCTGCAATGGCCTTATCTTCCCTAAGAGCCCCTTTAACTGCTCAGTCATCTAATGGTCCAACCGTCTTCCTCACAGGTTTCTTGCTTTGGATATATTTAAAAAACGTTTTTATTATGAGTTTTTGCCTCTATGGCCAAATTATTTTCAAATTCTCTTTTAGCCTGTCTTATCAGTGTTTTACATTAACTTGCCTATGCTTATGCTTTTTCCTATTTTCTTCAGATGGATCCGTCTTCCAATTTTTAAAGGAAGATCTTTTGGCTAAAATAGCCTTTCACTTCACCTTTTAACCATACCGATAATCGTTTGTCCTTCCTTCCACCTTTCTTAATGCGTGGAATATATCTGGACTGCGCTTCTAAGATGATATTTTTTAACAATGTAGTTGCACCTTCAGTTTTTTTCTAACTATTTTTCTCATTTTATCAAAGTTTCCTTTTGAAAGTTTAGTGCTAGAGCTGTGGATTTTTATTGTCCCCCTTCCAGTCATTAATTCAAATGTGCATTGTGTAGCTATAATTTGGGTTGCTCATCCCTACATGCATCACTTTGCTCTTGTCCACATAACATGTCATCTGTTCTCTTTTCTTTTTCTAAATAATTCCTAATATTCAATTTGCTTTTTTGACCACTGCTGCACACTGAGCCAAAGATGTCACGATATTGTTCACAAGGACGCTGAGGTTCTTTTTCTTATGGGGTCGATTTTAAAACAAACGCGTGTGCATCCATGTACACGCAGTTCCCGGCACACGCACATGGACGTGACTGTTTTATAACATGTGCGTGTAGATTTTAATGTAAGCATGCACATATGTGGGTGGGTTGCGACTTGCACACGCAAGGGGGAATTTAAAAAAACAACACACTTCTGTTACATAAAACGGGCACAGGGAAAACTAGCCTTGGTCTTTTCCCTGCATTGGACCAGATGGCTTCTTTATGTGTATCCTCTGATACTGCTAGTGTCAGACACTTTTGAAGCTGAGAGAAGACCAAGGTGCATTGACTCTTATAAAACCCCTTGCAGCTGAGACAGATTTGGTTTCCATTGCTCAGAGAGTTATCCATCAAGGAACAAGTCAGGCTTGGGACTTCACCAGACCTCATCACTCAAGATTGGGGCAGGTTGTGCCATCCCAAAATCAGGTCCCTGACTCTCACTATCTGGATGTTACAAGGTTGACCTTGTAACCCCTTGATCTATTTGACAATGTGTCTTGGGTTCTCTTAGCTTCAAGAAAAGATTCCGCTAGGAAGTCTTATGGACTTAAATGGAAGAGGTTTACCCTGTGGTATTGCAGGAATTTGGAAAACCAGCCCCTTATTTCCTTTATAGATCCCTGGCTTCAGAATAAAACTGATCTCCAGGTTCCAATTTGTCTCTGAGCAAACTCTTAAATTAGCAGAGTACATTAACCAAGAAAATCTTACATGAAATTAACTTCTTTTTTATAATGGTTTTTTTGTCTCAAAAACAACTCTAACAGAAATCTAAAAAAAAAACACAGTTTGGTCCCTGTATCCTACACAGGCAACTCGTTATATACGTTACATTTTCATTACCTACATACACAGCCAATAAATACAGTACTCATTTACTTGCATCATAATCTCATGACAGCATCACCTCATAGAGCCAGTCAGACAGAAGATTTATTCCTTCATATATAAATATACTGATTACTTTGCCCCTTTTCTCCATCTTAGATCTCATTCTCCATTTTAGATCCAAGGACAAGCTGTCCTTTTGCCCTCCATCATAGATGGAGCATCATGTGATGTTTTCATTCTTTCAACTGGAAAACATGTTTATCTCCTACAAAAAGCGGAACAATGGCAGTTTCATTATGATCCAATACCCAGGTATGGGCCTAAAATAATTCTTGTTTTCTGACAGTTATGTCTTAATCATTCACTTCTTAATTAGATCGTAAGACTTTAGACAGATACACAAAATTGCTTAGCTCAGCTATCTGTTCCACAGCAATACCCTTAGCAAAACTGGCCTAATAATGAAGACCTTAAAATATAGAAACATAGAAATAATGGCAGAAAAGGAACAAATGGTCCATCAATCTGCACAGCAAGCTTATGGTAGCATCTGCCATTCCATCCAGGTCACCCCCATACTTATCAATTTCCCAGACCGTCAAAGTCAGAGCAATTTATCAGAATCTGCTTGTGATTTAACTACTCTGAATAATTTTGTATCATCTGCAAATTTGATTACCTCATACGTCGTATTCCTTTCCAGATCATTTATAAATATATTGAAAAGCACCAGTCCAAGTACAGATCCCTGAGGCACTCCACTGTTTATCCTTTTCCACTGAGAAAATTGACCATTTAATCCTACTCTGTTTCCTGTCTTTTAACCAGTTTGTAATCCACGAAAGGACATCACCTCCTATCCCATGATTTTTTAGTTTTCTTAGAAGCCTCTCATGAGGGACTTTGTCAAACGCCTTCTGAAAATCCAAATACACTACATCTACCGGTTCACCTTTATCCACATGTTTATTAACCGCACTGAAGTCAGGCTCACTGGTCTATAGTTTCCCGGATCGCCCCTGGAGCCCTTTTAAAATATTGTGGTTACATAGGCCACCCTCCAGTTTTCAGGTGCAATAGATCTGAAATTTCATTTTTGAGTTCCTTCAGAACCCTGGGATGCATACCATCCGTTCCAGTTCTAGGACTAGCTGTTCTGTGAAGCAGTCATTTATGATATCTAGAGAGTTAACCTGTCTATCATGTCCTGAAGAGACATTGTCCCAATCAGTACTGGGATAATTTAAAGTCTCACATTATCAGTGTTGCCAATTTATCTTTCGGATTTTTTTTTAAATTTAATTTTTATTGCCGTTTAAATCACATACATGAATTACCTCCAGGCAAAAAAGAGATACAATTAGAAACCATTACAGGAAAATAAATTAAAAAAGAAAGGCAAGTATATATAACCCTTTTCAAGTCCACATTTAGAAGAAACATGATGGAGAAACAGGCAATCATTTCAATAAACAACAAAAGGAAAGCCATCACATTCTTGAACCCCCAAATCAAATTCCCAATAACGCAACTTAAGAAAAAGAAAAAAGAAACTCATTTCAAAGCAGATTTATCCAAAAGAAAACAATCTGCATGAGTAGAGTCAGAGAATACAAACTTGTTTCCCTGATGGACTATGATACTTTTTCAGAGGAACTTTAAAAAGAACGAAGCTCCCAAAAGAAAAACATGTTGTTTCAATTGGAGAAAAAATGTCTTCCTCAACTATGTGGCTCTTGCCACATCAGGAAGTATCTGAATCCGCTGACCAGAAAACAGTTTTTATAATTGAAATACTGTTTAAGGACCAAGTCATTATCGCATTTCTGAGCACAAATAATTAAAAGTGTAGCTCTCGTTGAAATATTTTGAGAATTTCTCTGAAAAACAGACATGATCACTATCAAATGGAGCAAAGACATCCATTCCTCCCTCTTCTTCATTGATGTCCTGCCTTATATTAGGCATATAATAACATTTAGCAAGATCAATAACTTTATCCAGGGAAATCTGCAAAACCCCAATCAAATATATGTTTAATAATTCTTGTGGAGTAAGTAATCTTGAATTGGGAAAATTCCAAAGCCACAAATTCCTGGACCTAGTCAAATTCTCCAAAGAACACGCTGTTGTCCAAAGCCACAAATTCCTGGACCTAGTCAAATTCTCCAAAGAACACGCTGTTGTCAAACCCCTCCTCAAGAAACCTTCCCTAGACCCGAAAGACCCCTCCAACTTCCGCCCCATTTCCAACCTCCCTTTTATCTCCAAACTAATGAAAAAGGTGGTCAATTCTCAACTCATGGACTACCTGGAAAACCATGATATCCTCCATGTTTCCCAATTTGGATTCAGGAAACACTTTAATACTGAATCCTTACTCCTTTCCCTCACTGACCATCTCCTCAGAGGTCTGGGACAAGGCCACAGCTACCTCCTCGCCCTTCTCGATATTTCAGCGGCCTTCGACACCATCAGCCACTACCACATCCTGACACGGCTAGAAAGCATCGGCATCTCAGGAATTGCCCTCGCCTGGTTCAAATCCTACCTCACTAACAGAAAGTTCTCTGTCAAAATTGGAAACAACCTATCTGCATCTTACCCCTTACAACAAGGAGTCCCGCAAGGCTCATCACTTTCTTCGACCCTCTTCAATGTTTATCTCACACCTCTCTGCCACCTCCTCTCTGACCTTAAACTCAAATTCTACCTATACGCTGATGATGTACAGATCATCATTCCCATTCACAACTCCATATCTGACGCCCTGGAGCATTGGGAAAATTGTCTAGCAGCTATCAACGCCCTCCTCACCAACCTCCAGCTTGCTCTCAACACAAATAAAACAGAACTCCTCCACATCTCCTCGCATCCCCCTGACCTCCGTGACCTCCCACCCAATGACCCTAAACTCAACCTCCTTACTGCTCAACCCTCTGTCAGGGACCTAGGAGTCCTTCTCGATCCCAATCTAAGTATGAAACCCCACATCAATTCCATCCTCAAAACTGGCTTCTTCAAACTCAATGTTCTAAAGAAACTCAGACCCCTACTCTACACACATGACCTCCGTACAGTGATTCAAGCCACCCTCACCTCCAAACTTGATTACTGTAACGCCCTCCTCTTGGGACTCCCCCAGTCTTCAATAAAACCCCTCCAACTATTGCAAAACGCCACTGCAAGACTCATCACGAACACACGCAAACACGACCATATTACCCCCATCCTCAAGGACTTGCATTGGCTCCCCATCCTGTCCCGTATACACTACAAAACCCTGACCATAATACACAAGTCCATCCACACCCACAACTCAAACTGGCTCGACCTCCCATTCACCGCCTCCTTGTCCACCCGAGCCACCAGATCTACCAACAAAGGCACCCTTCATGTTCCATCCCTGAAAACAGCTCATCTCTCCTCCACCCGCGACCGTGCCATCTCCATTGCCGGTCCGGCCCTCTGGAACTCCCTGCCTGTCCACATGCGCCTTGAACCCTGTGCAATCAAATTCAAAAAGAAACTAAAAACACTTCTGTTCAACCATGCCTACACAGAATAGCCTTCTTAGTCCGTAGCCCGCCGCCCCCCCCCCCCTCCAGGTGACCGCCCTCTCCTTATCCCAAGGAGATACTCAATGTAAATTGTAAATTGTAAATTGTTAATTATTATTCTCTTGTTATGACTTACTTGTTTTCTATCCTTCTTACTGCCTATTGGTTACCCCCTCGCCCAGTTACTCTCCCTGTTGAAATGTACTTTCCAAGCTTGCAGTTATTATGTGAACCGGTATGATGTCCCCACAAATACCGGTATATAAAAGTTTCTAAATAAATAAAATAAATAAATTTATTATGAAAACCAAACTATCTTTAATTTGGCTGCACCAGAATTTTGTATCAGAGTCATTATTGAGGAAGCATTCTCAGCCTCACCAAGCCGTTGCCCAGGTTCCATTAATTTAGACAAGGTACCCTTAAAAAACATTATACAACTGAGTCACAGTACCATCCAAGGAGTTTTCAATGTGTGTAAGTACCTTCCAGATCTCTAGCAGCATTATGTTGGCTGGTGAGACCAAAGTCTCTCCTAACTCTATACCTTCCAGATCCCTGAGGCAGCAAAACAGCTTCTAGCACCAGGATCCCTCTCCTCATGGGGGCAACACTGCCAGAGGCACCCTGACAAATTCAATGCCTATTTGAGCTCCTGAGGTTCCACCAGCTCCAACATGCTGATTCCCAGTCTCAATATCTGGAAATCAGCGTTGTTCATCCTTTTGTATTGTCGAGACCGCTATCATCCCATCTGCGGACGTGTTCACATCTGGGAGATCTTCAACGCTGGGACTGGTTTTCTCATAACTCTGCACAACCAAAGTATCTTCAAAAGAGGGCAGAGAGGTTTGCACACCAGGGCTAAGGGAGGCTTCAGCAGCTTTCCCATTCAGGTCCCCCTGACTAGCTGTCTCGAGTTGCTGGATATGTGGGTCCATTGGGTCTCTGACCGGCATAGACACTGAAGGAGGATACAAAAACTTCCCCTTTGTTTTTCATCCCATCTTGTCCAAAATATAGGAAAATAAGACAAAAGAAAATGAATGGGGACATTACAAAACAAGGAGCTCAGAGACCAGTGACCTCTCAATTCAGCCATCTTGGAAATTCTCCCTCGCCCCCCTTTATTCTAATTTCAGCTAGCATTTAACAGTCTGTGTCTTCATCCTGGCCAGGATGAAGACACAGACTGTTTCATCACACATGGAATTTCTGTCCATAAGTGCATTTTGTTTTTTGTAGAACTTTTATCCTGCTATGTTGTAAGCCCCCTTGTGTCCTTCCTGGAGGAGGGAGACTTATCCAGTTTTATATTGTATAATCGGGATGATTAAAGACAATAAATGCTTGGTTGCAGAAGAATAAACTAATGTTAAATGTACAGAAGAGCACTCTACTGTGGGTGGGTTAAGTGATGGATGCCTGAGAATCAGCTTCACTTATTCCAGCTGTTACTGAAGCCCGGGACTTGGGGGTGACCCTGGATTCTGGATTAAACGTAAAAAGCTATATAGAAAGAACAGCCAAAGCTGCATTTCTTAAATTAAAAATGATCCCGCACTTAAAAGATGAAATTTCTATTGCAGATTTTAGAACAGTAGTGCAGGCTGATGCATGTCGCTTTGATGATTGTAATGCACTGTATTTAGGGCTACCCAAAGTTTTAACGAGTACTTCAGCTGATTCAAAATGGGGTAGCTAGTTTGCCGACTGTTGCAACCTGTTATGACCATATATCACCAAAGTGGAAGGAGCTTTACTATTTATATGTGCAAGAAAGATCCATTTAAAATCTTCACATTAGTGCACTTAGAACAGTTGTTTTTAAGTGAGTTGATTCAGCCTTATATACAGTAAATGCACATCCACTTCAGTCTGCAGAACAAAGTCTTCTGACAGTGCCATCTTTTACGGGAAACAGGAAATAGAGCCTTTTCTGTTGCTGGACCCAAGTTGTGGAATTTATTAGATAAAGAGTGACGGGAAGAAGCAGAGTATTTGCGTTTTAAGAAAAAGTTAAAGCTAACTTGGAGGAATTTTAGGTAATTGTTATGTTGTATGTTTTTAAACTATTTGCGTATTATTTTAAGGCATGTATATGTGTACATATATTACATACATGTAAGAACATAAGAAATTGGTCTGGCAATTTCTTATGTTCTTATATGTATGTATGTATACATATACATGCCTTAAAATAATTCGCAAATAGTTTAAAAACATACAACACAATAATGTTGCATGTTTACATTGGAATGTACATTGAATGTTGTTTTTTTTTTTTAATAGAATTGTGGAATAGAAGATTGATAAATATCAATCTATAATGTAATGAAACATCTACTTACAGAATTGCAGGTGTGCATAGGGTCTTTTACACAAGATTATCTCAAGTTGACATGCTGAACTATTTTATTCATTGGAACAGAGAGAAGGCAACAGTAAGAGGACTGATGGGACCTGGAAGGATTATGAATAGAACAGGACAGAAATACGGCCATGGAGGGTTTAGAAGCCAGAATAGGGCTCTGAAGGATCTGGGGCACAAGAGGCATTCTTGCACTCCCACCCTTGGTTTGAAAGAGATGAGCTGGGTGTGCTGAAGGCAAGAGCTTTACAACTTGGAGGTCAGAGAAAAGAGATCAGCAACATTCAAGGTCTGAAGAAATAAAATGAGAAATAGGCAAAGAACGTGGTGGCATTGGGCAGTATTTTGGACACCTTGGCAAACAAATGCACACATATTAGAGAAGCAAGGTACAGAAATGTTACTGGCTAAGCTTTTGGAGAAAGCAAGTAAGTGTGAGCACCAAGTCTAGAATTGTTGCAGTCTGACACTGCAGGCGAGGTAGTGGACCCTTGGGCCGGCCCACCTAGGATGACAGGGTAGGCCGGGAGGTGGAGCCACAGGCTGGCGGTGTTCACCCGGGAACCAGGAGCCCCCCAGGTGGAGCCCGTAGGGTCCTGGAACCTTGGGACTTGGGGAATAGGCTGAATGTCCAGTGGCAGGAATGGCCTTAGGCCGGAACTGTAGTAAAGGAAGTCCAAAGGTATTTGATAGTCCGAGAATCGGCTGTACAGGCCGGGGGCCAGCTGATGGCAGGACAGCGGGCGGCAGCAGGAACTGTAGCTAACCGGATACTTGAGGCAGAGTCTGTAGTAAGCTGGAACTGAAGCAGGCAGAAGACTGGAATGGAGTCTGTAGCAGGCTGTAGGCTGGAGCAAGGTCGAGAACAAGCCGGGGTCGGAGGCAGGCAGCAGACAGAAGCGAAGTCGGGAACGAACCAAGGTCAGAGGCAGGCGGCAGGCTGAAGCGAGTCAAAAGCAGTCCAAGGGTCAAGGCAGGAACGAAGAACAGACGAAGCGCAACTCAGAACTACTAGGCAGTAGTGAACCTCGTTGCAAGGCAAAGAGAAGGAGTCCGGACGCCGGTTATATCGGCCTTAGGGCGTGACATCATCAGCGCAGGCGGGGCCAGACTTCCGGGAGCTGTGCGCACAAAGTGGGTGTCCTCGCGCGCGAGGCAGCGGAGAGACGGGCAAGCAATGGCGGCCGCCACGTGGAGCAGGCAGCGCCGCCGGGGTCCCAGCCACGCGGAATGCGGCGTTTCCAGCGGCGGAGGTAGGCACCGTTCAGTCCTAGCGAAGGGGAAGCGGCGGAGACCGCAACAAGAATGGGATGCAGAATTGTTTTGTTGCCCATGAAAAAGACTTCAGTCTTTGAGAAATGTAGTTGCATGAAGTTGACTGAACAGATAATAAATAAGTAAAATTTCTGTGCTGTATGAGTTTATTATTCTTTATTTTGATTTTGGCTCCCTGGATTAGGAACACCACATTTGTAAGATGTTTCAGTAGTAGTGGGATTAATATTTTGAAAGCAAGTTGAGTCAAAACCACAGAAAAAAAACAACCTCGACAACAGCACTTGCTTGGACTCTATGATCACGGCATGAACATATCCAATATTTCTGTTAGAATAAACAAAATTGTTCAAGTGCACATCAACCTTCAGATAATTCTGAGAAAAATTCCTGAGTCATCAGTCTGGGGTATTTGTGTGGCCTTGGTTTCCAGGTTCAAATCTTGGCAAGGTTAACAAGCAGACTGTAAGTGCTTAATAATAACTATTCAACCAAAATAACAGCAAATGACTAGGGAGAAGAGAAGTGGTCCATCCAGTCTGTCCACACTGCCAAAGATCTAGTCCAGCATAACCCCTCGTAGGAGATTGCTCCTTATCCAAGGATGTTTCTGCTGTCTTTCTCCATTGAACTGCACTGTCTTGCGTAAATGAGCCGGCCAGGCTCCCCGTTAGTTCACACTCAGCATTGTCTGACATCAGGTTCTAAACGTAGCATCTTAAGGGGTAAGATATTTTTACTGGGCTGAAACCTAATGTATGAAGGGTGTGTTTTTTGCAAACAGACAAACAGCTCACCACAAAAATACACAGATCAACAAAAAGGAGCAGCACACAAATGATGCAATAAAGAAAGCCACCAATAATGAAACTGCTGAAAGTTTATCATTGTGAATTAAAAATGAAATCATATCCAAAAACATTTTATAAAAAATATGTATAAAATGTAACAATATATGACATAAAAAGTTGGCATACTGGGTCACACGGAGGTTCCATCGAGCTCAGCATCATGTTTCCAGTAGTGACCAATCCAGGTTACAAGTACCTAGCAAGTACAAAAACACTAAGAAGATCCCATGCTACTCATGCCAGTAATAGCAGTGGCCATTCCCTAAGTAAATTTGATTAATAGCAGTTTATGGACTTCTCCTCCAGGAACTTATCCAACCTTTTTTAAACTCAGTTACACTAACTGCCCTAATCACATATTCAGGCAACGAATTCCAGAGCTTAATTGTGAGTTGAGTGAAAAAGAATTTCCTTCGATTTGTTTTAAATGTGCTACTTGATAACTGCATGGATTTGTTCGCGCCCTGTCCGCGCCCGGCCCGCGCATGGGCCTGCTCACCTCACTAGCTCCTCTGCGGGTCATGGGTCGGCCTCCCCAGTGGCAGCCGTGAGCTCCTCCAGGCCTCTTGTAAGGCCTGGGGTGGGTCCTAGCTTCGCGGCGCGCCCTGATTGAATGTTCAATATAAGGAAGTTCCTGCCTGCACTTCCTTGCCTTGGCAATCGGGTTGGCACTGCATGTGTACTAGTTTGCCTCCATATTCACAGTCTTGTTCCAGTCTTGCGCCAGTGTCCTACTGTTCCAGCCTTTTCCAGCGTCCTACTGTTCCAGCCCTGTCCAGCTTCCTTCTGTTCCAGCGTCTGTCTGTCCTGTCTCCCCAAGTAGTACCCTCGGACTGTCTCTCTGGTACTGACCTTGGCCTGCTCCTTGATCATTCTGTCCGCTGCCTGGATCCTGACCTCTGCCTGCCTTGTGACCTCGTCTGACCTCCAGAACCTGACCCCTGCCTCGTTGACTACTCCTCGGATTGATCCTCAGATTCTGATCTCGGCTGCCATTGACCACGTCTTCTGATTCTGGCTCTGTCCCTTGCCTTGTCATCGCCTACACTGTTCTGGTCTTCCTTTCTCCATCAGACCTACAGCCTCGAGTCCGACCTCGCTCCCTTGCTGATCGTGGGCATGCCTCTCTAATACCTCTCCAGGAGACACTGCGAGGCCCACCTAAGTCCAAGCGGCCCGGCTCCCTACAGGCTCCACCCGGGGGGACCGCGGGCTTCCAGTGGTGAAGCTCATCCTAGCCTCTGTCTCCTCCTGTGTTCCGCCCCCTGGGGGTAGGTACTTCCTTGTCCCTACCAGGGAGCCGTTCTCCACTGCTCCAGGACAAGGGTCCACCTCCAAGTGCAACAGGTTGCCAAGGCCATGGACTCGGTGGAGTCTCCCGCCTACAGGGCCTTATTGGGTTTGGCTGCCACAATCCAAGGACATCGCAGGGCTTTGGAATCGCTAGCCTCTTCAGTGGAAGATTTTCGTTCCCAGCTGCGAGATACAGCCCTGGCCAATCCTGTGGGCCTATCGGCCTCCATGCTGCCCAAAGCATTGTTGGCGCTCCCTGCACCTCCTCGATACAACAGGGACCTATGCTGCTGTCGTGGCTTCCTCATTCAGTACTTCATGCAATTTGCTCTGCAACCCTCCTTGTTCCTGAAGGAAACCACTAAAGTGATCTTCATCCTTTCCCGTCTGGAAGGGAAGGCTCTTGCATGGGCCTCTCCCTTATGGGAACGCTCTGATCCCATGCTTTCCAAATTATCCGAGTTTGTTGCTCTCTTCAAGCAGACCTTCGGAGACCCAGGCCGCCAAGCTGTAGCCAGCCATAATCTACTCCACCTCCGTCAAGGGTCATGGACCCTCTCTGAGTATACGGTGGAGTTCAGGATCCTGTCTACTGGGTGGCAAGAAGATTGTCTGCAAGCCATCTTCCTAGATGGACTCTCCAGCGCTCTCAAAGATGAACTCTCCGTCCATGAGACTCCCACGTCTCTAGAAGACCTGATTTCCCTCACTGGGAAGATTGACTATCGTCTCCAGCAAAGGCTTCCCGCTCTCCTACACTGCGTCCCACGCATGTCCAGAGTCCTCCAGCCAAGGCTCCAGCACCACCACCCTCTCCCGTGGTGGTGGAACCTATGGAGGTGAACCGTGGACGACTGTCTCCGACCGAACATCTCCGTCGGAGGAAGGAGGATCTTTGCCTTTACTGTGGCACTTCCGGTCATCTTCGGCAGTCCTGTCTGGTCCATCCAGAAAACTGCAACGCCTGAGCCCGGTGGGGTTCCTGAGCTTAGGCGCTACAGTCACCGGCCCCCAACTCCTGCTTCCAGTCTCTCTGGGCATCGAGGCCCACTCCTTCGCCATCACTGCTCTTGTCGATACAGAAGCAAGTGGCAGCTTCATCATGGATGACATTGTCAAGCTTCTGAACATTCCTCTTCAGCCATTAGATGTGAGCCTCCGCATTGCCTCCATTCAAGGAGAACATCTTCCAGGGCTCATCACCCATCGAACAGTGGCTGTCCGCCTTAACATGGGCACTCTCCACGAGGAGGAGATGTCCTTCTGTGTGTTAAAATGTTCTACACATCCAGTCATCCTGGGGCTGCCCTGGCTCCAGGTCCATGAACCCCAGTTCGATTGGCATTCCCTGCAGTTGGTGCAGTGGGGTTCCAAATGCCAAAAGACATGTCTACGTCAAGTATCTTCAGTAGTCTCTGTCCTGAAGTCCACCACTCTCTCTGGTTTGCCTACTCAGTATGTTGAGTTGGAAGACATCTTCTCAAAGCAGAAGGCGGATAACTTGCCTCCGTTATGCAAGTTCAATTGCTCCATAGAACGTCTGCCGGGCACGACGCCTTCCAAGGGCAGAACTTATCCATTGTCTCACCCAGAAACCCTAGCCATGTCTGAGTATATCAAAGAGAACTTAGAAAAAGGGTTCATTTGTCCCTCTGATTCTCCCACTGGAGCGGGCTTTTTCTTCGTCAAGAAAAAGGACGGCGGTTTACGCCCTTGTATTGAGAACAGAGGGCTCAATGCCATAACCTGCAAAGACCAATACCCTCTGCCCCTTATCAATGAGCTGTTTGACCGCCTTCAAGGGGCACGGATCTTTACCAAGTTGGATCTGAGGGGTGCGTACAATCTGGTACGCATCCAACCTGAAGATATCTGGAAAACCGTATTCAACATGAGGGATGGTCACTATGAATATTCCGTGATGCCCTTTGAGCTATGCAATGCCCCAGCAGTCTTTCAATGCCTTATGAACGAAACACTCCAAGACCTTTTGTATTCATTCGTAGTCGTATATCTTGAAGACATCTTGATTTTTTCCAAAGACCTTGAATCCCATCGAGATCATGTTTGGATCGTCCTCCAACGTCTAAGAGAAAATCATCTTTATGCCAAGTTAGAAAAGTGCCTCTTCGAGCGAAATCGCTTACCCTTCCTAGGCTACATCATATCTGATTGAGGTTTCTCCATGGATCCAGATAAAGTCCAGGGGATCCGAGACTGGCCTCAGCCAGTAGGCCTACGGGACTTACAGCGTTTCCTTGGCTTTACTAATTATTACAGGAGCTTCATTGCCAATTATTCTACCCTAGCTGCTCCGCTCTCCACCATGACCAAGAAAGGGGCTAACACTCGTGTGTGGACTCCCAAAGCACAAGCCGCCTTTCAGACGCTCAAAGAAGCTTTCTGTTCCAGTCTTTGTCTTCAGCATCCAGACCCAAGACGTTCGTTCGTCATCGAAGTCGACACCTCTGCAATTGGAGCAGGAGCCGTCTTAAGTCAGTTTTCTCTAAAGGATAAATTGATACCTTGTTCATTCTACTCACACAAGTTCTCTCCTACAGAGCAGCACTACACCGTTGGTGACTGAGAACTTCACGCCATCAAGTTGGCACTCCAAGAGTGGCGCCCCTGGTTGGAAGGGGCGCTACACAAATGTATCATTTTCACCGACCATAAGAATCTTGAGCACCTTAAAGAAGCCCAGCTCTTGAATCCTAGATAAGCCCGATGGGCTCTCTTCTTTGAACAGTTCAATTTCATTCTACGTTGTCGCCCAGCTTCCAAGAACCTCTGTGCTGATGCACTATCAAGATCCTTCAAGCCAGAGGATGTTCCTGATGTTCCCAGACACATCATAGATCCTGCCTGCGTATTTCTTGCTGTGACCACTACAGTTCCAGTTGGGAAAACTGTCATTCCACGTAGATTACGTGAACGAGTTCTGAAATGGGCCCATGATTCCAAGTTGGCAGGACACCCGGGTTGTGCCAGGACCCTAGAGATGTTGCGGAAATATTACTGGTGGCCCAAAATGGTGCGAGACTCTCGTAACTATGTAGATTCATGTCCCGTCTGCGCCCAACCGAAGCCGCCTACCGGACGGCCTTGGGGCCTACTCCAACCGCTTCCAGCACCTACCGAGCCATGGTCCAGCATCTCAACGGACTTCTTCCTAGACCTGCCTCCGTCCCAGAACAATACTGTAATCTGGGTCATTGACCGTTTTTCGAAAATGGGTCATTTCATTCCCTTGCCGGGCCTCCCATCGGCCCCAGAACTAGCCAAGTTGTTTCTGAAACACATTTTCCGTCTCCATGGACTTCCAAAGGCAATTATATCCGACTGAGGACCACAGTTTGCCGCCAGGTACTGGCGCTCCCTATGCAAAAAGTTTAACATTGACTTGAATTTCACGTCGGCCTATCACCCACAGGCCAACGGTCAAGCTGAAAGGACCAACCGAACCTTGAAAACATTCCTCCATTCTTACGTGAATGACCAGTAGGACATCTGGTCTGATCTACTACCCTGGGCTGAGCTGTCGCACAATACCCACGTCACTGCTGCCACTCATGTATCTCCATTCTTCGTGGTATTCGGACAACAACCTCGGCTGCCACTTCCAATTCCTCTGACTGTTCCTTCTCCAGCTGCACAAATCATGGCCCACACCATTTGTCAGGTATGGAATCAAGTCAAAAACACCTTACCCAGGCCACTGAATGCTCCGAGCGTATTTCTGATGCCCATAGACGTCCAGCTCCACTCTTCCGTCCTGATCAGAAGGTTTGGTTAAGTACCCGACACATAAGGTTCAGACTTCCTTCTCATCGTCTGGCTCCCAAGTGCATCGGCCCATTTCCAGTGCTTCAAAGAGTGAGAGCAGTGACTTATCAGCTACAGCTACCTCATGCCATGGGTATCCACAACACATTCCGTGTCTCTTTGTTGAAGCCTTTGGCCCTCTCCTGGCCTTCTTGTAGAGATCCTTCACCTCCGCAGATCTCTACCGAACCAGACTTGTCACTCCAGGTAAGAGAGGTCCTCGATGTCCGTCGGCATCGAGGTAGATAGGAATACCTTTTAGCCTGGGAGGGTTATGGGGCTGAGGAGAACTCATGGGAAACCTCCCACAACATTCTCGATAAAGAGCTCTTCAGAACCTTCCATATGACTTATCCTGATAAGCCACGACTGCGAAGAGGGAGGCCTAGAAGGGGGGGTACTTTTGCGCGCCCGGCCTGCGCACAGGCCTGCTCACCTCGCTAGCTCCTCTGCAGGTCACGGTTCGGCCTCCCCGCAGCAGCCGCGAGCTCCTCCAGGCTTCTTGTAGGGCCAGGGGTGGGTCCTAGCTCCGCTGCGCACCCTGATTGAATGTTCAATACAAGAAAATTCCTGCCTGAACTTCTTTGCCTTGGCAATCGGGTTGGCACTGCATGTGTACTAGTTTGCCGTCTTGTTCCAGCCTTGTTCCAGCGTCCTACTGTTCCAGTGTCCTACTGTTCCAGCCCTGTCCAGCGTCCTTCTTTTCCAACGTCTGTCTGTCCTTTCTCCCTAGGTAGTACCCTCGGACTGTCTCTCTGGTACTGACCTCGACCTGCTCCTTGACCATTCTGTCCGCTGCCTGGATCCTGACTTCTGCCTGCCTTGTGACCTCGTCTGACCCCTGCCTCGTTGACTACTCCTCGGACTGATCCTCGGATTCTGACCTTGGCTGCCATTGACCACTTCTGATTCTGGCTCTGTCCCTTGCCTTGTCATTGCCTACGCTGTTCTGGTCTTCCTTGCTCCACTAGACCTACAGCCTCGAGTCCGACCGTGCTCCCTTGCTGTCCATGGGCACGCCTCTCTACTACCTCTCCAGGAGACCCTGCGAAACCGACCTAAGTCCAGTGGCCCGGCTCCCTACGGGCTCCACCCGGGGGGACCGCGGGCTTCCAATGGTGAAGCTCTTCCTAGCCTCTGTCTCCTCCTGTGCTCCGCCCCCTGGGGGCAGGTGCTTCCTGGTCCCTACCAGGGAGCCGTTCTCTACTGCTCCAGAATAAGGGTCCACCTCCAAGCACAACAGGAGTGCTCACTAGTCCTTCTATTATTTGAAAGAGTAAAACTAGGGGGCACTTCATGAAGTTAGCAAGTAGCACATTTTAAACAAATCACACAATTAGAGGATAGTAATACAAAGACAAATTATGGGGCCTATCAATATTAGTGAAACAGCCTCCACCTTGCTTTAAACTCCTCCAAAACTGAACTCCTCATCATTTCAAATCACCCTGACCGGATGCCACCATCTGCTTGTGACCTCACCCCCCCCCCCCCCCACCCCCTCAAATGCTTTTCCCTACTTCGTGCGAGATCTCGGTGTCTCCCTAGACCACCAACTAAACTTCAAAAACCACATTAACACAATCATAAAGGGAGGATTTTTCAAGCTCCATATCCTCAAAAAACTTAAACCCCTACTCCATTCGCAAGACTTGCGCACAGTCCTGCAAGCAACAAATTTATCAAAAATGGATTACTGCAGTTCCTTACTTCTAGGCCTTCCCTACTCTACTATTAGACCCCTGCAAATGTTACAGAATGCTATGGCAAGAATCCTTACAAATACACACAAAGCCGACCACTTCACCCCTATTCTTAAGGAACTCCATTGGCTTCCCATCTCCTCCCGCATCAGATACAAAACCCTCACCATTATTCACAACTCCCTGCACAACCACAATCACTCCTGGCTTGAGCATGCTCTTCGATTCCGCTCCTTCAATCGTCCTATTAGAACCGCACTTTCAGGAACCCTCTACACCCCTTCCCTTAAATGTGCTCGCCACACTTCCACCAGAGAAAGAGCCCTATCCATTGCAGGCCCCTCCCTCTGGAACAGTATGCCACTTGAGCTCCGACTAGAACCATGCATTCAGAAATTCAAAACAGGGGGTAAAACTTGGCTCTTTAAAATGGCCTACCCTGATCCGGATCCTACGTAGTCCCCCTGCTCCCTCTATTCCTTCAGAGAAAGAGCCCTCATTAACGTACTCATAACCTTCTCCTTTATTCCTTTAATTATACTCTTGTTTTGTCTCCCATTTCTCTGCACCTCCTTATATACCCCCTTTTATACCGCTTTACCCCCTTCCCCTATCCTTAAACCCTACCCTTTTCCCTATAGTAACCCTTTTATACCCCTTTTATTTACCCCCCCCACTATCCTTTAAACCTTACTTTTCCTTATAGCAATCCTGCTAGTCTATATATAGTTGCCTTTCTGAACGCATAATTTGTAATGTCATATATAGTCTCTCCTGTATGTACTAGTTAAAGATAACGTATATTATTATATATAATACTTTTTGTTATTATTGTATATAATACTTTTTGGAGTGTATAATTTATATAAGGTTATCCACAGTGTATAAGGTTATACACAGTCCCTTATTGAGTGTATAATTTGCAATGCTACTTACTATGTTCTTCTGTTGTTTTCCATCAGGTACTGTTCCTTTTTTCCTCTTCCTGTTTTTCCCTCTCTTCTCTCACCCCTTCTCTCTTCCTATCTGCTCCCTCTCCCCCCACCCTGGTGTTTTGTAATTTCCTCCTTCAGTTATATTGTAAACCGGCATGATGTACCCAAGAATGTCGATATATAAAAGCTAATAAATAATTAAATAAATACATAAAACTCATTAATCTCAATGGGGCCTATTGACAATGCATGCTAGCACAATTTGATAAATATGCTTTATATGAGAAAATATGTAAAAGAACATAAAAAATTTTTATATACTCTGTTCCTTTAAATACATATTTCATACTCGGTGACATGGTTTTATTTTAAATTCACAATTATATTTTGGTAGTTTTCTTTATTGATTTAGCTTACTTACGTTTGTCCACCAGTCTTTTCAGTTGGATGTAATTTTTGACCAGTAGAAATGGGAAGCATGACCTAAAAGTCACAGCAGCCTCACATAGGTAACTCAGAGATCTTGGGGTTTGCAGAGTCATTTTTATATCCATAGTTCTTCTTTATAAACAGAGCCAGCACAGCATAGGCAGTTAGCAGCCCAGTGTACCTGGCCACAGTACAAAGCACCTTTTTTTCTACATTAGTCACTTATATTGCAACTGGTGCTATCTGCCTTGTTACATGGTGCTGGGCATTTACAGCACCACAGCAGCCTCATATTGCAAGTCCAGCAGGTCCATGCACATTCGGCTTGTTAACTGGCGAGTATGTCATTGTGGGAAAACTGTACATGAAAAACAGATGAGCAGCAGTGTGGCCACAGAATCAGTGTCTGTAATTGATCAAGTGAGTCAGAGCTGTCAGAATATGTGCTGAGTTTTTATAGCATCCTACACATGCTAGTTGGGTATAGTCTTGGGAACATTCTTGTCGTGGCTCCCTGTTCGTGTGTCCTGGACTGGTGATGGACAAATGAAATGAAATGAGAAGAATGTGAATTACGGAACCAGATCAGCATCAATATAGACTGAAAAGAAAGTATTCCTGTTACTGAAGTGACAATATAATTAAACCCTGAAACACTGCATAAGATACACCATAGTCTGAGGAGCGGGTGCCCACATGGCCCTTATGACACTTGACTGTGTCCTATGGTTGTGGCTGAAGCAATCCCCATAAGGATCAAGGCAAGAATGTCTTGGGTCAGCACTAGATTAGCACTAAAGGATGACCTAGGAAAGAGGAGATGGAGAATCCGCACAGCAGAATATTATAAAATTGTTTTATTTTGCTACTTGAAATAGCAAAGGTTTGAAGGGCGCTTGAAGACATGTGATTTGAAACTTGAGCTGTTGACGACAAGATTGATGCACATTTCCATGAATTAAAGATGAACATGGCAGCCCCGTGCGTTCTAAGAACTAGCCGGAGGGTTATTTATGTAACACAGTAAATAATGGCAGTTAAAGACCAAATTGGCCAAGCAGTCTGCACACTTAAGATTCTACTACAGTCCCTTATTAACTTCTTCACATCCTTGTACATTTTTCACATTCTGTTGTCTAAAACGAACAGAGCAAAAGCTTTAAAGCAGGAGTTTGTTTCACTGATCTATACAACATTTGCATGATTATAGAAAGATTCCAAAAGTAAATAATTAAAAAACAAAAATAATCTTGATTCACACTCCTTAACTGAGTACTTGGCGGAAGCCCCTTTTGGAGCAATAACTGCCATAAGTTGTTCAAGATAAGCGTCTATCAACTTTGCACAGTGGGATGGTGCAGGTTTTGCCCATTCTTCTTGGCAGAGGAGCTCAGGCTCTTTCAATTTGGCTGGAGATCATCTGAGGACTGCGGTCTCCAATTCTTGCTTCATATTTTTCATTGGAATCAGGTCTGGGCTTTGACTGGGCCACTTGAGGACCTTCATTTTTTGCTGAGTTACTCCATTATTGTTATGTTGTCAGAGGAGCTGTGGACCCTTTGCCCAAGGGGGAGTTGGCACTACCTCAGGGAGAGGGCTCCCACAGGCCCCCACTGTCAGGAGGTGAGGCTGAGTAGAAGTATGGGCCGGCTGGAGCTTCACCACTGGAAGTCCGAAGCCCCCCAGGTGGAGCCTGTAGGGACCCAGGCCGCTTGGACTTAGGTGGACCCTCGGAAGCCGGAGAATCGCCAGAAGCCAGTCCGAGGTCAGAAGCCGGAGGATCACCAGAAGCCAGTCCAAGGTCAGAAGCCGGGGAATCAGTTCAGGAGCTGCAGGAAGGGCAACAGGAACAGGACTTCGGAAAGGCAGAAACAAACACCAGAGGCACAGACAAACTCGCCGGAGTAAGCAGACTCGTTGCCAAGTCGAAAAACCTGAAGAGGAAGGTCCAATAAATACCCCCATGTCCCTGATGTCAACTCTGGGGCTGGTTAGCTTCAATTGGTGCCTGGCCCTTTAAAAGTAGCCAGGAGGCACAGCCGCGCACCTAGGGAGACCCCGAACCAGAAGAGCCTGCGTCCAACAGCGTCGAGCCGCGCAGGAGGAGTCGGAGGCTGATGTGGAAGGCAGCTTCTTTGTCGGCTCTGGCCGCAGAGGAGCCCGAGGCTGGCGGTGCACAGCAGGGCCATCTCCCTGCAGGACTCTCGATGCCCGCAGAAGAGGTGAGGGGGACCGACCGTGGCCGTCCGCAGCTTGTATACCTAACAGTACCCCCCCCCCCCCTTTTAGGGCACCTCCCCGGAGATTTCGGTTTGGAGGGGTGAGCTGCATGGAACTGGGCGAGCAGGCCCCTGTCTAGGATATTGGAGAGAGGTTCCAGCTATTTTCTTCAGGCCCAAACCCCTCCCAGGCTAGCAGATATTCCATCTCCTCCTGTGTTTCCTGACATCCAGCATTTGATAGGTGGAGTCATCCTCGGAGGAGAGAGGTTGTGGTTCAGGTGGTATTCTGGACAGCCATGTCAGCACCAGAGGTTTCAAAAGTGACACATGAAAGGTGTTGTGAATTTTAAGGAATGGAGGAAGTTGGAGTTGATAGGCTACCGGGCCTATGCGGTGGAGTAGCGGAAATGGACTGATTAAGCGAGGAGCAAGTCGCATGGCTGGTAACTTTAGGCAGAGAAACCGTGTACTTAGCCATACCCTCTGACCAGGTCTAAGTGGTTGGCTTGGTCTCCGATGGCGGTCAGCATTTTTTTTGGCTGTTTGGTTGGCTTTGAGCAAGGTTTGCCAGGTGGAGGTCCAAAGGTGATGTAGTTCCTCAGCAGAGAGCTGCGCTGCTGGTGAGGGGACAGCCACAGGAACCGGTAGAGGTGGTAGTGGTTGCTTGCCGTAAACTAATAGAAAGGGAGAAGAGCCGGTGGCAGCGGAAGGGTGGGAATTAAGGGCAAATTTGGCCCAAGGGAGTAGATCCGCCCAGTCATCTTGCTTGTTGTTAATGTAAATGCGGAGGAATTGCTTGAGGGTCCGATTAGTTCTCTCCGCCAGGCCATTGGCTTGCGGGTGATATGCTGAAGTGTATTCCAGAGTAACGTCGAACTTTTGACAGAGTGATTTCCAGAACCTGGTGGTGAATTGGGGTCCCCGGTTGGACAGGATGACCTTGGGTATGCCGTGCAGTCTGAAGATGTGCTGAACGAACAGCTGGGCTAGTTGAGGTGCGGAGGGTAGTCCCAGAAGCGGCACAAAATGAGCCATTTTAGTGAATCTATCCACGATGACCCAAATGACAGTGTTGCCTTTGGACGGGGTAACTCAACAATAAAATCCATTGAGATATGTGTCCATGGTCCAGTAGGAACAGTTAGAGGTTGCAGCAGGCCCCGAGGCAACCCTGGGGGGTACTTGTGACGGGCGCACGTGGGGCAAGATTCAACATAGGATCGGGCATGCTTAGGCATTCCCGGCCACCAGTAGAACCAGTGGAAGGCAACCAGAGTCTGGTGTTGTCCTGGATGTCCCGCGCTGTGGGAGTCGTGAGCCCAAGTCAAGACCTGATTTCGAAGATGCGGCGGCACGAAGGTTTTCCCTGGTGGAACAGGTGTAGTGGCAGCCAGAAGTATGCGAGATGGTTCAATGATGAAGCTGGGAAGTTCTGGGGTAACCGTGGTGTCAAAGGCTCGAGAGAGTGTGTCGGCTTTCAAGTTCTTGGAAGCAGGACGATATTGTAGAATGAAGTTGAATCTGGTGAAGAATAGAGGCCAGCGGGCTTGCCGGGATTTGAGCCGTTACGCACGATGCAAATATTTTAAATTTTTATGATCGATGTAAACCGTAACCTGGTGTTGTGCACCTTCCAACCATTCCTTGAAGCCAATTTTGATGGCGAGGAGCTCTTTATCGCCAATGGCATAGTTACATTCTGCGGGAGAGGAAGGAGCAGGGATGTAACAATTGATCGGTAGAGTGTTGGCTGAGAACGGCTCCAACCCCTTCAGAGGAGGCATCTACTTCCACGATAAACGGACAATGTGGGTCAGGGTGACGAAGACAGGGCTTGAGAAGGAACGCTTCCTTGAGGTGAAGAAAGGCGGATATCTCATCATGCGGCCAGTGCTTGGTGTCAGCGCCTTTACGGGTCAGAGCAGTTAGAAGAGCCACATTGGAGGCATAGTTGGAGATGAAGGAGCGGTAGTAGTTAACGAAACCTAAAAATCGCAGTAGGGGTTTCAGTCCAGAAGGTTGTGGCCATTCTTGAATGGCCTTCAGTTTCTGCAGATCCATGCAGAACCCCTGACTGGAGACAATGTAGCCCAGAAACAAGAGAGCTTCTTGTTCAAAGAGGCATTTTTCAAGTTTGGCATAGAGCCGATTCTCTCTAAGCCGCTGAAGCACCTGGGAGACGTGTTGGCAGTGAGCCGAGAGGGACTTGGAGAACACTAAGATGTCGTCGAGGTAGACGACTACACATTGATATAATAAATCTCGGAAGATTTCATTCATTAAGTTTTGGAACATGGCCGGAGTGTTGCAAAGGACAAATTGCAAAACTAGAAATTCATAGTGCCCATCTCTGGTCTTAAAAGCAGTCTTCCATTCGTCCCCTTCCTTGATGCAAATTAGGTTGTAGGCTCCTCTTAGATCCAATTTAGTAAAGATTTGCGCACCTTGGAGACGGTCAGAGTTCTGAGATTAAAGGGAGCAGATAGCGATCCTTAAGGGTTATGGCGTTCAATCCCCTGTAATCAATACAAAGACGGAGCGTCCTGTCCTTTTTCCCTACGAAGAAAAATCCAGCCCCCGCTGGTGAGGTCCAGGTTCTCTTGGATGTAGCGTGACATTTCCTGTGTCTCGGAGGGCAAGAGAGCATAGGTGCGCCCCCGGGGAGGCTCGGTGCCTGGTAGCATGTTTATCGCGCAATCAAAAGGCTGATGGGGTGGTAGAGTCTCAGCTTCTTGTTTGGAAAACACATCTGCGTAGGAGACGGGGTAGATTTTCAA
Source organism: Rhinatrema bivittatum (assembly GCF_901001135.1). Lineage (NCBI taxonomy): Eukaryota > Metazoa > Chordata > Amphibia > Gymnophiona > Rhinatrematidae > Rhinatrema > Rhinatrema bivittatum. Next base: position 321,160,533 of record NC_042617.1, read on the forward strand.
AAAACGCGAATAGGCGTACTTTTGCTGGCGCATCAGGCGCCAGCAAAAGTACGCTGGATTTTAGTAGATACGCGCAGAGCCGCGCGTATCCACTAAAATCCCGGATCGGCGCGCGCAAGGCTATGAATTCTGTATAGCCGGCGCGCGCCAAGCCGCGCAGCCTACCCCCGTTCCCTCCAAGGCAAATCGGAGCGGTCTTGGAGGGAATCCTCTAACGCCCTCCCCTCACCTTCCCCTCCCTTCCTCTACCTAACCCACCCGCCCGGCCCTGTCTACACCCCCCCCTTACCTTTCTCCGGGGATTTACGCCTCCCGGAGGGAGAAGTAAATCCCCGCGCGCCAGAGGGCCTGTTGCGCGCCGGGACGTGACCTGGGGGCGGGTACGGAGGGTGCGGCCACGCCCCCGGACCGCCCCGGGCCATAGCCACGCCCCCGTACCCGCCCCAAAACGCTGCCGACACGCCCCCTAAACGCCGCGACGACCGGGCCCGCCCCTGACACGCCCCCCTCGGAGAACCCCGGGACTTACGCGAGTCCCGGGGCTCTGCGCGCCCCGGTAGGCCTATGTAAAATAGGCTCACCAGCGAGCAGGGCTCTGAAAATCCGCCCCATAATGTGAGGGTAGGCCATGAAGGAGAGTGGTCGCAGTCAGGCAGTGCCTGGGAGACACCGGATCAAGACAGGAGTTGTGACAGGCTGGTTCCCGGCGGATCAATTGTAGTGTCTTCCAGTTGAATTGGGGGCAATGTGCTTGAAGCCATGGAAGCCCCAGCACGATGGGGTGTATAGACCTGTCAAGGTCATGAAAGGAGAGATGTTCTACATGAAGCAGTTCAGTGCGAACCTGGATGGAAGTGGTGATGTGGGTGACTTGGCCCGGGAGGGGTTCGCCCTGATTGGAAGAGAGGACTAGCGGAACCTTTGCACGGACGAGTGGAATCCTGAGGAGTTCTACCAAACTCTTCATGATAAAGTTACCCCCCGCTCCCAAGTCCATCAGAGCTTGAGTATGAAATTGGTGGTCTCCTGTATTCAACTTGACCGGCAGTGTTAGTGGAGGTATGGGTGATGTAAGGTCCAAGAAGAGTCCTCCTTCAGGTCCTAGGCCCGGGAGTTTCCCGGACACACCGGGCAAGATGCCAGGAGATGCCCTGCGGAGCCATAGTAGAGACAAAGTCCACCTTGCATTCACCTACGGCGTTCCTGAGAGGAGAATTTACCTTGACCTAGTTGCATGGGCTCCTCAGCTGGCGCCCTTGAAGGACCTAGTTCGGTCTTAGGAGACGGCTAACGTCGAGGGTGTCTGAAGGTACTGGAAGTTTTCTTAGAGAGCTGAACTTCTTGGGAGCATTCTTGAAGGTGTCTGTCAATGTGCCCGGTCAAGTCAATGAGGGAGTTCAAGGACCTTGGTAATTCACGGCCCGTGAGTTCATCTTTAACTCTTGAGCTGAGCCCCTCCAGGAAGATGGTCCTCAAGCAGTCGGACTCCCATCCAAGTTCTGAGGATAGTGTTTGGAACTCGATTACATATTCAGCGAGAGTTCGGGAGCTCTGGTGTAAATGGAGGAGAGTCGCTCCAGAGGTTACCTGGTGAGTGGGGTCGTCAAAGATTGTACGGAAAAGATCCCAGAATTCTCTCAAGTTGCGTAGCACAGGGTCGTCACGCTCCCACAAGGGAGACGCCCAGTCTAGGGCCTTTCCTCTGAGAAGAGACAAGATGTATGTTGTTTTAGTAACATCGTCAGGAAAGAGGGTAGGTTATAAGCGGAAGTGCATGTTGCACTGGTTGATGAAGCCCCTACAGGAATGGAGTTCACCTGAGAAGTGCGAAGGAATTACTGGACTGGCACCAAAGTTCAAGGGCATAGCAATTGGCATTGATGGCAAGGTGGGGTTCATTGGAATGACAGCGTCCAAACGTCAATTCAAGTTGTCTACTGTGGAGACAAGGGAATCCAGTGTTGTCTGTTGATCCATGATCCGTTGTGCCATACCTGGAATGGCTTGACGGGCTGAGACCTCTGCCGGGTCCATTGTCTTGGCAATCTGTTATGTTGTCAGAGAAGCTGTGGACCCTTTGCCCGAGGGGGAGTTGGCACTACTTGAGGGAGCGGACTCCCACAGGCCCCCACCGTCAGGAGGCGAGGCTGAGCAGAAGCAAGGGCCGGCTGGAACTTCACCACTGGAAACCCGAGGTTCCCCCAGGTGGAGCTCATAGGGATCCGGGCCGCTTGGACTTAGGTGGGCCCTTGGAAGCCGGAGGATCGCCAGAAGCCAGTCCGAGGTTAGAAGCTGGGGAATCAGTTCAGCATCTGCAGGAAGGGCAACAGGAACAGGACTTCGGAAAGACAGAAACAAACACCAGAAGCACAGACAAACTTACTGGAGTAAGCAGACTCTTTGCCAAGTCGAAGAACCTGAAAAGGAAGGTCCCTTAAATACCCCCATGTCCCTGACATCATCTCCGGGGCTGGATAGCTTCAATTGGTGCCTGGCCATTTAAAAGTAGCCAGGAGGCACGGCCGCGCGCCTAGGGAGGCCCCGACCCGGAAGAGCAGCATCGAGCTGTGCAGGAGGAGTCGGGGCTGCTGTGGAAGGCAGCTTCTTTGTCGGCTGTGGCCATGGAGGAGCCAGAGGCTGGCGATGCGCAACAGGGCCGTCTCCCTGCAGGGCTCCCGATGCCCATGGAAGAGGTGAGGGGGACCGACCGTGGCCATCCGCGGCCGGCATACCTAGCAATTATGACTTTTGCTTTGTGCTTCGGTGAATCTTCTCTCCGGTCCCGTGTCTATGGCAGACTGGAACTGGTTTTCCTTCAGGATCTGCCTGTATCATCCCAGTGACCAAGGCTGCATCTGCCCCATCCCCACTCCTGATACAAAAGAAAAATAAAAGCCCTGCCGGGAGCAAGGTATAAACCCAGCTGCTCCTGGCACTCCAGTGCTGCTGCTGTGAGAAGCAGGTCTGGAAAAGGAAGCTGCCCGCAGTCTACTGAAGTAGTGCTGGAGTGCTGGATTAGGGGGACTTTATACTTTGTTTCCCCAGGCCATCGGGACTATGGGTGGGAAGCCAGACTTACATAAGAATATACGTTTTGCCAAGCTGGTCAGAACAAAGGTCCATCGAGCCCAGTATCCTGTTCCCAACGGACCAAGCCAGGTCACAAGTACCTGTCAGGATCCCAAGGGGTACATAGATTCCAAGCTGTTTATCCCAGGAATAAGCAGGGGATTTCTGCAACTCCACTTTAATAATGGTTAATGGACTTTTCCTCCAGGAACTTGCCCAAACTTTTTTTAAAATGCAGCTACACTAATAGCTTTCACCACATCCTCTGGCAATGAATTCCAGAGCTCAATTATACATTGAGTAAAAAAATATGTCCTCTTATTAGTTTTAAATGTATTACCCAGTAACTTCATTGTGTCTGCCCTGATCTTGGTACTTTTAGAAAGAATCAACAACTGATTGTCTACTCGTTCCATTCCACTCATTATCCCAGGACAAGCAGGATGCTAGTCCTCACATATGGGTGACATCACTGACGGAGCCCTATCGCGGGAAAAAACTGTCAAAGTTTCTTGAAACTTTTGACTGGCAGCCTGAGGCTACTGAGCATGCCCAGCATGCCATGATATTCTCTGCCACAGGGGTCTCACTCCAGTCTTCACTTTTCTGTGTTGCTCTGAGCATCGCGGAGACAAGAGCCCTGTGAGTTTACTCACAATTTTGACTGAAAAGTCACTTATTTTCTCATATTTTCCCCATTTGGGGCCTCACTTCACGTTTGTCACTAGACACAAAACTAATAGTGTTTTTCGCTTTCTCATTGAATTTTTTTCTCACAGATTTTTTCATCGACGGCCGTCGATAGTGACATGGCTTCGGGCTTCAAAAAATGCCCAGTCTGTAATTGGACCATGTCAATAACAGATCCACATCTTGAATGTGTGATCTGTTTAGGCGAAAAGCATCATATTTCATCATGCCAAAAATGCCAGGAGATGACCCCGAAGGGTAGGAAACTCCGTCAGGAAAAGATGACACATTTTTTCCATCTCCAACTAGTTCCCTCACCGTCTACTTCGACGAAATCATCTCCAACAGGAGTCACTAAGAAACTCCTTTTTAAAAAACGGCACCTCGAAGGATCTGGAGATGCTTCATCACCAGCCCCGTCAACATCATCGACAAGGTCAGTTTCGGAACCGAGGCCTAGGCACAAACATCGCCATCGTTGATCCTCGGCATCACCGTCGCTTCCCCCCCCCCCCCCCCCCCGGGAGAACCAACTGCAAAGCGGCATAAAGTTAGCGAAGGGCCGCTAACCTCCGCGCCCACGGTGCCATCGTCTACAGCATCGATATCGACTCCCACATCGACATTGCTGTTACCACCGATTACGCAAGACTTAACCGTCCTCATCAAGCAAATGGTGATAGAAGCCTTGCAGGCACAAGTTCCGGCGACATCGCCGATGCCAACGATGATGCTAATACCGGTGAGCACCCCGATGCCGGTGCCGTCTCCGACGCCTACGTTGTCGGTAGCATTACCATCCGTATCGATGCCTCTCTCGATGTCAGAATTTCCATCGATGCCAAAATCTTCGATACCATCGATACCCTCGATGGCTACTCCCATATCGATGTTTTCCTTTCTATCGACATCGACCGTTTCATCGATTCTACAACCGATATCCATTTATACTATGGCACCCACCATACCTCCGGCTAAGAAAGCATCGGTATCGAGACAAAAGACATCGACTAAACCAAAACCTTCGATGCCTAAACATCCATCTGCAGAAGCAGCGCTGCATGGTATCCTTACCAAGCGATACCAAGATTTGCTAGCCTCCTTGCCATCTAACCCTATAGAAGAGGATGTAGAGGACATTCCACCTGATGACCCTTTGCCAGGACCCTCTGGTGTACCTCCTCCTCATAGGGCTACACCTACTCCTCATCAACCTACAGACTATGAGACTTGGTCTGACACTGACACAGATGTCTCATCAGAGGCATTTATGTCTGATCCGTCACCACCTCATGCCAGGAAACAATCACCTCCAGAAGATTTTTCTTTTCCAACTTTTGTACAGGAGATGGCAGATTCCATCCCTTTCAAACTACAAGCAGAGCAGGACGCCAGGCAACAAACTTTGGAGGTACTCCAATTTGTCGACCCCCCCCCCCCAAACACACTGTTGCAATTCCTATCCATGATGTCCTATTGCAACTACAGCAACGTCTCTGGGAGCATTCCTGCACGGTTCCTGCGGTGAATAAAAGGGTGGATACTACTTATCTGGTACAATCCACACCAGGTTATCAAAAAACACAACTTCCCCACCACTCAGTGGTTGTGGAATCGGCGCAAAAGAAGTCCAGAAGAACAAGGGCCCACTCATCTACACCTCCAGGTAAAGACAACAGATTCCTGGATCAACTGGGCCGTAAGGTTTTTCAAGGGGCAATGCTGAACTCCAGAATTTCATCATACCACCTATACATGACCCAGTACCAGAGGAACCTCTGGAAACAAATAGAGGAGTTTGTGCCATCCCTGCCTACACAATACCAGGAAGCTGCACAAATTATTATCAACAAGGGTTTAGATGCCGGTAAGCATGAGGTCCGAGCTGCCTATGATGGCTATGAGACGGCTTCAAGAGTTGCTGTATCTGGCATCAGTGCCAGAAGGTGGGCCTGGCTCAAAGCCTCAGATCTAAGACCAGAGGTGCAAGATAAACTAGTCGATCTTCCTTGCCTGAGGGATAACTTATTTGGATCCAAGGTACAGGACGTAGTTCCACAATTACGAGAACACACGGAAACTTTGCGACAGCTATCCTCCCTCCCACATGACTCTTCTACACATACTGGCCGTAGGCCCCCACGAAGAGATATCAGGCGGCCTTTCTACAGACAACGTAGATTTTATCCGCCTGCATCCAGACCGAGGCCTTCCAGGCCCCAGCAAAGGTCACAACAGAGGCAACAGAGAACATCTAGGCCCCAACTAGCTCCGTAAACCGGACCTGCTACTGGATTTTGAAATAACATTCAGAGAACGAAGCCTTTACTCGATTCCTCAACCAGAATTGCCAGTGGGAGGCAGACTGTCCAAGTGTTACAACAATTGGACATCAATAACATCAGACCAATGGGTCCTGTCAATAATAGACCAAGGATATCACCTCAATTTCATATCAATTCCCCAAGATTTTCCACAGAGTCACTCTCATCTCAGCGAAAATCACACACTTCAACTACAATTAGAATTATCTACCCTTCTGAGAGCCAGGGCTGTGGAGCCGGTACCCAGGTCTCAGAAAGGAAGAGGATTCTATTCACGTTATTTCTCATTCCAAAGAAAACCGGAGGCCTACGTCCCATCCTAGACCTCAGAAATCTCAACAAATTTCTGAAAAAAAGAAAAGTTCAGGATGGTTTCTCTAGGCACCATGCTTCCACTTCTTCAAACAGGAGACTGGCTTTGTTCTCTGGATCTTCAAGATGCTTATGCTCACATACCAATATTCCCTCCTCATTGCAAGTATCTGCGTTTCATGGTAGGTCATCAACATTTCCAGTACAGAGTACTGCCATTCGGACTTGCCTCTGCTCCCAGAGTATTCACCAAATGTCTGGCAGTAATAGCAGCAAATTTACGCAAAGTGACCATGTCTTCCCATATCTAGACGACTGGCTCATCAGAAGTCACTTTCAAGAGGGAGCTCTCACCTCTCTCAATCAAACAATTTCCCTTCTTCACTCCATGGGTTTTCTCATCAATTATCAAAAATCCCACTTTATTCCATCTCTCACCTACTTCAATTCATAGGTGCAGACTTGAACACTACCCTATCAAGAGCCTTCCTACCCAAGGATTGAGCAGAAACATTATCCCTGTTGGCAAACTCGATTCGCTCAAGGAAACAAACAACAGCTCATCAGTTTCTAACCTTACTAGGCCACATGTCCTCTACAGTTCATGTCACTCCTATGGCAAGGCTCGCCATGAGAGTAACTCAATGGACATTATGATCACAATGGATACAGGACATTCAACCACTACATTCTCCAATTCAAGTAACCCACCAGCTATGCTCCTCTCTACTTTGGTGGGAAAACAGGGACAATTTGCGCAAGGGCCTACCCTTCCAAGAACCAGTCCCACAGATAACATTAACTACAGATGCATCCACCTTGGGTTGGGGAGCTCACCTAGACACTCTCCAAACTCAAGAGACTTGGACAAAACTCGAAGCAACATTTCAAATCAATTTCCTGGAGCTTCGAGCTATACGTTATGCGCTGCATGCGTTCAAGGACTGCCTTTCACACAAGATTGTTCTCATCCAAACGGACAACACAGTAGCCATGTGGTACATCAACAAACAGGGAGGTACGGGCTCATATCTCCTTTGTCAAGAAGCTGCACAGATTTGGGGCTGGGCCCTGAACCACTCAATGTTCCTCCGGGCCACTTATCTGGCAGGCATTCACAATGTAGTGGCAGATCGACTCAGTCGTCAATTCCAACCACACGAATGGTCCCTGGATCCCTCAGTAGCGACCAGGATATTCCAAAGCTGGGGACAACTGACAATAGACCTCTTTGCGTCACATCTGAATCACAAAGTGGAAAAATTCTGTTCTCTACACAAACAGAAGGACCAGCCAGTCAAGGACGCATTTGCTCGCCCTTGGAACTCAGGCCTACTATACGTGTATCCTCCAATACCGCTCATAACCAAAACTCTAGTGAAGCTACAGCAGGACAAGGGGTCCATGATACTCATTGCCCCATATTGGTCTCGACAAGTATGGTTCTCCACACTCCTAGACCTCTCAGTCAGGGATCCCATTCGTCTGGGAATGGCTCCCACTCTCACAACTCAGGATCAGGGTCGGTAGCGCCATCCCAACCTTCAATCCCTATCCCTGACAGCATGGATGTTGAAAGCTTGATTTTACAACCACTCAATCTTTCCACCAATATATCTCAAGTGCTTATAGCTTCACGTAAACCTTCCACACGAAAGAATTATTCTTTGAAATGGAAGAGATTTACTTTGTGGTGCAGACAAAAGAATATTGATCCTTTCACTTGCCCCACTACTTCTCTTCTAGACTACTTATACCATCTTTCAGAATCTGGTCTCCAGACTTCATCTGTAAGAGTACATTTAAGTGCAATCTCAGCTTACCTTAACAAAATGGGGGATGCACCTATCTTCACTCAACCTCTTGTCAGCAGGTTTATAAGAGGTTTAACTCAACTTAAACCACTAATTAGGCCTCCAGTCACAGAATGGGACCTAAATTTGGTTTTAACAAGGCTAATGCGTTCGCCTTTCAAACCCATAGATTCCTGTGATCTTAAATTTCTCACATGGAAGACTATCTTCCTTATAGCCATTACATCAGCTAGAAGGATTAGTGAGTTACAAGCACTTGTCACGTATACACCCTATTCGAAGTTCCTACATGACAGAGTGGTTCTCCGTACACATCCAAAATTCCTTCCCAAGGTAGTTACGGAATTCCACTTGAACCAATCTATAGTTTTACCCACATTCTTCCCAAGGCCTCATTCTCACCAAGGAGAAACAGCCTTACACACCTTGGACTGCATCTTTTTACTTACACCGCACTGCAGTCCACAGAAAATCCAGCCAGCTTTTTGTTTCTTATGATCCAAGTAAACCCAGTAAAGCAGTGGGTAAACATACTTTATCCAATTGGCTAGCAGATTGCATACAGTTTTGCTATGAAAAAGCAGGCCTTCCTCTCCAAGGGCGAGTAAAGGCACATTCAGTACGAGCAATGTCAACCACAGTAGCACACTATCGTTCAGTGCCAATATTTGACATATGTAAAGCCGCAACATGGAGTTCTCTTCACACCTTTGCAGCTCATTACTGTTTGGACAAAGAAGGAAGACAAGATTCAGCCTATGGACAATCTGTCTTAAGAACTTGCTTCCAGTTTAACCCCAACTCCTTCTACATCCAACCTGCTGTGATCTTCGGCTGCCTCATTTCCAACAACAATACTTCACCGTTGCTTCAATACGAAATGACTCAGCCTCTAGCTTGCTAATCACCCATATGTGAGGACTAGCATCCTGCTTGTCCTGGGATAAAGCAAAATTGCTTACCTTGTAATAGGTGTTATCCCAGGACAGCAGGATGTAGTCCTCACGAAACCCACCCACCACCCTGCGGAGTTGGGTCGCAGATCTTTTCTTATTTTATTTTTTGCTAAAGCTTATTGCTACATATGAGACTGGAGTGAGACCCCTGTGGCAGAGAATATCATGGCATGCTGGGCATGCTCAGTAGCCTCAGGCTGCCAGTCAAAAGTTTCTAGAAACTTTGACAGAAGTTTTTTCCTGCGATAGGGCTCCGTCAGTGACGTCACCCATATGTGAGGACTACATCCTGCTGTCCTGGGATAACACCTATTACAAGGTAAGCAATTTTGCTTTATCTCCCCTCAGCCGTCTCTTCTCCAAGCTGAAGAGCCGTAACCTCTTTAGCCTTTCCTCATAGGGAAATTGCTCCAGCCCCTTTATCAGCTTGATTACCCATCTCTGTACCTTTTCTAATTCTGCTATATCTTTCTTGAGATGTGGTGACTCGCTCCAAGTAATTTGCATCATGTAAATATGTAAATATGTTACCTCTTGAGTTATTGTTACTTCTCTAGTTCAATTTTCAGGCTCCCCCTAGAGCCTCCTGCCCTCGAGTTTCTACTGTTATCCCTCTTCCACCCCTGTTCGTTGTATTTTCCACCTACTGTTGAGATGTAAACCGATATGATGTGCATTCTAATGTCGGTATAGAAAAGCTGTTAAATAAATAAATAAAATAAATAAATAAGATGAGGTCGCACCATGGAGTGATACAGAGGCATTATGATATTCTCTGTTTTATTCTCCATTCCTTTCCTAATAATTCCTAAAATGTTAATAATTCCTAAAAGTGTTTATCAAAACAGGCAAGGAGTGGGCCTAATGTGGGGACTGCAGCTCTTTGCACAAATTTAGGAGGGTTTTGGATGGTGGGGAGTGACAGAGCCATCTCTTAAATTTAGTTGGGGAAGGGAGAGAATCAGTGTGTGGAGGGTAGAGAATGAAAGTACAGGGTAATGCAGATGAGAATGAATTTACTCAATCCTACATTTAAGAAGTAATATCTCAAAGAGATAGTATCTCAATAATATACCTGGACTTGACCAACATTACTCAAATAATGATTTTATTTATTAAATTGTAACCGAACTTTATTGGCACCTGTTAGAATGTACGATATCCTACATTTACTTACCTTAGTCTATGTGCCTATTTGTAAACTGTTGCGATGGTATATAAATTAGCGACGGTATAGAAAAGTTTTTAAATAAATAAATAAATAAATAAATAAATAAATCTGGCTGCAGGCACCTTTACTTCTTTTTTGTATTTTATTTTGACAGCGCTACTTAACTGAATATCTTTTATCCAGCCACACTGGGCCAGATAACTGAACTCCTCCCAGAAACATCCCCAGAATGCCTCTTTTTATCTGATTAATGACTTCCCGGCTAAAATCTAGCTGTATAAGTGGCTCAGCATTAAAACAACTTGCCATTTAGCTGGAAAACATGCAAGTTATTGACCTCGTAATTCTTATTTAGTATTCCTCTAATGGAAAAACATGGGAACCAGCCTGCACTCTCTCTTTACTCCTGCCCATTCCATTGGAATGGAATTGGAAAAAGTCCCAGGAAAGAGTTTGAAAAAAGGCACCGTTTTGGGCCCCTTTAAGAGAAAGGACTGTGATTACCACAGCACATTGTGGCATGTTGATTTACCTGACATCCATCCCAGCACTCTCACTAACAGAGGGGTAGGTAACCTTTTTGAAGTGGTGTGCCAAGATGTAAATTGGGAGGAGGTAACGCTGGTCCTCGAGTGCCACAAGCCGTTTGGCACCCTGATCCAAGAGATTGCTCTCGCACAACTCTTGAATGCTAATTCTAATTGATATTAAATTTCTGTTAAAATATTCAAGAGTTAGGTAAAAATATGATTGTAACTGATAAGTTTTTCCTCACATAAAAACAAAATTATTAAAAGGAGCAGAGGAAAATATCTTTCCCTCCCTCCCCTCTAGACGCCAGTGTTTACCCCCTGTTAAGAAAAAGAACAGGCCAGGCTATTCTAGATGCCTACACAGAAACTATAGGGTAGCTAGCAGAAGAGCTCACCTCGGTCACACATGGAGAGCCTCATGAAATACTGAATAAAGTGCCTATAAAAAAGTAACAGGCAGACAAAAACTGAACTGGAAACTGCAACAAGCCAGTACAACAATGGAAACATAGAAACAGCACCATGCCAATAAATAAATAAATAAATAAATACAGCAAACATAATAGCAAAACATACCAATAGGAAGAATAAATATTTCATAAGAGCTAATGAATAGAATAGCATCCAATAATTAAAAACTCATACACAAATTTAAAAATTTTTCCAAACAGCAGACACATCAAATAACACCCAATAATGAAAACATAATAAGGGTAAAAAAGGCTCATGACACCTGAGAACTTTTGATTTCCTGTCACCTGAGATTGTCATAAATTACTTAGGGTAGAGGAATGTACATAGAAACTTTTTCTTCTCTCTCACATGCACACACTCTAACATAAACACGCACATGATTTCCCTCTGTCTCCCACATACAATCAGACATAAAAACGCATGCGCACAGACACAGAGGCTCAGTTTGCCATACATGTGATCACATACACGCTCTCTCCCCATACATGCAATCAAACACACACATACTCACACATGTGCTGTCTCTCCAACGTGCAGTCACACATGCTCTGTCACCCACACATGCAATCACATATACATGCTCACACCCTATCCTAAAACAGGAGGAGGACGGGATCTTGCAGCTCCTCAGGAACTTCCTCCTCCTCCCTTGTGGGGTCCCAGCATTGTGTTTTGAACCTCTTCAAACGCACCATTCAGGCGCTGGCAGGGGAAGAAGAGCTGCAAGGCCTGTCCTTCTCTGGTTTTAGGACACGGCACAGGGAGTTTAGAGATCCTGGGGGGAGCTGGGAGCAGAGGGGAAAGATTTATGCTGTCCCGTTGCCACCAATGGTTTTCTGTGAAAGAAGAGGGACCTGGCCAAAATTAATTTTTCTAGTGATCTCTTTGGTGCTGCCATGGTCATTTTTTCAGCCCGTAGGCTGCAGCCGCTACGTGCTGACCCCTACACTAACCCTTTCCGCGCCCTTACAGCAGCATTAATGCATCATCCTTAAATTTACTCTCACACACCTACTGGGACCTGCACTCTGACCCATTGCTCGTGATCACACATCACTAAACCACAGCAACCCAGAAACTGAATGTATTCATTCTTGCACGTTGTCTTTGGCTGGGGGAGGTGGATAAGGATAGGGAATGAGAGCAGTGTGAAGGGGCAGAGCTCCCCAAACTCAGTCCCCGAGGGCCACAACCCAGTCAGGTTTTCAGGATTGCCACAATAAATATGCATGAGATTGATTTGCGCATATTGGGGCAGATTTTAAATACTTGTGTGATCGCGTACTTTTGTTCGCGCAGCAGGCGCGAACAAAAGTACGCTGGATTTTATAAGATACGCGCGTAGCTTATAAAATCCGGGGTCGGCGGGGGTGCACATTTGTGCAACCTGCGCACGCCGAGCCCAGCGCGGCCTCGGAGGGAACTTTTCTTCGCCCTCCCCCCACCTTCCCCTCCCTTCCCCAACCTAATCCACCCCCCCGGCCCTATCTAAACCCCCCCCTACCTTTGTCGGCAAAGTTACGCCTGCTTTCAGCAGTCCTCCGCGTCGTTTTGGGAACGCCCCGGACACGCCCCCTCCCTCCCCTTTTCGAAAGCCCCGGGACTCACGCGCGTCCCGGGGCTTTATGCGCCCCGGCGGCCTATGCAAAATAGGCGCGCCGGCGCACGCGGGCCTTTTAAAATCCGCCCCATTGCCTTCATTAAATACAAATATTTATTGTAGACTTCCTGAAAACAAGCCTGGTCTGTAGGTCCTCGAGAACTGAGTTTGGGGACTCTTATGTTGGAGAGTCAAAGGGGGCCTGAAGTTTGCTAGTTCTTTCCAGTTTTCCTGCTTCTGGAAGAGTTTGTCCTGATGAGACTGAAAGGCAGAAAAAAAGGACACTGCAGAAAGCAATAGGAGCAAAGCAGGAAAGAGTAACACCTACAACTGTACCTTTAACAGGATGTCTCTTCCCCGCCAGAGATGCATGCACTGGGGAAATACATGGACTGCAAGACACCTGCCCTTTCAGAAACTGCTGCCTGTTCTTGGCAGTCAGGGAAAGAGAAGAAAAGGGAAGAAATGCGGACACAAAGTGCACGATCGTTAGTCTAATTTAATTGAAGATTTGAATTCTATCTTCAAACAGACTACAATGTATTTAACTGGGTTAAAAGAAATGTTCCATGCAAATTTACAGTCCAGAGAACAGATAAGAAGCTACATAACATGGGTGGTTTACTTCAAGGTTGGTGATAGGATGCATGAGATTCAGGCAACATTTACAGAAAATCTAACCTCTCATTTATCTGACCCACTAAGTAAAGCATCTTCTATTGCATATGCACATCTGCCTGAAGAGATTTTTTTTTTTAGTTGGCGCCAACAGTCCAAGTAATCATTAATGTCTTGAAGATATGGGGAAGTGAGTTCCACAGATCTGGTGCTTTTTGCAGGAAAGGTAGGATGCACAAAAGAGAGCAAATACACAATGTATCTAAGAAAGACAAAAACAAGTATCATGACAGATACAACTCTGGGAGCAAAGAGAGAGTCGGTAGGCCTGGGGAGGAGCAGCAATGCTGCGGCCCTGCCGGAATCACTGGGGGGCCTGGGGAGGAGCAACACCGCGGCCCTTTCGGAATCACCGGCAAGGCCTGAGGAGGATTGGCATCATCTGCTCTGCAGGAAGGAGCTCTAAGCCAGAGCTGGGTTGACCAACTCGAACCCAAGAAGTAGTCCTGTTGGCTGCAAGGGTTGAAGGAGACTATGATATTAGGCCTGTTGTAACGTGCTGCTGCTATTTCAAAGGGGGGGGGAGTTAGCCTATGTGTGAGAGAGAAGGGGAGCCTGTGTGTGTGAGAAAGATAGTATGTGTGTATGTCTGAGAATGAGAGAGCGTGTTTGAGCATTCGTGTGTACGAGTGTGTGTGAGAGAGCGCACACGTGTGTGTGTGTGTGAGAGTAGAAAATTTGTTTGCAACAAACTTCCTTCCTCTCTTCCTGCTCAGGGCATCTGGAAATCAAAAGTTCCCAGGTATGGAAAGCAGGGGATTTTAAAAAATCCTTATGTGTTTTAATTATTGGGTATTATTTAATGTGTCTGTTTGGAAAATGTTTATATCAGTTTTTAATTATTGGTTGTTGTTCTGTTTGTTAGCTGTTTTGAATTATATTTTTTATTCATGTGATTTTACTACTATTAATAAAATTTATTTTTCGTGATTTCATTGTTTTATGAGGAATGGTAATGTTTATTTTTTTCCATTGTTGTACTGCATACAGAGTCTGGCTTCTTGCGATTTCCAGTTCAGTTTTTGTCTGCACTTTTCCATTTATATTTTATGGTTTGTTTATTCTGTATTTGGTGAGGGTCTGTCTGTATTCTGCATATGTGACCAAGGTGAGGTTTTCCGCTAGTGTATAGTTTCTGTATATAGATCTATAGCAGTTTGGTTTGTTCTGTTTTCCTAATAGGGGGTGTTTTAGTATTTTAGGACCTGTCATAATGTTTTCATTGTTGCCTTTTGATAGGTAGTGTTGTTGCTGCTTGAATACTGGCAGTTAGTGCTGTTTTGATTTAAAAGGTGTATTGTATTGTAATTCTGTTTTCTAGAGGCTTTCAGAGGACCAAGCCCATGGTGTGTAATACTAGGTCTAATACCATATGGGTTCCAAGTGTTATTTTGCTTTTTTTGCAGGGTTTTCTGGTTGGCACCACAGCAGTGCATGTAAATATAATATACATATTATAAGTAATTTTTTTTATCTCAGCATACTTTGAATATCCTTTTTCATGTAAAATCTGTTATTATAAATGTGTATTTTTTAATTGTGTGTAGGGAGGATGTGACAAGCTGGGATGGGGGTGCAAGGCTGTAGGTTTTGTCTACGATGCCTAACACCATTGTACTGTCTTTGGGCATTGCTGTACAAACATTTCACAGTCTCCCAACTCCTAGTGCCATGCGTTGAGTAATGGGTGAGGGTGCAGCTTTTCACTTGCCCATAGGTGCCAAATTGCCTCTCTATGGCTCTGTATCAAAGTATAGTATTCTGAGGTAAAAATATTACTTACATTATATTTACATGCACTGCTGTGATGACAACCAGAAATCCTTGCAAAAAACCACACTTGGAACCCATATGATATTAGGCCTGTTGTAACGTGTGTTGGCTTTACACGCTGAAAGCCCTAAAACACTAATACACTTCCTATTAGGAGAATGCCTCACCTCAGTCACACATGCAGAACATACAGACCCTCACTGAATACAGAATAGAGCTACCATAAAGTAGAAATACAAACATGTAGATAAAAACTGAACTGGAAACCGCAAGAACCAGACACTCTGTGCAATGCAATAATGAAAAAACCAAACCAGCACCATTCCTTAAACATTGAACAAAATCAAGAAATAAAATAAATACATAATCATAATACTAAAAACATACTAATAATACTATTTTAAAAAAAAAAGCTGATGAATAAAAGATCAAATAATTTAAAAACTCATATACAAGTTTTTTAAAAAAATGTCCCGAACACCAATAAAATACTTCAAAACAGCAGACACATTAAATAACACCCGAAAAATAAAACTAAAAAGGATTTTAAAAATTCACGCTCTCCATACCTGGGAACTTTTGATTGCCAGTCACCCTGAGATTGTTGTGGATTAGCAGGAGTGGGATATATAAACTATTTCCTCTCTTTCTTCTACAGCACACACTCACACTCTCTCTCATACACACACACTCTCTCAGATAAAGCCCCAGGTGTCGCCAGCTCTTCTTTGGTTGGGATCTGCCAGCAGCCCCAGACCCTTCTCTTTGTTTCAGCTGCTGGCAGGTTGGGATCCACCTGCAGCCCCATTCTCTCTCACACACAACCCAGGCAGGCTCCCATTCACATCCACCAAAATCCCAGGCAGGCTCTCATTCTCACACACACACATCATACACCCTGTCAATCCCAGGAAGGCTTCCATACATGCATGTGTGTGCGCGCACGCACACACTCATCCCAGGCAGGCTCCCAATTCACATAAAAAGACACACACACCCATCCCAGGCAAGCTCCCATTCACACACACACATACACACACACACACATCCACTCATCCCAGGCAGGCTCTCATTTGCACACACTCATCCATCAATCCCAGGCAGGCTCCCAATTCACATAAAAAGACACACCCCCCCATCCCAGGCAAGCTTCCATTCATATACACACACATGCAACCCAGGCAGTCAAGGTCCACATGTCATTCCTCCTCTGCTACTGCTGTACTTAAGAGAAAGCAACCATTCTGCACCTCCTCCTGTATGCTGGCGCTGACTTGAAGAGGAGCTGAAAGATGGGCTTCGTCTTCTGCTCTGGATGGCCTTCTGCTTCTTCTGCTGCTGGTGGGATCGGGTCCACCGGCTGTAGCACTGATCTTTACCTGTTCCCAACGCCGCCTCCTGCGTGTGCCGCCCTGTGCAATTGCTCGGTTTGCACACTCGGTGGTGCCGGGCCTGAGGGGAAGCCTGGCATGGCACAGAAACGTCATATGAAAATATATTTGCAGACATGCCCAAACAAGGCAACATGAAGGACAATGATGGATGCTACCCTGGGAAAAATACAAGATAGATCTGACCATCCAGCTGGAGCTGGTTCTTTGGGTCCTCTGTAAGCCATTGGGGGATCCTTACCTTTTCCGCCTTCTTATGTCCAGGGTGCCCAGATTGCTTATGGCTTTTACCTGCCAGTGTGAATACTGGAGTTTTCCATTACTTATATACTATTTTATTTTGTAAATTTTGCCTTGAGTCTCAGGAAGGGTGCTTATAACTTGAATTGACTTCTATGGAGTTGGGGCAAATTAATGTTGGAGAGAGTATGCAAATCGGGCAGTGTGTAGATTGGCAAATGGGCAGAGTATTTTGGTTCTTGTCGTTACTTCATGCCGGTGTCATGGTCCATATTTTCTCAGTGTGAACTCCCCATCTTCTGTAGGGAACTGATGTTACTCAAAACCTGTGCCAGGCTGAAAAAGGATAAGCATGGGCCCGCTTAGTTTAATGTGGCAAGGAAGGGACTCCAAGGATTGGAGCCCCGCAGGCCCCAGATGGCTCATTATACACTCATTTATTGCCCAATTCACTGTCTAGCTTTAAATAGGGTGTTAAAACCTTTACCAGGTATGTGTTCACCACGGCTCCCTTTCCAGTCCCATTTTGGGTGGCTCAACCCCTTTATATTTATAAATGGGCTTTTTAGTTGTGACAGTGATTAGGACTGTATTTGTAAAGATACCTGTTAGATACATGTGTGCCAGTAATACTAATTGTGTTTACCTGCTGCCTTTTCATTGGTAGGTGAAGAAAAGTTACATTCAGTACTGGAGGGGGGAGAGTGTCTTACCCAAGGTCACAAGCATTGTGACTTCCCTGAGTCTCAGCTCACTGCTGTAGCCACTAGGCTACTTCTCCAGTCAGTACAGAGCCTGTCATACACAGAAAGCAATTCATCAACTTATAAAGCTGCGTGATAGGGAATTTTAACTGAGCTTCTTTTACTTCATATCATCCGCAGCCAAAAGGAAGCACAACTGTGTAGCAGAAGGAGACCTTGAATGTTTCTTCTGCAGTCCTCCTCTGTGTGCGTTTCAAGGTTATTGTTTTCTCGCTCATAGCCTAATGTGGCGTGGATTCAGCCTGCCTTTCTGATGATATCAGTCCTTACCGGAAGGCAGAAAGCTCTAGTGATCCATGCACTTGAGGAAAGGGTGTTTGCTGCCACCTACAGACTAGCAATACTCAAACTGTCCATATTGGGACAAGGATGGCACTGATTTTCTTTTTATCCATGGTCTTTGCAGCAGTTCGCAAAGCAAATGTTCACGCACACTTTCACTTTGAAACTCACCACTGGTACAAAGACTATCAGGCCGATACAGCTCTCCCGGCGCGCGCACAGGCCAGTGTCCTGTGCACGCGATACAGTAAAAAAGGCATTAGGGACACTAGCGTGTCCCTGGCACCTCTTTTTGGACAGGAGCAGCGGCTGTCAGCGGGTTTGACAGCCGACGCTCAATTTTGCTGGCGTTGGTTCTCAAGCCCGCTGACAGCCACGGGTTCGTAAACCGAACGTCGGCAAAATTGAGCGTCCAGTTTTCGAGCCGCGGGCCCATTTCAATTTTTTTTTTTTTAACTTTCGGGACCTCCGACTTAATATCGCCATGATAGGGTGATATTACGTTGGAGGTCTTTGCATGTAGCGGGTGCTATTAGGTTCGGGGGGGTTGAACGCGCATTTTCAACACGCTATTACCCCTTACTGAATAAGGGGTAAAGCTAGGGCGTCTAAAACACGCGTCCAATGGCGGGTTAACTATATCGGCCTGTGTGTGCGATTGCTTCCTTACATCTGCTTTCTCTGCTGCTAGACTTTTGCTGCAAAATACACATGAGGATTTGAAAATGCGATCTACATGCATGCTTTTCCTCCCCCAACCTGAACATGCCTCCAGGAGTCCTCCCCCCCCACCTTCTAAATGCAGATAAAAGCATGTTCACACATTGAGAGAAGGCAAAACAACGGGTAAATACTTTTTACCCACACAAATCACTTTGAAATGCATAGGCTGAGCATCTATTCTTCACTCCTTTATCAGTGATCACCATCTCCTAAGAAGTTATTTCCATTCATCTTAAACTAATTTGATTTATCATAGCATTACCTTACCGTTTAACTGTCCAGAGCCCTCTGCTCTCAGCTTCCAGGAGTATCATAAATATCCATTCATTACAGCACGCTGAATTTTAGAGGCAACTCAGAGTCTGTACAATTTGATAGGGGCAAGCCTTCATTTTAGACCAGGGCTTGCCTCTCCTTTTCTGATTCCATAGACTTGGTAAAGCAATGATGTACACTTACCAGGTGGTCTGATTTCAAAATGGTGGCAGAACTAATCTGTGCCCTACTTAGCTTGGAAAATGGTGATAGATCCTTGAGCTAATAACTGATCGAAAGCCAAAGTCTCTGAGAGTAATTTAACTCTCAGAAAAGTACAGGCAGGGTTTAAAGTTTGGACTAAAACTGAGCACCACGAATTTCAAACCAAGTTATTTTGCTATCACAGGTAGGTTATAAGGAGAGCCACACTGAGCCGCAGAGCCTCCAGCTAAGTGAGCCGGATAAACCCCTTTGAATATGGACCCTGAGTAGATTCTGACACTCTTCAGTTAAGCAGGCACAAGCTGAGCAGCATTGAACATTGTGTCATCATTATCATCGTTCGTTGCATGCCTTTCAAGCCAGAGCGATCAAGACGTATTACAAATGACACAGGGACAGCACATGATGAAAGATATTAAATTGGGTAATAATGTTTATAAGGTCAGAGTTACATAATAAGAGTGAACAGAATGTTATAGCGAAGCGAGTAAGGCTCGGAGGGGATAAGAGTATAGTTCCAATGTCTGCTTGATAAGAGTGTACACTGTATATGTACACATGTAAGAGTCAGTATAAAATCTTGAGTGGGCTCACTGTATACAGCCTTGTCGGGGCTAACTGCAGGGCTTTGCTGACAGATTTGATTCTCTCAGCAGAGCATGTGGGTGGTTAAAGGTTACGTGCAGCATTTCTAGAAACCTTGCATTGTGGGTGAGTATCATACACTGCTTCAAAGAACCAGGTCTATACCAGCTTCTGATATAGCAACATTTAGTTCACATTTTTTGCAAGTCGAGCCATCACATAGGTGAAATGGGCAAGCATGAATAGTCATTAATGTGACTGTCAGCTGTTGGTCTTCATCCAAATGGTAACTGTGATTGACTGACAGTAGAGATGCTTGGGATGGTGAGAGATCACACTTTCAAAGTTCATTCTGAGGACATGCTGGCTCCTGAAAACTATTGGATGTCAATGGGAAACAGTTTGGCACATAGACACATCGGTGGTACAACCTGTACCGGAGTTCATACAAAGTTGAGCAACTGTCAGTGGGACTCAAAATGTTGATGGCAGGTCTCTCCTGTTATTGCATCTGTTCTGGTGATATCATCACCTACATGTTCAAGGAACTGAAGTTCATCCTGTTCTAAAAATGACAAATTACAGCAGTTTTTTGTATCCAAGCTTGCCAGTTGTATCATACCTTATGAGAGAATGAAAAACAGGTAGGATCCCACACGCCCTGTTTTCTGTTTTATTGTAAATTAATGATATTTTCCAAATCCAGCTCTAAACTAAAAATCAAACACATTGATTTGCCAGAACAGCAGGAAAAATGCAAACCCACATTACTACCTCATTGTCAAGGGATGAAACAACACCTTCATCTATTGTGAGTCTGAACTGCATGCTGAATGTATGCCATCATCCACATATCAACCTCTTTACAAAAACAAGATATGTAAGCTCTGTTGTAATAATACACCTCTACCTGTCAATGAAATACCAGACATAGCACATGCGCAGTCAGAGAAAACATTCCCCACCTCGGTGTGCAGGTCTAGCACGGGTGAGGCCATAAAGTTATTTATACTCTGACTCGCTCTTGCACCTCCTTTACTTCCCAAGGTGTGCATTCGCTGGACTGGGGGAAGAAAGGCGTCCTCTCAGGTCCCGATATGACAGGGGTAGTCCCTTGTGTTTCCCCTGGGGAGGATGTTGGTCCCTGATGTGGGTGCAGTGAGTGCAGAAATAAATACTCTGGAGCCACTTGGTTAGTGTCCAAAATAAAAGGCTTTACTGTTAAGCACTGATGGTGAAAGTCACAGAAATCTCTCTTCAGTTCCATTACAGTTTCTGTGCAGGACTCAGTTACATCAGGGCAACGGAAATATCCACTCTCTTGGTTTAAAATGAAGTGGAGCTCCCAGATGGGCAGGGTCTTTTAGGATGGTCAAAACGCCTCCCAAACTGATAAAAACAAATAGCAGTGACTTTGGCACAGAGTGTAAATCCTCTCTTTCTCTCCCTAGGGGAGTTAGCAGGTCTTCAGCAGCTCCTTGATCTTACACAATCCTTTTAGTACTCTCTCTGGATCCTTGATGTAAGGGACCCTCTTTGAAACAAGCAGTTTTCTTGCTTCTAGCAAAAAGGAATGGGCAACTAAAACCTTCGTCCTGGATCTTATAACAAAACAGATTCTTTCCCCAAAAAACTAATATTAACACCTGAGTTGTCCTTGCAGTGGGTCACCGTCACCCCTTTTTTCACTGAGGCTATGGAAGGCAAGTCTTCCCTATCCCTGGATGTCCCACTCCCAGGGTTCCCCAATCCCTCTGCCCAAGAAAGGCCCAGATGTCTCACAAGGCTCTTACCATGAAAAATCTCAAAAACAACCCAGAGGGATATCCCAACCAGCTAGTGAGTAGACCCTCCCGACCCTGATCAGGACCAACAGCCTAAGTTAGCCAGCCTTTACTGACTGGGTCTGTAAAACAACCAAAAGTAAACTCCTAGCACCTCTGTGCTAACGGAAAGGGATGCCTCTCAAGCTCACTGTGGAGAACCCCTAAATAGACTTGCATGGGGAAGGTCATTCCAGAAAGGAGCTGTATTTGAATGGTACCTCCCTCTACTCTAACATTCTCCATCTAGCTAAACAGGGACTCAACCAGATCTTAATGGTGACATGACCATAGGGTCCATCATACACAGAAAATGTAACTGAAATTTGTTGTGGTTGAATGAGATGAAGCAGTTCCACTGAACTAGCAGTAGAGTACATGGCCTAGTGTTTCTCAACTCAAGGAAGGAGCACCACCAGCTAAAAAATGGCAATCCCAAAATGATACATTTCACCAAGAAGCAGACGCCTACAAAGAGGGCAGGAAAGAATGCAAGAAAGGATTAACAACATGTATATTAGTATTCTTCTATCATTACACTAGATCTTTAAGAAGGGGCATGGTAGGAAGCTTTTGCTGCCAGCAACAAGATCAATATACATTTACAGGAAATTAAGATGGTTTACTGTTTTTCTCTGCTATATTGAGTAGTACTCTTAAGTGCTAGCTAGTTATTTATGTCTGTTTCTCATTCCTGTATCTCTTTCTAATAACCTGCTATATAAACTAACTGTTGTGCCTAATTGAGATGATATATTAAAACAAACATAGAACATGACAGCAGATAAAGAATATTCAGCTCATCCAGTCTGCCCATCCACATCTCCTGCTCAGCTTTATAGTCTCTTCCTTTCCCTCAGTTCCCTTGTGTTTGTCCCATGATCTCTTGAATTATGATATGGTTCTCATCTCCATTACCTCCACATGGAGAGTGATCCATGCATCGATCACCCGTTTTATAAAGACATACTCTCCATCGACTTGCAGGGCTGAATTAGCCATGACACAGTGCAGAATAGATGCTTTTCTCTAAACTCATAGAGGATTTGCACTACTAAGCATGTGTGAGAATCCTCATTTGGACATTGCCTCCTGAGCCCCCTTACTCTTTTTTTTGTCTGAGCTTCAGCATGAATGTGTACTCTAGCTCTTCAGATAACTGTTTTTCCTGTTGATCATATTTTCATACTTTAAATTTTTTTGTTGCCTCGGCAGTTCCCCCAAACAAATTTGTTCACAGGATATCTGGTTCCAAGAAGCCCACAGTGAGTGGAAAGATGTCTATTACTGATGGACATGATTTCTGTTACCACTGCCTTGGACCGGACCATAACCAGGCAAATTGCTATCATTGTGGCTGTATATCTCTGCAGTCACAAAAGTCCAGGGCCTGGAAGATGAAGGAACTGCATAAGACTGAGGAACAAGTCAATCCTCCCAAAATGGGATCTCTTCTGCTCCTTGGGTCTAGAGTTGTGCAGGAGCCCCTCTAAGAGATCTTCCCTTGTTGGTGGAAAAGGCTGGTTCCTTGGGGTCAAGCAAACCAAAACTTAGAAAAAAAATATTCTTCAGAGTCAGTGGTGCTCTCTGTACCAAAGAAGCATCAAACAGTGCCATTGATTCATTGTACCTCAGTGCCATGGACACATCTGGTCCTGGAGCTGTTGATGCTTAGAGCTTCTTTGAAGCACAAAGCATTGGCACCATTGACACACAAAGACCCGACACACAAGTCCTTAACGCATTGAGTTCTGGAGCATGCAGTACATTGAACCTCGAAGCAAGTAATGCTCCGAAAAACAGAACAATTTGCTGCATTGTCAAGTCACAGTGCTTCCAACTTAGCTGTTTTCTGCTTTCCCCATAAAGAAAGGAGGATTCTGGGCGAAGAAAGTGATGTTTTACACTTACCCCCACCAATCACCAGGGCGATGTCATCATCCAAACTGTTAGAGCAAGGCCTTTGTCTAGAGACGCTGGATCCCATTTGTTCTGTGGTCCCCTTAATTTTGAACCAACCTCTGCACTTGCCTCCAACTCTAATGTCATAGCAGGCCCCCCCAAACAACCCCGACCTCGCTCAAGGCAGCCTCTAGGTACGCACGTGCGTTTGCCGCAGATTTAAAGGACCCTCAGTGGGTAATCCCCCAAGGCACCTACCTATGACGTCTACCTTCAGCTCTTAAAAAGGCCTTAGTCCCATCAAACCATGCCTCAGCAATAGGTTGACTACCTCCAGTATAGCAAATTGCACCAGCTCCTGGTCTTCATTCCTGTATTCCTGCTGTTGGGTTTGTGGCATAATGTGGACTCTTGGTCGAAGTGGTGATGACTCTGCCCATGGGGAGAGGCCCCGTGGGGAACCACAACGATAGGCTAGACTCAATATCAAGCGGACACAGAGGAAAGAAAGCTTTATTATACTGCTGTGATGAGGATGACTTGTCCAAGGAAAGGATGATGCTGTAGTCCAGCGATATCACAGTAAGGCTTCAGATAGTCTCAAAAGTAATGCAGTTGATGGTCTCACCCAAATATAGCAAAGGTCCGGTAGTGTTCCGCAACGTGAGATAGGCCGTGAACCTGAAGGGTGGAGCGAGGAGAGCTTGGAGTGAAGTAGTACTCACTGGGTAGCAGTGAAGAGATGAACCCGTGGTCTGAGATGCAGGATACCCAGAGCAGGATAGGCCCTTGAGGAGCGAGTTCCTAGGAGCACCAAGAGTACCTGGAATAAAGCAGACAAGACCCCTGAGGAGCAGGGGTCCTGATGGTTAGGCAGAATATCCCGAAGGGTGAGTAGAAGCGAGAGGCCCACAAGGAGCTTCTGTAGGCAGCGTAATACCCTGGAGGGTAGTGAGGAATCCAAGCGAGCAGCTTAGAAGCAGTCAGAGTAGCAAAATCGAAGTCCTTGCTAACTCGTTGAATTGGAGTGGAGGTACTGATGTCATGCGGTGGGACCGCCCCAAGGTTCCCACCATGATGTGTTTAAGAATGTGGGCAGCGTGCGCGCGCCCTAGGAGGCCTCAGGAAGAAGCTTGGCAGATGGGGACACCCATGCTGGCTTGGAGACACCGAGGGTTTTGGCAAACAGCAGCGGAGGCCGACATCCTTCCGAAGGAGGAGGAGAAGGGTAACAGAGAGGTGAGGCAGCCGTCTGCGACCGACGGACGCAACACCTGCTTTTCATCCTGCATTCCTGGTCCTTGTCCTGTCAGTCTCTGGTCTTCATCCCTGAGTTCTTCATCCTTGTCTTGTGGTCGTCTTCGGTTCTTCAGTGTATTCTCCTGCCCACCTCACCTCCTTGCCTGGCTATCCATCCTATCTTCCCTCGGACAGATCTCTGTTTCTGACTTTGGCTTGCCACTTGACTGGATTGAACTCCTTCTGCCACTGACCACTGCCTGATTCTCACCATGATTGAACTCTTCCTGCCTCTGACCACTGCTTGATTCCTGACCATGCCTGAACGCTGCCTGCCCTGACTGCTTCCTTTCTCTGACTATGCCTGTACTCGGCCTGCCCTGGACCCTGACCTGTGTCTTGACTACCCCCTCAGATCACCTCAGCAAGAGGCCCACACTTAAGTCCTGCCGACTCTGGCACCCGAGGGCTCAACCTAAGGGGAACGAGGGCTGGTATAGGTGAAGCTCCAGTTGGACCTCTACCACAGTCATCTCTGCCAACCAGCAGTGGAGACCTGCAGGGCTTCCCTGCAGTCCTCTTAGTTTAATATCTTTGTTAAACCAGTGAGCATTTTTTTTTATTAGTAATACTCTGACCAAGCATTACTGACTTAGTTTTCACGGGACTAATATCATTTCCCACAGATGTAACAATCTGATCCCAAGAAGAACAAGCCATGCTAATCTTGTCCAAATTTAAAGCATCAAGATCTACTATGAATTTTTCTTTTAGCTCATCAGGACTCATGGGTTTACGAAAAGTGAAAGAAGATTTCACTTGACAAGCCTTGGCAGTTGTATTAAACATGGAAATACTAGCACTAATCAGTTTAAGATCTGATCAAGGTATCACAGAAATATTTGCAGAACAAGCATCCTTATCAGCAAAATCAAATCCAAAGTATGACCTGCTTATCGAGTAGTTTCAAGAATATATTGTTCCCAACCAAAAAGCACTCATGGATTCTAAGAAAGCTTCACAGGCTTTTGTGCACATGTAAATTAAATCTCCAGATATAATTGTGGACTCAGGAGATGGCAACTGATTAGCAAAAAGCTCAATCAAAAGAGAACTGTTATGTTTTAATAGCCCGGGCATGCGGAGCCTACCTTGTCAACGCACACCCCTTATCCCACCACCCAGAGATTATCATCAGATGTGGGCAGGTCTGCAGTCCTACCAGGAGGGGTAGCGGGTGGTCTGGGAGACATCAACTGATGAAACCGGCAGGCCTCATAGAAGACAAGGCATGGCTAGCCGAGCCCTGCTTTGTGCTGCACACAACCTTTCCTCCATTGAGTCCCTTTCAACCTCCATCCTCCCTCCCCAGCTAAGAGAGATGGAGAGAGCATGTGCACTGGATGTGACTTACTCTCAGTGTTGGGAGGAGCTTTGGCAGCCACATGTAGTTGCCAAGGAAACTAACCAAGCCGGCTGCCTGCACCATACATGTTTCTTCCTTGTCCTGCCCTCGTATATAAAGTAAGCTAGTCCATCGTTACAGGTTCAGGCATCTCCATGCTGCCCCCTCCCCCTTTGTAGTAAACTTTGGAAGGGAGACTGGTGGGTCTTTCAGTGCTTCCCTAGCACTATGTCCTCTCCAGGTCCGCACTGCTCGCTTCATGGAGGTTGGTGTGGCTTGAAAGGGTTGGGAAACGCTGGTTTATTGGATGTGCAGAGGACAAGTTTGTAAACAGCTAGGAGTGTGAAGGTAGTTAGTAAATGCAAGATATAAATGGATGAGATTTTCAAGGGTAAAAGCAGGTACAAATCTCTGCCAATGCCTTTTCCATCAAGGCCTATTATACCCATAGACTTTGCATTAATGTTTTCAGTTTGATTATTGCCTACATAATATCCTTGAATGTATTCCATATGACCACATTGTATGAAGTACTTTGTTTTGTGAATTCCATGCTAGCCCTCTTCTCTGTGAATGGAGTGCTGTCTCCCCCTTTATTTCATTCTGATATTCCATCGGGTCAAGAAAAGCAGAGCCAACAAATGCATCAATAATATAATCATCCATTAAAACACCTTAAAAATGTGCAAAACCCTAGGAAGATTACACATCATTAAAAACCCATTTGTTCCCCTGCTGTCTATCTGTGGTCCTTCTCCAGTCTTTTCTTCAGTGAACACCGGTCTTCACCTTCTACACATCCGTAATTTCACCTGTTGTACAGTTCTAATTCTTTACCTCCTCCTTTCCCTGAGACACCTGAAAAAAACGTTTCTTTCATTTGCACATGTGCTGTCCTGACTTCCTTCCCTGCTTCCAGTGGCTTTTCCAGATACTTTTTCATGTTTGCCTGTTTCTGAGAACCCTTCCACCTTAACAGTGCTAATCATTTTGCCCTTCGCTAGCTCTTTTAATAAACCATACTGGTTTCTTTTTCCTCTTACTTTTATTGAATTTCCTAATATAAAGAAGTGTTGCCTTTCAATGACTCCTTTTAGTTTGCCTCACTGTTCTACTTTAGAGAGACACCCCCAACCCTGCCAGTGCCTTTATAGGGTTCTTCCTGATACTCTAGAAGTCCAGGACCCTGATCTTTGTGTGGCCCCCTCTCTATCTTTGTTTTTCTATTAACCTCACTGCTTGCTTATTACTGTTGCTTAGGTCTTGCATGTGTAACAATGATTCATTATGACTAAACTCTAAAAGCTCTCAGGCTATTTACAGATATGATGCTTGCTCTTTCCCTTTTTAGCATATGATAGTTCATACACTGCTGCTTCTTTCTAGAAATTGTATTTGTTACAAAGCATGAACTGATATAATAAGTATTCTGGCAAATGATGTACAAGTCTTTTGGATCATTCAGATCAACACCACAAAACTTGTTCAGTGCACTGAGTGCTTTAGATAATACTGTGAACAGTTGACTTCATTTCAAAATGCCATAGAAAAGTAATGCAACTTCCAGATAGATTTAGGAAATATTATTGCTATGTGTGTATTTTCCTATGATAAGAAACTCTAATAGTCATGCTGATGGGTGTCATGACCTGGCACGTGCTGAGATGCAGGAGCTTTTCACAGTTTCTGGAATTTTCTGAAAGTTTGTGTGCATCAGACCCAGGGCCCACTAAGTTCCTGTTAGTTACTTGACAAAGAAGGCTCCTTGCTCTAAATGTCAGTCCTCTCAGTTTCCTGTCATTACCAGCATTTGTTCTCTCTCTTTTTGTGCCTAAAGTTCATTATTTTTGACCAGAGTAGTTACTGCCTTTGTTTAACATTTTTATTTTTCAGGGAAGGTTTTTTTTTTTTTTTTAAATGTAAACTGTACTATGTTCCTCTCTTTAACCAGTTTGCATTGAGGTTGCAAGTTCTGTACGTAATTAGAAGTCCTGGCAGAAATGCAGGCACTCATATATTGGGTTCTGCTTTGCAGGCTGCTCAGGGCACCTGGGAAGAGGATCACTAGTAATGGAACTATGTAGATCATACAGTGAATCAAAGTAGCGGTTGAGTCCATCTGGTTGCAAGTTCTGTAGTTAACTAGAAGTCCTAGTGGGAGAAGTAGGTCTGTCTGACAGGCAAGGGTTTACATATAGTATTGCTGGATATTAAAAATATTACAGAACTTTGGGGTTAGGCATGGGAAAGGTGGGTGTCAGAGGGACCTAAGTGGGATTTCCTATACTCTTCTAATCAAGATGGTAGAGTACAAAGGTAGAATACAAAAACTCTTTCCTAGATAAGGAAAAATCTTGCAGGTGGTCACACTCTGTGGCTAGCAGTGTGGAGAGGATAGCTGAGCAGACTGGATGGGCTAGACCATCTTATTCTGCTGTCATTTACTATGTTATTATGTAGTAACATTAAGGAGCCTTCAGTGGGATTTTGTTTTGCAATGCCAAAAAGATTGGCCCCTGAAAACAAATGGTATTTATAAGAAAAAAGAATTTGCTGTGGTTTGGGGAGTACTTTGATTCTTTTAAAGATCAGTCTTGCCAATTATTTATTTCAATTTGATTCTCTACTTTATCAAAGCACCAATCAAAGTGGTTACAATAAAAATCAAATGCAAATTAGAGAGGAAATGGTGGAAAAATCCCTCCATAAAGAATTTTGAACACTGTAAAATTCACAGTAATCTGTACAATTCAAGTACAAGATTTTCAGGATTTTATCTTACATTTAAAAATGTGACTATGCATTATAACAGTGAGGGATGTTAGATTGTACTTTAGCAACATTTAATAAAAAATAATTACAGGTAAAAACTGTAAAATACACAGTATATTGTATAAAAATAT
Source organism: Rhinatrema bivittatum (assembly GCF_901001135.1). NCBI lineage: Eukaryota > Metazoa > Chordata > Amphibia > Gymnophiona > Rhinatrematidae > Rhinatrema > Rhinatrema bivittatum. The sequence goes on from NC_042617.1 coordinate 321,189,664, forward strand.
GATTAAAGTAGCAAAAACAATTTATTCACAGCAACTAGGTCAATAAATCATCCCAGGAAGAAGATATTTCAAATTTCCAGATTTTTTAAATAAAAATTTCCTTGGAGATTTCTCAGCTGAAAATTTGCTGGGTTTTTTCATGTAAAAATTGTTTCTATTCAGTCAGGTTTCCCTGACACTCTAGTCCTCAGATGATGATGTGAGAGAAGAGAGTATAATTATGGGAGTATGTGCTTTAAGTGACCTCGTTGAGTCTATTATTTGAAAAAGAGAATATTAGAAGAAGCTTAGAAAATTCATGCAAATTAATGATCCTTCAGAAGATGAAAACCTTCTTCTGTAGCCTGGATCCTATCTCAGCGAGAATAGTGAAAGAAGCTAAAGCTAATTTATTATCCTGTTTAAGGTTATTTGCCCATGGCTTTGAAGGAGATGCTGGTGAGACCAGTATTAAAAAGCAGGGAATTGATATTACTGTTTTAGAGCATTTTCATCCTGCTTCTGATTTTCCCTTCTTAAAGAAACTAATTGAGAAGGTGGTGTAACAGCAGCTCTTGGAGTTTGTTGAGGCAGATATTCTACAGACTTTTTAGTCTGAAACAGTTCTGTTGGGCTTGGTAAGTGGTGTCAGAATGCGGGCTCATCAGTGGGCAGATTCACTGTTCATTCTGTTCAATTTATCAGCTGTGTTTGACACCATTGACCTAGTCTGAGGGATACAGTTTTTTTGGTTTACCTCTTTTCTGAAGAGTAGGATTCAGAAAGTGATTTGGAATGATGAATGTTCTAAAGCCTGATATCTAACATGTAAGGTGCACAGGGATCTTTGTTTTCCTCAGTCCTCTTTAACTTAACTCTTCACCTTTTAGAGGACTTAACCAAAGGCTTCGGAATAGAATGTTTTTTTTCTGTGTAGACAGCATTCAACTCTGTAGGTGATAGCTAAAGCCAGAAGAGTTCTGGGCTGCATCCAGCAGGTTGTATGACAGACCATGGCTGCAGCGTGGAGCTCCAGAGTTCCCTACATGTACATCCACACTCAACATCACACACCATATCACCCAATAGAAGAATTCCCTTCTCCCCCTCCAAGAGGCACAAAATCGCCTCCCGCAGAAACCAAGAACCATCAGCGTGAAATGACCTCACTCAGGGACCTTCCCCTCCCCCTCCAGAAAGAAAGACCCACTATCTCTGCTCGCGGCAGGTGCTTTAGAAGCAAAACAAAAACCATAATGCAATGCCAACATAGTGAGAATGAAGAAATGTGAAGACCCCTGACATTACGTTACATGAGGTTGAAGTCTCAGATCATGTTCTAGGAAAAATAAAACACAAACGGGCGGAGTTTAAAAGCCCTGCTCGCGTAAATCCGCCCGGATTTACACGAGCAGGGCCTTGCGCGCCGGCGCGCCTATTTTCCATAGGCCGCAGGCGCGCGCAGAACCCCGGGACGTGTCGGGGGCGGGGCCGAATGACGCGGCGTTTTGGGGGCGGGGCGCGTGGTTTCGGGCCAGGGCGTTCCGGGGGCGTGGCCGCGCCCTCCGGAACCGCCCCCGTGTCGGGTCTTGGCGCGCCAGCAGGCCGCTGGTGCGCGTAGATTTACATCTCCCTCCGGGAGGCGTAAATCCATGGATAAAGGTAGGGGGGGGTTTAGATAGGGCCGGGGGGGGTGGGTTATGTAGAGGAAGGGAGGGGAAGGTGAGGGGAGGGCGAAAGAGAGTTCCCTTCGAGGCCGCTCCGATTTCGGAGCGGCCTCGGAGGGAACGGAGGCAGGCTGCGCGGCTTGGCGCGCGCCGGCTGCCCAAAATCGGCAGCCTTGCGCGCGCCAATCCAGGATTTTAGAGGATACGCGCGGCTATGCGCGTATCTTATAAAATCCATCGTACTTTTGTTTGCGCCTGCTGCGCGATTGCGCAGTTTTTAAAAATCTACCCCAAAGTCAACATGAAGGGATCCTCTCTTTAGCCAAACACCTGAGAAAGAACATCCAGCGAGCCTTTTAGGAAATCCTAGACCCAGCAACCAGTGTGCTCAGAAAAATAAAAGATCCAAAGCGTCATCAGGCTAGCCGGGGATAGTGCTTAGAAAACAAATGTCAAAATAACGCTGATTCTTGAAGTGTAAATAGTCATTTGTAATAAAGAATCAAAACAGGCTGTAACAACACTGACTCACTCCACATTGCCTTGGTCCAGGATGACCAAAAATGAAGTTGTTTCCTCTTTCTTTGTAAAAAAAAAAAAAAAAAAAAAAAAAAGTACTTTATTGTGATGCACATGCAGTTTGGGAGGGAACAGCAAGGCAAAATGTATTCCTCTCTTGAGGAGCTCTGAACAGACCAGTGACCTTTCCTTCCTTAGTACAGCGACCTGTGCCGAGAAGTCATTGAATAACAAAATCCGGTTACCTTGGAACTCCACCGCTGAAAGTTGTCGAAATGCCTGAAGTAGCTGTGTCTTGTATGACCAATTCAGGATTCGAGCCATGACCAGTCGAGGTTTGCTATCTCTGTCTTGCGGCAGGCCAACTCGATGGATTTGTTCACATTGCATGTGATCTTCGGGAAGCACTAGGCCCACATGATCAGGCAGCCATTTTTCAATAAAATCAAAAATCTCCTCTTCCCATAAAGATTCTGGTAAGCCGATAATTTTTACATTGTTCCGTTGATTGCGGTTCTCCTGGTACTCAAGTCTATCCAGCAGCACAACCTGCTGTGCAAGCAGTTCTGCAACATGGCGCTCAAATTCCACAAGCCGATCAACTTGATGTGAGATGTGTTGTTCTGCTTGGTCCGGGCGCTTCGACTGCCCCTCGAGACTGCCCTTAATATCATCCATAGAAGTCTGTATCTTAATCAGTCGCTCATCCAAAGCTGCGGATACACTATTTGAAATCTGTAAAAGCGTCTCCTCAGAGACCGCCACTAGCGTTTTGGCACTATCGATTGCGGCCGCCATCTTGGGAGCTCTGCTTTTTTTTTCCTGGCGACAACGAACACTTCTGTGGTGCGTATCCCAACTTCCACAGCCCAGTGAACCTGCCTGCCAAGAGCTGTACAGCATCAGGGTAAGATCAGCTGGAGACACAAGTAAGTTCGAGTCTCTGTAGCCTCAGAATTAGCAATAATAAGGAAAGGGGTCCCAGAGCTCTAACGCCAAACTTCTTAGCAGACCTGTGTCATTACCGGACCATAGTGTCATTTCTTTCTTTCTTACATCACCAAAATCCATCCCTTTTTTGCTGAACACACTACCAGAATGCTTGTCTACTCTCATCACCTCCTGCTTAGAATAGTGCAACCTGCTCCTTATAGGTCTCCAGGTGAACTAGCTCTCTCCACTGTAATCTATTCAAAATTCAGTTGCTTGTCGTATCTTTCACCAAAGTCACTATACCAATATAAACCCTTTTTCAGGTTACTACCCTCTTTCCCTATCCTTTTGAGCATGCAGTTCAAGCCCCTCTTACACACTATGTGGCAAGACGTCATTCTCTGTAGTTTGGCTCAGGAACTGGTGCTCTGGTATGTGTCTATGGCTTTCAGAAGTTGAAGTGCGAATAGGATTAGTATGCTGGTGGTTTGCCTGTTTCCTCTCTCTAGTAATGTGTCTTGGTTGGGAGTTATGTGGCATGGGTACAATGCCTGCCTTATCCTGTTTAAGCTCCCCAGAAGCACCTTCCTTTATTCTGTTCTGTACTTTTTAAGAAAATTATCAGCTCATCAATTAGCAGTTTGAATCTTATTTTATTTATTTCAAAACTCAAGGCTATCTCCCAAGCTCCCCAGTTACCAACTTTCCAGAGTATAGATCTTACCAGTCACTCTGATGAAATTCTATTACATAATTTTCTTTCCAGTCTCCCACTAATACATCACAGTTCCTAAACTCAAGCTTAATTCTTTAACAGAGTCTCCATCAAGCTTAAGTGCAGAATTTCTTTAGTTTTAAGTAATAGCCTTAATTTGATCCCTCTATGTTAATTACAGGGCTTACTCGGACATTACCTTCTCTGAATACAGGACTCTAGTTTTCCAGATACAAATCACATTCCAAAAGCAAAGACTTAACATCCTGGACTTGAACCTAATCTAGCAATGTCAGTGTTGCCACTCTTTAGCATCCATATTACGCTTACGGGCGGATTTTAAAAGCCCTGCTCGCGTAAATCCGCCCGGATTTACGCGAGCGTTTTGGGGGCGGGACGCGGCGTTTTGGGGGCAGGCCGGGGCGTTCCGGGGGGGTGGCCGCGCCCTCTGGAACTGCCCCCGGGTCGTTCCGGGGGCGTGGCCGCGCCCTCTGGAACCGCCCCCGGGTCGGGCGCGCGTGGATTTACGTCTCCCTCCAGGAGGCGTAAATCCATGGATAAAGGTAGGGGGGGGTTTAGATAGGGCCGGGGGGGGGGGGGGGTGGGGGTGGGTTAGGTAGAGGAAGGGAGGGGAGGGTGAAAGAGAGTTCCCTCCGAGGCCGCTCCCATTTCGGAGCGGCCTCGGAGGGAACGGAGGCAGGTTGCGCGGCTCGGCGCGCACCGGCTGCCCAAAATCGGCAGCCTTGCACGCGCCGATCCAGGATTTTAGAGGATACGCGCAAAATCCAGCATACTTTTGTTAGCGCCTGCTGCGCAAACAAAAGTACACGATCGCGCAGTTTTTAAAAATCTACCCCTTAATTGTTACCCAGCTCGGGCAGTTTAAATGCTTGGCTTTCACAATAGTCCTGCTTCAATTTCTTAACTTGGCTAACAAGCATACAAAGTACTTAAACTCCAGTATCACAGTCATAGTGCTGCAGTTTCCTTGTGAGTTTAGCAATGCAGTGTAGACCAGGCAAAAACCTCCTGTATTAATTAAAGCGATCTCTCAGCAGTGCTGCACTCTCTTCTCTCTGCATAACTTTAGCAGTGCAGTGTAAACCAGACATAACCTTCCTGTATTAAGGCAGTGTCTCAGCAGTGCTGTACTCTTTTCTCTCTGGGTAGAAAAGTGTTTTGGGGGAAGCCATCTTAAATTCCTTTATATGGAAACATATAGAAATGATGGCAGATAAAGACCAAACGGCCCATCCACTCTGCCCAGCAAGCTCCCACACTTATTTTCCCATACTTTTCTGTTTCACCTACCACCAGGTTCAGGGCCCTTGTTGGTAACTGTTTGATTTGAATTTCCTGCCACCCCCTGCCATTGATGCAGAGAGTAATATGGCTCTAATCAAGCTCTATCTGATAGCTTTAAAGCTGTAAAATTTTACACAGAAACTGGCTAAAGACCTAATAATCATCACTCACATTTAGAAGAACCTTCACTCTGCAGCCCCTCACTACCTCTCCTCTCTTATCTCTCTACCCTTCTCATGCAATCCACTCATCAGACAAGACCCTCCTATCTATTGGGCTGATACAGTAAAGTGCGCTCCGGTGGAGTGCACTGTTAGCCCGCGTTTGGCCGTGCGTTTTCGACGCTCTATTTTTACCCCTTATACAGTAAAGAGTAATAGCGCGTCAAAAACACACGGCCAACCCCCGCCCCCCCCCCCCCCCCGAAACTAATAGCACCCACAAAATGCAAATGCATGTTGATGTGCCAATTAGTCATTCCCGCGCGATACAGAAAGCAAAATGTGCAGCCACGCCACACATTTTACTTTCAGAAATTAACGCCTGCCAAAGGTAGGCGTTAATTTTGGCCGGCACCGGGAAAGTGTACAGAAAAGCAGAAAAAACTGCTTTTCTGTACATCCTCCGACTTAAAATCATTGCGATATTAAGACGGAGGCCCCAAAAATAAAAAAAAAAATGTAAAAAAATTTTTTTTAAATCTACCCGCGACCCGTGGGTTGGAAGATGGACACTCAATTTTGCCGGCATCTGTTTTCCGAACCCGTGGCTGTCAGCGGGTTTGAGAACCGACGCTGGTAAAATTGAGCGTCGGCTGTCAAACCCGCTGACGGCCTCCTTTTACCGTGGGCCCTCATTTGCATGCGGGCGAATACTGAATCGCGCGCCCAGGACACTGGCCTGTGCGAGCGTCGGGAGAGTGGGTGCTCGCCAGCTCTCCCGCGCTTCTTTCTGTATCAGCCTGTATGGCTTTCTACTCTACTACTAATTCCCGGCTCAGACTTCCTGACTGGTGCATTATGTTCCCTCTCTTGCCTTATTCAAATCTCATTGAAAAAACCCCACCTTTTAGAGGCTGCTTATATATCTTCACCCCTGATTACCCTGCTTGCAGCCTTATTGATTTTAACCATTTTCTTAATAAATGAAATTCCCAAGCTCTCTATTGCCCTGTATATTTGTCTTGATTAAGCTCTACTAAGAGAGGATGGTCTTTTATATTTTTTTGTACAGCGCTGTGAATGTCAAATATAATACTAGAGAAGTGATAAGTAATAGTAGTGGTAGTAAAAATGTTGAAACCAAAATGAGAAGAGTGGTATCAGAGGGCAAAAATGTTTTTAATACATGACTAGGGAACATGCTGCCAGGAAGAAGGAGGTGGCCCTCTCTTATGGTTCCTGCATCCTCACCTCTGTGCCTTGGGGTGCTTTTAAGGTACATCCAGCCCTGCCAACATGGCCATGGTTTGGCAATTTGCCTGTATGTGGAGGTAAAATATTAAAATATATTAAACATATATAAAAGTTGGAAAACGTGTGAACCAGACTCACCAACAAAATGTGAGAACCAAACTCACCAACAAACGTGCAAAGTGCAGATATTCCTGCAGAAGGACCTGACTCAAACTGAAACTAAAATCTGTTCTCTTCCAGGTGATGGGCCTCTGATGATGCTAAAAGATAGATGGGTTTCTTCCTGCCGAATTACTACCCTCCGGGGTAATTTGTCCTGAATTCAGTAGTGAATGGCACAGAAACGATCACTTAGGATCACTGTCAACGTAACAGAGTTGGTGAGTAAACCATATGAAAACATGTGGTTATAAAGCAAAATGAGATGTAAATTTTAAAAAAGCCAATAATTTATTTGGAAACCGATTTTTTGTCTGCGGTGTATATGAAAAACGTGAATACAACTGTGTAACAAATAAAAAAGCTGAGTTTGAAAAAGTGAAAATAAAACATGAATAAAATACTAAAAACAAATAATGAAATAATTGTTTTTTAATCCCATAAAATGTAAAAAAAAAAAAAAAAGGATATAAAAAACAGCAAGAGAATGAAAAGTGGTCTTAGGCTGAGCCAAGGGAAGGAGGAGTGGACAAGGGGGAGAGCAAACCAAAATCAAGAGAGTACAAATCAAGTATTAGGCCAAGTGAGCAGCAGTGTGGGGCCGGAGAAAGCAGAGATCCGATGTCTCTGAGCTCTTGGGTGGCTGCTCCCTACCACCCAGGGCTTGAAAACTCAGATCAGCTGTGGTTGCGCATTCACGTTAGGCAAAATGAAAATAATGGGGCCAAAACTGGCTGGCTGTATGCATGGGGAAAAAGGAGAAACGACCAGCAAGAGAGGCAAATTGTCCTGATGTTCATGTCTGCTGACAACGTGTTGAAAGTAAAAGTGCTCTGCAATATGGCCGCCCTTTTGCAAGGCAGGGAGAGACGACAGAGAGACTTCTGGGGGTGATATGGAGGGATTGTGCAGGTAAGCAAACTGACGGAAACCATAAACTGTAAAGAAAAAGACAAAAAGTATATATAATCAAAGGGGACCACCAGAATAGACAACAGAAAACACTATAATATAAAAAAGAGACAAGAATTTGAAATTCCAACTGAATGTAGATGAATATGAAATCTATTCTCTGGATATTTTAACCAGAAAGACTGATGTTGGGTTTTCCAGTGCCATTTAGAGAAAACCCACTAACAGGAACATACTAGTATATTTTCAAAGTTACCATCCAAGCACCGTCTGACAGAATGTTCCTTGCATTTTGACATCTCTGTGCTTTCATAAAAGAAGATGAAAAACTGTTACATCTAATGACAGACAGGTTTCTCAGTCATGGGTATCCTGCAGACGGAATCAGTAAAGTGGATCAGGCAGCTTCAAATTCCCAGGAGGCGGAGAGGGAAGAGAAAACCAGTCCTGTATGCATGACCTTAATTTCCTATCTACGAACCAACTCCAACACATTTTTAAAAGACATTGGCATGTCATACAAACACACCAGAATCTGATAGAAATTTTAGCGTACCTTTCACAAGACCCACCTCTCATGAATATGAACCCGCAGCAAGGTCGCTTAAGGTGCTGTTAGCTTTCCATCTCCCTTTGGCCTCGTTTCCCTATGAGGACATGCTTTTCCATACTGCGTTGTACAGATTCCCGGTTCCTGTGTCCTAATGTATGGCTAATACTATTTTCTTTTTTCCCCATTATGTGTCCAGCTGATGTTTTGCTATGCTTGGATGCACTGTGTTCTCTAAGCTGTACGCATGCCCACAGGTCATGAACCTGTCACACACAGCAAAACATAGCACGCACAAAAAATCCCAATATTGTTTGTATTATACTGGTTTCTTGTGCATAAAAAGTTGCACATAGCCTGTCCAAAATTAGAGGGAACATTGCTTGGATGTGTAAAAGTTTTTTTTTATTAATGAGGGTTCTAGCCTTCCAGTACTTGATATTGAACAGTAATATATAAGAGGTATGCAGATGTAACAATAATAATTTCCTTATTAACAATGGTTCATAATAAACACTTTGAAAACAGAATCGCAGCTTATGACCATAAGTGTTTTCCTCATTATCTTCCACATGCACCCACCTACAACCAACCCAGTCACAACCAAGGAAAGAACAGCAAATATGTTAATGGACCACTCACAACAACAAGAGTGTCTTACTTATTTAGTTAGTTAAATTATTGATATCCCGCATCCTCCAAAGTTGCAAAAACACATGACATCACAGAAGAGACAAACTATTAAGTCAAATACCTAAAAACAAGACTGATTTATTAACAAATAGCCTACCGCTAATTGATATTGTCACTGTGACTCAGAAGGAGCTGAATGTTCAGCCTCAGTCAAACGACTCAAAGGCTTTCTTGAAAAGCACTATTTTTAGGGCCTTTGTAAAAAGGTGAGAGTTTGCTGTAGTATGTAGAAAGTTAGGGAGAGAATTGAAAAAAAAAGCCCAGCAACTGAGAATGCCTGCTCCCGTGCAACCCATGGAAATGGGACTTCCAGAAGGACTCTGATTAGCAGACCGCAGGGTTTGAAGCTGCAAAGCTGAACTAATCCATTGGAGAAGTGGCATTCCTTAATAATTTATGTATCATCATTGCTCTTTTGTATTTAACAAGCCACTGTATTGGGAGTCAATGAAGCAAGTAGAGCACCAGTATAATTTGGTCCCTTATGTTTGATCCTGTCAATATACAAGTGACAGCATTTTGTATGAATTGAAGTGCTCCCAGAGAATTTACCAGAAGACTGAAATATAAAAAGTTACAAAACCAGGGATTGCAAGACTGAACAAAAATCGCCAAAAGCTGAGAGATTTCCATTGTTAAAATAGGTGCAATTTTGCAAAAGCTGTGCATGCAATCAATTTTATATGTGAACACCTCGATAAGACTGGATCAACCCCCACACCTAAGTTTTGCACTATTTGAAGGTCACATCCCTCAAATGTAAAAACAGAGGGGGCATCCTGGGGTGGAATACAACTTAACATAGTGACTTCTGTTTTCTTTATATTGAGACCAAGCTTTTTGTGGCATAGCCAACATGAACTGGCAGACAAGCAAATTGAGAAATATTCAAAAACTGACCAACATGATGTTGTTGGAAGGAAAAACTGAATGTTAGCATATAATTTGTCATTAAATTCCAGAATATGTTTCTTCTCCAATTATCAGCTATTGAAGCGAAATTCATCCAAAAAATTCATCCTCTTGTTGGATATCACAATATAGGGACCTCATACTTTATGGAAGGTCAGTTGTAACTTAAAGATCTTCATCAGGAAGATCTTAAATTCTATATATAGTACAAGTCCAACATCATGGTTTTCCACATTCTATTGTCCGGTGCATCTTTATCCAGCCATTTAATGAAGGCACTCTTTAACCAGCAACATTTTGTGATGGTTAAAGAGTGCCTTCATTAATGGATAGAAATCATCCAAATGACCTAAGATACTGAAGACAGGGGTCATCGGAATTTTTTCACCATTATCAACGCTATGTCATGTGACACATGTTTTGCAGAAGTGGCTTATAGTAGCATATTCCCAAAGGCAGTGTATTAAAAAAGATGCATTTTCTGATACTTTCCTCACTCTTTTTCAGACTTATATGCTCGTAGGAGAAAGAAGAAAATTTTGTGCAGAATTTGCAGTTGACATTCACACAAATTCACATTTTCTTAATATGATAAGTCAACATTATAGATAATCTTTTCATTTAGTTTTACATTTAAATCCTTTTGCTCTGCATCTACAAGTACTGTTAGTATTTTATATGTTTGAAAATTTTGTAGAAACTGAGGTATGTAGATTTTTAAGTAGCTGAGTATAACATAATTGATATTTGTTAAGAATGATTCCATGAGCCCCCTTAAATGCACCATAAAGATGGATTATAATTGGCTACTGTAAGAACATGGAAACATCAATGGGAGCAAAATAAATAAATGAAAACTCCTTTATTCAATCCACTGACAAAACTTATTTCCTAAAATCCTGAGCAAGGGAATGGATGAACCCACAAGTTAGTTTAGCAACAAAAGTCTTAACTTTGCACGTGTTCACATTCTCACCAGTAGATTGGTTACCAAAGTCTAGATTGGCCACCTCTTCCCCTGTTCTTCTGTCTGGTCTTGCTCCTACTCCAAGAAGACTCCTGATTCTCTTTCTGGAGTCCTGTTTGTACCATCTCAGTCTTACTTGACACATACTCACTGCAATTGCCCCAGTTCTCTTCTTGAATAAGGGCCTGGAGCCTTACCTTGAGTATACAGAGGGGATGGGGGAAAGGAGTTGTCTGAGAATTATATATCTCACTCAAATAATTATTCTGGTATTTTAAGCTCAGTTTGAAAAATCATGTGTTCATGCTTTATGGTTTCTTATATCTGTCTTCTGATTGGTTATTTGCTAAACTAAGCCCAGGCTTATGTTTGCTGAGAGGTACATAATTAACAGTGTTTTAGACCAGTAGTACCCAACCTGGTCCGCAAGACCACCACAAGGGGGTCTGCCAGAAGCAAAGAAATCAAAGTTTAGCTGTTGTGAAAAAAAACAGATGTTCTCCTCTAAGGCTGCTGCTGGCTGATCCCACTGCCTGAGTCCATTCTGCTCACCCCAAGAGGAGATGATCACAAGCTCAAAGAAGCCCAAACCTGTGCAGAGAGAAGGAGGGGAAGAATGTTGCTAATCACCACCACAAGAAACACAAGCCAGCGTGGTAAGCAGTAGGACTGATTGCCAGTATGAGGAGCCTGAAGCCGCACCGAGAGGAGGAAGGGAAATGTGCTGCTGCCAGCATCTTCATTAACTGTTGCTCCACTTAACCAGAGGAGGCAAGCAGGGTGATCATCCTGAGGAGCACTTCCAGGCCACAGAGGGAAAAGAACAAGAGGGAAGGGGGCATGGGTATACAGAAGGAGAGAATGCATTCAGGAAGAGTCTGTGCAGAGAGACTAGGGGGGGGGGGGAAATGACAAGAGGCAAAGCACTCAGGAAGTAGCCATGGGTGAGAGGGCACAGGGCAGAAGGACACTCAGGAAAGCTCATGGGGGGAGAGCCTGAGCAATGGATGACTACCCGGGATCACAAGGAAGGCAGGGACAGACACCTGCCAGGAATCAAGACAAAATGGGAGGGGAAGGCAAGTGCATGGAATCATTTTGAAATGTACTGAAATACTTATGGCACCACTGGCCCCAGAATTTTCAAAAGAAAACTCCACAGGGAGTTTCCCTTTGAAAATTTGCTTGCAGGTCTGTTAGTACAAAACATGAAGTTGACTGCTGGGTGGAGACTGACAGGAAGAGAGACTGGTGGGGAGTAGCTGAGCAGAAGAGAGAGAGAGAGAGAGAGATTTGCGGGTAAATGCTAGAGTTGGAGAGACATTGGTGGGAAGAGATTGGAGAAAGAGATTGGTACAGAGAGGCTGGGCAGAGAAATTGGTAAGGAGAGGCTGGAGATAGAGATTAGTGGTTTGGCAACTAAGGGGACAGAAAGGAGCTGGGAGAAAGAGATACCAGTGGAGCTGGACTGGAGAAGAGAGACTGGTGGAGAGGGGCTGGATGAGAGAAAGATTGGTGAGTTGGAAGTTAGGAAGGAGAGAGACTAGTGAGAAGGGCTTGTAAGAGAGATGCTGGAGAGAGAGAGAGACTGGTGGGGAGTGCTGAGAGAGTGGGGGAGAAGAGCCCAGTGAGGATGCACTGGGACAAAAGGTATTGGTGGGAAGGATCAAGTAGTTGAAAGACTGGGTGAGGTGGGGCTGAGCTGGAGGGAAACTTATGGAGAAGCTGGACAAGGAGAGAGACTGGGGAAAGGCTGGTGATGAGAGACTGATGGAGAGGGAAGGGGGAGAAGGTCTGGTTGGGAGAGAAAGACTGGAGGGGAGAGGCTAATATAGGGGAGCAAGACTGGTGAAGACAGAATGGGGGTCCCTAAAACATTTTGGATGTTGAAAAGGGGTCCCCTGCACGCAAAAGGTTGAGAATCTTCGCTGCAATATCAATCTGCTCACGTAGATGAAAGCCTGCTAACCTCAGTAGGGCTTTGGTCATTCTTGGGGCTTCATCTGCTTTTCTGCAGACCTTCTCTGGTGTTTAGCCTGTACATCTTTAAGTCTTCGACCTGTTTTCTGCCTGTATTTATCATCAGTAAGAGTAAAGCTTTCCAGGCAAGCTTTCCAGGCAATCATGGACATTTTGCCTGACTTACCATAGTCCCAGTTCCAGTTAATCCTTGCTCACATTTTGTGCATCCAACTATCAGAGAAGAATTTAAGCTATAAAGGTTCTCCAGTTGTAAGTGGTCACCACCTTACCTAAGTGTAATAAGGTTGTATATGTGGCATGGCGCACTTGACTGCACGTTTGAGGAGCTTAGATTCTGTATTCATTGCCTCGGGCTCTACATCGTGGCAGGGTGTTGATTCCAATTGTCATCTGAGTAGTAAAGGCTCTTACTCTTGTGCTAGACCTCTACCTCCTCTGCTTCTTTCATTATTTTATCTATTATTTTCCCTCATGTAGAATCAATATTTTTAGATCATCGTAATATATTATTTTATTCTGTTTTAGTCCTTACCTCATTTCATATTTTTAGATCATCATAATATATTATTTTATTCTGTTTTAGTCCTTACCTCATTTCATATTTTGTTTTCTAACTGGTTTTCATCACATCCTCATGTGTTCCACCAATCTCCGTGCTTTCTGTCACTCCGTATATTGTGAGCATATTTTGTATTTGGCATTTGTGCTGTTGTTTTATTACTTTAATTGTTTTCATTATTTACTTATGATTGTTAGGAATCTGTGCATCTCTGTGTGTGTGTGTATGTGTGTACATACATACATACATACATACTGTAAAACGGTCCTTGGGACACACCCAGCCCTAATGAATACGCATGAGAGAGATTTATTTTATTTATTTCGCGCTCACCTTTGCACAGTCCAAGATGAGTCACTTAAAATATCCATAATAAAACACATGATGCAAAACAGATACAACATACATACTAAAAAATGCATGTAATGTAAAACGAATGCAGCATAAATTAGAATAGGTAAACTCCAATTCACAGTACATTAAATCAAAACTTTGGGGGAAGGCAGTACCAGACTTATTCTCTAAGGTCAAAGGCTTGGGTACATGTCAGTACATGCAAGCTTTCCTACAGTGGAGGCAGTGCATGCAAATCTACCTCATGCATATTCATTGTGGACAGCCTGAAATCTCGACTGGCTGGATAGGTCCCAAGGACTGGGCTGAGAACTACTGCAGTAGAGCACCGTTTATTTGAAGCTCTATTGACCAGAAACTTTCATTCTTCAGAACAAATCATGCTCCCCTTGGCCATGATCTGTTCTCCAGAAAAAAACTCAAATTATACAAAAAGTGGTTGGCTTCATATGGGGCATTATGCAGAAAATCGCCCATTATCCACGTTTCTTTTGTCATAAAACTCAAATTATCCAGAACTTCCAGTATTGGGAAAAATCCATGATTTGGAATGGCTTCGGTCCTATTCTGGATAAACAGAGTTCTATGATACTGTATATGCGTCTCATCATTTTTTCCTGTACTGGTATTTGTTATATATGTTTTGAGATGTACTACCCATCTTATTTCCCCGCCCCCTGTTTTCCAGACTCCCTTTCTGCCAGTATCTATATCGCCTTCGCAATATCGACTTGACTCGCGTTAGCATCATTTTCATCTTTATTTTCAAGCTTGTTATGATTTTTAATATACCACGGTGTATTTTTTCAACTCTACCATTGGTTGGCTTTTTACATTATGTTTTTATTACCTGTGCTGGTGGTCCCCTTTTTATATACGTGTTGTATTATTCTTTATATTTCCTGGTGTCCTGCCCAGTATGTCGTCACTCTCTGCCCTGCAGTGTGGGGGCCATTTTGCAGGCCATTTTCAAGATGTCATAAGGAGCACAGACTGTCCGGAGACAGCTTTCTTGCCGGTAGCTGCCCCTTTTCCTCCATGCAGACAGAAAGCCAGTTTTAATTTTGGATTTCTGTGACGAGTATCAGAAAGAAAGGTAAATACTGGCTGTGTAAGGAAGGGTAGGACAAGTAGCAATTTAAGGTGAAATACTTGAAGAGTGCATAACAGAATAAGAGAAATTGTTTGATTGAATGTTGAAATGGATCAGGCAATGGCAGGATTTCAAATAGTTAGAAATAAATGTTGGCTGGACCGCAGCGGCTGATCTCCATGTCTCACCTGCTTTCTTTTCCATTGATGTGCATTGGGCTGAATTTTCAGAGGCACAGAGGTGGCTTTGTATGAGGCGGTGAACTTTGCAGCATCGCCTGGGAAGCAGATCTGCGTGTATTTTTATGCGGTGACGTAAATAAATGACCATGATGTTGGCATCTACACACAAGGACAGTGACTTTGAAATGGTCACGCGGGTGCCCATGTGTGCACATATGCCGGTTTGCACCAAAGGATTCATGCGCATACAAGTGCACACAATTTTAAATAGATTTGTGAAATGTTGCTTCCATCGTGCAAGTGGGGAAATTTTATAAGGGATGTGCATCAAAGCCATAGGTAGTTTTCTTAGTTTGTTCCCAGATCGCCCAGTTAAAGTATAGGACTTCCCAATCCCCCCTAGTTTAATAGTCTCCCTTTCCCCCTGTTAGACCTGACCTTTAAAACCCCACAAACTAGCCTAGATTTTTTAATTTTATTACTTACACGTCATCCATAGCAGTAGTAAAGTTACATGGCAGAGGACCATAAATGTGCGCACATTCCATGTTAGTCTCGGAACACCCAGGCCACATCCACGTCCAGCCCCTTATTGGGGCTTTTTCAATTGTACACATGCCAGAAGATACGCACGTACACGGGCAGCTTTTAAAATCCACTCGTTGCACGCAGGCCGGACATACATAGCTCCCGGTTTTTAGCACATGTTTTCAGTTTTCAACAGTATGCACATAAATCCACTAAATCCACTAAATGTGCGTGCACTGCTAATTTTCACAGCGGACTTGTGTTGGTCTGCATTGGAAACCTGGGATAAAGTTTGCCCAATTCTTAGTACATGCAAACTTTAGCCCTCTGTGGACCGCTGAAAATTACCCTAACTATGATTGATTTATTAATTTTGGTTTTATTTTCACTTTTTCACGCTCCTCATCTCTGGTACATTCATATTTTCCATATACACCAAAGACAGAAAATTTGCTTTATGGAGAGTAAATTACCATTTTTTTCTTTACATCTCACTTTGTTGTATAACCGCATGTTTTCATACTGTTTATTCACTGTCTCTGTTACGCCAGTAGCAATCAGCTCACAGAAATCTCTGTCAATCGGTACTGGAATCAGGCCAATTACTTGGACAGCAGGAGGAAACCCATCTGTCTGGAACGATTATCCCTGGAAGACAACGGATGCTTTGATAAGTACTTTTCTAGCTCAGCAGTTTTCAACATTGCATTCACTTTCTCATTGAAACCGTACGGCCAGCAGGTGGCTCTGGCTGATGGCCACTTTCATGTACATTGGGTTCCCTGTTAGGGAGCTTGGCCTAGTGGTTGGGTCAGAAGGGTGTAGAGTGGAGGGGTGCACTCCTGCTATGTTGTACTGTGGTGTTCTTGCTTGCATAAACGCAAGTGACTCCCCTAGTGTCTGGGTTTTAAAAAAGGAGAGACTTTGTATATTTTTTTTCAGTTCCCTTAACTTTACAGAGGAAAAGCCCAAAACCTTGTCTGAGGAGTCTGGGAAAGTAAGAAGAGCAATTTCCAGCTCCTTGGTTGATAGATTACGAGATTGTTGAGTAGTTTTTATCCACCCTTCCTGCCCATAGAAAGAGGACTATGAAGAGAATTTTCTTTTGTCTAAGGGATTTCAAGTTGACAAAAGAAAATTCTCTTCTAGGGGTTTTGTTTGCCAATCTAGCAAAAGCATGGAGAAGAAGCTGTGAATGCTTAGCGTGAGAGAAGAGAATCTGGGCCATCATTCTGGACGCTTAGCCACAGCAAATGGCTACAAAGGTATCTACAGGGTACAGCAGAGACGAGAGGAGAAATTGCATTCCAACTATTTGGATGGGGAACTAAACTGGGAAAAGGTAGTACATGTTTTCGCAGTTTACCAGGGAGGTTTCACCTTCCATGCAAAAACAGAGAAGGGACCCTGAGAGAGGGAACTGTGCCAGAGTCTCGGCTTTCTATACAGCTTGTTTACTGGCACTCACTAAAGAGATAGCCAGGGGCCTATGAAGGACTCCCTAACAGGGACTGGAAGGAGAGACACTCACAGAGGAGAGCCAGGGGATGGGGTGATTTCAATTTTTTATAGACTTTTAAAATAGTTTTTAATATTTTCCCTGATACAGGCATGTAGCCTAAGAATGGCCTTGTTGTAACCTTTAATGTATGTTGTTTTCAATATTTGTTTGCTCTTCTGCTCATTGTATCTAGGCGAATGTTTGTATTTAAATACTTTGCTGTGGGCTTATACTAATATTGAAATTGTATATTTGATTATGTATTAAACACATTGTCCTTTGGCACCAGTCTTGCCACTTTGGTTTTGGCATCCTTGTGGTAATGTTTCATTTTTTCATTCTTTTCTTAATCGATAAAAGTATATCCACAGCCAGCATTCTTTAATGCTGCTGATTCTGAGCAACAAAAGCAAATCTCTGTTATAATGGAAGCGGTAAGAGCTCGCAGGACTGAATGGCATTCACCCCAGAATTCTGAAATTGCAATCCTGTAATGTGTAACTTATCAGTTAAAATAGCCACAGTTCCTGTAGGCTGGAGGGCGCCCCTTTCTGATGACCGTGACTCCTTGTACCATCCTTAAAATACTGCCTTTTTCCCGGCTGAATCTTTAATCAAGTTCCCATTTTTGTCTCCGACCTCCAGCAAGTAGGATGCACCCCCGCAGTTCCTGACCAGTGAAGGAAAAAACTTTACTGGCTTATTGCTGAATTTGACCATTTTGGTGCTAATTTTAAGAGTTACATAGGGATTATAACTTAAGACCTGGCTATTCCTACAAGCCTTCCCCTAAAATCTACAAGGTCAATCCGGACTCAGCCCAACTGACGAGATGCTCTCACCAGGCCCAGTATTCTTCATATGTATTTAATTTATAGTTTGTTTTTTTTTCCACTGTCTTTCTACTTTATGGCTACCCTAGCCCCCCAAGTTCTTTGCTTGCTTTGACCTACTTGTTATTTGATTACCTAATTATATAATTATTATTTGGTTATTTATTACATACTTAGACCCCTAGTTCCATGTAAACCGGTTTGATATGAATCCTTTTCATGAAGATCGGTATAGAAAAATGTTAAATAAATAAATAAATAAATTGTGTAAGCAAAATTAACATATATGCACGCGAGTAGTATGTGTGCACATATCTGCTATTTTACAAAGCTTGAGAGCATACAGGTCCCTATTGTGGGCCGGATTTTAAAAGCCCTACGTGCGCTGGGCCTATTTTAAAAAGGCCCGGTGACGCACGTAAAGCCCCGGGATGCGTGTAAGTCCCGGGGCTTGCAAAAAGGGGCGGTCTGGGGGCGTGGCCAGAGGCCTTCGACATAGTGGCCATTGCCACTGTGTCGAAGGATTGCACCCGGCGTGCGCAACTTGTGCCTGCCCAGAAGCAGGCTCAAAAGGTATGATATAACTTTTGAGGGGGGTTAGAGTAGGGCTGGGGGAGAAAGGTTAGGGGAAGGGGTGGGAAGGTCAGGCTAGGGGGAAGGGAACAGGGGAAGGCAGCGCGCCGACCCCTGATTTTATAACTTGCGCACACCTGCGCGTGCAAGTTATAAAATTGGGTGTACATGTGCGCACGCCGGGTAGCGCACACACATGTACGCCCGCATGCACCCTTTTAAAATCTACCCCTATGTGCGCAGGTTGAGGTACACATGCATACATTACCAGTCTTATCCAGATACTTTTACAATTGTAAATTCACTTGCGCAATTGAAATCAGGCTTTTCTTTTGTCTGTAGTTTTTGGGTGAAGTGCTGGAGGGTCCTGGATGAACTGGTAGAGGTACTGGCAAACTGGTGCTTCCAAGCATGCATGCAAGTATTTTTAGAAGCAGAGTACTTGCATATTTTTTAACATATCCACTTCTGTGTTTTACTCTGCATTATTAGATGCATAAAATATAAGCGCAGATTTTTATGAAATAAGTAGAGGAAGTATGTGTGTTCCTACATTACCAATTTGTGAAACAGCCGTGTGTACTTTCAGGGCAGAATTATGTGTAATTTATAAACTGCAGCTGCTACCTCATAGTTTAGAAAATAGTAGCATAAAGCTTGTGCGCTTTTGGTGCCTTGGGCTTACTTTTCAAAGTTGGATTCTTTTTGTTTAAAGTATGATTGGGATGTGGTAGCTTTCGGTCGTCTTCTTTGCTTTTTTGTAATTGACTAATCTTATCCGCTCATTTCAGGATTTCAGATGTTCTTTGTATGTTTCTGTTTCCTCTGTGCATTATTTTCCTCATAAATTACCCATCTCTCCTATATAAATTTGCACAATTGTTTTGTTCTTTATGTAGAGTTTGAATCCTCATCTAAAGCATGTGGGGCCATTTTTTGCTGGAGGAAGAGTGATTGAAATAGGGGTGTGATCTGATCATGCTGAGCCTTCAGTTTTAGAATGGAGAACCACATTTTATACATATTTAGAAATCAGAAAATAATCTATCCTTGAGGAGTGGTGGTGCTATGATTGCATGCTAATATGGTTTTAATTTGTATTAAATGCTGAATTTCAGTTTAACTCACATTGTCACATTATCACAGCTTAATAAATATGTCCCAAAAAAATGCCCCGGAAGGCACCTTTTCTTAGGCAAACGTACCTGATTGTCTGTCATTCCAAACTCGGTGCTATAGTACTTGGCATATTGGCAAGGAATAGCAAAGCAGGGTGCAGCACCAGATTTTATGGTTCGGTTTGCTTTTTTTATTGGGAGAGGGGTCATTTTTTTGTTTATTTAATTTTTTTTTTAATTGTTTGCTTGCTGAACAAAAAAGAACAAACCAAAAAAAAACTAACTTGAACTTTAAAAAAAAAAAAAAAAAAGCCTCCTGGAATCACCCAACCAGCTGGCTGAGCCCAGCTCCCGAGCCTCCTCAGGCCTCTCCAATTCTCGCGTTTAGCACTACAGTAAATGTGAGTCCAGGAACCATGCCTACTTGGCTGGGCATCCTCGAGCCTCTCCTGCCCCTGCTCTCACACCCCCACTCTTCCCGTTAAGATCTGCCAGGGCCAAGGAGCTCCCTTCCCTGTCCCCACTTACCACCACCCCCCTTCCTTGCAGTTCTGTTTAAAATCCTTAAGGTAGGAGTGAAGCACCTGGCTGCAGGTACTTTAAAAATGGTGCCGTCCACCTGGAGGACAACGCTGACATAGCATTTTATTTATTTATTTATTTATTTGTGTTCGTATACTGTCGGTCTGTAGACAATCAGGGCAGTTCATAGCAAAAAAGTACATCAGTAAAAACAGTAATTACAATAGCAATAATTACAAAATATATAAATATCAAAATTGCTAATCAATTTCATTATACATGAAACAATGATCTTCCAGCTTTAAGTCCCTATGCTTCTGTTTCGCCCTTCTTCTCCTGGCTGTTCATATTGTGCCAACATATGCAAGACCAAATAACCGTGTTTTTAAATCTTTCTTAAACGGCCTTATATCCTGGATATGTAATTTGAGTGTCTTTGAGTTCCATAGTTTCAGCCCAGCAATTGAGATCGCTCTGTCCCTCACCTCACCTAAACGTGCAGATTGTAAAGATGGTATTTTGTATTAGTCCCTTATTAGCTCATCTTCGGTTTTGTTGTGGTGTGTATAAATGCAGCATTGCACTTAACCAATCAGTGGGGGGGTTTTGTTGATCCTATTATGGATTATACGTAATATTTTATGATACTCCCTGAATTTAAGCGGTAACCAGTGTAATGATTTCAGAATTGGTGTAATATGGTCATACTTATTATCTACCTGTTAGAACTCTTGCAGTAGCATTTTGTAGCAACTGCAGGGCAATCCAAGTAACAGTGAATTTAAATAGTCAAATTCAGTGAATATCAAGTTTTGTAAGACAGTTCTGAAATCATCATATTTCAGTAGTGGCTTCAGTCGAAGTTAATTTAGCTTCCTAATAGTTAGACTCTAAAGACCTCTTGACTCTGTTTGCCACCATTAAGGTTACCTTAACATTGAAGTTTAAGATTCATGCAATCATAGACTATGGTCTGTTACTGCTCAATACAGCCCTCCCTACATGTGAGCACACTTAACTTTCAGCAAGAGATCTCTTCGGTCTGCAAGGCTAACATCTCCCAAGATCCCTGTTTTAAAGATTTACAGTACCTCACAATCTTAACCCTAACAAACTTACTTAACCCTAACAAACCCCACTCCTCCAGCACAGGCTGATGAATCAAATTCAAATGAAAAGCCACCACCCTCAGCTGCACAGAGCAGCACCACCAATACACGCAGCCATCCATGCCCTGCAGACACGATTGATTCACTTTACTTGCCGCACGTGACGAGACGCCTCCCTCTCAGGTTTGAGCATATGCTTTGCAGGCCGAGTTCTGCCAGTGCACTATGTTCCTGATTTGCTTGGTGAGGGGAAAGAGGAAGGGGAAAGGTGAAAATGCAGAACTGGGAATTGGCAGTTGGGGCATAGGAAAGGGGCGAGAAAGGCAAGGGGTTGGGATCGCATGCTGAAAATTTCCTACTTAACAATTGTTCCCCCTTGGCAGCTCTGCAATTCTGTCAAGGAATTTTGCATTTTGTGTTGCAAACATTGAAATTCTGTTCTGCAGCAACTTTGTGATGTCCTCTTGCTGCAAAATTTGACCTTTAATCTTCTTCAGTCTACTTGCAAGTGAATTAAAACCTTCTTTAATTTTGTTATTTGAGGACTTGATGCTTGGACAGCTTATCAACCTCAACACATTTGTGAGATTTCTTTAACTACCTCTTCCACTACAGTTGGGATGCTTTGTTCTTGTCCCATAGCCAACATCAGCTCTGTTTTGAAGGCCTCTGAAGGTTTTGCAGACACATCACTATTATCTTTCTTAATAAATCTATCCATAAACTAGAGGTTGTAGGCCAGCCCAGTAGCTCAGCATTGCTTTGCAGTGAGTTCAGTTCCTGGCTTGGATCTTCCACTCCCCGCCCCCAAGGTCAGCTCGCCTAAGGGTGCTGCACATGCAACATTCATAGCCTCTGGTAGGGAGTCATAGACATTGCACAAAGGCAAAATCAAGTGGTAGCATTCAGTGCCTGTGATTGCAGCATCTGGAAGGAACCCTTGTGCATGGCGCCAAGTTGAGGACTATCGCTGCAGTGATTTGATTAAAACTAGTTAGAAAGGGAAAGAAAAAGAGAGTAAAAATCCCTAGCTAGTCGCCAATGGAGATTTATGGCTCCATATCCCAGCGGTCTTCTGATTCAGTTGGAAGTCCAGAGGAGCAGAAAGAAACTGCCAGGTGAAAATATCAGAATAATATCTGGTGTTCCCAAGGAAAAATAGATCATGGAGCTCTAGTACCTGGCATCCACTTGCAGTCTAATCATTCTGTGCCCAATATTCAAATCGCATTCAGCGCTATTTAGCCAGATAAGCGGGACTTATGCAGCTACATAGCAGCCGCTGAATATGCACCTACATTCAGCGGCCACCGGCTAGCGCTATAAATCTCTTATACATCTAAAAGTTTCATGCACAAAATGTATGCTTGTACTGGGTGAATCGTGAGCAGAGCGAGATAGTCGTATCACTTTGGCTATCTACCGATATTCAGAGTTAACCACATAAGTTTTCATCTAAGTTTAGATGCCCCATAGAACAGGTCTAAACTTAAAGGTAGATTTTAAAAGGACCGCGTGCGTGCCCATGAACATGTGTATCTCGCCATGCATAAAAATATACACTATTTTATAACCTACAGGCGTATGTCTGGAGCTGTACGCACATACAATCGCATGCCACTTTGTTGCTGCTTCTTGTTAGGCGCAGGAGTCTGGGGAACATTGGAGAGAGAGCCTGATACTCTATATATGGACCATTGTAAGGGGGCACTTTGATTTGGAGTGAGTTTTCGGGAGGTGGGTTGGGGTAAGGGGGGTATTACAGACACATTCGGAGGTATCCATTGTAAAATTGACCTCAAAGAATTTTTGACTTATAAGTGATGAAAATGAATTGATTTGTAAACTACATTGTACAAATCAACTCCTTTTCATCACTTATAAGGTCAAAAATTCAATTTTACAATGGATACCTCCGAATGTGTCTGTAACAACACCCCCCTAACCTCCCGAAAATCAGAGTGCCCCCTTACAGTGGTTCATATATAGAATATAAGACTGAGCCTATAAAGAGTCTTTCTCTCTCCTTCTCTCCCCGATGATCTCCAGACTCCTGTACCTAACCAGGAACAGTAGGAAAGTGCTGTGCATAACATATGCATGTTGGCTGAGGAAAATTAGAGGCTATGCTTGTCAGTGCTGGCTCCGCTTCTGGAATGCCCTTCCCCTTTTCCTCCCACTTTTTCTGGGTGTGCGTACATTGATGTACCCACCGCCCTTCCCAGCTATTTAAAATTCGTGTAGATCCCACTTGGGGCCACTTGCGCGCGTAAGTGGCCATTTTTGTGGTGCGCAAGACTTTTAAAATCTATCTTTTAGCCAGATAGACTTAAGCAGTGAAGTGTGCGCACACATGCGTATATACAGCAGCTTTGCCATGCTGCTGAATATACATTGTAACTTAACTGGATTACTCATATCCAACTAAGGGCCTCATTTTCTAAAGTATCACAGGCCTGCGATACTTTAGAAGATGAGGGGCGAGGGGCCGAAAGGGGGGGCGGGCCTGCACTAGCCGGCAGCGATCGCACCGTCACGGTGCGATCGCTGCCGGTTTCGCACCCAATAGCGCCACCATAGGAGGTGTAGCTATTGGGAGCGAAATAGGCAGCGAAAAGGCACTTACCTTTTCGCTGTGCACGCCGTCGTCGCGGAGTCGGCCCCGGTGACGCCCCGACTCCTCCTCTTCCGGGGCCGATTCCGCCCCCATTTTGGTATCGCACGCGAAAAGGGACATTTCGCGTGTGGGGTGTCCCTTACCGCGTGCGATACGTTTGGAAAATAAGGCCCTACGTTACTTAACCAGCTACTGCTGAATATTGGGCCCTCTAGGTCTGGCATTTGTTTCATCTCTGTAATTGTTCGGTGTTCTTTGTGTCTGTTTTCTTTACATTAATTCTGGTTTTTCTTGAAATATTTAAATATTTATCTACCTCCCTTACTGACTTCTTTCCTCTCACCTTTCCCAAACATTCCTTCATTTTTTGTAGTTGTTTTTTCAGATATTATATAGTCCACTTTGCTCAGATTTTTACTGGAAAGGTAAAATGTAAATGATTTAATTGTTCTTCTTTATCCCTAAACAATCCTTTTACTTGTCTTGCCTCTTTCTCTCTCTGTCTTCATCGCTGCTCCGGCAATGTTCTCTTCCTCTCCTTCTGCATTCTTCTCCTTCCTCCAAGTTCCTTTCTTCCCCTTCCTCTCACCTTTTTCCACCCCATCTTACCTTTTTGCATGTTGTTCTCCTCTTCCCTTTTCCTCCCTATCTCTCTTGCCATTCCCTAAAGTTCCTGTCCTTTCCTCCCCTCCTCTTTTAGGTTTCTTCCCCTCCTTCCTTTCAGGCTCTTCTCCCTTATCTCTCCTCCTTAAAGTTTTTGCCCCTTTCAGGTTGTTTACATTCCAACCCCCCTTTCCTTTCTCTTTAAATTTCCCAAGCAGGAGGAGAGCAGCATGGAACAGCATATCCCCTGTCCCTATAGTTATTCCCCCTCCTTTCTCACACATTTCCTTTCTAGACAGGCAATATACAGAGACCTGGCACGCTCGCTCACTGTAGCCCCATGCTACTGCCGTCATAGCTGGTATCTCTGTTCCTCCTCCTCCTCCTCTTGTCCGCCCTCAAATCTTGCTGGACATTGATAATCAGATGGACAGATTATTCAAGACAAGGATTAAATGGACATTGTGAGCCTAATTTTCAAAGTCAATTATGCGCAAAAAACCATGTCATATGTGCATAAATATGTTATAGCCCGGGCACAGTTCATGTAAAAACATGTATGAAACCTGGTTTTGTGTGTACTTTTATGTGAACAGGCAAGAGGCATTACTGGTGCAAGATTGGGACTTATGTGCATGCGTCTTCATTTTAAAAGGTACATTACGCCCTGGATAGAGCAGGAGAAGTCTGTGAGCAAAAGACACTTATATGCACATTTTCAAAGCAAACTTATATGCATAAGTGTGCTTAGAAAATATGGGGTAAAGTCTGCATTTAAAAGATCAGTTACCCTCCCTGAGGAGAAGGTGCTTGGTCACTTATGCTTTCATATGATGACCCTACCATAATTTTGTGTGGAATAATTAATTTCTTGTTAGATTTTCCATTTTTAGATTAACACACATTTATAGTTAATATGTAAAAAAAAACCCAAACAAACAGTATGGATGTGCACAGTAATCTTTTAGTTTCATTGTATTTCTTTTTGGGGGATTTTGTTTTTTCATTTTAGAGGCTTTTAATTGTTTTGTTTTTGGGAAATCATGTGCACTATGTGCAAATAGCGCATGCTATTAACAACCATAGGGATAGAGAATATGCTGTGTATTTATGCTACTGATCGCCTCCTGCCGCTCTCACTGCTGCACCTTGAGGAGACAAGAATTGCAAGAGTTTGAACAATTTGTAAATAATGCACCCTATTTCCAAAAAAGCTCATTCATCCCATTTTACATTTTTTTTCAAACACTGTTCAATACTTGTATTTATTTTCACTCAGATAACCTGGCAGCTGCCTTGCTGTGACTCCATCTGGAGAAGCAGATACAGCTTCAGCATTGTTCAGTAAGGTGGTGACCGGAGGATTGGCGAGCTATGGTATTGGTAGCAATCGATCTTTCACTGAGCCTAAAGAGGGGATGGGATGCATCACCACTTATCTGCAGTCTGCTTATTGCTAAATGTAATACATATGTAAAGTAAAATTAGGCTTCTTCCTGTGTCTTTCAGAAAGAATTCCCCCGATGAGGTTCATTACTTTGCTTGCGGGCCAGGCCTTGGAAGGCTACCAAGTTTACTTTTAAATCACTCTTACTGTGCCAAAAGAGATGTTGTGAGCATGAGTTCTTCTGTTTGCCTGTAGAGCTTCTCTGTGCCTCCAAAGTCATAGGGGCTGAAGCTGCTTTGTTCAGTAGCTGAAATCACTGTTTTACCACAGCAACCGGCTCCACTCTGGCACTCTTCAAAATTCAATTTAGGCAGCATGTGAGGCCTGATATCAAGCGATCTTCATGCCCATCAGCCACCCAGCTATCTACATTTTTAGTGATCAAATCATCAGTAACAGCAGCAGTCCTCTCCCTTCCTACCTGAAGAGACATCCTGGAGTAAAGATACTCCCTGCAGGATCCCTTCCTGCCCCTCTTTCCTGGAGACCGGAGCAGAGGTCGGAGTCTCCTCTACACACCTCTTTTTCTGCTGCTCTAGTCTTCGAGATCACACTCAATACTTTTAGACAGGACTTCAATCATATAGTTCCGAACTAATGAGTCTGATGCGCGCAATGATTTGGCTTCCTAGCCATCAAACTGCCAGAAATGCCTTCCTGGCATCCCAGCACAGTTTCTGAATCCCTGAGGACTAATCCAGATGCTCAGGGGTGGGGCCATGCCCCAAGCTGTCAGCAGTCTGGGCTTGCATGCTTCTGAGCCATTACGTAAAGACGCCAGCTGAGGCAGTTTTAGCCTTTACAGTTTGTTTCTCTAGCTATGCCTGTCTGTCCCCTCCTTTTCACAACCGTGAAATAAAACACATTGCGCCTGCTATCCTTGCCTTTGCCTTGTGGTTCATTCCATTTGTCTGTCCTTGATAACTGCTGTGTTCTAGGCCCTTTCTGAGATGGCATTGGAGCCCCATCTTTCCCTTTGCATTGAGCTGTGCCGCCCTGGCATGCCCTCATCCTAGCAGTTAAGATGGTTTTTCTCTTTCTCTAATCCACTCCATTTCTCCTGCTGTCTCTTGGCTGGCGCTGCCGTTCCCCTTATCTGTAGCAGTTTCCTAGCCTGCCTATACAGGGAGGAATGGAACATGAGTTCCCCATCACAGAGCTGTCAGAAGAAGAATGGAATCAATGTTCCTCCGATCTTCCTTTAACCTAATCAGTTCTGTAACTGTATTGCTATATTTTGCCATAAGTAAACTGATCAGAAGTGAATTGGCAATTTTAAAATTCCACACAAAACTATAGTATTCCATGTAGAATTGGATCCTTGGCCCCTTGCCACCATGTCTTGCTTAATCCGATGCACAACTATCCCTGTACTCTTATAGAACCTGTAAATAAATGTATTTGCTGACGGAAAATGGCGTGAAGGTAATAACTGTGTGGGGTTTGGTGCTACTATTTGCTTATATTTTAATTTTTTGTTATGGATGCGTTTTTAATTGTTATATTTTATCATTACGTGCTTGCCTAGAGCATTTGTTTATTGTGAGAATAAGTTTAATAAATAAATAAGTACAAAAGGAGCAATTTTCCATAGAAAAAGAAATGCCAGGACAAGTGGTCATGCTAGACAGAAGGAAATGGTTTCTTATTCCAAAAACGTCAAAACTTGACTGTTTAGCTAGGCCTTCCCCTAAACTGCACAGCAGAGACTCATCCCTCTGCTAAGCTACCTAACTCTTTCTGACCACAAGTTCCTCAAGATTCACCCACTTCTGGGCCATTTCTACTCATCTATTTCTTAATATATCTCTCACCTCCAGGACTCAACTTATTATATACATATATACATACTTTTTCTATACCCAATTAACCCTCATCTTTACTTCCTAGTATACCCCCTGCTTACCTATTTTTATGCAGCACTTATACCAAATGCACCTTACTTGCAATCTAGCCCATATCTGTATGTTGCACCTAGATATGATTTCTCATGCATGCAATGTTCTTCCTTGTGCCTGCCCTTATAAATAAATACTTTTGTACTGAGAGAGTGGTAGATTATTATTGGATTTATATATATATATTTATATATATATTTATTTATTTATTTATTTATTTATTTAAAGGATTTTATATTCCATTTATATCAAAATATGTGCTAAACGGATCACAAAATTAACATAAAACAATATATTAAAACACCAAAAATAAAAATTCACACTACAATAAACACACAAAGTCCCCATTGCATAATAAATCTAAATTACATATCATAAAATATCATATCATTGTGTTTCAAAAGCCTGTCTAAAATGTTCAGCCTTCAACGGCTTTCTAAACTGCTTCAAGTCATCAATCAAATGCACGTCTAACGGCAGGACATTCCACAACAATGGAGCCCGAGACAGAGAAGGATCTTTGGTGCATTTCATTTAAACATAACATCTTAATCATTGAAATAGCTAACAGATTTTGATTTAAAGGTCTTAATTTTTGCTTGAGAACATAGTTTTGTAAAAGGTTTGACAAATAACTAGATGCATAATTCTTCAAACATTTATATACTAATGTTATAATTTTAAACCGGATTCGGTACTAAATAGGTAACTAATGAAGTTCTGTCAGAAAAGGACGAATATGATCCCAATGTTGACAACAGACTATTAAACGAGCTGTGGAATTCTGTAAAACCTGCAAAGCTTGCAAACGACTACCAGGGAGTCCCACGAACAATGAATTACAGTAGTCTGTGGTACTAATCACAAAGGAATGAACAATCGATCTAAAATCAATCTGATTCAAGACAAACTTCAAATGCCTTAAGAGACGTAATTTATAATAACCAATTTTTAGAATATTTTGAAAATGTTGACGAAATGACAAGTGGTTCTCAAAAATGGCACCAAGGAAGGAAGACAACAAAACTGACTTGGATAACGAGTGATATTATGCAAGAGGTCAAACTAATATAAGAAATTGCCATACTGGGTCAGACAAGGATCCATCAAGCCCAGCATCCTGTTTCCAACAGTGACCAATCCAGGCTAAACAAGTACCTGGCAAGTACCCAAAAACTAAGTATATCACATGCTACTGATGCTAGTAATAGCAGTGGCTATTCTCTAAGACAACTTGATTGATAAAGGTAATGTTTCTCCTCCAAGAACTTATCCAAACCTTTTTTAAACCCAGCTACACAAAGGGGTAGATTTTCAAAGGAAAACCTACCCCAAACCCCCCTGTGCGCGCCGAGCCTAAGCCCCGGGATGCGCGTAAGTACTGGGGCTTTGCAAAGGGGGCGTGTCGGGTGGGTGGCACAAATTTAGGGGCGGGCCGGGAGGCGTGTCGGGGGCGTGATGCCGGCCCAGGGGTGTGGTCGAGGCTTCCGGACCAGCCCCCGGGTCGGGTGATGGCACGCGCAGATTTACGCCTGCTTTCGGCAGGCGTAAATCTGCCAACAAAGGTAAGGGGGGGGGTTTTTTTAGATAGGGCCAGGGGGGGTCGGTTAGGTAGGGGAAGGTGAGGGGAGGTGGAAGGAAAGTTCCCTCAGAGGCCGCTCCGATTTCGGAGCGGCCTCGGAGGGAACAGGCAGCGCGCGCCGGGCTCGGTGCGCGCAGGTTGCACAAATGTGCACCCCCTTGTGTGCGCCGACCCCGGATTTTATAAGATACGCACAGCTACGCGCGTATCTTATAAAATCCAGCGTACTTTTGTTCGCGCGCGCGTAAATTTATAAAATCTACCCCAGTATTAAAGGTGCGGTCTTACCATGGAGTGATACAGAGGCAATTTGACATTTTCCGTTTTATTCACCATTGCCTTCCTAATAATTCCTAACATTCTGTTTGCTTTTTTGACTGCCGCAACACACTGAGCCAACGATGTCAATGTATTATCCATTATGACGCCTAGATCATTTTCCTGGGTGGTAGCTCCTAATATGGAACCTAACATCGTGTAACTACAGTATGGGTTGTTTTTCCCTATTTGCATCACCTTGCACTTATCCACATTAAATTTAATCTGCCATTTGGATGCCCAATTTTCCAGTCTCACAAGGTCCTCCTGCAATTTACCACAATCTGCTTGTGATTTAACTACTCTGAATACTTTTGTATCATCTGCAAATTTGATTACCTCACTCATCATAAGAACATAAGAACATGCCATACTGGGTCAGACCAAGGGTCCATCAATCCCAGCATCCTGTTTCCAACAGTGGCCAATCCAGGCCATAAGAACCTGGCAAGTACCCAAAAACTAAGTCTATTCCATGTTACCGTTGCTAGTAATAGCAGTGGCTATTTTCTAAGTCAACTTAATTAATAGCAGGTAATGGACTTCTCCTCCAAGAACTTATCCAATCCTTTTTTAAACATAGATATACTAACTGCACTAACCACATCCTCTGGCAACAAATTCCAGAGTTTAATTGTGCGTTCATATTCCTTTCCAGATCATTTATAAATATATTGAAAAGCATGGGTCCCAGTACAGATCCCTGAGGCACTCCACTGCCCACCCCCCTGCACTGAGAAAATTGTTGTTTAATCCTACTCTCTGCTTCCTGTCTTTTAACCAGTTTGTAATCCACGAAAGGACACAGCCACCTATCCCATGACTTTTTACTTTTCTTAGAAGACTTACATGAAGAACTTTTGTCAAATGCCTTCTGAAAATCCAAATACACTAAATCTACCAGGTCACCTTTATCTACATGTTTATTAACCCCTTCAAAAAGTGAAGCAGATTTGTGAGGCAAGACTTGCCTTGGGTAAAGCCATGCTGACTTTGTTCCATTAAACCATGTCTTTGTATATATTCTGCGATTTTGATCTTTAGAACACTTTCCACTATTTTTCCTGCACTGAATTCAGGCTAACTAGTCTGTAGTTTCCAGGATCGCCCCTGGAGCCCTTTTTAAATATTGGGGTTACACTAGCCACCCTCTAGTCTTCAGGTACTATGGATAATTTTAATGATAGGTTACAAGTTTTAACTAATAGATCTGAAATTTCATATTTTAGTTCCTTTAGAATCCTGGGGTGTTTACCATCCAGTCCAGATGATTTACTACTCTTCATTTTGTCAATCAGGCCTATTAAGTCTTCTAGGTTCACCGTGATTTGATTCAGTTCATCTGAATCATTGCCCAAGAAAACCTTCTCTGGAACGTGTATCTCCCCAACATCCTCTTCAGTAAACACCGAAGCAAAGAAATTGTTTAATCTTCCCGTAATGGCCTTATCTTCTCTAAGTGCCCCTTTAACACCTCGATCATCTAACAGTTCAACTGACTCGCTCGCAGACTTTCTGCTTTGGATATATCTTAAAACATTCTTACTGTGAGTTTTTGCCTCTGCGGCCAACTTCTTTTCAAATGCTTTCTTGGCCTGTCTTATCAATGTCTTACGTTTAACTTGCCAACGCTTATGTTTTATCCTATTTTCTTCTGTTGGATCCTTCTTCCAATTTTTGAATGAAGATCTTTTGGCTAAAATAGCCTCTTTCACCTCACCTTTTAACCATGCTGATATTCATTTTGCCTTCCTTCCACCTTTCTTAATATGTGGAATACATCTAGATTGTGCTTCTAGGATGGTATTTTTTAACAATATCCACAGTCTCTTGCACACGTTTTACCTTTGTAGCTGCTCCTTTAACTTTTTTCTATTATTCTCATTTTAGCAAAGTTTCCCTTTTGAAAGGTTAGCATTAGAGCTGTGGAGTTTCTTGATGTCCCCCTTCCAGTCATTAATTCAAATTAGATCATATTATGATCAATATTGCCAAGCGGCCCCACCACCGTTACCTCTCTCACCAAATCCTGAGCTCCACTGAGAATTAGATCTAAAATTGCTCCCTCTCTTGTCAGTTCCTGAACCAATTGCTTCATAAAACTGTCATTTATTCCATCCAAGAACTTTATCTCTCTAGCATGTCCTGATGTTACATTTATCCAGTCAAAATTGGGGTAATTGAAATCTCCCATTATAACTGCACTACCAATTTGGTTAGCTTCCCTAATTTCTCTTATCATTTCACCATCCATCTCACCATCTTGGCCAGGTGAATGTTAGTATACTCCTATCACTATACTCATCCCCAAAATACAAGGGATTTCTACCCATAAAGATTCAATTGTGCATTTAGTTTCATGCAGGATGTTTATCCTGTTGGACTCTATGCCATCCCGGTCATAAAGCGCCACCCTGCCTCCCAGATGCTCCTCTCTGTCATTGCAATATAATTTGTACCCTGGTACAGCACTGTCCCATTGGTTATCCTCCTTCCACTATGTCACTGAGATGCCAGTTAAGTCTATGTTATCATTCACTGCTATACATTCTAATTCTCCCATCTTACTTCTTAGAATTCTGGCATTAGCATACAAACATTTCAAAGTGTGTTTTTTGTTTCTGTTTTCATTCTGCTTTTTAATTGATAGGGATAAATTGGAATTGTTTAGCTCAGGTGAGTTTTTAATTACAGGCACTTGGACTACTTTTTTTATTATTGGAACCTCACTGTTGGGATGCCTTAATTTTAATGTGTCATTAGTATCCTTTGAAGATATCCCTCCGAACCATGCGCTGCTGAGCGACTGTTAACTTTCCCCTTTGTTCTATTTTAAAAGCTGCTCTATCTCCTTTTTAAAGGTTAGCGCCAGCAGCTGGTTCCACCCTGGTTAAGGTGGAGCCCATCCCTTCGAAAAAGACTCCCCCTTCCCCAAAAGGTTCCCTAGTTCCTTACAAAACTGAATTCCTCTTCCTTGCACCATCATCTCATCCACGCATTGAGACTCTGGAGCTCTGCCTGCCTCGGCTGACCTGCGCGTGGAACAGGGAGCATTTCAGAGAATGCTACCCTGGAGGTTCTGGATTTCAGCTTTCTACCCAAGAGCCTAAATTTGGCTTCCAGAACCTCCCTCCAACATTTTCCTATGTCGTTGGTGCCCACATGTACCATGACAGCCGGCTCTTCCCCAGCACTGTCTAAAATCCTATCTAGGTGACTCGAGAGGTCCGCCACCTTCGCACCAGGTAGGCATGTTACCAGGCGATCCTAACACCCACGAACCACCCAGCTGTCTACAGTCCTAATAATCAAATCACCAACTATGACAGCCGACGTAACCCTTCCCTCCTGGGCAATAGCCCTGGGAGACACATCCTCGGTGCAAGAGGACAATGCATCACTTGGAGAGCAGGTCCTTATTACAGGATCCTTTCCTGCTGCAACCAGGTTGATGTTCTATCATGAGTCCTTCTTCCTCCAAGGTAGCACCAGGGCTGCCAGTCTGAATTTGGGACTTGGCTATGATGCCCCTGAAGGTCTTGTCTATATGTCTTCCTCAGCCCCTCCAGGTCTGCCATTCTAGCCTCCAGAGATCGGACTCGTTCTCTGAGAGACAGGAGCTCTTTGCATCAGATGCACACATACAACTTCTCACTGGCGGGTAAAAAATCATACATGAGACACTCGATACAAAAGACTGGGACTGCTGGACTGCTGCCTTCATCTCTAATTTGTTCAGTTCCTAGTTACATTTTAGGTTGCTATGGGAGTAGGAATGTGTCTAATTAGGGTCCTTTAAATGTATTAGTGAATTCACTATATATCTGGTAGTAGCCTACAGGGGAATGATCAAACTCTCAATACGGTGTGGGGAGTTCGTGAAGTGAAAGGTTTTGTTATTGTTTGGGTTTTTTTAGTGTGAAAGTGGCACCGGCCTATAAATTAAAGGATGAGCTAGGAGTGGGTGGGAGAGGGGTGGGAGGGTTGGGAAATACAAAAACACTAACTTCTGTTTATTAGCCACCTTACTGACTATTTAAAGCACAAACACACTAAATAATATACCCCAATGTAGATAATGAATGAAATGGTCCTTATTTCTCATCATTTATTGTTGCTATGTTTTTTTGTATCTTGCATCAGATTTGCCAAAAGATTGACAGGGGATCTAGACCTACTAATTTTGATTTAAGCACATTGAGCAGTGACTAAACATCCACTTAGGAAAGCCAGAGGAAAAAATTAATAATGCCAGCATTATTAGAATGAAATCAAAATCCCATGTGGGGCAGGTTGCAAGTAGAAAGGAGCTCTTGTGTTCTGCTGAATACCTTCTGTGTTAGCAGCAGGGTTCTGCCCAAAGCCAGATCGTAATTAAAACCAGCTATAATCACACTGCTAAAATTATGAAATTGGCCAGTTAGATCAAAGGAAAAAGAGGCTTCTAATGGGATTCACAGTAGATCTGAAAACTTATAGCATGGCTCTGATTCATTAAGTTACATCTCTATTAGACAGAGTATGCATTCTAAATGTAAGCCCAGAAAAGCATTTTGCAAGCCTTTACAGACATTATGAAATTAATAATAAAGGTGATGAGCATCTGCCATGCTAGGAAGGCTTTCCTAGGAATAGATTGTGTTGTAAACTCTTTCCTCACCAAGTTCCTGGTGTTTGGGGACATCATATGACCATAAAAAATTCCATTCTGTGCCAGATCAAAGATGCATTGAGCGCAACGTCCTGACTTCAACAGTGGCCAATCCAGGGCACAAGTACCCGGTAGAATCCTAAAGAAAAGGTCCAGTCCTTGCTGATACCCAGGATAAGCAGTGGCTTTTCCAAGTCTACATGGCTGATCAGAGTTTATGAACCTTTACTCCAGAAACTTGTCTAGACTCATTTTAAACCCAGCTGTGCTAACTGCTTTCACATTATCCTCAGGCAATAAATTCCACAGTTTAATTTTGCAGTAAGTGAAAATAATGCTTTCTTCAATTTGTTTTTGAAAGTGCTACTTATTAGGCTCATGGAGCATACCGTGGTCCTCATACTGTTGGAAAAGGTAAATAACTATTCCCTATTTACCCATTCCATCCCACTCACGATTTTAGAGACTTCTATCATGTCTTCTCTCCAGGCTGAAGAGTCCTAACCTGTTTAGCTCTTCCTCATAAGGAAGCTGTTAAATCCCCTTTATCATTTTGGTAGCCCTTCTCTGTACCCTTTCTAGTTCTTCTGTATGATTTTTGAGATGAGATGACCAGAATTGCACACAATTCTCAAGGTGCCGTCTCCCCATGGATTGATAAGGAGACATTATGATATCTTCCATTTTATTTTCCATTCCAATATTATCTTTGTATTTTTTACCAGTGCTGCACACTGAGCCAAGGTTTGCAAAGTAATGCACACAGTGACTTCGAAACCCTTTTCTGAGGTGGTGACACCTAGCACAGAGCCCATCATCATGTAACTATAGTTTGGATTATTCTTCCCGGTATGTATCACTCATCACTTGTCCACATTAAATTTTATCTGTCATTTAGATTAAGGATACTGCTTGAGTAGATGAGCACTGCACTCTGAGGTATCTATAATGGGAATTCCAGGGCACAGAAAAAGAAAGAAAAGGGTAAATGAGAGCCGGACCACAAATTAAGCAGCTGTCTTTAGTATTCTGTGGTATTTAGTTATTCTATCATTTCACCATAGAAAATCTTATGTATAATACTTAATGTTTTATATGTTATTCTTATATGTTAGTTAAGTAAACTACTTACCTCTAATAGAGGTGGCAACCAAATATGAATATCCCAAGACGACTAGCAAGTGGAATTATTTTTTCAGATTGATATTTTTACCCTTTCCACTAGCTACTTGCTTAATTATGACTTCTGCACAAAACATTAAACAATCACAGAGACAGATACCAGCAACAACATTTACTTCAACAACATTCTTCGAGCTTGAACAGAGAGGAAATGTGCACACCCATATTTTTATTTCTGGTTGTCTTTTTACTGTTCTGTGATGCAAGGTTTTTGAATAAATAATATTATTATTAAATCCTTAATTATATTAATTATCCAGAAGTGAGAAATGTGGAGGAGCACAAATGAGGTTCCCAGGCAAACATATGGTTATAGCCTCTTTCTCTCCTTTGTCAATTCTGAGAAAAGCTTGAAAGTCCATGCTGCATTCTCTAATAAACCGTGCTTAATGGGAACAGAAAGACAGCTGCTTAATTTGTGGTCCGGCTCTTATTTACCTAAGATTACTTTGTATTGTTCTTTCTTTTTCTTTGCCCTGGAATTCCCATTATAGATACCTCATCTACTCAAGCAGTGTCCTTAATCTAAATGATGGATAAAATTTATTGTGGGCAAGTGATGAGTGATACATATCGGGAAGAATAATCCAAACTATAGTTACATGATGATGGATTCTGTACTAGGCGTCACCACCCTGGAAAAGGGTCATGAAGTCACTGTGGGCAAGATGATATTGAGAGACTGGGCATACAAATGACAGATGGCATTTAATTTGAACAAGTGCAAAGTGTTGCACTTAGGGGTAGAGCAACTCAAATTATAGGTACATAATGCAAGATTCCACATTGGGGAGAGTCACCCAGGAAAAGGATCTAAGCCTCGTTATGGTTAGTAAATTGAAATCCTCTGCTCAGTGTGTGGCAGCAACCAAGAAAGCAAATAGAATGATGGGGATTATTAGGAAAGGAATGGAGAATAAAACAGAGAATATCATAATGCCTCTGTATCGCTTCATGGTGTGACCTCATTTGAGTATTGTGTGAAGTTCTGGTCACCATATCTCAAGAAAGATATAGCAGAATTAGAAAAGGTACAGAGAAAGGCGACCAAGATGATAAAGTAGATGTAACAATTCCCCTATGAAGGAAGACTAAAGAGGTTAGGACTCTTGAGTTTGGAGAAGAGACGGCTGAGGGGAGATATGACAGAGGTCTATAAAATGACTGGAGTGGAATGGCTAAACATAAAAAATTGGTTGTTTATTCTTTCAAGAAGTGTAAAGACTAGGGGACATGTAATGAAGTTACTGAGTAGTACATTTAAGACAAATAGGAGAAATTTATTTTTTTACTCAATGCATATAATTAAACTCTGGAATTTGTTCCCGCAGGATGTGGTAAAAGATGTTAGTGTAGCTGTGTTTAAAAAAGGTTTGGACAAGTTCCTGGAGGAAAAGTCCATAAACAGTTATTAAGGTGGACTTGGGAATATCCACTGCTTATCCCTGGGATAAGCAGCATGGAATCTATTGACCTTTTGGCATCCTGTGTAATACTATTAGATTTTACCTAAAGACTGTTTACTCCCTCTCACAAATATTTGCTTATTATGAGATTGTTCTCCTTGAAACAAATACACTCCTTATAAATGATGAGCACTATCATAGGGATCTGCAACTATTTTATTACTATATATTTTGGCATACTAATTGCTCATTGTTCTTTTCTCCTTATCTTGGCCCCAGCACTATAAACACTATCTGTGAGTTAAAATATTCTGTTTATCCTGCTAGTTTGTTTTCTTTTTCTTTGTCCACTATAATGGACTGCTTTTTACATTAATTTTTCTGTCCCCTCTCAGACTAATTTCTTTTTCTGCCAGTTGTTTAGTTTTTTCAATGTTCTTTTTCTCTTCTATCATCTATTCGTACTCCTTCTCTATTACACTTACCTACTTCTATCCCTGGTTTTCAGTATGAAACAGTTCTTTTTGCAGAGACTCACCCATTATGAACAGTGCAACAAGAATATATATACTGCTAGGTATTTATTGCGCTCGGGGGTGGACCCTTGTCCTGGGGCAGAGGTGGAACACCTCCTGAAAGGGAACAGGAGGTAACTGCCCCAGGGGGTGGAGTACTGGAGGAGACAGAGGCTAGGAAGAGCTTCACCACTGGAAGTCAGAGTCCTCCCGAAGGAGGCCGTAGGGACCCGGACCACTTGGACTTAGGTGGGCCTCGCAGGGTCTCCTAGGAGAGTGAAAGTCTGGCGTGCCCATGGAGACAGGGGGAGCGTGATCAGGTTCAAGATAAACACTTGTGGGATAAACAGGTGGGATAAACACTGTGGATCCATAAAGTCAAGAGGCCGCCAATGAAGAGTGGGTGACTCGCCAGAATGATGGCTACTGCCTGGAGACAATACCCTTATTCAATAAACGTACACATGCTTACTGTGACTCCAACATCGTTCTAGCTTCAACAGCAAGAGGAAATGTGGAATAAAGGATCTGCACTCACAAAGGGGGGAGTAGCTGGCTTGTTACGGCGGTTACTACCCCAAACCAAATAAGCCTGTTACTTCTATTTCTATGCATATACAGCATAGTTCTCTGCTTCAACGGCAGGGGAGAAGAAAAAACTGATACTTCACGCATATCCAGCATAGCTCCCTGCTTCAACGGCAGGGGAGAAGAAAAAAGGGTTCACACTCACAAAGCGGGGAGTAGCTGGCTTGTTACGGCGGTTACTACCCCAAACCAAATGTGCCTGATACTTCACTTTCGATGCATATCCAGCATGGCTCTCTGCTTCAACAGCATGGGAGAAGAATAAACTGATACCTCAAGCATATCCAGCATAGCTCCCTGCTTCAACGGCAGGGGAGAAGATAAACAACCAATAAGGGCTGTATAACATAGTCTGAGTAAAACAAATAAGCATGGGTGTAGCTTGCTTATTGCGGCGGTTACTACCCCTACTACCCCTAACCAGGGCCGCCATCAGGGCAGTATTCTTGGGCCTGCAGTATGGGGCCCCAGGATCTACTGCCACATATGGGGGCCCGCAGCCGCCAGGCGGCAGGTGCGCTTGGGGGATGTATTAGTTCATGGCAAAGAGGCCCACTGAGGCTCTCTCCGACAGTCTGTCGCCCAGGGGCCTACTGAAACCTGGAGCCGGCCCTGCTCATGAAACAGTTGAGCCGACTACTTCATCCTGTCAGGTAGCTGCACCTGTGAGCATTTCTTCAGTGATAGAAGAAGAGGCTGAAACATTGTGTAGTATGCCACCATGTGCAGTATCAGAAGACGATGCAGACACACGGTCCTGCACCTCGTCACCGAAAAGACCTGTCATTATAGATGAAGATTCGTCTTCAGACCAAATTGTGACATCCCGTGTTTGTACAGAGGTGGAAGAAGAAACACCTTCCTGCACAAATGCAAGTTCCTACCCTGAGAATGACGATGTTGCCCTAAACACAACTTCAACAGAACAGTCACACGAGGAAGAAATTGACTGGAAAGACCCAGCACTATGGCCAGATGTCCTCAAAGACAAAGAAAGAGAGAAGATTGTCCTTTCTGGACTTTTCAATGTCGAGCAATTAAAGAATATGGCACAATCACTACCTAAAGATGCTGACACTCGTTCTTTCAGTGATTTTCTTCTATATGCCAAGTCATCAAATGGACGTGAGAAGATTTTAAGAGATTGGCTGAGATGGAGTCCAAGCAATAAAGTACTGTATTGTGTAACTTGCATGGCATTTACTAATGACTCTATATGTAAAACAGGAAGCATGCTTAGTAGGAAGGATGGTTTTGATCCATCGAAGCACAAGTGGCTTCGGTTGTACATAAAGTTGCCAGAGCATGAACACTCTTCACAGCACAGAAGGAACTACTGGAGGTGGAGAACACTTCAAAATTCTATAGGTGGTCATGGTGTTGACTATGAGATTCAAAGAAATTTGTCGAAGGAAGCCGATAAGTTTATAGCTCTTTTAGAAAGACTTCTGGATGTCACATTGACACAATTCAGTACTCACACTGAACTGCTTTATTGGATAGAACCCACTGGATTTCTCAGATACTGTGCATTTATCTAAGTGATTTGAGTTTGTTGACTTGTTTTTATTTTTTTACACCTATGGTGGAGTTTACACATAGGTATAAACATTGTTGCATATACTTTATCCACTGAATGCTTGTGGCCCAGACATTTTGGCTGTATGGGGCCTCAAAATTCCTGATGGCGGCCCTGCCCCTAACTTATCAGCTAGATATTCACTTGGATGCAGCTCCATCACTGCTTTCTACATTAATGGTGGGGGTGGAAAGGAAATAGAACCAAGAGCTAAGAGAAACAGATAAGTATGAGAGAGAAAAGTGTGTGAAGCTTGCTGGGCAGACTGGATGGGCCATTTGGTCTTCTTCTGCCGTCATTTCTATGTTTCTATGTTTCTATGTAAGAATGGCAACTGGTTGGTGCAGGGAGAACCAGAACAGAGTTGGTGATGACAAGGCGAGGAACAGAGCCAGAATCTGGAGACAAGGTCAGGCAGTAAGGCTCCTGAATTCCAGCCTGGTGATAAAGTTTGGCTGTCTACCAAACATCTGAGACTTAAGCTTCTATCTGCTCGATTTGCTCCACGCTTTGTCGGACCCTTCCCCATTCTCCGAGGATTGGGCTCACTCACCTATAGTCTGAAAGTTCCTCCCTGAGCTCAGGGATCTTAAAACCCATCTCAGAGCTGCAGAAAGGTCCTGGCGTAAGCACCAATCCCCCGCAACCAAAACAATATACTACCAACGTATGCATGAATATAGAAAGTCCATACTCCAAACCAAACGAGAATATTACGCCAAAAAAATACATGGTCTGCAACACAATCCCAAGGCCCTCTTCTCCATGGTTGCCGATCTAACCTCGCCCTCCCTCACACAACAACCTGCAATTTCCTCAAAAAATCGGTGCAATGAGCTTGCACAATTTTTTAAAAACAAGGTATCCTCCATCACAGCACAATTCTCTCGCAACAGCTTCAAAATCTGTCTCCCCTCTATAAACTCACCAGTCTCCCTTTCCACTTTTGATTCCTCTTCCTCCCTGGAAGTTGAGAACATCCTAAAAAAAATGAAACCCTCTTCACATCCCTCTGAAACTATTCCTTCTAAACTCTTACTATCTATACCCAAAGTGATCGCCAAACCTTTATCGAATATTCTTAACTGTTCCTTAGAGCATGGCACAGTCCCTAATTTTCTCAAGCAAGCAGTAGTGAAACCGCTACTCAAAAAACCCAATCTTGACCCTGCCACCCTATCTAATTACAGACCCGTCTCCAATCTACCCCTCCTAGCTAAAGTCCTGGAAAAACTAGTTAATTCACACCTATCTAATCACCTAGAACAGAACAATATTCTCCCATCCACCCAACACGGTTTCAGGAAGCATTTAAGTACTGAAACCCTACTGCTCTCCCTACATGATACCCTCATCAGAGGAACCGACTCAGGATCCTCTTACCTGATTGCCATGCTTGACATTTCTGCTGCATTTGATACAGTCAATCACGATGTCCTCCTCAATATCTTGAAGAGTATCGGGATTACTGGCAATGCCCTCACCTGGATTCAATCGTACCTCCAAAATCGCTTCTTTACTGTTTTAGTGGACAACAATGAATCTGACCCCATCAGTCTCCCTCAAGGTGTGCCCCAAGGATCCTCTCTCTCTTCTACCCTCTTTAATATATACATGCTTCCCCTTACCACGCTTCTCACTAACCTTCACATCAAGCATTTCATATATGCTGACGATGTGCAACTCATTTTCCCATTCTCTGACTCTCTACAAACTGCGCTACAGAACTGGGAATCCTGTCTCTCCTCTATCAACCAACTTCTCAATGACATGCAGCTAGCTCTAAATCCCAACAAAACTGAACTATTAATCATATCTAACAGGCATCCGCTCCCAGACATTCCTTTTGCATACTCATCTACCACTTTCCCCCCGCACACTCGCAACCTAGGTGTCCTTATTGACAATCATCTCACCTTTAAACCATTCATTAAATCCATCCTAAAGGAATGCTACTTTAAGCTCCAAACGATAAAAAAACTCAGACCCCTGCTTCATTTCTCCGACTTCCGCACAGTTCTCCAGTCTATCATTTTGTCTAAAATAGACTATTGTAACGCTCTCTTCCTCGGCATCCCTGCAATACATACCAAGCCTTTACAACTTTTGCAAAACGCCGCCGCTAGGATTCTGTCAAACACAAGAAAAAGAGACCATATTACCCCCACACTCATAGAACTACATTGGCTCCCAATAAAATCACGAATTCTTTATAAAGCACTCTCCATCATTCATAAAAGTCTGTTAAACTCCAACCTCAACTGGATCAACCCCCCCCTCCTCCCCCGCACCTCCAACAGACCCACCCGCCCAGCCCTTCAAGGAACCCTTCGTGCCCAACCCATCAAAACTTTCAAACTCTCCTCTACTATTAGCAGAGCTTTCTCCCTCGCCAGCCCCACCTTATGGAACTCCCTACCCCATGATATACGCCTAGAGACACATACACCCAAATTCAAAAAAAAACTGAAAACCTGGCTTTTCCAGCAAGCCTACTCCATATCCCCCCCCACCACTTAGAATTTCCCCCATTAGAGAATTCCTCTATAATATATACTCTTCGAGCTATGACTATGAATGCCTTCGATTTAAGACTAAGAATTTGCCTGCTGTTTTTTGTACTTTGAACTCTCCTATCTGTGTATATAGTTGGTTTACTCATATTGATTTATATTTATATCTAGTTTTCACCCCCCTGTTTAATGTACTCTATTGGTTATACGTAAGGGCCCCGCCCAAAAGTTAATCTTGTTCCGCTATTATATGTAAGGGCTCCGCCCAAAAGTTTTTGTTTTTTGTAAACCGATGCGATGTGTCAACGGATGTCGGTATAAAAGAGACCTTAAATAAATAAATAAAAAAATAAGATCCATAATGCGTTCCATGTTTCGCTTCTGAAACCGCTTGTCCTGAGCGAGTTCTCCACCAAGACACCTGAACCTACACCTGTTGATGCAGAAGAAGACATCAAGTACAAGGTTGATGCTATCCTTGATGTAAGAAAGAGAGGCAGAGTTTGGGAATACCTCCTGTCATGGGAGGGGTACGGACCAGAAGAAATCTCTTGGGAGCCATTGGCTAATATCATGGATAAAGAGATGCTTTGTCAATTCCATCGATCGCATCCTCAAAAACCAAGACCAGGTAGGGGGTCTGGAGGGATCCCTTTGAAGGGGGGCACTGTTGCGTCCTTTGGTCTCAGACGGCTTTGACCTCTGTGCCTCACCTTTCTTCCTTCTCTCTCCTCAAG
Organism: Rhinatrema bivittatum; assembly: GCF_901001135.1. Lineage (NCBI taxonomy): Eukaryota > Metazoa > Chordata > Amphibia > Gymnophiona > Rhinatrematidae > Rhinatrema > Rhinatrema bivittatum. The sequence continues at coordinate 321,232,381 of NC_042617.1, forward strand.
CCTTGGGAAGTTGGCTGCTACCGCGTCCTCATGCCGCTCTCTCCGGCATCCCCGGATCGGCGGTGATGGCATTCGCCATGTTTCTCCTAAGGGCCTCCTAGGGTGCGCGCGCCATCCACATCTTTATCCACGTCATGGCGGGAAACTCGGGGGCATCCCCTCCGAGTGACGTCAGCACATCCTGGTATTTTGCCTGCCCTTCATTTGCTAACAAACCGAGTTAGCAAGGATTGGATTCGCTCCAGTCTAAGCTGCTCTGCCGCTTCCCAGCAGCCGCTGGAAGCTCGCTCTCTCTGCCCTTCGGGGTAATTCATCACTAACCTGGGTACCTGCTCCTTGGGGGCCCTTCTTCTCTCTTTCAGATGCCTATCTGGGAAACTGGGTACCTACTCCTCGAGGGCCTGCATTCCCTAACCTGGTGCCTGTATCCGATCTGCTTCTGCCTGCCAGGATCTTCATCAATACAGCCAACTGCTCAGTGAGCACTAACACTCTCAGTCTGTCTCACCTTCAGCTTCAGCGCTTGGAGTCTACATCCAGGTTCTGCCTCTACTACCCTGTGCTGCCTTTTAGCTACCTAAGTGTGGGACCGGTCTCCTCTGCCGAGGACCCCTGGACTGCTTCTACTGAGTTGCCTTCACTACTGTCCAACCCGGGCAGTACCATCAAACTGTATAATAAATAGATGTATAGAGTCTAGCCTAGTACTGCGGTTCCTCACAGGGCTCCTCCCTGAGGGAGTGGCCATCATCGCAGTGCCCAAGAATCCACTTCAACACCTCAAAACAATAACACGGACATGTTCGCTGTGGGATTCCAAGTCCTTAGAGAAGATCAAAATATCATCAAGGTATACGACCACAAAATTGTACAGGAGATCTCAGAAGATTTCATTCATGAGGCGTTGGAAGATGGCTGGAGCGTTACATAGCCCAAAAGGCATTACCATGTATTCGTAGTGGCCGTCTCTGGTATTAAAAGCCATCTTCCAAATGTCATCAGGTTGGATGCATACCAAGTTGTACGGACCCCTCAGGTCCAGTTTAGAGAAGATACGTCCCCCTTTAAGGTGATCGAACATTTCACTGATGAGGGGTAGCGGATATCGATCCTTATGGGTTATCGCATTGAGACCCCTGTAATCAATACAGGGACGTAGTCCACTGTCCTTTTTCTTCACAAAGAAGAACCCCGTTCCTGCGGGTGAATCAGATGGACAGATAAAGCCTTTCTCTAGATTCTCCTTAATATATTCCGACATGGCCTGAGTCTCAGGCTGACAATGGATAGGTTCTGCCTTTGGGAAGCGTAGTGCCCAGCAGGATTTCAATAGGGCAATTGAACTTGCGTAACAGAGGCAAGGTATCCGCTTTCTGCTTAGAGAACACATCGCTGAAGTCAGAATACTGCGGAAGTAATCCTGGAAGGGTGACAGATTTCAAGACGGGTATCACGGGGGATACCGGGTGCAGACAAGTCTTTTGGCATTTAGGACCCCACTGTACCAACTGCAGGGACTGCCAATCGAACTGGGGTTCATGGACCTGGAGCCAGGGTAACCCCAGGATTACCGGATGGGTTGAGCACTTTAGGACGTAGAAGGATGTCTCTTCCTCATGGAAGGTACCTACAGTGAGATGGATATCCACTGTCCGGTGACTAATGAGACTTGGAAAGTGTACTCCTTGAATGGAGGCAATCCGAAGACTCACCTCGAGGGGTTGGAGAGGAATCTTCAAGAGTTTGATGATATCGTCCGTAATGAAACTATCACTCGCTCTGATATCGATGAGTGCAGTGGTCGCAAAGGTGTGGGCCTTGATGCCCAGGGATACAGGAAGCAGAAGTTGAGGGCCAGAAACAGTTGCGCCCAAGCTCGGGACCCCTGCCGGGCTCAGGCGTTGCAGTTTCCCGGACGGACGGGGCAAAACTGCAGACGATGCCCAAAAGTGCCACAGTAAAGGCAAAGCACCTTCTTTCGTCATTGGAGATTTTCAGTTGGAGACAATCGCCCACGATTCACCTCCATGGGTTCTACCATGGATGAAGGTGCTGGTACAGGAGTCTTCACTGGAGTGCTGGGTGCACTTGTGGGGCATACTGGAGGAGGGCGTGGAGCCTTTACTTCTAGGCATCTTTGCCAGAGATGATGGTCAATCCTTCCGGCAAGAGAGATCAAGTCTTCTAGAGATGTGGGAGTCTCACGGACAGCGAGCTCATTTTTCAGAGCACAGGAGAGTCCATCTAGGAAGATGGCTTGCAGATAATCTTCTTGCCACCCAAGTTCTGTGGTCAAGGTCCGAAACTCCACCATGTATTCGGAGAGGGTCCTTGACCCTTGACGGAGGTGGAGTAAGCTATGACTAGCGATAGCCATGTGACCTGGGTCCCCGAAGGTCTGCTTGAAGAGGGTAATGAAGTCAGACAGCTTAGAAAGGATGGGATCAGAACGTTCCCATAAGGGAGAGGCCCATGCCAGAGCCTTCCCTTCTAACCGGGACAGAATGAAGGTATCCTTGGTGATCTCCTTCAAAAACAATGAGGGTTGCATTGCAAACTGCATAAAACACTGATTAAGGAAACCACGACAGGAGCATGGATCCCCATTATACTTGGGGGGGGGGGGGGGTGCAGGAAGTGCCAATATTGCTTTGGAAAGCATGGTGGCTGAAAGGCCCACAGGGTTGGCCATTGCTGTATCTTGGAGCTGAAAGCACGATTCTTCCGCCGAAGAAGCCAGCGTCTCTAAAGCTTGATGATGTTGTTTCACTGTGGTGGCCAGTCCTGGTAGGGCCCTGGAGGTGGGAGACTCCGCCAAGTCCATGGCTTTGGCAACCTGTTGCGCTCGGGGGTGGACCCTTGTCCTGGGGCAGAGGTGGAGCGCCTCCTGAAAGGGAACAGGCGGTAACTGCCCCAGGGGGCGGAGCACTGGAGGAGACAGAGGCTAGGAAGAGCTTCACCACTGGAAGTCCAAGGTCCCCTCGGGAGGAGCCCATAGGGACCCAGACCTCTTGGACTTAGGTAGTTCTCGTAGGGTCTCCTAGGAGAGTGAAAATCTGGCGTGCCCAAGGAGACAGGGGGAGCGCGATCGGGTTCAAGAATGGCAACTGGTTGGTGCAGGGAGAACCAGAACAGAGTTGGTGATGACAAGGCGAGGAACAGAGCCAGAATCTGGAGATGAGGTCAGGCAGGCGAAAGGTCAATGTCCAGAGGTCAGTTCGAGAGTGGTCAGGCAAAGCAGGGGTCAGGCACTGACCCCTGCTTTGCCTGACCACTCTCGAACTGAGGTCAGACGAAGTTGAAGGCAGGCTGAGGTCTTAAGGCAGGCGGCAGGCAGGCAGGTCAGGAACAGGCTGTGGTCCTTGAGGCAGGCAGCAGGCAGGTCAGGAACAGGCTGAGGTCAGTACCAGTTAGACAGTCCGAGGGTACTACCTGGGTAGACAGACAGACGAACACAGGAACAAGCAGGAACAGGAACTAGGGTACAGGTACGAGTCAGGGTCAGAACTGGAACGAGACTAGGACAAGCAAGCACAAGTACTAGCGCAGAGGCAATCTCAGACTCGATTGCCAAGGCAAGGAAGTGAAGACAGGAACTTCCTTATATCAGGGGATCAATCAGGGCGCGCCGCAGAGCTAGGACCCGCCCTTGGCCCTACAAGAGTCCGGACAGTCCGTGCGCGCGTGTATGGGCGTAGCCAAGATGGCAGAGGACGCCGAACCTTGGCATGAGGCCCGGCGCGCAGTGGGAGGCCCGGCGACCGCCGCCGCGGGACGCCGGGGCCTGGCAGGACTGGCAACTACTGCAAGGGAGGTCGTCCCAGGGCCTGCTGTGGGACCATGAAGGTGAGCAGGTCCACGAGCGGGATGGCTGCGGGCGTGGCATGTAACAGTATTTGTGTTCTGATTGGCCATTATTGGAAACAGGATACTGGGCTTGATGGATTTTTGGTATGATCCAGTATGGCAAATCTTATGTCATTTTAAGTTGATGCTTATGATACATAAGTTATTATATAACCAAAATATTAGTGCTTGAAAGCAAAGATTGATCATTATGTATCTGCACATACCTTGAGGTCTGGAGAAGTTAGTTTATTGCGTATTCCTTCTATTAAAGACTACAGATTAAAATATATGTGGAATAGGTCATTTTCAGCAATTAGGACTTATATTATGGAATAGGTTATGAGAGCAGTTGTACAATGAGCTTGATGTGAAGATAAAATATTTTGTTTTTAACATAGAGGTTGATATTCTGCCACTGAGTGGCTAGTTAAGTTAGCCGGATATAGCTATCCGGCAAACTTAACGAGGATATTCAGCTGCACAGCCATGCCTCCAAATATTCCTGGCTACCTTAAAGTTAGCCAGAAGTATATCTGGCTAACCTTAGGTCATCCCTTTGGTGTGACCAGAATTAGCCACATTGGTTAAGCTAAATTCTAGCTGCATAAGTCATTTCGCGTCTAGAATTTAGTGGCATACAGCTTTAAATATAGCCAGCTAGTCATTTAGATGGATAATTTTTCAGTTATCGGTTTAAATGGCTTTTGAATATCAACCTCTTAACTTTAATCATTGAGTGTTTTTAGTGTTTACTGTAAGATGATGTTTGAAACTGTTTTATGTATATTGATTGTATTTTATGAATTGTATTTTGTAGTCCACTCCCCGAACATGTATGGAGGTGGAGGAATGTAAAACTTTGTAAATAAATAAATCCACCTCCTAGAATGATTTTCCCTGTTTTCAATTTTATGATGTTGAATCTCATTATCCCTAATGAAAGCCAACGAAGAATTCTGTAAGGGAGTAATTTGAGCTTCCGAATTCCCCAGCTTCTTTTCTTATTCTTGAAACAACTGCATATGATTACCAACTTGGGAATGCAACTGTCCCAGGGACACAATGGTCCTATCAAACCTAGATGTAAGAGATTGCTCCAGAACTGTTATAGCAGTCTGTAAAGTCTCTAGGGTAATGAAAGTTGGTTTAACTGAGGTACAAGCAGAAGGTGATAAACCCTGAGCTCCTGGTACTCTCACCAAGGGACACCAGTTGGCGAAAAAAGTATCAGTCCTTGCCTGGAGAACAGCCTTAGCTGGGATAGGGCTGATAGTCCCTTTCCTCTTTTTCCCCATCAATTCAGCAAAAGAAGACCAGGGAGAAATTGGGCACTGGGGCGGCCCTTTAATGTACAGCGTCAGCGTATGCAGGCGGCTGCGCATCTCAGGCACTCAGATTTTATAAAGGAGGGGCGATCAGTGATGACGTCAGAGTAGTGCACCAAACTCGCATCAGGTGGAAAGTTCCTGATTCAGTGTTCTTAAAGGTAGACATGGCTCCCAGTCATACATATTTTAAATAAATATGTACATTTTCTCAGCAAAATTGCACATACCAAACTGCAGATGTGCTTGCATATTTTTGCTGGCATAATTTTCAGAACGGACTTATGCAAAGATGTCTGTTTTGAAATTTGGTGTAACTTGTGTGCAATATCATAAAATTTCTTCCTAAGAGAGTAATTTTCAAAGGGACTTCTGCAGGTAGAACAAAATTACCTATCCAACATGCATGCGAAGGCGTGCCCAGCAGTGGGTGTGGGGAAGTGTATACTTATGTACACATTTTTGCATTTTCCAAACTTTGTGCATAACATTTCCCAAAGAATGTTTGTACGCAATTTAATATGTGTAATTGTGTGCAGGTAGTTTTGGTAGAACAATGTTCAAAAGGGAAAGTTCACACATGCTTTGAAATTTGGTGTAACTTTGTGTGTATTTGCTGTCTAATTTAGATGGGCTGTTAAAAAGGAAAATTGATTCCTATTAGAATGCATGAAAACCTGGAATAAGTGGTTAAAAAGGAGGCATGGAGGGAAGTTGATTCCAGCAGCCTCAGTGCCACCTAGTGTTGTGTGGACTTTGTGAGTAAATCTGGACCAGATTTGAGAATCATTCCTTCCAGTCAAGCATGTGGCAAGTCAGATGATCCATCACTGCAGCTTCAGTGCTTATCTTAGGAGAATTAAAATGTCTTTTGATATGAATAAGTCACTCATCTTTTGCAGCATATTAATATGACAAAGCATAAACCTTTAAAAGAGATAATGGATATTACCAGAATTTACTTCCATTTATACAAGTTATTGATTCATGCATTTGTATTTACTATGGGTAGGCTGTTAGGGCTTCTGTATAACATACTGCATATCAGTCTACAGCCTTTTTTGTATGTGCTTAAAATTGTCTTTGGAAAGTTTCTCTTTCTTGCATTTCAGATTTTCTTCTGTGAGTGTTTCTCAAGACTCTCTGATAGACTGGGTATTTCAGTGTCTCCCTCTTAGGAACTGATTCAACAAGGTCTTTTCCCATAGTCACAGGAAGAGAAGAACTGTAAAGAATCCAGCCCCTTCAACACTTAATTCTGTGCAGGGGGTTGCAATATATCTTAAGAACATACGAAATTGCCATGCTGGGTCAGACCAAGAGTCCATCAAACCCAGCATTCTGTTTCCAACAGAGGCCGAACCTGGCAAGTACCCAAACACCAAGAAGAATTTGTTAACAAATAGCAATAAATCTAAACTTCCCTGTTGAATAGGATCTTGCAACCGTTTCAGTTGGTCCATGTCTTTATCATTACTTTTTTTTTTGCTTTTGTTTACCTCCACCTGTGTAAACATTTCCCAGCCCTGTTATCAAACCGAAAAAAATTGTTGTTTTTTTGTAACATACGTTGTGCTCTCTGATACAATACAGTATTTAGGCTTTCAAGAACACTCCTATATTCCTCCTTACAAATCTTGGATCCCGTCCTTATCAACCTGTCTTTTACCAATTTCAATTTATCTTCTAGTTGTAAAATTTATTTATTCAATCTCTTATTTCTGGCTATCAGATATGATTTAATTGTGCCCCCCCCCCCCCCACCCGTAAGACTACCTTACTTGTTTCCCAGAACAGGACAGGGGAGTCTCTGTGCTATAAATTGTTAGTTTCAAACTCGTTCCATTTCTTAATTCGAAAAGATTGACAATTGGAGTCACCTCTCAAATAACTTGGGAATCTTCATATACGCTCCCTAGGCTCCGCCTCACCCACTCTAAAATCAACACTTACCAAGAGAAGCATATCCTTGATTGAGTTGGTTCTAATATTTATTTATTTATTTATTTATTTGGAGTTTTTTATATACCGATAGCCGTTTGCACATCGTATCGGTTAACATACAACTAATAACTTGTGGGCATCGCCCTTACAGAGAACAATAGACAAAATATGAAAACAAATATACATGAGATATACGTATAATTAATAGATCTAAGCAACAAAACGATGGGTATAGGTGTATATAAGAACAGGGAGTATAAACAGGGTATTTTAGAAACTAAATTGATAAAAAATATCTTAAAGAGAGCAATTATGATGGGGGGGGGTCATAATGCTAGCACAACAATAAACCTTAAACTATACAACGTTGTCATGAGAGAGGGTAAACAGCCGAGAGGAGCTGAGTAAGTCAGAGATCCTAAAAAGGATGGGTCGGAGAAAATAACAGCATAACGGAGGTATAAGAGGGTGTAGGAGAGAGAAACAAAGGAGGGCATACAAAGGGATGGGAGGGGGGTGGGTCATGAGCTACAAGGAGGTGGCTATAGGGATTGAGGGAGAAGCAGAAATCAGTAAGGGAGGTGAGAGTCCGATGCAAGGGGTTATCCTATCGCTATCCTGTTGTAGGGTCTTCTTCATTGGGAGGGGGAGCATGTGGGTAGGCCTGTATGAACAACCAGGTTTTTAGTTTTTTTTTAATTTAGGTGTCGAGATCTCAGTGCGTATATCAGGGGGTAGTGAGTTCCATAAGGTGGGGCCAGCAAGGGAGAATGCTCTGTTCATGGTAGAGTTAAGTTTGATGGTTTTGATTGTCGGGGTGCGGAGGGTTCCTTGGAGGGCGGGGCGGGTGGGTCTGATGGAGGTGCGTGGAAGTAGGGGGTGGTGATCCAGTTGAGGTTTTCATTAGTCAGGCTTTTATGTATGAGTGAGAGGGCTTTGTACAATATACGTGATTGTATAGGGAGCCAGTGAAGTTCAATAAGTGTTGGTGTGATGTGGTCCCTTTTTGTGGAGTTGGTGAGGATACGTACAGCAGCGTTTTGTAAGAGTTGTAAAGGTTTAGTATATGTTGAGGGGAGGCCAAGGAGGAGGGCGTTACAGTAGTCTATTTTAGAAAAGATAATAGATTGGAGAACTGTTCGAAAGTCAGAGAAGTGTAGTAGTGGTCTGAGTTTTTTAATCGTTTGTAATTTGAAATAGCAGTCTCGGATGATAGCGTTGATGAAGGGCTTGAAAGAGAGTTGGTTATCAATGATGACACCAAGGTTGCGAGTGTGAGATGAGAAAGATGTCGATGCGTGTGAGAGGGGGATTGCTGGCGGTGGATGCTTGTTGGAAATGATAAGGAGCTCAGTTTTTTGGGGGTTGAGAGCGAGATGCATGTCTGTGAGGAGTTGGTTAATGGAGGAAAGGCAGGATTCCCAGTTTTGTAGGGCAGTTTGGAGGGAATCAGAGAAAGGGAAAATAATTTGCACGTCATCTGCATATATAAAGTGCTTGATACGCAGATTGGTGAGGAGAGTGGTAAGGGAAAGCAAGTAAATGTTGAAGAGGGTAGAGGAGAGGGAGGAGCCCTGGGGGACACCTTGGGGGAGACTGATAGGTTCAGATTCAGTGTTATCACATAGGACAGTGAAAAGGCGGTTTTGTAAGTAGGATTGTATCCAGGAGAGAGCTTTTCCAGCAATTCCAATAGTACTGAGGATGTTGAGAAGGATAGAGTGATTGACAGTGTCAATCGCTGCCGATATGTCTAGCATAGCGATCAGATATGAAGAGCCTGAATCAGTTCCTTTGATGATGGTGTCAGTAAGTGAGAGTAGGAGTGTTTCAGTACTAAGATGCTTCCTGAAACCGTATTGAGTTGAGGGTAGAATGTTGTGTTGTTCGAGGTGGAGAGAAAGGTGTGAGTTTACGAGTCTTTCGAGGATTTTAGCTAGGAGGGGTAGGTTGGAAACCGGCCTGAAATTGGACAGGGTGGAAGGATCAAGATTAGGTTTTTTGAGTAGGGGTTTAACTACTGCACGTTTGAGAAAATTAGGGACTGTGCCTTGCTCCAAGGAACAGCTGATGATGTTGGATAGCGGTTTAGCAATTACTTTGGGAATAGATAGGAGGAGTTTGGAGGGGATAGTTTCGGAGGGATGAGAGGATGGTTTCATCTTTTTTAAGATGTTCTCTATTTCCAGAGAGGACGATGAATCAAAAGAGGAAAGGGTAGCTGCAGAGTTGATGATTGGAAAAGAGACATTGTTGGTGCTGTGAGAGAATTTTGCAGTGAGGGAAGAGATTTTATCTCTAAAGAAGTGAGCTAATTCATTGCAACGGTTCTTGGAGGTAGTTGTTGCAGGCTGTGTGTGGGTGGAGTTGGTGAGGTCAGCAACCATTGAGAAAAGAGCTTTGGGGTTGTATTGTAGGCCGTGTATCTTTCTAGAATAGTATTCACGTTTGGTGAGGAGTATGGAGCTTCTATACTTGTGCATGTGTTGGTAGTAGTTATTCTTGGAGGCAGGGGAGGGGTGTTTACGCCAACACTTTTCAGCAGCTCTCATCTGCGACTTGAGCACTCTGAGGTCGGGTGTGAACCAGGGTTTTCTATTCCGGTTGTGCGGATTGAGAGATTTAGTTGTTAAAGGGCAAAGTTTGTTTGCAATGTTGCGGGTAAGGTCGACCCAGGAGGAGAAGGCATTGTCTGTAGAGGAGAGGTCAAGCTGGTTGTCTATGTCAGAGCAGGCTTGAGAGAGAGTATCCACTGTACAGGTTTTGCGATATTTGAACATGATAGGTTGCGCTGTCTTGTTGAGTGATGCTTGCGGTAGTGAGAGGGTGGTTTGGATCAGGGAGTGATCCGACCATGGTACTGCCAAACATGATGGGGGAATGATGATATTGATTGTGGAGTTGATGAAAATGAGATCAAGAGTGTGTCCAGCTTTGTGGGTAGGGGAGTGGACGATTTGTTTGTATCCCATGGCTTCCAGTGAGGAAATGAAGGTTTCACAGGCTGGAGATTGTGGGCAATCATCTACATGTAGGTTAAAGTCACCAAGGAGAATCGTGGGTAGGTCAGGGGAGAGGGCATTGGCAAAGAATTCAATGAGGGGGGAGGAGTCTTTCTCTAGGATACCTGGGGGGGTGTAGATGAGACAAATTTGAAGCGAATCAGATTTGAAATAGCCAATTTCGTACTGGGGGGGAGGTCACATTTCTGGGATATAAGTTTGAGCTCTTTTTTTACCACCAAAAGTAGACCACCACCTCTTTTCTTTTTGCATGGAATTGAGAAGAGGTCGTAACTGTCGATCGGGAGCTGGTTGATAAGGGGCGTGTCATGCTGTTTAAACCATAATATAATATAATATATGAAATATATTACATAATATAATATGAAATTATGATGACTGGAACATAGGATTTTGATCCCTCTTACATATAGCATAGTAGATGTCGGCAGATATTCACCAAGTGGCCCGCACACTCTGCCCGGTTGTATCCTGCCCTATTTATTCCATCTGTAAGATGGATCACCTGCAGGATATTGCTTCACATCAAGCAGTTTTGTTGTTTTCCCTCTTTGGTCCTCTAGCATTCTTGGTAGATGAGCATACCAACACCCAAGACTCTCCCACACGCCCACCCCTCATTTCTTTTAGCCAGCCTGTAATCACTATTCTTGTTACTACTCTGTCTGTCTCAAGTATGCTTAAATTCTCTTAGGAAAAGCAGGATGGTAGCCCTCACCTACAGGCTGATACAGTCAGTGCGCTCCGGTGGAGCGCACTGTTAACCCACGTTTGGACACGCGTTTTCGACGCACTAGCTTTACCCCTTATTCAGTAAGAGGTAATAGCGCGTCGAAAACGCGCGTCCAACCCCCCCAAAACTAATAGCATGTTGATGGCCCTATTAGTTATTCCCGCGCGATTCAGTAAGTAAAATGTGCAGCCAAGCCGCACATTTTACTTTCAGAAATTATCGCCTACCCAGAGGTAGGCGTTAATTTCTGCCGGCACTGGGAAAGTGTACAGAAAAGCAGTTTTTACAGCTTTTCTGTGCACTTTCCCTTTGACTTAATATCATGATGATATTAAGTCGGAGGTCCCAAAAGTTAAAAATAATTAAAAATTAAAAAAAAACATTTTAAATCGGCCTGCGACTTGCAGCTTGAAAACCGGATGCTCAATTTTGCCGGCATCCAGTTTCCGAACCCGTGGCTGTCAGCTGGTTTGAGAACCGACGCCTGCAAAATTGGGCGTCAGCTGTCAAACTCGCTGACAGCCGCCGCTCCTGTCAAAAAAGAGGCGCTAGGGACGCGCTAGTGTCCCTAGCGCCTCTTTTTTACCACAGGCCCTAATTTGAATATTTTTTTTACTGAATCGCGCGCACAGGAGAGTGGGCGCTCTCCCGCGACTTTTACTGTATCGGCCTGATATGAGTGTGTTGCGCCCGTCGGACTCAGACGACTTCGTCCCACATGCCTCACCTCAATATTCGCTTTTTCCACCAGCCTCGGGAAAATGGTGACCGCCGCATCTGCTTGCCACTCTCCCCGGCGTCCCCGGAACGGCTATGGCAAGGCATTCCACCATGATTCACCTGAGGGCCTCCTAGGGCTCGCGCGCTACCCACGTTTATATTCCAACGGCACGAACTTTGGGGGCATCCCCCTCGATTGACGTCACAACATCTGGGTATTTAGCCTGCCCATTTGCTGACTGACTTTGAGTTAGCAAGGATTGGACTTGTCCGGTCTAAGCTGCTCTGCTGCTTCTTGCTGCTGCTGGAAGCTCTCTTCACCCTCCGGGGTTCTACTGACTTGGGTACCCGCTCCTCGAGGGCCCTATGCTTGTTTCCAGGTGCCTTTCCAGTATCCAGATACTCGCTCCTCGAGGGCTGAGTTGTCTACCTTGGTGCCTGCTACTATAACTTCTATCTGCTGGGAACTCCACCATTACAGCTACAAGTAATGTGAGTAATCTAACATCTACCAGTCTGTCTCACCTACAGCTCCTCATTGAAAATCTGCATCGGAGCTCCCTATACCACCACTGTGGGACGGGTCTCCTCAGCCGAGGACCCACGACTGCTGCTGCAGGAATCTACTCTTTACTGCCACCTCTGGTGAACTCTACAAGCCTTACAATAAAAACTATCTCTGTGTTTGTGTATCTGAGTCTAGCCTGGTACTGCAGTTCCCCGCAGGGCTCCTCCCAGTGGGAGTGGCCATCACTGCAGCACCTAAGAATCCACCAAACACCTCAAAACCATAATAGAGTGTCATCATCAGATGGAGCTCGACATGGAAAACTTATGTCAGAGTTTCTAGAAACTTTGACTGGCACACTGAGCATGCCCAGCATGCCCTAGTCCATGCAGGATCCCTCTACAGTCCCTCTTTTTCTGCGGAGCTTTCGTCTCACAGTGTTGGAGACTGTGCTCTTTTCTTCTGGAAAACATTCCACTGTGGGATTTTTTTGTCCTTTCCAGCACCCGGTCCCTCTCAGTTCCCCTTGCATTAGTCAATCCCTGCAGCGCTGTAAGTTTTTTCTTTTCGCAGTCGGTTCCCGCAACGGTGGTGCTTCGGTGCCCGCCAGTCTTAGACCGTTTCGTTGCTATCGTTATGGCGTCGTCGGGTTTTTGTAGGTGCCCCCTGTGCCCCTGGACTATGTCTATCATGGAGCTACACAATGTGTGCATCCTTTGCCTGGGAGCATCCCACAATGTTCGGGGGTGTCCTTTTTGCAACCAAATGACCCCCAAGGGCTGGCATGCCCACCTTGATAAGATGGAGAAGCTGTTTGGTTTGAATAAATTCAAGCCTTTGATGTCTGCGTCGGTGTCATCTATGCAGAATGATCGGGAGGAACCAATGGACACTGACTCCTCAACATCGGTCCCTCTACTGGTGCCACCAGAAGAGAGGGGGGTGGGGGATCGACTGTCTTCGATATCCTCTAGGTTGAGGACGTCTGCATCTTCGACTTCCACCTTGGCGCTGGGGAAAGACCTGGCCAAGCATCAAGCAAAAGCTCGTAAACATTGCCACTGGTCTCCGACAAGAACCGGTGCCAACTCCGAGCTTGTGTTGGCACCGGTTCTTGTCGCAATGTTCCCAAAGCATCCATGTGGTGAGGAGATTGTACCCTCCATCGATGCCAGGGGTCCAATGTGGTCCCCACCTATCCTGGTGTTGGATAGGTGGGGACCACATCGGCTCCAAGGAAGATTGGCTGGTGTATATTACTAATGTTTAAAGTGACCGCATGGAACAATTTTATATATAGAGGAAAAGACCTCAGCACTGGTATTTTTCTGAAAAGATTTAATCAGAGTGTAAACCAGTCATTGATTCAAAATCAAGCCGATACTGTTCTGTGTCTAAGAACCATTATTGCAGTCTTTAATACATTACCCGATCAATAACAATTCAAATCACAACCTCTTTAGCGCTTAACAAAGCTTTGATTTTGAATCAATCCATTTTTGTGCTGATATTTGAGAAGAAAATTGAAATTTTGAAGTAAGTTGTATATGTGTCTAACATTTTTAAGCTATCAAAAAAATACAGAAAAGAAAAAGAAAAAATATATTTCTAATAAAAATGAATCATTAGAGGTTTTTGACCTATGATTGCAACGACTGGTTTACACTCTGATTAAATCTTTTCGGAAAAATACCAGTGCTGAGGTCTTTTCCTCTATATATAAAAATTGATCCATGCGGTCACTTTAAACATTAATAATATACACCAGCCAGAGTTTAATTGTGCGTTGAGTAAAAAAGAACTTTCTCCGATTAGTTTTAAATGTGCCCCATGCTAACTTCATGGAGTGCCCCCTAGTCTTTCTACTATCCGAAAGAGTAAATAACCGATTCACATCTACCCGTTCTAGACCTCTCATGATTTTAAACACCTCTATCATATCCCCCCTCAGTCGTCTCTTCTCCAAGCTGAAAAGTCCTAAGCTCTTTAGTCTTTCCTCATAGGGGAGTTGTTCCATTCCCTTTATCATTTTGGTAGCCCTTCTCTGTACCTTTTCCATCGCAATTATATCTTTTTTGAGATGGGGCGACCAGAATTGTACACAGTATTCAAGGTGCGGTCTCACTATGGAGCGATACAGAGGCATTATGACATTTTCCGTTTTATTCATCATTCCTTTTCTAATAATTCCCAACATTCTGTTTGCTTTTTTGACTGCCGCAGCACACTGCACCGACGATTTCAATGTGTTATTTATTTATTTATTTATTTAATTAATTTCTATACCGGCTTTCACGACCAAAGGTTGCATCAAGTCGGTTTACATTTAACAAGTCGTGTAATAAACATAGAACTAGGGTAATTGAACTGGTGCAATAGTTACAATGAACAAGGAAATTACCAACTGGGATAGGAGGAATAAAGAGAAAAGGGACAGGAATATTTACATAGTAAAACGCATTTACAGTGGGTATTTACAAACAGCTCGATCCAGTAAAGTCCGCGGGAGAGCGGACGAACGCCCGCTCTCCCGGCGCGCGCACCGGCCCCTCGCCGGTGCGCGCTATCCAGTATTTAAATGAGGCGACGCGGTGCAAACGGGGAAAAGGAGGCGCTAGGGACACTAGCGCGTCCCTAGCGCCTCCTTTTGTCAGGAGCGGCGGCTGTCAGCGGGTTTGACAGCCGACGCTCAATTTTGCCGGCGTCGGTTCTTGAGCCCGCTGACAGCCACGGGCTCGGAAAACCGGACGCCGGCAAAATTGAGCGTCCGGTTTTCGGCCCGACAGCCGCGGGCCGAATTCAAAATTTTTTTTTATTTTTTTTTTTACTTTTTTTTACTTTTGGGGACCTCCGACTTAATATCGCTATGATATTAAGTCGGAGGGTGCACAGAAAAGCAGTTTTTACTGCTTTTCTGTGCACTTCCCTGGCGCCGGAAGAAATTAGCGCCGACCTTTGGGCGGCGCTAATTTCTTAGAGTAAAATGTGCGGCTTGGCTGCACATTTTACTTACTGGATCGCTAGGGAATACCTAATAGGGCCATCAACATGCATTTGCATGTTGAGGGCGCTATTAGGTGCCGCGGGCGGGCCGCGTGTTTTCCTCCCCTTACTGAATAAGGGGTAAGGGAAAACACGCGTCCAGAGCAGGGTGACAGTGCGCTCCGACGGAGCACACTTTACTGGATCGAGCTGATAGTATGCAATAAAGGATCTGTGTCAGGAGGATGTCGAGAGCTAAATGCAGTCAAGGACGGGGAGGGGTATGGGCTGGTGGGGTTTACACTAGGATAGAGGGAAGAAGGAGGTTAGGGGTGACAATTGGTGGTTATTATCCACTATGACACCTAGATCTCTTTCTTGGGTTGTAGCACCTAATATGGAACCCAACATTGTGTAATTATAGCATGGGTTATTTTTCTCTATATGCATCACCTTGCACTTATCCACATTAAATTTCATCTGCCATTTGGATGCCCAATTTTCCAGTCTCACAAGGTCTTCCTGCAATTTATCACAATCTGCTTGTGATTTAACTACTCTGAACAATTTTGTGTCATCTGCAAATTTGATTATCTCACTCGTCGTATTTCTTTCCAGATCATTTATAAATATATTGAACAGTAAGGGTCCCAATACAGATCCCTGAGGCACTCCACTGTCCACTCCCTTCCACTGAGAAAATTGCCCATTTAATCCTACTCTCTGTTTCCTGACTTTTAGCCAGTTTGCAATCCACGAAAGGACATCGCCACCTATCCCATGACTTTTTACTTTTCCTAGAAGCCTCTCATGAGGAACTTTGTCAAAAGCCTTCTGAAAATCCAAGTATACTATATCTACCGGTTCACCTTTATCCACATGTTTATTAACTCCTTCAAAAAAGTGAAGCAGATTTGTGAGGCAAGACTTGCCCTGGGTAAAGCCATGCTGACTTTGTTCCATTAAACCATGTCTTTCTATATGTTCTGTGATTTTGATGTTTAGAACACTTTCCACTATTTTTCCTGGCACTGAAGTCAGGCTAACCAGTCTGTAGTTTCCCGGATCACCCCCGGAGCCCTTTTTAAATATTGGGGTTACATTTGCTATCCTCCAGTCTTCAATGGATGATTTTAATGATAAGTTACAAATTTTTACTAATAGGTCTGAAATTTCATTTTTTAGTTCCTTCAGAACTCTGGGGTGTATACCATCCGGTCCAGGTGATTTACTACTCTTCAGTTTGTCAGTCAGGCCTACCACATCTTCTAGGTTCACCGTGATTTGATTCAGTCCATCTGAATCATTACCCATGAAAACCTTCTCCATTATATAACATGAGTGCATATACGTGCGTATGTTATAAAATGGATGCGTCTTTAGATGCAAGGCAGCAAATGCGTGCACATGTGCGCCCGCCCACCTGTTTAAAAGTTACCGTCCCTGTGTACATCTTCAATCTGGAAAGGTATCTTAGTCCTTTGCTCTATTATGCAAACTTTGCTGACTGGCAGAAGAGGCTCTCGTAAGCTTTTGATGCTCTGTAAAGTAGTTAATTCTGTTAACAATAGAAACCCTTTCTTATTGTCATTTTGGAATGTATTTCTAAATATTAACTAGAGTATGATACCACTCTATCCCTTTAGTGAGTGACACTTAAGTAACTGAGTGGTTAAGCTTCTAAGACAGCACACTCTCTGCATGTCAATCCAAGGGTGCTGCTGTACAGAAAACAGTTTCTTATTTCCAGAAAGCCTCTGTAGCTTTGTGCTGCATTTGTAAATGAGTTAAATGTAATACCTACCTACAGACTATCTGGGTGTGAGAGGCTAAAATAGTGGAGACTAGAAGGTGCTGACAGAAGTTATCCAAAGATGGTGCACATGACCACAGATGTCCCTTCTTCAGGTGTGATAATGGTATAATAGTTAATTCTTAAATCCGGCCAATAAAAGGATCTGTGCGGCACTGGATAATTAATTCTCACAGGACAAGCAGGATGGTAGTCCTCACATATGAGTGACATCATAGGATGGAGCCCAATCACGGATCACTTTTGTCAGAGTTTCCAGAACTTTGACTGGCCCCTACTGGGCATGCCCAGCATGGCACCAACCCTGCAGCCAGCAGGGGTCCCCCTTCAGTCTTCTTTTTTCCGCGCAGCAGTAGCCACGCAGTTAAGGAGCTCTGCAGAGATTCCTGACAGGAATTTTCCTCACGGAATTACTAAAATTTAATTTACCCCACAGGGTTCCCTCCTTCAACTTTTTCAAGCCGCGGTACTCCAGTAAGTTTTTTACCCATTTTCCATCGATTACCGTTGAGTTTGGCCCTCGCGGCCTACTGGCCGTCGACCGTACCACGGCTCAATTTTTTCATGGCCATGGTGTCGGGGTTCCTCCGGTACCCAGACTGTAATCGCACCATGTCCATCACAGACCCCCACAAAGTCTATGTAATGTGTCTCGGATGTGAGCACAATGTCCTAACCTGCACCAAATGTGCCCTAATGACACCAAAAGGTCGCAAGGCTAGAATGGAGAAAATGGAACTTCTCTTCCATGCTCAAACCCCGACGCCATCTATTGCATCGGCGTCTTCAGAACTGGCACCGTCAACTTCACGCCAGAATCGACCTCTGACCGGTGACCATCCGGCATGGACGACTTCTCGGCCTTTAACACCCTCTACTCCCCCTCAGGACCGCCTTTAACAGTGTTCCCTCCGGCTATGCCTCTGCCTCCTTCTTCTGTTCCGGAGCCGGGGCTGCTTGCTCCAGGTCTCCGAGAAGAACTGGACCGGAAGGTTCAGGAGGCCATCGACAAGGCGATGCATCCACTCCAAGTTCCTCCGGCACCGACACCGGTACCGATAGCGGAACCAACCACCGACCCGATTCCAGCAGCGTTGGCACCGCTGCTCTCGAGGATGGACGCGATCATGGCCGCTTTTCCACCGATGGACCCTGGGTCACCGATGGCTCCAGTGCCCTCCCCGCTTACTTTGTCATTGGGAGGAGAAACACCGTTCCGCATCCCTCCATCTCGAGTTCTGCCGATGCCTTAGCCATCGATGCTGATACGGCCGTCAGTGCCACCGATCCATCCATCGGTGCCGATACGTCCGTTGGCGCCACCGAGCCATCTATTGATGTCCTCGATGCCTGCACCGGTGCCTTCAATGCTTTCATCAGTGCCTCCAGTTATTCCTTCGAGTCCTTCGGAGCCTAGGCCAGGACCTTCAGGGATCCCACTGCCCCGTCCTCCTCTAGTCCCTAGAGGAGCAGGTGCTGATCCCTATGATACCTGGACTGATGATTCTTCACCAGACACCAACGATTTGCCTTCACCTACTGAAAGCAGAAAGCATTCTCCTCCAGAGGACCTTTCCTTTATAAATTTTGTGAAGGAGATGTCTGAATTGGTTCCCTTCCAATTTCAGACGGAACAGGATGATAGGCATCAAATATGGAGTTGTGACAATTCCTGAATGCTCCCAAGGAAATAACCTCCATCCCTATCTACCAGGTTCTTCTGGATCTCCTCAAAAAGAACTGGGAACATACTGGCTCTGTTGCTCCAGTCAACAGGAAAGCTGTCACCACCTATCTCGTACAGTCAGCTCCAGGCTTTCACAAACCTCAATTGGATCATCAATCTGTGGTTGTAGAATCTGCCCAGAAAAGAGCAAGGAGATCAAAACCTCACACTTCCTTTCCCCCAAGCAAGGAACAGAAATTTCTAGATGCCATTGGTCACCATGTCTTCCAGGGATCAATGCTCATCTCCAGAATTGCCTCTTATCAGCTCTATATGACCCAATATAATAGGGTCTTATTTAAGCAGATACAAGACTTCAAAGACTCCCTGCCTCAGCAATTTCAAGATCAACTCCAAACCCTAGTAAACAAGGGTTTTGAGGCAGGCAAGCATGAGATCAGATCATCTTACGATATCTTTGACACTGCTACCAGGGTATCTGCAGCTGCTATCTCGGCAAGACGATGGGCCTGGTTCAAGTCTTCCAACCTTCGCCCTGAAGTACAAGACAGATTATCCGACCTGCCTTGCGTAGGAGATAATCTGTTTGGTGAGCAGATTCAACGAACGGTGGCGGAACTCAAGGACCATCATGAGACCCTAAGACAGCTCTCTCTGATGCCTTCTGAGTACTCTTCAAAACAGCCCTTCCGAAAGGACTCTAAGAAGTCATTCTTCCCCCCGAAGAAATCCTACCCGCCTCCAGCTAGAACCCGTTCTACGAGACCGTTTCAAAAAACCCAGTCTCGTCAGACACAAAAACAAAAACCGCAAGCACCTCCTCAACCAGGTCCTGCTTCTGGTTTTTGACTCCTGCATAAAGAGCAGCAGCCAGCTTCCATTGCCCCACATACCAGTGGGAGGTCGATTGTGCCATTTCAACAACAGGTGGCACTCAATCACCTCAGACCAGTGGGTCCTGGCGATAATTGCTCAGGGTTATCATCTGAACTTTCTCTCCATTGCACCGGACTCCCCACCTCTACCAACGTGGAGAACATCCAATTATTCCATCCTTCTGGAACAGGAGGTCTCCCTCCTCCTCCAATCCAAGGCAATAGAACCCTTACCATACTCTCAGCACGGCCTAGGGTTCTATTCCCGGTACTTTCTAATCCCCCAAAAATCGGGGGGTGTTCGTCCAATCCTGGACCTATGTGCCCTCAACAAGTACCTCCAGCGAGAAAAGTTCAAAATGGTAACCTTGGGCTCTCTTCTTCCTCTTCTACAAAGAGGAGACTGGCTCTGCTCTCTAGACCTCCAGGACACATACACTCATATTTCAATAATTCCATCCCATCGCAAATACCTGAGGTTTCTAGTAGGCCCCAAGCACTATCAGTACCGAGTGCTTCCATTCGGCCTCGCTTCTGCACCACGAATCTTCAAAAAAATGCCTCGTCGTGGTTGCAGCCTTCCTCAGGACTCAAGGTGTTCACTTCTACCCCTATCTAGACGATTGGTTAATCAGGGCTCCCACTCAGCAAACTACTCTGTCGTCCCTATGTCTTACCTTACACACTCTAATTTCGCTCGGATTTCTTGTCAACTACGACAAATCCTGCTTAGTCCCATCTCAAACCTTATCGTTCATTGGGGCAGACTTGGACAACTTGCAGGCAAAGGCTTTTCTGCCTCGACACCGAGCTCTCAGTCTTGTGTCTCTTGCACACCAGCTGCAGTCTCAGCACTTCACGACTGCACACCACTTTCTCATCCTCCTGGGACACATGGCGTCCTCAGTTCAGGTCACCCCAATGGCCCACTTAGCCATGAGAGTCATGCAGTGGACTCTAAGGTCACAATGGACTCAATCCATTCAGCCCCTGTCGACCATTGTCCACATAACCAACTCACTCCATCAGTCTCTCGCCTGGTGGAGAAATCAAGTCAACCTCCTCCAAGGCCTGCCCTTCCAGGCTCCAGACCCTCAAATAACTCTCACCACCGATGTTTCCAACCTCGGCTGGGGAGCCCACATGGCTGATCTGCAGACACAAGGATCTTGGTCTCCAGAGGAAGCCAAACACCAAATTTCCTGGAGCTTCGAGCAATCAGATATGCTCTCAGGGTTTTTCAGGATCGCCTCTCCAATCAAGTCATCCTGATCCAGACAGACAACCAGGTGTCCATGTGGTACATCAACAAACAGGGAGGGATGGGCTCCTACCTTCTGTGTGCAGATCTGGGCGGAGGCCCTCTCCCACTCGATGTACCTCAGGGCCATCTACTTGCCGGGAGTGGACAATGTGTTGGCAGACAAGCTGAGTCACACCTTTCAACCGCACGAGTGGTCTCTCAACCCCTCAGTAGCGAACTCGATCTTCCATCAATGGGGTTATCCTCAAATAGATCTCTTTGCGTCACCTCAAAATTGCAAAGTAGACAACGTCTGCTCTCTCACTCGCAGCCACACTATCAACCAAGAGACGCGTTCTCCCTCTCATGGGCATCCGGTCTCCTATATGCATTCCCTCCACTTCCACTTCTCTCAAAGACTCTCATGAAGTTACGTCAGGACAAGGGAACCATGATCCTGATAGCACCTCACTGGCAGCGCCAAGTGTGGTTTCCAATACTTCAGGATCTCTCCATTCGCAGGCGCATTCCCTTGGGAAAGGGCCCACTTCTAATCACTCAAAACGGCAGGTGCCTACGCCACCCCAGTCTTCAAGCCTTGTCCCTGACGGCATGGATGTTGAGGTTAATCCTTCAGCCACTTAACCTTTCTGAACCAGTTTCCCGTGTCCTGATTGCTTCACGCAAGCCTTCCACGAGAAAATCGTATTCTTACAAATGGACCAGGTTTACGTCATGGTGCTCTTCTCAGTCCCTTGACCCCTTTACCTGTCCAATCACGAAGTTTCTGGACTATCTCTGGCACTTGTCAGAGTCAGGTCTAAAAACTTCCTCCATCTGGATGCATGTCAGTGCGGTAGCCGCCTTCCATAAAGGTATCGGGGATGTTCCCATATCAGTACAACCTCTTGTTACACGTTTTTTGAAGGGCTTGCTTCACCTCAAGCCTCCTCTGCATCCTCCAGCCCCTTCTTGGGACCTCAACCTAGTTTTGGGTCGGCTCATGAAACCACCATTCGAGCCTCTTCAGTCCTGTGACCTTCGATATCTCACATGGAAAGTGATTTTCCTTTTGGCAATCACTTCCATTCGCAGAGTTAGTGAATTACAGGTTCTAGTTACCTATCCGCCTTACACTAAATTTCTGAAGGACCAGGCAGTACTCCGCACTCACCCTAAATTTTTGCCTAAGGTAGTTTTGGAGTTTCATCTCAATCAATCCATTATACTACCTGCCTTCTTTCCCAGGCCCCATTCCAATCCAGGAGAGTAGGCTCTGCATACCCTTGACTGCAAACGGGCTCTATCATTCTACCTAGACCGTACAGCTGCCCACAGGAAAAGCACTCAATTGTTTGTCTCTTTCCATTCTATCAAATTGGGCAGCCTGTGGGAAAACCGACTCTCTCCTCCTGGTTGGCGGACTGCATATCCTTTTGCTATCAGCAAGCAGGTATTCCACTTCAAAACCGTGTTAAAGCACACTCTGAGAGGGCCATGGCGACTTCAGTAGCACACCTACGCTCGGTGCCGCTTCCTGACATTTGCAGGGCTACCACCTGGAGTTCTCTCCATACCTTTACAGCCTATTATTGCTTAGACAAAGCCGGAAGACAGGATTCCATCTTCGGCCAGTCTGTCTTGTGCATCCTATTTACAACGTGACGTACCAACACCCTTCCGCCTGCCCGGTGGGGTTCAGGATGCCCTTGGCCAAATTTCGTCCCAGGTCTAGTGCCTTGCAGCCTGAGTACATTTGGTGCATACTCGGACATCCTCATGTGAGGACTATCATCCTGCTTGTCCTGTGAGAAAGCAAATGTTTTTTTACCTGTAACAGGTGTTCTCACAGGACAGCAGGATGTTAGTCCTCATGAAACCCGCCCGCCGCCCTGCAGTGTGGGGTTCGTAACGCTTTCTTATTTTATTTTTGGCACTACCTGTAGCTTTTTAACAAGACTGAAGGGGGACCCCTGCTGGCTGCAGGGTTGGTGCCCTGCTGGGCATGCCCAGTAGGGGCCAGTCAATGTTCTGGAAACTTTGACAAAAGTGTTCCGTGATTGGGCTCCATCCTATGATGTCACCCATGTGTGAGGACTAACATCCTGCTGTCCTGTGAGAACACCTGTTACAGGTAAGCAACATTTGCTTTCTCTCAACAGTTCTGTCTCTCATGCCACATTTTGTCTCCATGCTTTCCTGTGCAGATGGAATTTGACACCAAAAAACTAAATTAACTTGCAGCATTCCTTGCATAGTAATGAACAGAAAGGAAGATGCTGCGGCATGGTAGCTCTACCACACTGGCTGTCTTTCTGTTTTTCCCCAGATATCTGGGCAATTGGCTGTATATTTGCGGAACTGTTGACATCAGAACCTATTTTTCACTGTCGTCAAGAAGACATCAAAACAAGCAACCCTTTCCATCACGACCAGCTGGACCGCATTTTCAGCGTGATGGGCTTCCCTGCAGGTAACTCCTTTTCATATTTTGGTTGGTGCAGACCACAAGAACATTTCACATGTCTACATGCCATGTGCATGACCTACAAGGCACACTCGTCTTTTACATATGCATACGTTTCCATTTACATCCGTAAGCCTTACCTATCTGCACCTCAAATAAAAGGATCTCTCCTATTCTCTTCCAATAACTAAAGAGGGCTCATGACTTCATGTCCAGGTAACAGGAGCAGTTTGTTCAGATTAAAGTGTTCAGATTAAATTAAAGACTTGAATCTTATTGTAAAAGCTAGTATTAACTACATTTTAAGTATATGACTGATATTGCATAGGAATATGCATTATAAAAACAAACATATGTGTTAACATTTTATGATGCCTGGTTTTCTTCCTTCGTCCAGAAATTTGCACATGATTATGACATTTGTTATGTGAATTCCTGTATTGTAAGTACATCACTAGAGACTGGAGACAGTTTTTCTCAATAAAAAATTAGGCAAGATGGAAGGGCGTGATGATGTCATCAGCAAGTATGACTGCCTAACCCGAGCGCTCCCGGCAAACCTGTGTAATCTGTCTAAATCTCCTGCATCCGTCTCCCACTTGCGTCTCTATTAAGCAGAATCTTTGTATCGCCCGTATGACATAGTGAGGGCAAAGGTAGCGCCGGCGCCATTTTGAAGATTGGCAATACGGCCCGCGTGCAGGAGGTCGCTCCCGGACCCCCGCTGGACTTTTGGCAAGTCTTGTGGGGGTCAGGAGGCCCCCCCCAAGCTGGCCAAAAGTCCCTGGGGGTCCAGCGGGGGTCCGTGGGTGATCTCCAGCAGGTGTGACGTCGGGAGCCAGGAAACAAAATGGCGCCGGCGCTACCTTTGCCCTGTCACATGATAAGGGCAAAGGGCCACCGGCGCCATTTCTCAACGCAGCCGTGGCCAGAGAGAGAGAGGGAGATCGCGTTGGGAACCCCCAATGGACCCCAGGTAATTTAAAACATTTTGGGGGGGTTCGGGAGGGTGGGGGATTTCTTTTAAAGGTTCGGGATGGGTTTTAGGGTTTTTTTGGTGTGCCGGTTTTCCTGCCCTCCCCCGATTTACGATTTTTAACAATTTTTTAAAACAAAAAAACCCGACGATAAGATTTCCCCCCCCCCAGCCAAAATCGATCGTTAAGACGATCGATCACACGATTCACACCTCTACCGCACACTGTTTATCAGTGAATGAGTCCCTTCAGGACTATTTCACCCTCAAAAAGGGTTCTGTATCGTCGGCAGGCTCCCTATGGGAGTGTTCTAAAATAGTAATGAGAGGCCGTTTCATTGCTCTGGGTACAGCTTTGCGAAAAAAGAAGGATAAGCGTAGATTCGAGTTATTAAGAACTTTAAACATACTGGTGAGGGAACACCAACGTAATTTTCATGCTATCATATTGCAGAAGATACGGGCAGTACACACAGAATTAAATCTGTTAGATTCCTCCAGTATAGCGCACGCCCAAGAACACATGAAACAAAAATATTTTGAAGGGCACAATAAGGCTGGTAGGATACTAGCTAGGCAACTAAAGCAAAGGGCTATACAGAATAATATTGCGAAAATCAGAGACTCTAACGGCCAGATTTATACCACCACTCAGGATATAAGGGACTGCTTCTCTAAATTTTATTCCCTCTTATACAGCAGAGACGAGGCGATTTCTACTGAATCTATAGCACAGTATCTCACATCGGTCACCTTACCCAATCTGATAGAACAGCAACAATCCTTCCTAGACGAACCCATTATCCCTCTGGAAGTTCAGAGTGCCATTAATGATCTTAAAATCGGAAAGTCCCCCAGGTTAGATGGGTTCACAGGTAGTTATTATAAGAAATGTAGTGCTCAGATAGTGGGACCTCTTACAGAATTTTTTAATAGTTTACGAGGGTGAGAGACTTTACCCGTCCATTCCAATATTGCGGGAATTACGATTCTTGCAAAGCCTGGGAGAGATCCATCACAATGTGGGTCTTACTGACCGATTTCCTTAATATAGATCTAAAGATTCTGGCGAAGGTACTGGCAGCTTGCCTTAATTTGTTTCTTCCCAGCTTAGTCAACAGAGATCAAGTTGGATTTATCCCACAAAGAATGGCGGTGGACAATGTCCACAAAGTTACAGACATCTTCTGGTGGGCTAAAAAAGAAAATATACCTATGGTGGTATTGGCCATCGATGCTGAACAAGCTTTTGATTTAGTGCACTGGGAATTTCTGTTCACAACCATGGAAAAGATGAGATTTGGTCTCATGTTTCTTCAATGGGTTAAAAGTCTGTATAAAGATCCCATAGCGCGAATAAAGGTAAATGGAGGGTATGGTGACACATTTCTTGTTCAAAGAGGGACGAGACAGGGGATACCCATTATCCCCACTACTGTTCGCTCTATTTCTGGAGCCTTTTGCCACAAAGGTTCGTGACTCCGATCTGATTGAGGGGATCAGGGTAGGTAATCTGCATTTAAAAATATCACTATTTGCAGACAACATCGTACTGACCATCACAAATCCCGTTGCCTCCCTTCAAGGTGTTACAGATGAAATGCATGTCTTTAGTGCCATATCAGGCTTCAAAATTAATTTAGACAAATCCGAACTCCTAAATGTATCCACTGACCAGGCCACAATACAGAAATTGAGATGCCAATATCCTTTTAAATTAGCTTCAAAATCAATTAAATACCTAGGAGTACACATTGGTCTGATGTGAGTGATTTATTTCAACTTAATTATAAACCGTTACTCATAGCTATACAGAGAGTTATTAAAAAATGGGACAGAGAACAATTCTCTTGGTTTAGGTGCATTGCCGTCATAAAAATGAACATGCTGCCTAGATTCTTGTATTTGTTCATTACCTTACTGGTTTTTCTAAGCTCTGTCATATTACGCTCCTGGCAAAAAATATTATTTGACTTTATCTGGCGAAGGTGCCCATCCAGGTAATCTTGTCGCTTGCTATATCAGCCACGAGATAGAGGTGGTTTGGGAGTACCAAACTTAGAATGATTCTGCATAGCGGTGCAGCTCACAGCGATTCCAGATATGCACTGGCAATTGTCTGTAAAACAATGGGTGTCCTTTGAAGAACTGATAGTAGGGGGCATGCTGTTAGCAGCTATGGCATGGCAACCCCGTAGCACTTGGGTAATAACGGGCCCCATACCCTTACCGCTTGCTACCACCATGAAACTGGTTTAAATGGAAGGATCACTTGGTGGGCAGCCAGGGCCAGTGCAAGGGTATTAGGCACCTTAGGCAAACCTTACAGTCTGGCGCCCCCTCCCCATATACAATTTTAAATTATGCATTTGTAACATATTTTACATGAAAAATGACATTCTGAGGTAAAATTAATATACAAGTTGTTGTGATAATTTCATGCACTGTTGTGATGCCAACAAGAAAACTTTGCATCTTGGAATTCATATGGCATCATACTTATTTGATATATTTCGGCATGGTCCTCCCGTATCAACACAGTACTACTTGCCAACACTCAAAGAATAACAACCCCACCTATGAAAAATAATACCACAAATATTACACCAGAATCTAAAATATCAATACACCTCCTATCACAAATCTGCTTCACTTTTTTGAAGGAGTTAATAAACATGTGGATAAAGGTGAACCGGTAGATATAGTATACTTGGATTTTCAGAAGGCGTTTGACAAAGTTCCTCATGAGAGGCTTCTAGGAAAAGTAAAAAGCTTCTAGGAAAAGTAAAAAGTCATGGGATAGGTGGCGATGTCCTTTCGTGGATTGCAAACTGGCTAAAAGACAGGAAACAGAGAGTAGGATTAAATGGACAGTTTTCTCAGTGGAAGGGAGTAGACAGTGGAGTGCCTCAGGGATCTATATTGGGGCCCTTACTTTTCAATATATTTATAAATGATCTGGAAAGAAATACGACGAGTGAGATAATCAAATTTGCAGATGACACAAAATTGTTCAGAGTAGTTAAATCACAAGCAGATTGTGATAAATTGCAGGAAGACCTTGTGAGACTGGAAAATTGGGCATCCAAATGGCAGAAGAAATTTAATGTGGATAAGTGCAAGGTGATGCATATAGGGAAAAATAACCCATGCTATAATTACACAATGTTGGGTTCCATATTAGGTGCTACAACCCAAGAAAGAGATCTAGGTGTCATAGTGGATAACACATTGAAATCGTCGGTTCAGTGTGCTGCGGCAGTCAAAAAAGCAAACAGAATGTTGGGAATTATTAGAAAGGGAATGGTGAATAAAACGGAAAATGTCATAATGCCTCTGTATCGCTCCATGGTGAGACCGCACCTTGAATACTGTGTACGATTCTGGTCGCCGCATCTCAAAAAAGATATAATTGCGATGGAGAAGGTACAGAGAAGGGCTACCAAAATGATAAGGGGAATGGAACAGCTCCCCTATGAGGAAAGACTAAAGAGGTTAGGACTTTTCAGCTTGGAGAAGA
Source organism: Rhinatrema bivittatum (assembly GCF_901001135.1). Lineage (NCBI taxonomy): Eukaryota > Metazoa > Chordata > Amphibia > Gymnophiona > Rhinatrematidae > Rhinatrema > Rhinatrema bivittatum. The sequence goes on from NC_042617.1 coordinate 321,260,046, forward strand.
GACGACTGAGGGGGGTTATGATAGAGATGTTTAAAATCATGAGAGGTCTAGAATGGGTAAATGTGAATCGGTTATTTACTCTTTCGGATAGTAGAAAGACTAGGGGACACTCCATGAAGTTAGCATGGGACACATTTAAAACTAATCGGAGAAAGTTCTTTTTTACTCAACGCACAATTAAACTCTGGAATTTGTTGCCAGAGGATGTGGTTAGTGCAGTTAGTATAGCTGTGTTTAAAAAAGGATTGGATAAGTTCTTGGAGGAGAAGTCCATTACATGCTATTAAGTTCACTTAGAGAATAGCCACTGTCATTAGCAATGGTAACATGGAATAGACTTAGTTTTTGGGTACTTGCCAGGTTCTTATGGCCTGGATTGGCCACTGTTGGAAACAGGATGCTGGGCTTGATAGACCCTTGGTCTGACCCAGCATAGCATTTTCTTATGTTCTTATGTTCAGGAAAACAGAACAGGCCAAGCTACTACAGATCCCTACAGAGAAACCACATGCTAAAAGAATACTTCATCTCAGTCTTTGCATGCAGAACACAAACCCTCACCAAATACAGAATATAGCCACATAAAGTATAAATAGAAATGTGCAGACAAAAACTGAACTGTAAAATACATCTCGCCAGACTATATACAGTGTAAGAATGGAAAAACAAAAATTTCACCATTTCTCGTGAAACAAATCAATAAAATCAAGATATATAAATCATTAATCATAATTATAAAATCATACAAATAAAATAATTTCAAAACAACTGATGAATAGAATATCCAATAATTAAAGACTCATGCAAATTTTGAAAGCTTTACCAAACACCAATCAACTATTTCAAACAGCAGACACATCACATACTACCCAATAATTAAAATGGTAGTCAATCAAGAAAAATGAACTTAAAAAGCCACCTTTACTTACCCTCTCCAGCAGTTCTCCTACTCCTTTCCCTTGCAGGCCACACCAGAAGCAGCAGTAGCTGCTGAAGCTGTCCTCACAGTCCTCTTCCTTAGGGACCACAACCAGTCTCTTCTCTCTCTCTCACACACACACCAGTCACACCCTCAGGACCAGTTTCTGTCTCTCATACACCAATCATCTCCCCAACCAGTCTCTCTCTCTCTCTCTCTCTCTCTCACACACACACACACACACACACAAGCACACACATACCAGTCATCTCCCTGATCATTCTCTCTCACACATACACACATCACCTCTCTGGCCAGTCTCTCTCAATCACACAGTGCTCTTGCTCTCTCTTACTTACACACAGGCTTTCAATCACACACATGCTCTCTCTATTTCACTTACACAGAAGCTCTCAATCACACACATGTTCTATCTCATTCACAAACAGGCTCAATCACACACATGCCCTCTCTCACATCCACAAGCCAGCCAAAAACATGCTCCATCTCTCTCGCACACATACATTCACACACACAAGCACCCTCCCTGACTTACTTATACACCACGCTGATACAGAAGCACCCTCCCTGTCTCACATACACGAAGCACCCTCCCTGTCTCACATACACATTACACTCTCACAGAAGTACCTTGCTTTCAGACTTGCAGCATGATTTTTCACTTTTACTAAAAGTGAAAGTGATGCTCCCAACTGTTAAATAAGAAAACCACGTTCCTATCAGAAGGTGAAATGACACCCTTCCTTCAGATTCTGTCCTCCCAAGGGACAGCCACCCACACCGGACAGCTTCTCTTGTTTTACGCTTTCAGGCAATAAAGCAAGTGTCTTTCTTCAAACTATCAGTCGTATGATTATTCATGTGGGAGATATGGAACAGAAAGACATCCTTAGTCAGCTTCCCTTTTAAATGGGAAGATTCCAGGCTTATGGGCCAATACAGTACAGAGCGCACTGTTATCCCGGGTTTGGACGCACATTTTCGACGCGCTAGTTTTACCCCTTACACAGAAAATGCGTGTCCAACCCCCCCCCCCAAAAACTAATAGCGCCCGCAACATGCAAATGCATGTTGATGGCCCTATTAGTTATTCCCGCATGATACAGAAAGTAAAATGTGCAGCCAAGCCGCACATTTTACTTTTAGAAATTAACGAATTTCTGCCGGCACCGGGGAGGGTATACAGAAAAGCAGAAAAAACTGCTTTTCTGTATACCCTCCGACTTAATATCATGGTGATATTAAGTCGGAGGCCCCAAAATTTAAAAAAAAATCAAAAATTAAAAAAAAAAAAAAAAAATCAGCCGGCAGCCTGCTGGTCGGAAGATGGACGCCCAATTTAGCCAGTGTCCGTTTTCCGAACCCGTGGCTGTCAGCGGGCTTGAGAACCGACGCCGGAAAAATTGAGCGTCAGCTGTCAAACCTGCTGACAGCCGCCGCTCCTGTCAAAAAGGAGGCGCTAGGGACACGCTAGTGTCCCTAATGCCTCTTTTTACCACGGGCCCTAATTTGCATCTTCTTCCCCCCTGAATCGCGCACACAGGAGAGTGGCCTGTGCATGCGCCGAGAGAGCGGGCACTCGCCCGCTCTCCCGTGACTTTTACTGAATCAGCCTGTATGTCATTTAAAAATATACATTTTCTAAAGGCTTAAAAAAAAAAAAAAAAAAAAGCAAAACCGTTTCAGATTGGAACTATTCTAATCTTCATGCTTAAATTATGCTTCAAAAAAAAAACCAAACCCCACCTGGCATCAGTATCTTAAGTTTGTGATTTTGCTGAGATGAACATTTTAAATACTTTAATTTTTTTTTTTTGCTTTAGTATTTGTCTCTATCCACTTTGTTAAATTTTATTTTCCAGAAGAGGGATGCTTAAAATTCAGTAATTTCATCTTTTATCCAACTTTTCAAAAGTTGCGCTACCAGCACAAAAGTTGAGGTATATGTATTATCACATTTCATTTTTTTAAACTGGCAGAATCCCAACATAAAGGTTGTTAATACCTGTAACACACACCGAGATATTAAAAGAAAAAGTTTGATCAAATAGGCCGCATGACCAAGTTTGTTAAAAATTATGTCTTCCTACTAGAAGGGATATGTACCTCATTTCCCCCATTATGTTACACCTTTTTTTTTTTTTAGATCCCATCTAGGATAAAATTTCATATTTTTTATTCTCATGATCATCGGTCAAAACACCCTGCTGCGTAAGGATGGTGTGCGCTTAAATAGCTACTGCCATAGGTCATGGACACACGTGTTGGGTCTCTGTTTCTATGGTGGCCTGCATGGCGACAGGCCTCTGGATAGGAAGACCGTGCCACAGGCTGGAGGCCAGCCTGGAAGCTGGTGGTATAGGGCCCTGTCTCACACACAGAAGCACCATTCCTTTCTCACATACACACACATACACCCACACAGAATCTCCATTCCTTTCTCACATACACACCACATACGTACACACAGAAAGAAGATTGGCGCAGCCGGTCTAGCTGATCACGTGGCTGAAGAAAGGAAGATCGGCGCAGCCAGAGACCAGGCACCAAGACTTAGGAGGTGCCGCAGCAGGCAGCCAGCCCCCGACTCACCCTGCCTCCCCCACAGTGCCACCCTACCGACGCCCCCCCCTGGTGGTCCAGCGGAGGTCCCGGGAGCGATCTGCCGCTCGCGGGGCCTCAGCTGCCACTAAGCAAAATGGCGCCGGTGACCTTTAGCCCCTACCATGTGACAGGGGCCAACCAATGGCACCGGTAGTCCCTGTCACATGGAAGGGGCTGAAGGCCACCGGTGCCATTTTGCTTAGTGGTAGCTGAGGCCCTGGGAGTGGCAGATCGCTCCCGGGCCCTCCGCTGGGCCACCAGGTGGACGTCGGGAGGGTGGCACTGGGGGGGGGGGGGGGGGAGGCAGGGCGAGTCGGAGGCTGGCAGAATTTTGAAAGGGCACTTTTTGCCCTTTCAAAATTCTACTGCCTGCCGCAGCGCCCCCTAAGTCTCGAAATTTTATCCTAGATGGGATCTAAAAAAAAAAAAAGGTGTAACATAATGGCGGAAATGAGGTACATATCCCTTCTAGTAGGAAGACACTAGGTGAGCTAGGCCTGTGCCCTAGGCACAGGCCTAGCTCACCTAGTGGTTCCTCCAGCCCTGTGGGCAGCAGGAAATAATTCTAGCCAATATATTTTACCACACACAATTTCCTGCTGGCCGCCTTAATCGAACTTTCAGGGACTGGCATAATAAGGGTCTTGTAAAGATCAAGCATTTCCTTAGTAGGGGTTCTGTAATGTCATGGAAAGATATTCAAACTCTCCATCGATTACCCACTGGGGATTTTCTGGCAGGTTCCCAACTTTTACACTTTTTGAGAACACCCGATATTGGGTCCTCCCTTAAACATGGAAAGACTCTATTAGAGCATTACTGTGAGGACATAGATAAAAAAAAAGGGGTATGGTCTCTAAACTTTATGCTCTTCTGTTGGGCCCAGCAACACCTCCCTTTCCGCACACCACAGGGTGGGAAACGGATTTATCGGTGGAGGACTGGGTGCGGACATATGCGGTAGCCCGGAAATGCTCGGTCTCTGCTACTATGCAAGAGAACTGTTATAAGATAATTACACACTGGTACCTTACACTGCATACTTTGCACCGTAGATACCCTAGTGTTAGTGACTTATGTTGGCGTAAGTGTGGGCATACTGGGACGTTTTTTTTATATGTGGTGGTCTTGTGAATACGTACGTAAATTGTGGATAGCTGTGGCAACGTGGCTGGAAAGTCTCGTAAACTTACAAGGCCTACTGGATGCAGGCTTTATGTTACTGAATCATCCTCATATTGCCTTGGATAAATCACAGACAAGACTCTGTCAACAAGTTTTTATTGCAACCCGGTTAGCCATTGCTAGTCATTGGAAGCAATCTGATGTTCCGTCACTGAGTTTTATATAACAAAAAGTACACCAATATTGCAGAATGGCAGCTGTCACGGCAGAAGTGCACCACTCGTTACCCGCATTTACGGCTATATGGACCCCGTATTTGCAATGGGAAAAAGCGGCTGCTCAACAGGAACCGCGCATGGACTCTTGAACTGACTTGCCCAGTTTAGTTGTACTTATCTTGAAGCTGATATCTTCACATCCGGTACGCTTAGTGTCTCTTCTATAGACTCGTATCAGTGAGCTCATGGGGGGCAGGGAAGGGAAAAGGATAAAGGTGGGGATTCTATATCACTGTTTTGGCTTGCTTCTATTTTATTGTATCACATGTTACTGTTATGTTAATTTCAAACACAATAAAATTATAAATTAAAAAAAAATAAATACATTAGGCAAGATATGAAGTCAGCCTACAAGCACTAACCAGTGGCTTTAATAATGCCAGGGTCAACCAATTGCAGAGCAGCTTGAAAATGATATTTGTAAACCAATGCAAGGCAGCTTTAAAAATGCTCAGTGTCACTGTAACGGAGTGACCCTGTTTTTCCCCCTTGTGTGTGCATGATCAGGCTAGATGCCTGGTCCATCTTAATCCCGCAGAGGCAGGACCAGCTGGGGCAGGAATAAGAAGGTGAAACCAGCTGAGTTTAGGAGGTCCTGTGTCTCCAGGAGAGGCAGCTCCTGTTAATCTATGCTGACCCAGACTTCAGGGATTGGGGAATGTACTGCAAAGGTAGACAGTCCTGATTATTGATGAAGTGCTATGAACTTGAATAAAGTAAAAAAAGTGCTTTGAAAAGGCTGGCGTCTGTGTGGCTTTGTGCCTCCAGCCTGGGAAGCACCACTCAGTTTCCCACATATGGTATCAGGTGGGATATTCATTTCTCTCTGCCTTGGGCACAGAGGAAAAACCCCAAGTCTCCTAGGGAGAACTGTGAAGTAAAAGGCTGTTGTGTGGCTGCCAAAGAAGTTATTGGCAAAGCGGTGCTGGAGAGAATAGGGTGTGGCTCAGGGAGCACACACTGAAATAAAGCAGGCTGCATGAAGAAAGTTTGTCTAGCTTTGCCTAAGGAAGGAGGCTAGGACAGAAGAAAAGCAGTGCACTTAAACTGTGTATAAGAGCACTGGAAGATAAAGGCTTGTGTGACTCAAGAAGCACACGAGGAAAAACAAAACACTGAAAACTGCCTTTAAATTAGTAGTGGTCTGTTGGGCCTGTGGGCAGGTTAGGTGTTTTCTTTGCAGACTAAGGGGACAAGCTTTTACTTTTAAAGATAAAAAAAAGAAAAGCAGTTAGATCATGGCATGGCCCAGACTGAAAGTGAAACTGCTAGCAAGTGCAAAAGCCAGAGAGCTTAAAGGCCTGGGCAGTACTACCAAAACCTGGTTTGCATCCAGTGGGTGTACTGCAGTACAGGTAAAAGAAGAAAGAGAAGCCATGTACTTCTGTGTAATGGGAGTTCCTCAGTCCCAAGAGCCGGCTGAGAGGGGGAACCTGAGACTGGAGGTGCGGTAAATGGAAAGGCCAGCCAGGTCAGTGGGGCCAGCGAAGCCACTCCTAGATGCCATAGATGCTCCGAGAGAGGAGGGCAGAATTAAATGGCAGCAGCTGGTCACTGAACTACAAGAGATTGCAATGGAGTGCACTTAGTGGGAGGCAGAACTAAGGCAAGTCACCAGAGAGAAAACTATGGTAGTGAGTGGGCCCGAAGTGAAGCCAGGCGAGGCTGTGGAGCTCCTGGAAGCTGAAGGAGCATAGCAGCCATTGGAATTGTATGACTGATGCTTGACCCTTCAAAGAGATTCCACTCCAGAGGGAGCAGAAAGCAGCAATGGGGCTGAAGCCCATGCGGGTCCTGCAAGGACTTTATTACTTGAGAGATGTCTACCAGAGAGCCAGGAATGCAGCAGGAAGAAGCCTGAGGTTGGCATTATAGGAAGTCCCGAGGAAGGCTCTGTAGGTGCCCAAATACTGAAAAGAGCCTGGGAGACAGTAACACAGACTGCCAGAAGGGGGCAGTACCGGGTGGCTTATGAGAGGCAGTACTGAGGCACCTGAGAGAGGTGCTGCCAAGGAGCCAATTGAAGAGGCCACATTGGCCAGGGAGTCCCTACTGAGAAGGAATACAGAGGAGCCAATGCATGCCAATGATGAGAAGTCAGCGAGAGTGCTGGTCATGACAGTGCAGAGGAGGCACAAGTTACCACAGAGATGACTGAAGATTTACTGCAAGTCCCACAGCCAATCCAAGGAGTCCTGCTAGGGTGGAAGTGGAACCCGGAGCTATAGATGGACTCAGATAAAGGACTGTGGCGTACCCGGGGTGTGGGTTGCAGTGGGTGTTACTAACAGGATTGTCTGGGGTAACCTTAAGGTTCGAGGGTGAGTCTGACCCTAGAACCCCGACCCCAAACATAGCTGGTGGGAGGCCAGATGAAGGGGAGTGGGGTGTGCAGTATTTATTTATTTGAAAACTCTTATATTTCACAGTTCATAGTGGAGAACAAATTAACATACAAATCAAGAGATATATTTAACACATTTGTCATTTAGACAAAAGAAAATAAAAACAATAAAACAAAAACAAAATTAAAGAAAATGTTAAAAACAATGTAAAGAAAATAAAATCATTAGAGTACTTTTACCTATCTTCAAACGCATTTTTAAATAGCTAGGTTTTTAATGTTTTTTTAACATCTTGCTGCATACTATTGAACTTATGCTTTCTAGGACAGCCTTCTAGATAATGGGTCCTGCAACTGAGAATGCTCTTTCATGGGTCATGCCCAGCCTGGCTAATTTGATAGAGGGTATTTCTAGTAGATTTTTGCTTTCGGATCTAAGAGCATGAGTTGGTTTGTAGATGTGAAGGATAGCATTGGTCCATGGTGAAGAAGCATTTTGCAGAGTTTTATGCATCATGGATATTATTTTAGAATATAATTTGTTGTATTGAAAGCCAGTGCAGGGCTTCTAAAGTTGGTGTAATGTGGTAATGTGTTTACTCATCTTGAGATCCAGAGGGGAGTAGTGATGCTTGGACCAACAGGTCCAAGCTGAGGGGGTGGGTAGGGAGATATCCCATGTTTTACCACTGAAAGCACCAAATGTGAATCATAACAACCAAGAAGTATGCAACCAGTGTGCTGACAGGCCAAAACACTGTCACAGCTAAAGGTGAGAAACTTTGCACCAGCACTGAAGGATACTTATCAAGATCTGCCTGTCTGTAAGCTCCTGTATAAATAAAACCAAGGCAGAGGGACAATGCAACAACTTAAGCTCATAAGCAGGAGTCATGGACTGGCCAAGGGAGTCCATAGGTCAGAAGGATCCCCAACCTTGGATGAAGGGGGAGCATTCTGAGACGTGGCAGGACCCCCCACCCTCCCCACCCCTGAAGAAAAGGGGAGGAGGGAAAAGACCTGTAATGCGGCAAAGACCATCTACCCACTATATGACATACAGAAGCTTATGCACATTTATAATCTGGAAAGTATCGGATGGGGGCAAATAAGGAAAAGAAGAGGGCGAACCCGAAACAGACCCATTCTTCTCCCTCCTGCTGTAGAGGAGGGAGAAGACTAGGTGTGGCCAGGAGACCGGTGATTGGAGACGCCCTGCCTGGGGACACTGGCACAGAGGGGCCAAGAGCATCTCGGCAGCTCTGCCAGTACCAGACCACGAAGCAAGCCTCTTCCCCTGCCCACGTTCTCCAGCTCTCCAGCCAGAGCTGCTTCAGAAGTAAACAGGGAAATCACCTGAAGCTGGGACCAGGGGTGTTAGTTAGCCATAAGTATCTACTAGATAAGGGAGCCCTGACCGACGTGCTGCAAATGCGCAGTAGAGAGCAGCTCTACCGCGCATGCACAGGCGAGCATGTCGGTCAGAGCGGAGCGTGCCTGAACAAAATAGCGCTGGGAGGAGCAGTAGCGGCGGCAGCAGCGAGGAGCAGTAGCGGCAGCGGCGAGGAGCAGCAGCGAGGGATGGACCACCACCCCCACCCCACCCCCCGGAGATCTTCCGTCTGCACCATCCGAGGGAAAGGGGTTGTGAATGAGCTGAAAGGGGGAGGGGATTGAGAGAGGGGGAGTGACTGAGGGGAGGGGGAAGGTGAGAGGGAGGGAGACTAGAGGGGGGAGGTGAGAGGGAGTGGGAGAGAGAATAGAGGTGGGAGGGAGAATGAGGGGGAGGGAATGGGAAGGAGAATGAGTGGGAAGGAAATGGACCCAAAAATTTTTTTAAATGTAGCCCGTTGTTACAGGCTTAATGGCTAGTTAATATATATTAGGCAAGGTACAGAACTTTTTTTAGGGTAAACTGGTGCTCAGTGGCCAGGGTGTTAGAAACAGGAATTGTTATCTTGTTAAATGCTAAATCCTGCCAAATCTGATAGATAAAGGTCTAATTCTCAGCAGAATACGTTGTCTTTTCCTGAACTGAGGATCGTGAAGGGGGAGGGGAACTGGAAGTGTCCTCTAGCAGACAGGTTCCTGCACCCCTAAACTTACTCATAGTCGGGCGTGTAATGGAGTGACCTCATTTTCCCCCTTGTGTGAGCAGGATCAGGCTAGATGCCTGGTCCACCTTAATCCCACAGTGGAAGAGAGCTTTGTGGGCGGGACCCTGTGGGGGAGGAGAGAGGCCTGAGGGTGGGATCAACTGGGGCAGGGATAAGAAGGTGAGCCCAGTTGAGTTCAGGAGACCCCATGTCTCCAGGAGAGAGGCAGCTCGTTAATCTGTGCTGACCCAGACCCCAGGGAGTGGGCAATGTACTGCAAAGGTAGGCAGTCCTGATTATTGTTGAAGTGCTGTGAACTTGAATAAAGTAAAAAAGTGCTTTGAAAAGGCTGGCTTTGTGCCTCCAGCCTGGGAAACACCGCACAGTTTCCCAGTCAACCAGTGGCAGAGCAGCTTGAAAAATTATGTTCATAAACCAATGGCAAGGCAGCTTTAAAACTGCTCAATATCAACCAATGGCAGTGCAGCATTAAAAATGCTTGATAGTATCACAATGTGCTCTAAGATGCCTGAGATTTCCATTGAATCGAACTGGCCTGTTTCTCTGTAGAAAAGTTATCCGTCTAAATGGCTAGTCAGCTATATTCAAAGCCATATGTGGCTATATTCGGGGGCGTTCCAGGGGCAGAGGGAAGGCGTTTCCGGGAGGCCAGAGTTAACCACATAAGTTATGTGGTTAACTCTGGATTTACTTATCCGGCTAACTTTAAGATAGCTGGGGATATTCAGTTGTGCGGCCACACTGCTGAATATCCCTGTTAAGTTAACCAGATAGCTATATCCAGATAACTTAACTAGCAATTCTGCGTCTGAATATCAACCTCATGGAGACTAAATGTTCCATATGTTCTACGGTTCCATGTAAAGCTCCACTCTCTGTTGAGCAGTTCTTTGTTTTATGTAAACCGGAGTGATTTGTAGTCCCTACAAGAACTTCGGTATATAAAAATAAAAAATAAATACATAAATAAATAAATGTAAGAGTCATCACGGGGCACATGAAAAGTGAGAGGCGGGTCACTGGGCACTCTATCTATGGCACAAATTTGAATGAAATTGGGTGAGCATTTCAGACGTTAATGGAGGAGGAGGACCCGACAGACGTGATGATCTTTTAAGGCTTGCTTCGCTATAGAAAGCAAGGCAAAACATGTCTCACTATGTAAAGATGGGCACCAAAATGTTCTCACCCAATAGTTCATCAACAAGAATATCAAGGGAGATGCAACAGAAAAAAAAAACATGTTTTAACCTTTTTTGTGTTCGGGTCATCATCGCACTCGACAGGAATATGTTACACATCTTTGTGAAAACTGCTACCGATTTATAAGCTTAGTCTGACCTGGTGATTGACTCATATGGGGCAGTTAAGAGAACAAATCTCTGTCAATGGAGGTTTTAAGTGCAGGCAAACATCTGTCTGGGATAATTATTTATTTATTTATTTGGACTTTTATACTTCACTTTTCATACTTTTTTCAGCAGTTCAGAGCAGATTACGTTCAGGTAACGGAGGGTAACATGACTTGCCCAAGGTCACAAGGAGCAACAGTGGGACTGGAATCCTGGTCTCCTAGGCTACTCCTCCACTCATATATATGTATATAAGAACATATATAAGTACATTAATGTAATTCCAGTTCATTCATACCTGCCTTCGGGAAAGGCCCACACCCAGCACGTTACCCTGGGCCTAATAACATAACATACAGTATGCAATTTCAATATAAATCCAGAATATAACAATATAAAAATCCCCACTACAGTCTCCCTAGGTAGCTAGAATAGACTGCAAAACAAAATTAAACTTCTTCCAAATTACAGTCTCTCCCAGAACCCACACATTAATAATACAATGGGGTGAATTTTCAAAGGGTTTATGTGTGCAAGTAGCATGCATGTGCGTAAGTAGTATTTGCAAAAGCCTGAAGTACGCACGTACTAGCAGTGTTGTGTGTGAATGTTGAAAAGAAGTCAAAAGGAGAGAGGCTCAGACATTTGCGCACAAGTTGCCATTTTGTAAGCAGTATGACGCGCATATCTTACCAAACTTGTCCGTACACCTTTTCACCTGCAAGTCTGACGTGTATTTGGGTGGAGGTCTGGGTGAATTGATGGGAGTTGAGAGTGAAGTGCTAGAGGGTCGGGGTGAACTGCTGGAGGTGCTGGGAAACTCCTGATTCCAACTATGTGCACAAGGAAGTATTTTTATAAGTAGAGTAGGCGCATACGTTCTAAAATACCTGCCGCCACGTTTAGCTCTGGGTTATTGCGCATGCATTGTTAAAATTGTTACACACACAAAATATATGGAGGGAATTTTCAAAGGAGTTGCACCTGAAAATGTAACATACTGTCATAGCAAATTTCAAAATCTCACTTATACACATAGGAGGTGATTTTCAAAAGAGTTACATATGTAACAATTTTAAAAGCCATTTACTCGCACAGATAAAATCCTGTGGACAATTCAGTGGCATTTATTGTAGCAATTTTCAAAAGCCCACTTACTCGAGTAAAGTGCATTTACACAAGTAAAACCCAGTTTTAAGCATGTAAATCATTTTGAAAATTATTCCCTATATGCATAATTTTATAAAATAGGTAGAGAAAGTATGTGTATTCCTGCATTGTAAATGTCCATGTGTACTGAAACATATGAGTGATATCTTTTAAACTTTAGCTCCCACCATACAGTTTATAAAGAACTCACAGAAATCTCTACGGATTCCTTCACTCACACAGATGGTATACTGCATGCATGTTTGAAAGTTGAGTTTTTAAAATTAAATCCCCCTACTAATATCCCAACCAACCTTCCTTCCTAGCTAACAGATTGACTGGATGAAAGAGGCTAAACCATTCCAACCCCACTCAATTAAAGCAATCAGAAACCCAGCACAAAAATAAACTACCCTCTTCCAAAAAGCAACTTTCAATTTCTTCCCTAGCACTCCTATGAGCTCCCTGAGTGGTGACCCCCCCCGCCCCCCCCCCCCCTTAGGGAGCATTCTGCCACCAGCGATGGGGTGGACTTGCTGTTATATCTGCCACGGATGATGTTATGGGTGGAGGGGGAGAGAGTCGTCATCCGGTCAGGCCTAGGGTAACAGCTGAGAAGCAGGCTAGCACTTGGGGGCATCTCCACTACAGGGGTAGACCAGATGTAGGAAAGTGTTAACCCTTCCTGCAGTTCCATAAAGTGAGTCGCTGGAGCTGAATCCCATCTGGAGAACAGGTGATGGATTAGATGACTATCTGGATCCCTTCCTCATGTCTCTCTGCCAGTGATTCTGTGGGAACTGACAAATCTATTTATCCAACTGCACTAAGAATCCTGAAATATTATAATCTCTCCCCTGAATTCTAACATCCTGTGAACAGGGTCCTTTTCCCCAAGGCAACACTGGGAGAAATAGCAGCATTCATGACTTTCTAAAATTCTCTGTGGTTTATGTCTTTTCTAAGATAAAGACTGGGAGGATATCAGAAAGATGCCCGAGTACCCTACACTTCAGAAAGATTTCAGAAGAACAACGTAAGTCTCTGCCTGTGGAAGGAGGTTGATGCATGCCATCCTATGCACTCTACAAAAAGCATCAAAGGCATTTGGTTTGAAATACTTCAAAATGTTTTCTTCTTGCTTTATAGAGAAAAACAAATTAGCACACATAATTATTCCTATACTGTACATTTTAATCAACCATCCCTAGAGTTCTGTGTAACTAAAATACTGCATGTACAAAATTTGCAATGCAAAAGCATAACACAAAGCAAAGGCTTTTAAACATTGGCCAAGTAAAAACAGAAACAGCGGTTTAAAGAAAGCTAGATTCAGAGCTTCCAGGTAAAAAGAAGCCAATAGGGGTAGAGTACTGAATTTGATATACAGTGTAAGTGAGAAGCAGCAGTGATGTTCAGTCAGTTTCCAGGGTACAAAACAAAGGACCGGTTTCACAGGGGATGGAGTAAGGAAGATGAAGGGGAATGTTACTGTGAACAGCTAACAGACCTGAAAAGAACTCTTTGCTTCCCTTGCCTTTATTAGCTTCCTTATTTCTCTTTCCATATGTATCAGATCTCAGAAAAAAAACATCACCCTATAGAGAATCCATGATTGTGATACAAAGGGGATAGATTCAGGAGCGACACTGGGCAATATTAACTCATGGATTAGGTGATGAATGCTCAGCACCGCCTTCCAGTGGGCATGGTGGAGGCAAGAAAGCTTGCAATCAGCACAGGGGGTCCTTAGTTATAAAGAAGTGAAGAGGAAGTCAGACACCAGCTGATGTCTATAGCATTGGGCAGAATAGTCGGATCTTATAGTTCATTTCTGACCTCAGGTTCCATGGCACCTCTGCTTGCGCATAGCTCATATGCAGTTCAAACAGATGCATTGTCAGCTTCATTGTAACTCAGGAGATGAAAGCATACGTGACGACAGAAAAAGATCAAATTGACTCATCCATTCTGCACAGTTGCAATTCTTCCCCATTGGGGAGATGAATTGACCCAAATGCCAACTCTCCACCCAGCGTGTCATTTACTTGACCTTTTGGCCCACTCAGTCTGCCTGATTGATTGCATCTACTTAGCTCTACCTAAGGACATGTCCCAACTGTGAGCCAAATAAGATGGTCTGTCTTCAGGGTATTGCCCTCTCTCCAAATTAGTCTCTTCTGTTGTCTTTCCTCTTTGGTCCTCTGCTATTTTAGGTAGATGAGCATACATTAATCTAACACTCTGGACTTCCTCTTCTGCAGAGTTTAATGCAGCCATACCCCAGCTCTGTGTGAGTTAGCTTTGTTGCCCTCTACTTTCCCAGGTGATTGAGCATATAGGTTTCCATACCCTGGCTCCTGCCTGCTGTTTCTTTTATCTAGCACTTCCTCTCTACCTGCTCTACAACTGCCCTCTGTCCCAAGCCTGCTTAAATTTGCTCTTGGATTTGGTTATAGCTGCCTCTGCTGGTGGCCACCCTCTCAGTAAAGAATTATTTCCTTACAGTTTTTTCTGAGCTTTCCTCCAATTTAATATCAAGACCTCTTATCCTTGACTTTTTAAAAACGGAAAATGCCTCCTTGTACTTTACTGAAGCTTACTAAAGATTTGAATGTTCCTATCATAATCCCCCCCCCCCCCCACCCCACCCTTCCCTTCTCTTCTGTCTTCCAGCGAACACGTTTTGAGTTCCTTAAGCTTCTCTCGGGGAGGGGGTACTGTTTCCATATAGGTTAGTTTTGAGTATACCATGAGAGAAGTGAACCTTAACCTGGAGAACCTTAGCACATTTGTCCAGGCCAAATGTCATCTGAGAAACTCTTCGCTACCCACAGTTGTTCTGCTAAATGACCATCACAGGAGCTGTAAACTTTTAAGTCCTCTACAAATGGTAGGTGAGATGTTATCTTTGGATCAGTCGCATTGCTAGGATTAAGGTTAAATCTATAGCTATAAGAGGAGTCAGTGGATTTAGTGCCAGACAAAACAAGAGTGGTGACAGGGAATGTAGTCTGACACATTTTCATGCTAAACTTAATGTACTCGATCAATCCACACTTCACTCTGTGTATTTCAAGGCAATTTATTATCCAAGAGAGTGATATGCTATCAAAAGCTCAATCATTTGTTTTTTCTGTTTTTTAGGTACGCCAATAGTAGCCTCATAAAATATATGGAGAAACACAAGGTCAAACCAGACAGCAAGGTTTTTCTTTTGGTAGGTGCAACTTGAGATAAATGTACTGTGTAATTATTATGCTTTCAGCTATCATTTGTATAAAGCAAGAATATGAAGGTATTCTCATTATATCCCATTTGCATTTCATTAAAGTTTATTTTTGTGACTTCTTCTCCAGCCTTGGTTTTGCATTCAGAATTATTAGTTCAGAAAAAAAGGTTAATAAATAAAAGCAAAAAATATCTAAGGTGATTCCTTTTTATTGAACTAACTTAATACAGGACACCATATCTAGATCCTCAGGCATATCCAGCACTGTATATAATGTTTTCAGATTTCAAACTGCTGGAATCAAGAAATTCTCCCAAAGTAAAGTCCTTCATTCTATATACAGGGCATATAACCAGCAGAACTGCCATGACTGTGTTTTTGCCTCATTGGGGCCTAATCATCATTTTATTCTCCTCATGTTTCTGTGAGCCAAAGATAACATAGCCAAGTTTAATGATATATAATGATTTTAAAGCCCACTGCTGTATAGCAAGGAAAGAATAGGAGGGAATGGCACCATGGCTAGAGAGGATTGCAGAAGTGGCATGAAATCCATGAAAGCACAGCTCTGATGGTCTCCACCGCTGCCCCTCCCCATCCTCGCCCAGAGGTGCATGTCCCAAGATGAAGGGCAGGCACAGGAATAACCAGCATAGAGCTTTCACAAGATGAGAGAGAAGGATGCAGGGACCATGATAAGCTATGGCAATCTCTGGTAAGACACTGATTGGAGAGAGAGAGACTGACAGATGGAAATTTGAGAGAGTGATGAGATAGAGGAAGGGGAAATAGACATGGAAAGCGGGATTGATAGAGACTGATGGGCTGCAAAATAGGGGAAGACAGAGATGAAGACAGGCATGGGAAAGATAGAGACAGCATGAGAGACTGAAAGAGGGAGCTAGAAGCTGGATGAGACTGATGAGAGAGATGAAGACTGGGTGAGAGATTGACAGGGAGAGAGAGGGTGAAAGACTGACAGATGGAGATGCGGTGAGAGACTGATGGGAAGGTGAAGACTGGGGGAGAGAAGGACATGGAAACAGAGGATGAGAGACTGACAGGAAGAAATGGAAACGGGGGAGATGGAGACAGGGTGAGAGCTTGACAGGAGGAGATGGCTAGCGAGTGAGAGCATGATAGGAGGAGATGGAGAAAGGGTGAGAGACTGACGGGAAATGGATACTGGAGGAGAAACTGACATGGAGAAAAAGAGACAGGAAGAGAGTCTGATAGATGGAAATGGAAGCGGGAGGAGATGGAAACAGGGTGAGAGACTGACAGGAGGAAAAGGAAATGGGGAGAGATAGAGACAGGGTGAGTCTGAAAGGAGGAAAAGAAAACGGGGAGAGATGGCGACAGGATGAGAGTCTGACCTGAGGAAATGGAGACAGGGTGAGAGACTGATAGGAGGAGATGGAGATAGGGTGAGAGACTTACAAGAGGAAATGGGCATGGGGGAGATGGAGACAGGATGAGAGTGACAGGAGGAAATGGAGACAGGATGAAAGACTGAAAAGAGGAAATGGAGACATGATGAAAGACTGACCAGAGGAGATGGAGACAGGGTGAGAAACAGACAGTAGGAAATGGGAAGAGATGGAGATAGGGTGAGAGACTGACAGGAAGAAATGGAAACGGGAGGAAATGGAGGCAGATGAGAGTCTGACAGAAGGAAATGGAAACTGAAAGAGATGGAGACAGGATGAGAATCTGTCAGGAGCAAATGGAAACAAAAGAGATGGAGACAGGAAGAAATAGAGACAGGGAGAGATGGAGGCAGGGTGAGAGTCTGATGGGGGAGTTAGATACTGGAGGAGAGACTGATATGGAGACAAAAGGACAGGATGAAAGTCTGATAGGAGGAAATGGAAACAGGGGAGATGGAGACAGGTTGAGAGTCTGAAAGAAGGTAATGGAGACAGGATAAAAGACTCACACGAGGAGATGGAGGCAGGCTGAGAGACTGACGGAAATGGGAAGAGATGGAGACAGGATGAGAGTCTGACAGGAGGAAATGGAGACAGAATGAAAGACTGATGAGGAGATGGAGGCAGGATGAGAGACTAACAGAAGGAAATGGAAATGAGGAGAGAATGAGACAGCGTGAGAATCAGACAGATAGAAATGGGAAGAGATGGAGACAGGGTTAGAGACTGACAGGAGGAAATGGCAACAGGAGATGGAGACAGGGTGAGAAAACTGAGACTGACAGGAGGAGATGGAAACAGGGTGAGTGACTATTTGAGGAAATGGAAACGGGGAGATGGTGACAGGGTGAGAAAACTGAGAGGAGGAAATGGAAATTGGAGGAGATGAAGAAAGGGTGAAAGGCTGACAAGAAGAAATGGAAACAGGAGGACATGGAGAAACGTGAGAGACTGACAGAAGGAAATGGAAACGGGGGGAAATGGAGACAGAATGAGAGTCTGACAGAAGGAAATGGAGACAGGGTGAGAAACTGATGGGGAGATGGATACTGGAGGAGAGCCTGACATGGAGACAAAGAGGATGAGTGTCTCAGGAGTAAATGGAAAGGGGGGAGATACAGACAGTTTGAGAGTCTGTCAGGAGGAAATGGAAACGGGAGGAGATGGAGACAGGGTGAGAGACAGGAAATAGAAATGGGAGGAGATGGAGACAGAGTGAGAAACTGACAAGAGGAAATGAAAATGGGGGGAGATGGAGCCAAGTTGAGAGACTGACAGGAAGAAATGTAAATGGGAGAAGATGGAGACAGGGTGAGAGACTGACAGGAGGAGATGGAGACAGGTTGAGAGACTGACAGGAAGAAATGTAAATGGGAGAAGATGGAGACAGGGTGAGAGACTGACAAGAGGAAATGGAAACGGAGAAATGGAGACAAGGTGAGAATCTGACAGGAGGAAATGGGAACAGAAGGAAAACGAGACAGAGTGAAAGACTGACAGGAAGAAATGGAGACAGGACGAGATGGAAACAGGGTGAGAGTCTGACAGGAGGAAATAGAGACAGGGTGAGAGTGACTAGGGAGATGCATAATGGAGGAGAGACTGACATGGAGACAGACAGGATGATAGTCTGACAGAAGCAAATGGGATCAGGAGGAGGGAGACAGAGTGAGAGACTGACAGGAGGCAATGGAAATGGGGAGAGATGGAGACAGAGTGAGAGACTGACAGGAAGAAATGGAAAATGGGAGAAGATGGAGACAGGGTTAGAGACTGTCAGAAAGAAATGGAAATGAGGGAGATGGAGACAGGGTGACATTCTGACAGGAGGAAATGGAGACTGGGTGAAAGACTGATGGGGGAGATGGATACTGGAGGATAGACTGACATGGAGACAGAAACAGGATGAGAGTCTGACAAGAGGAAATGGAAGCAGGAGTAGTTGGAAACAAGATAAGAGACTGACAGGAGGAAATGGAAACAGGGGGAGATGGAGAGAGAGTGAGATTCTGACAGGAGGAAAAGGATACAGGATGAGAGACTGACTGGGATATGGATACTGGAGAATAGATCGACATGGAGATAAAGAAACGAGATTATTAAGAATTATTAGGAAGGGAATGGTGAATAAAATGGAAAATGACATAATGCCTCTGTATCTCTCCATGGTAAGACTGCACCTTGAGTACTGTGTACAATTCTGGTCACCGCATCTCAAAAAAGATATAGTTACGATGGAGAAGGTACAGAGAAGGGCGACCAAATTGATAAAGGGGATGGAACAGCTCCCCTGTGAGGAAAGGCTGAAGAGGTTAGGGCTGTTTAGCTTTGAGAAGAGACGGCTGAGGGGGGATATGATAGAGGTCTTTAAAATCATGAGAAGTCTAGAGCAGGTAAATGTGAATCAGTTATTTACACTTTTGGATAATAAAAGGACTAGGGAACACTCCATGAAGTTAGCAAGTAGCACATTTAAAACTAATCGGAGAAAATTCTTTTTCACTCAATGCACAATTAAGCTCTGGAATTTGTTGCCAGTGGATGTGGTTGGTACAGTTAGTGTAGCTGGGTTTAAAAAAGGCTTGGATAAATTCTTGGAGGAGAAGTCCATTAACTGCTATTATTCAAGATGACTTAGAAAATAGCCACTGCTATTACTGGGATCAGTAGCTTGGTATATACATAGGGGCAAATCCTAATAGAAGCGCGCGGGCGTACTTTTGTTCGCGCAACCCTGCGCAAACAAGAGTACGCCGGATTTTAATAGATACATGCGTAGCCGCGTATATCTTTTAAAATCCGGGGTCGGCGCACGCAAGGGGGTGAACATTTGTGCACCTTGTGCGCGCCGAGCCCTGCGCGCGCTGCCCGTTCCCTCCGCCTCCCCCCACCTCCCCCTCCCTTCCCCTAAACTAACCCACCCCCCAGCCCTATCTAAACCCCCCCTACCTTTATTATAAAATTTACGCCTGCGCCTGCCAGCGCGCCATTCCCCGGCCCAGGAGCAGTTTTGGAGGCCTCGGCCACACCCCGAAACGCCCCCGGGCTGGCACCACTCCCCCGACGTGCCCCCCCCCCCCGACATGCCGCGCTGCCCCAGATACGCCCCCCAAGCGAAACCCCGGGACTTACATGCATCTCGGGGCTTACGCTCGCCGCCAAGCCTATTCAACACAGGCTCGGCGCGCACAGGGGGAGCTTGGGGCAGGTTTGCGGGGGGTACGCGCATATCTTACGCGCG
Source organism: Rhinatrema bivittatum (assembly GCF_901001135.1). Lineage (NCBI taxonomy): Eukaryota > Metazoa > Chordata > Amphibia > Gymnophiona > Rhinatrematidae > Rhinatrema > Rhinatrema bivittatum. Next base: position 321,279,858 of record NC_042617.1, read on the forward strand.
TACCCCTTTGAAAATCTGCCCCTTAGTGTTTGGGTACTTGCCGGGAACTTGCCAGGTACGTGTAGCCTGGATTGGCCACTGTTGGAAACAGGATGCTGGGCTTCATGGACCCTTGGTCTGACCCAGTTTGGCAATTTCTTATGTTCGTATTTTCTTAAGATGAGAGACTGTCAGGAGGAAATGGAAATGGGTGAGAAGTCCGCCAGCGGCTGTTGGGTCGAAAACCGGAAGCTCAGTTTTGCCGGCGTCCAGTTTCCGACCCCGTGGCTGTCAGCGGGCTCGAGAACCGAAGCCGGCAAAATTGAGTGTCGGCTGTCAAACCCGCTGACAGCTGCCGCACCGGTCCAAAAGAAGGCGCTAGGGACACACTAGTGTCCCTAGTGCCTCCTTTTGCCCGTTTTTTCCGCCGGGCCTCATTTAAATACAGAATCGCGAGCACAGGAGAGTGGCTTTACTGATTCGGCCCGTATATCGACCTCAGAGTAAGAACCCCTGCTGTAACCTAGGTATCGTGAGAGACGTCACTCTGAGTGCCTACTAATTCTTATGCCCAGCACCAGAAGAGAAGTAACTGAAGCAGCTCTAATGTGTATATTCTACACCTTGCTTTCAGCATGCCATAAAGGCATTCCCCCTTGCTGGGTATCTTTCTCTCTCTCTCCATCAGTATTTTATTTATTTTATGGTTTAAATTATTTATATCCCACACCCTCTGCTGTTCGGGGCGGGTTACAAGATTTCATACATTATGAAAACATACATAACTTGCTACCTGAAATAGACAATTGTTATCATAGAATAATTGTCTGCTGTGGGTTTTTCTTTCTAACTGTACAATGTAAATGGCAGCTCACTCCAGAGCAGTCTCTGCACATCTGCTGCAGATTAACCAGGACTGGCTTGGACTTCCACTGCATCCAGTATGAAATCTTTTTATTAAACTCGCTGCCAGCTGTGCCCTCACTGTTCTGCCTTGTTTCTCAGACCCGCCATGGGCTGCCTGTGCATGAACAGCATTTGTGAAGTGCCTGCGTTGTTTGCCATGCACGTGAGCACTGTTAGCCCGTGCACACTGCAGGCAAGATTCTCAATGGAAGCACTTGCATAGTGTGCCGTGTACGTGAGCACTGTTAGCCCGTGCACCCTGCAGGCAGGATTCTCAGGAACAGCGCCTGTGTTGTTTGCAGCATACGTGAGCACTGTTAGCCTGTGCACGCTGCAGGCAGGATTCACAGCGGCAGCAGTCACGTTGTCTGCAGCACACACGGGCTCTGCTAGCACGTGTACCCTGCGGGCAGGATTCATAGGTGCGACACTCAATTTGTTTGCACTGCACATGACCACTTTTAATCTGTGCATGCTACAGGCAGGATTTTCAGGGGAAGCACCTGCTTTGTTTGCCATGCACGTCAGCACTGTTAGCCCATGCACACTACAAGCAAGATTCTCAGAGAAGCGCCTGCATTTTGCCATGCACATAAGCACTGTTAGCCCATGCACGCTGCAGGCAAAATTCTCAGGGGATGTGCCTGCATTGTTTGCAGTTCTCGTGAGCACTGCTAGCCCGTGCGTGCTGCAGGCAGGATTCACAGGTGCAGTACTCACGTTGTTTGCAGCATACGTGGACTATGATGGCAAGTGCACCCTACAGGCTGGACTCTCGGGGAAGTGCCTACATTCTTTGCAGTGCATGGGCACTGTTATCCCATACATGCCGCAGGCAGGTTTCACAATGGAAGCATTCATGTTGTTTACAATGGACGTGAGCTCTGTTAGCATGTGCATGCTGCAAGCAGGATTCTCAGGGGAAACACCTGAGGTTCTTTTCAGTGCATGCGAGCACTGTTAGTTCATGCACACTACAGGCAGGATTCACAGGAGCAGCGCTCACGTTGAGTTGGGCACATGGGCACTGTTAGCATTTGCAGGCTGCAGGCAGGATTCTCAGGGGACGTGCACGCGTTGTTTGCAGTGCATGCTGCAGGCAGGATTCTCAGGGGAAACGCTGGCATTATTTGCAGTGCACATGAGCACTGTTAGGCTGTGCACACTGCAGGCAAGATTCTCAGTGGAAGCACCTACATTGTTTGCCGTGCATGTGAGCGCTGTTAGCCCGTGCACACACATTTGCACGCTGCAGGCAGGATTCATAGGGGAAGTGCCTGTGTTGTTTGCAGTGCACGTGATCAGTGTTAGTCCTTGCACACTGCAGGAAGGATTCACAGGGGAGCACTCACGTTGTTTGCAATGCATGTGGCCAGCATTAGTCCATGCACACTGCAGGCAGGATTCAGACGGGACTCACCCTTGTTGGTTGCAGTGTGCATGAGCACTGTTAACCTATGCATGCTGCAGGGAGGATTCTCAGGGGAACCATTTTCGTTGTGAAACACGTGCTGAAAGCAGCTGGGCACTTTGTACCGGCTATTTGTGCAGGTTGCCTTAGCAGGGAGTGGGAGGGACAGGATTGTACGCGGAACCTTGAAAATGCCATTTCCACGTGCTTGTTCCCTCCATCCCCTCGGGAACACCTCTGTTTTTTAAACCCAGTTAAATGAAGGCATGCTGTGGAAGTCTACATGTACTTCTGGCTTATCTGGGCAGGACACTTTTCAGGCAAGCCAGTTAAATGACCGTGCCAGGACTATTTGGTTATCATGGGAGCAATATTTCAGTAGAATGTACACCCCTGGTGGCAGGTTTTCAAAAGGATACTAGCTGTATAGTTTCCCTTTAAAATTTGCCTGCAGTGAAGAATCTCTGCAAATTTGGGGTGGTGGAACAGGGCCAAAAGAATGTTAAAATATAAACATAATCTGCATGTGCTGTCTGTCCCCTCACCCTGCCAATTTAAACCTCTTTGCAGTCCAGCTAACAGTGCACGTGTTATGAAAACACACTTGTACTCAGCCTGGCCTGATTTTGGGGGGTACCTGGCATTAGAAACAGACCTCTTCAGCTGATCCCATGGTCTGTTTGTCACTGTAAGAACTTCACAAAGTATTCTTTTTGATTTCCTGCACTGCAGCTCCAGAAGCTTCTTACTATGGATCCCACCAAGAGAATTACCTCAGAACAGGCCCTGCAGGACCCCTACTTCCAGGAGGACCCGCTGCCTACGTCCGAGTAGGTATCAGGCATTTCCTTCCGATGCAAGCGACACGCTTGGAAAGGAGCTTTCATGCCATCAGAGCTTCTCAGTCATGTTTTGCAGCATCTGATCAGTACTCTTTTGGAGATATGTATTTTTTAATAAAGAAATGAGACATTATCCTTGATACAGTACAGTGAATGCTGCTTGGGTCTGGGAAGCACTGTGATGGCTGTTATTCAAATAGTGTAATAATGAGAATAGAAAATCCCTATGGCACTGCTGCAGAGCTTAGTCATTTTTCAAGCATTGTTTTTATTTTGTTATCTTATATTCTGCAATTTCTAAAAATGTTCAATGTGGATTACAACACACACACACATAATCATCATACAATCAATAAAAATAGCTAAAATAAGCATTAAAACATAATATTAAAAACATATTCAAAAACAAAATGTACTTACTCCAAATCTCAAAAATCTAATTGGCATATTCCTGTGTAAATAAAAATGCTTTGACCTATATACAAAATGTCAAATAATCAAGTTTGTTATGAATTTCAGCAAACAAAGCAGGCCATAAACTTGGGCTTGCTACTGAAAAAGCTTTGTTCTAGTGTCATGCAGACAGTATTCACTTACTGATGGAACTCAAAACAATTGCTGAGAAGAAGAGCATAAAAGGCGTGAAGACCTCAACAGAATCTCTGAATAGTCTGCCTTGTGTAGCAAAATAAGTATTTTATATTGCACTCTCTGAAAACTGGGTGAGTGATGAAGGTCCTTTGTCTAAGGTGTAACCTGCCTGCATGCCCCCCCCCCCCCCGTGCTGCCCAAGTATCACTGGCACAGCAGCATTCTGAACCAATCGCATTACTCAATATAAAGTTCTAGGCAACCCTGCATATACTGAGTTGCAGTAATCCAAATTATTTATAACAATAGCTTGCACAACCAATGTAAAATCATGTTAACGGGGTATCTTACAGAGGCCTAAACAAGTGAGTTTAGCTGTCTTGTTATTCTGCTTTTAAGAAGAGTTTAGAATCTAAAAATCACTCCCAAATTACGAGCTGTTTCATGAAGGTGTAAAATGGAATTACACTTCAGGGGGATTCACTTACCCAAGCAAAGAATAGATGTTTTCATACAGTTAAGAGCCAACCCCTTATCACACCAAAACACTGCTCAAACTTCTTTCCAGGGAACGCTCTACTATGTTTTCTAGTGATAAAAAATTGCCCATTATCAGCATACAATTTGTAAGTGAAATCTAACGATGACATGGCAGCACCCAAAGGTTTGCATACAAATGATAATAATGCAGCTGATAAAGAGGAGCCCTGTGATATCCCAACAGTATTCAGCCAGATCTAATACTATCCAAGCATTTTTGCTGCATCCTGTCTTGCAAATATGATTTAAACCTCTGCAGTGCTATCCCACCAATCCCTATATTTCACAGCTGGAAATTTAGCTTCTTTTATAATCAAAAGGCTGACGAAATAAGTTGAAGAAGTATTCCAGATTTTTTTTTTAGAATCCAAACTATACTGAATCTCAATAAATATAATGATAAAGTGTCACTACCATAACTCTTTCTAAATCTAGACTATTCTTTAATACATCATGATCTTCTAAAAACTCTTCCAGTTGGATGAGTTCCACTTCGTGCATAAAGTGGGCGGTAATGGGACGATAAAGTTGACAATACATGCAGGTCTTTTTGCAGAGGTCTGAATATCGCTTTCTTCTGTGATAATGGCACTACGTTGTTGATATAGAAAGATTAATTATTTGTATCAGGCATGCAGCAAACAAATCAAACATGGACTTACATCTGGAAAAATGGGCATAAGTCCAACTTACAATTAGTCACTTTAACCTTTGGAAGGAATTTTTTTAAACATCTTATTGTTATCAAAACTTTCCCATAAAATATGTCTGTCAGGCCCTACACAAGACTCACCAAACCAATCAACTATCTTACTGCTCACCACTTTCTGCAAAGTCACCATTTTTTCATCAAAATATTTAGCTAATAATTCGGAGCTTGAACTTATGGGACACTTACTCCTAGAGACCTTTGTTAATCCTTTAACAACATTAAATAACTTCAGAGGCTTATTCAATGATGTATTTTTATTGTAAAGCACTCAGCAATTGATGAGGGGCGTATACATTTTATAAATAAATGTCCTGCGCTAGCACTATAGAGTATGTCCTTCTAAGGAAAAAAACAAACGAATAGCTGTGTTCGCCCCAGTCAGTATTGTTTTCCTGCTGGTGCTTTACGCCGTGCTGTGAGTGTCTGCCAGCTTCGGGCTCCTGAGGGGGCCCCAGGAGAGGCTGAGAGCTGCCATGAGCTTGACCCCGTGCTGACTTCCCCTGTGCTCTGCACTTATCTACATGTAAAGCTGCCTTTCCCATCCTTTATTCTGACAATGTCTCCCCCCCCCCCCCCCCCCCCCCCCCCCTCCCGCTCTTACCAGCAGCTTCTGCTTCTGTCCCAAGCATACTTGAATTAGAAAAAAGAACCCAGGAGGAGCTGGAAACCACAGTCTATGTAGAAAGCCAGTGCTGGTCCATAAGGCCACTGCAGCTAATAGCCGGTTTCCATTTTGTAAGCAAGGTTATTGCCATAAAGAGAGACATCAGCTTTGCTGATTGGGTAACTGTAAGTGACCGGCCCCCAGACTACAGTACTGCCATGAGAGAGTCTCCCTTCTCTTATTCCTTCTGGACCCTCCATCCGCTATCAAACAGATGGAAATGACAGTGTTTTTACAAAGGGGAGAGAGTGGTGTTCCCCTCACTAACCTTTGCTGTCTCTCAGTGTGTTTGCAGGCTGCCAGATTCCATACCCAAAACGAGAATTCCTCACCGAGGATGAACCGGAGGAGAAAGGTGACAAGGTGAGTGCATTAAGTATCTCTGAGCGCCCACACACAGACAATGGGGAGCGAGAAGTTTCTGGCCACCAGCATTCAGAGACATTTTTGCCTCTCCAGGATGGAGATTCGCTCCAACGTGTTTTTCTTCACAGTCTTGAGGTATCTGTAAGTGCCGCCAGATTCACATCTGAACATCTGGTGGTTGCAGCTTTTTCAAACTGTTCGCCCCAAACCTTTCTGAGCTACCGTTCATTTCAGCATCAAATGCACAATTCTTTTGGGAACCAAGTGATTTTTTTTTCCCTAAGGTGGATACTTTGCTGGATAAAAACTGCTAAGAACAGAACCACCAAAGCCTAGATTCAGATTCAAGAAACTTTGACCTGATCATTTGTAATACATAAAGTTATAAAAGAAAAGCAAATTGCACAGAGAATTCAGGGTTCTGGTGCTTGCAGGATAGCGCATCTCTTGCTGCTCTAGCCTCTCTCTCTCTCTCTCCTGTTTCCCCCAGGATTATGCAGAGCTTTTCCTGCTCGTTCTTTGATTTCCTCTGTTAGAAGGGATAATCATTCCCCAAAATATCTTAGTATTTTGTGCAACACGAGCAAATGTATTTCTGTTTCTCTGGTCTTGCACTATGTGCAGAATCTGGCTTCTTGGGGGTTCCAGTTTAGTTTTGGGTTGCATATTTCAATTTCTAATTTGTGATCCATTATTCAGTATTTGGTGAGGGTCTGAGTTTTACATATGTGTGTTCAAGGTGATGGATTCTGCTAGCGTGTAGGTTCTGTGTAGAGATTGATAGCATTCCAGCTTGTTCTGTTTTCCCCAATAAGTGTATTAATTATAGGCCCCGATGTAATATCACCAGTGCTGCCTTTTCATAGGTAGGGTTGTTGCTGTTTCAGTTCTGGGTATTAGTGCTGTTTCGGTAGGGTAAGTTTGCTACACAGGTGCTGAGTGTGGTTTTTGAAGGCATTGTGTTGTGTCACAGAGGAGGTAATATTCAGTGCATTTGTCTGGCTGAGTTTGGCATTAAGCCAGATAAATGCCAGGGTCTCAAAATTAGCCAGATAACTCAGAGGTGTTCGGTGACAGTGCCAGTTATCCAGCTAAGCTAGCTGGATAAACCCCAATTTATGTGGTATCTAGCCAAGATAGCTGGCTAACCTTAGGCCTGAAAGTAGGTAAACTAATCTGGCTACCTTGCCGATAGCTGGGTATATTCAGTGGCATGTCCAGCTAACTTAGCTGGACACGCCATGGCTGTGTGTTGGCTTCAGAGTGCTTGATAGGGGAGGGAGTTTGTTACAGGTATGGAGGTGACTCCAGAATTTGAGGGGGTTTTTTTGTCCATGGTGAGAAGCAAAGGGAAATGGCTTAGTTCTTTTCTTCACCTGTTGCAGCCCACTAGTACAAAGAACACACGGATTTCAGCCCTAATTTTCAAAGAGGGCTTACCATACATACCTAAGGGAGGTATAGGTGTGCACATTTATACCTGCCAGAGTGCATTTGGAAATTAAAATACGCCCATAAATGATTTCCCCACCCCCATGTCTGCCCCCGAATGCCTCATTGCAATGCACGTAAAAGTACACCTGGAATCACTTTCGCACTCATGTTAATGCATACAACCTGCATTGTCATTTTCAGAAAGCCTGTTTGCACATGTAAAATCACATTTGGTGTGTTTATCTATTTATTCATGTGTTTCTGCTTTTGAAAATGACCTCAGGATTTCTGTTGGAGTTCTGTCCCATTCTCACGCACATAGAGGGGAATTGATTGAATGATGCCTAGCATAGTCCCTTCTTTTTATCTTTTTCAAAATACGGAATGTGCCGGGGAGCTCAGGCATTTGAGGTCTGACTCTGATCTTTTAATCTTTATCATATATTAAACAAATTTCTTGAGTTTGCATAATGCAAGTGATGGGGTATTTCATAGTAACGCAGTAGATGATAGCAGAAAAATAAAACAGGCCCACCCAGCTATTCCCATCCAGCTGCCAGCCATAGGGTGGGACCGCTTGTAGGATGTTACTTCTTATCCAGGACAGATTTTGCCATTTTCATCATTTGAACTCTGTCGTCTTGGGCTTCCCTCCAGCACCCCTCCCTTCCTGTATCTAGCCACAAAGCTGTGTAGTTGAGTGTGAATGAGACTATGAAGTACGATAATGTACCTGACTCTGAGATGTGGGCCACCTACTTCCAAGATAAGGTGATAAATTCAAAAGTAGCTTGGAGGGTGATAGGAATCGGGTGGTTTGTTTGGGGGAATCCGTGTTAGGCGTGGGTATGAATCAGCTTATCCCTCTTAAAGGAAAAGAGTCATCTAATATGGAGCATTTTGATCTATTATCATTAATGGGACTTAAGTCATTGCTGAGACAGGTGAAAGTATTGAATGTTCGACCCTTGTCCCTCTTCTTTTGATAGTTGGCTTGCCAGATGAAGTTTTGTCCTATAGGTGGGCAGGTAGCAGTCTTAATTTACTGGTGAAGCACAGGTATCAGCTTTTACTTCCTGCGGCAAAAGTATTTAGGGATGTGCTGTTATAAAATTGGGTTTTCTCTGCAGTAATACTAAAACTCTGGAATGAGTTGCCTGTTATAGTGTGAGAACAGGGTGACCACCTGAGATTTCCAAAAGGATTTAAAAACAGGGTTCATGTCCCAAGGATAGTAAGTCTTTGTGAAGGCTGAACCTATAGAAAGGAGCAGCAGCAGTGTTGATGTTTGTCTTATTTTATGAGTTTTATATTCATTTTTGTTTTATGGCAACATGAAATAAATATCTTTAATTTTGTGTGTTTTTGTATATCGCTTTGGGTGATTTTTCAACTGGAAAGCGATAATAAATGCTATTAAATAAATAATCTATATAGTTACCAATACTAGCTTGACTGATGCTGGAACATCTAGCTTCATAGTACACCAATGCCTTTCTGGATGCTTCTCCACCACCCCAGTAAACAAAAGGTGTTCATAGTCTGCCAGACTCAGCTTCATGAGTGTCTGTATTTCCAGTAAGACTTCTAGTTATTATCGTACTAGGAGTCTGCCAGAGAGACCCAGCTACATAACTGCCTGCATTTCCACCTGGACTTCTAGTTATAACTATACTAACAGACTTCAATACCAGGGTACAAATTATATCGCAATGACAGAGAGGAGCAACTTGGTGGGGGGGTGATGCCTTATGTCCAGGATGGCATAGAGTCCAACAGGATAAAGATTTTGCATGAGACTAAATAAATAATAGATTCTTTATGGGTAGAAATCCCATGTGTGTTGGGAAAGAATACAGCGATAGGAATATACTACCATCCAGCTGGCCAAAATGATGAGACTGATGATGAAATGCTAAGAGAAATTAGGGAGGTAACCAAACTGGCAGTGCAGCAATAATGGGAGATTTCAATTACCCCAATATTGACTGGGTAAGTGAAATATCAGGACATGCTAGACAGATAAAGTTCCTGGATGGAATAAATGACAGCTTTATGGAGCAATTACTTCAGGAACCGACAAGAAAGGGAGCTATTTTAGATATAATTCTTAGTAGAGCTCAGGATTTGGTGAGAGAGGTAACAGTGGTGAGGCCACTTAAATCATATTTGATCATAACATACTCAAATTTGATTTAATGACTGGAAGGGGGATAATAAGTAAATCCACGGCTATAACACAAAACTTTCAAAAGGGAAACTTTGGTAAAATGAGAAAAATAGTTAGAAAAAAATTGAAAGGTGCAGCTACAAAGCTGAGTGTACAACAGGCATGAACATTGTTAAAAAAAAATACCGTCTTGGAAGTTCAGTCCAGATGTATTCCATGCATTAAGAAAGGTGGAAGGAAGGCAAAATGATTACATGCATGGTTAAAAGGTGAGATGAAAGAAGCTATTTTAGACAAAATATCTTCCTTCAAAAACTGGAAGAAGGATCCATGTGAAGAAAATAGGAAAAAGCATAAGCATTGGCAAGTTAAATGTAAAACATTGATAAGATAGGCTAAGAGAGAATTTGAAAAGAAGATGGTCATAGAAGCAAAAACTCATAATAAAAACTTTTTAAAATATATCCGAAGCAGGAAGCCTGCGAGGAAGTCGGACCGTTAGATGATCGAGGGATTAAAGGGGCACTTAGGGAAGATAAGGCCTTTGTGGAAAGACTAAACATATTCTTTGCTTTGGTGTTTACTGAAGAAGATGTTGGGGAGATACCCATTCTGGGGATAGTTTTCAGTGGTGATGATTTAGATGAATTGAACCAAATCACACTGAACCTGGAAGATGTAGTAGGCCAGATTGACAAACTGAAGAATAGCAAATCATCTGGACCAGATGGTATACACTCCAGGATTTTGAAAGAACTCAAAAATGAAATTTCAGACCTATTACAAGTAATTTGTAACCCATCATTAAAATCATCTATTGTACATGAAGACTGGAAGGTGGCCAATGTAACCCCAGTATTTAAAAAGGGCTCCAGTGATGATCCACGAAACTGTAGACCAGTGAGCTGACTTCAGTGCCGGGAAAAATTGTGAAAACTATTAAAAAGAATAAAATCACAGAACATGTAGGTATATATGGTTTAATGGAACACAGCCAGTATGGATTTACCCAAGGGAAATCTTGCCTCACAAATCTGCTACATTTTTTTTGAAGGGGTAAATAAACATGTGGATAAAGGTGAACCAGTAGATGTGGTTTTATTTGGATTTTCAGAAGGCATTTGACAAAGTCCCTCATGAGAGGCTTCTAAGAAAACTAAAATCTCACGGGATGGGGGGGGTCACGTGATATGTTGAGCTAGGGGAGACGTGTTTCCCTGAGCTCTGTGCACCATCCACCTTTCATCCAAAAGTTGCAAAGCCATCCTTGCACCAACAGACTCAACATTCAACCATTTTACTATCTTATATCAATTGACAAATACATATACAAATCTCCAGGATTCATGGTCCTAAAAAGTGGAAAAAAGAAAAACTGAGGCCTACATAGGAAAAGATGCCTGCTGAAGGAGGAAATCCACAAGAGGTCTCTGCTTCCCAGATCTCTGGAGGCCCTTACTGAGAAAGTCACAGCTGCAGTGGTCGCTGCTTTAGATGGTAAATTTACTAACCTCTCGTCCCAATTAGCAGCGCTGCAGAACTCACTAGCAAAAATACACCCACAGCTGGATATCGTAGAAGGTAGGATCAATACTCTGGAAGATGATGCTAACTCCACAGCCAGGCAAATTTCTGCTTTAGAAAAGCAGGTTAAAGTGCAGGCTGAAAAATTGGATGACTTAGAAAATACATCCCATCGCAATAACGTGAGGATCACAGGCCTTCCAGACTCGATCCAAGACAATAAACTTGCTGGCTTCCTAGAAAAATGGCTCCCAGAGGCATTTTAGGTACTATCTTTCTCATCCTCTCTACAGATTGAAAGAGCCCATTGCATGGGAACCAAAAGGAGTGAAGATACCAGGCCTCGAATTGTGATTGCTAAAATCTTTAATTGATCATATAAACAAGATCTAATGAGGGCATATAGACCACATCAAGACCTGAAATACCAAGGAGCAACCGTCCAATTATTCCAAGATTACTCAGCACATGTTGTGCAGAGCCATAAAACATTCACTCCGGTCTGTTCAGCTCCCGCCTCGAAACAAATAAAATTTGCTTTATTTTATTTATTTGTTTTATTTATTTAGTTTTTCTATACCGGTGTTGTACATACCTTCTCACCAGTTAACAAAGTTTCTTAAATTAGAAATAACATAAAATAAATAAAAAGAAAATAAAATACAATACATTTCTTAAAAACAGGAAAATCAGTCATACAAATGCTAATACATATATAAAATTAAATCATAAAATGCTCACATTTAAAACCAGGATTATAAAGCAAATAAAATAAAATACTAATTCTAACTAGCTACTACCTGAAAAGCTTGCACGTATAACCAGGTTTTTAGAGCTTTCTTGAACCCTTTCAAGTTACTTTGAAGCCTTAGTTCAATGGATAGTGAATTCCAAAGACCTGGTCCCGCTAATGACATAGCCCTTTCTCTAACAGATGTAAGTTTGGCTGTGGACCTTTGCCAGCTGACCTTTGCCAGCTGACCGTAAATTTCATCAGTTACCAGCTAATTTGAGGATCTGGCATGCCAATCAAACCCATCTTTTTGATGCCCCGGCCCAAGCTAAGGCATTTCTGGAGACCCTGAATTAAACCACACGGGCCTTCCAAAAGGTAAATTCAATATGGTGAATCGTTCTCTATCTTTGGCTGCCAACAATACTGACTTCTCAGTTGAATGGCCATGTTATGTTCAGTAATTTCTGGTGGAATAAAATTATTTGTTGAAAACGTGGGCCCTTGAGCCTACTCAAGAGTTGGAAGATCCACTGAAGGGAGGCCTACAATGGCACTCCTAGCTGGGAGGCGGAATAGGACCAGGAGACCTCGTTCCCCACAGGTTGAGCCCTTGGGTGCCGGGGCTGGCAGGACTTAGGCAAGGATCTCCTGGAGAAGGAAGTCCAGTGAGCAGTCAGAGTCGAGACAGGCAGAAGAGACGGAGACAGTCCAGAGGTCGTGGCGGGCAGCGGAGGTGCAAAACGAGGAACCAAGCCAGAGGTCAGGGTAGGCAGAAGACTAGCGAAGCCGGAGAACACGCCAAGGGTCAGGACGGGCAGCAGACAGAAGAATCCAGGAACCAAGCCGAAGTCAAAACCGAAGAAGCAAGCGGAGGCAGGAGTGGGAGCAGGAGTGGAACCACAGGAACAGGAATGGAACTGGAACAGGCAGGAACACGAGGATGGAGGCAAGAACAAGCAGGAACACTGGAGCGGAATCAGGAGCAAGCAGGAACAGTAACTAGCTACTCAAGAGAGTCGACCTGTTGCCAAGGCAAGGCAAGGAGATCTGCAGGAGCCTTAAATAGTCCTCTGATGATGACATGGGATTTGGGGCCGGGCCGAGGTTTCCCGCTGCAGCCCCTTTAAATCCCGGGCTGGTGCGCGCGTGTGCCTAAGGGGTGGAGTTGCCTGAAGAAGTCGGCGGTGTTTCCCTCGTGGGGAGGACGCCATGGCAAGGCCCCGATGCGGAGCAGAGAAGCCAGTGGGGAGCGTCGGCGACTGCTGGTAGGTGAGCGACTGCTGGTAGGTGAGCGGAGAAGCCAGTGGGGAGCGTCGGCGACTGCTGGTAGGAGAGGGGGGACCCGGCCGCGGCTGCCCGCAGCCGGGTTTCCCAACATATTTGATTTTCACCATGTGAAATTTCGACGTTAAGATCCCGCAAGAACTGCTAGTATGTGCAACTTGACGTGAACAAAATGCTGCAAAAGTTTTACGCCATTTGAAACCGGTCGATTTTCAAGGACTATGGCGTTATAACAATCGCACCATTCCTGAGCTGCCATGAACTTTCTCCCCGGTTCGCGATCTCAACAACACCACTATCAGAAGCCGATACTTTTCTGAGACCACACTCCACCGAAGTCCGACACAGCCGGGAACATTGGAAAAGCATGTCAGAATCAATCCACTTAAGATTCCTCTCTTTAGCATATGGTGCACCTCAAAAACCTTCCTTGGGAAACAAAGGATTTTTTTTAATTAACTGGGAGGTGCGAGAGCAGAGATGTGCCGGAAACAACTCTTGGAGCTCACCTTCCCGCTAAGTTCCAGAAGGGACTCAGCAGTACTGCCTACCTCTCGACTTCAAAATCACGATATGTCTGACTTTTGGTCTCCCTTTTCCCCTTTCTTTTTTATTTCTATTTGTTGGGGCTTATTTCTTTCCAGGCGATGATTGTTAAGTAAGCATATCCTCAGTGGAAAGGTTCTATAACACTGCAAGGAAGGGGGGGGGGGGGTGAAAGAGGATCCTTTTTCATAGGCTTAAATATCTTTCATCAGGATGAGATGGTGCCCGCACATCCCACAAACGTGATTCCACTCTGGTTCTTCTTAACTGGGGACTTTAATTGTGTCTCCGACCCCCAATTAGACAGACTCCCTCCACAACAATCCTGGAATGTACCATCACACTGGAAGGGTATTATTCAATACCTTTGTAATCAACTCCAAGTCCTGGATTATTAGAGGACTCTCAACCCAACATCCAAAGACTTCACCCATACCTCACAAGCCCACACATGTCTATCCAGGATCAACTACATCTTAGGCTCTCAGAAATTCTTCCATCATGTCACGCATGCCGATATCGGCCCTATGGCAATTTCGGACCATACCCCTATTTGAGTAGATTTTCATCTTACGGAGTTAGGGGACAAAGTCCGTTTATGACATTTCCCTATCTTTATGCAGGATGATAAAGACTTCCAGAATTTTTTAAAAAATAAATGGGAAGATTTTTTTATCCATAACAAAAGTCACACAGACAACCCATTGCTTCTTTGGCAGACTAGCAAAGCAGTTATGTGGGAGGAAATTATGGCCTATTTGAAAACCAGAAATGCCAAATTGAACAAAACCATCTTAGATCTTGAATCTAAACTTAAAGTAGCCAAGGACCAAATGATAGACACACTAACGGAAGACTCTAAGTCAACCTACTTGGCGACCCTCACTTGTTTGAACTCATACCTCCATATAAGATCGCAATCCATATTACAACGATCCAGTCTCTTAAGCTGTTCTGCTTTGGTAACAAAGCTGGCAAATTACTTGCAAACGCAGTTCGAATGGCTAAAGGGAATACCTTAATGAACGGTTGAAAATGTCGCGAGGCACTTGGGCTGTAACTCGTCCTGAAATTTGTAATACATTCCAAAACATCTATATTAATCTATACAGCGAAGATAGGACAGGGTGCACATTTGAAGAAAATGCATTTTGTCACAACTTATCACTACTCCGCATCTCAGAAGGCCAACTAGGCTTCTTGAATTGCCCAATACAAACTCAAGAAATCTTTAATGTTATATCCACTAGCCAAACTGGTAAAGCACCTTGACCCAACGGGTTCGCTTACGAATACTATAAGATAATGAAAGACGAAGTCATACAAACACTACAAGACATCTACCATGCTGCTCTCACTTTGGTGCCTTTCCACAAGATTTCAATGCGGCTCACATTACGGTTCTCCCTAAACCAGGCAGTGATCCAACACCTCCAGCACCTTACAGGCCAATATCGCTGCTTAATTGAGACCTGAAGATTTATGCTAAAATAATGGCTGACAGATTGTGTCATTCTCCCTTCTATTATTTCTTCCCACCAAGTAGGGTTTGTCAAAGGTAGAACTGCAAGTTCCCATATCATCAAACTCATATCGGCTATGCATTTCTGTGTTAAAAAAGGACTACCAGCTATAGCGGTCAGTTTAGATTCAGAAAATGCCTTTGAAAAGGTCTCCTGGCCATATTTATTTTCTGCTTTAGAAAGATTTGGTTTTGCTGGACCCTTTCTGGCTAATATCTCTCTTCTGTATAAAAATCCCACCTCCTACATACTAGCTAATGGAGGTAGATCTGTTCCTTTTCAAATCGGGCGCGGAGTCTGACAAGGGTGCCCCCTTTCGCCTTTGCTTCATCTGCTTTCTATTGATCCCCTTCTATGTATCATTGCAGAGGACCAGCAAATCCCAGGTCTTGAAATTGATAAGCCCTTATTTAAAATTGCGGCTTTTGCTGATGACGTTCTCATTTTCCTAATATCCCATCTCACTACCTCGAGTTCTTGCCCACCAAATCCAATTTGGTAAATTTGCTGGATTGAAGATAAACCAAGATAAATCAGAGGTTTTAGATGTGATGGGTAATATTCAATGAACGTGGGAGCAGCCTTGGAGGGAACGGAGGCAGGCTGCGCGGCTCGGCGTGTGCAGGCTGCCGATTATGCACAGCCTTGCGCGCACCGACCCCGGATTTTAAAGGATACGCGCGGCTACACGCGTATCTATTAAAATCCAGCGTACTCTTGTTTGCGCCTGGTGCATGAACAAAAGTACGCACGGGCGTACTTTTTTAAAATCTGCCCCTAAGTGAGGTGATCAAATTTGCAGATGACACAAAATTATTCAGGGAGTTAAATCACAAGTAGATTGTGATAAATTATAGGAGGACCTTGCAAGACTGGAAAATTGGGTGTTCATATGGCAGATGAAATATAATGTGGACAAGTGGAAAGTGATGCACATATGGAAAAATAACACTTGCTGTAGTTAAACGGTTAGATTCTATATTAGGAGTTACCTCTCAAGAAAAAGATCTAGGCATTATAGTTGATATTACATTGAAATTGGCAGCTCAGTGTGCTGTGGCGGTCAAAAAAGCAAACAGAATGTTAAGAATTATTAGGAAGGGAATGGCAAATAAAACGGAAAATATCATAATGCCTCTGTATCGCTCCATGGTGAGACCGCACCTGGAATATTGTGTGCAGTTCTGGTCACCGCATCTCAAAAAAGATATAGTTGCGATGGAGAAGGTAGAGAGAAGGGCGACCAAAATGATAAAGGGGATGGAACAGCTCTCCTATGAGGAAAGACTAAAGAGGTTAGGACTGTTCAGCTTGGAGAAGAGACGCCTGAGGGGGATATGATAGAGATCTACAAAATCATGAAAGGACTTGAATGGGTAAATGTGAATCGGTTATTTATTCTCTCAGACAATAAAAGGACATGGGGCTGCTCCATGAAGTTAGCAAGTAGCTCATTTAAAAATACAA
This sequence comes from Rhinatrema bivittatum, assembly GCF_901001135.1. Lineage (NCBI taxonomy): Eukaryota > Metazoa > Chordata > Amphibia > Gymnophiona > Rhinatrematidae > Rhinatrema > Rhinatrema bivittatum. The sequence continues at coordinate 321,296,553 of NC_042617.1, forward strand.
ATCGGAGAAACTTCTTTTTCACTTGACACGTAATTAAGCTCTGGGATTCATTGCCGGAGGATGCGATTAGTGTAAACGGGTTTAAGAAAAGGATTCGGAGAAGTCCGTAAACCCATTAATCGATAAGGAATGGTGGCTTGGGATCCAATTAATTTTTGGGTGCTTGACGGGTACTTGTGGCTTGGATTGGCCACTGTTGGAGACAGGATACTGGGCTTGTTAGACCCTTGGTCTGAACCAGTATGGCAAGTCTTATGTTCTTATGCCAAGACAGACCCCTGCATTTCTGCCAGAACTTCTGGATATTATGTGCTTGCAGCCTGCCAGACAGACTCGCTGCTAGTTCATTTTATCATGGCAGAACATTTGTGTGTAATTATTATCTGATAAAAATGAGATTAGCCTCATGTCCCAGCTCCCACAGCCTCGTACCTCCTCATACCATTTCCTTTTCTTCTCCTGCTCCTGGAGGAGAGAACCAAAAACAGAAGAGTGACTGCAGTTTTTCTTGCTTGGTATTTGTAGCTTAAAAACATTTTCTGGATTTTGTGGAGTGTCTTGGGTAAGAAAAGCTTTTCTGCGCTTTTAGAGTACTCCTGGTACATACGGTGGCCTGATTATTATATATGAATGTAAAATCAGAGGTGCACTTAGACTGAAATGACAGTGCAGGTTTTATTTTAGTTTTATTTTTGCATTTTACTTTTGTTTACATAACAAACAAGGTATGGATCTGCTAATAAAACAATTTTTCAGCTTTATCCTTTTTTTCTTGACGCAATAGTGATCCATTTTGCTTACTTTGACCATCATGCATTGGGGGCAATTATATTCTTCACATGGACTGTTGTACCAGGGATCATCCCTTTAAAGGTCAAAATCCGAAGATAAACCACCTTTCATATATTTGGAAATAAGTATGGATGTTGGCACAGTGACTTCTTACCCTGGAGGTGGTTGACCTGCACTCTTGATCTTTCTCTCCTCAAGCACCAGCTAGCAATGTCCAGGGCTCTGCATCCCTGATATGTCACAAAAGCGCCGCATTGGCAGGATTATGGCTTTGTTACCACCATCATCCTGCTTAGGGTTCTTAGTGCTGAATGGAGGGAGAAGGCCAAGGGGAGGCTGACAGAATTGGGCAGACTGGGTAGGCCAGTTTATGATGCTTTTCTGCAGACGACATCTTCTATCCAAGGTAGCTTAGAGCAATACTGGAAAATTGCTGCATCACTGTTGCCTAAATTGCTCTGAAAGCTTCTGTCTAAGCTTATTTTAATCTTTTTACAGCTAAAATATTTGTAAATGCTGTAAAAACCAAATTGCATTATTACAATTCTGATATAGTAATCCCCTGCCCAAAAGAGCATACAGTCTAAGTGGGTACTTGAGGCAACTTGAGGTGACTTCCCAAGGTCACAAGGGATGTCGATGGGAGAATTTGGACTGAAACCTGCTCTAGAAGATGTCAGCAGAAGGGGACCATCCAGTCTGCAATCTTCTACTTCCTTTGTGTCTGTCCCACGTAAGCTCGAGTTCTGCCACCGCTTTGGCTCCTGTAACCTCCGCTGGAAGTCTGTTGCAGGAGTGATAATGTATCTTCTCGTACCCCTTTAAAGCTTCCCTCCCTCAGCTTCGAGCGAAGGCTTCCTTCTGGTACCTTTCTTCTAGTTCCCTCTGACTGTTGGTGTGGCCCTCGTGTATCAGAAGGACTGTAGTGCTGTAGCCTTGAGTGCATTTCACGTTATTGAGGAATATTTTCTGCAGGCAGGGCATGGAAACGGGGAAGATTATCACTGTTCTGTCGGGAATGCTTTGCCTATAGAAACGAGAATGGAAAAGAGTTGCACAGGAGGCAGAAAACCTGCCAAGACTTGGTTTTTCTCCCAGGCTTTTAGCTGAATGGCTTCTATTCATTGCATTGTTACTCTGTGGCCTGGATTGCTCTCACTGAAAGAAGGAACTGTTAGCATAGAGCACTCTGAAGAAGTCTGTGCTGTCATGCTAACGTGATTTTTATTTCTGTATTTAATTTCTATTCTATTATTTATGTTATATTGTATGCTCTGAAAATTTTTCTACTCTGAGTAGAATTTTTCTTGAAAAGTGGAATCCAAGCTTTTTAAATAATAAAATATTATAGGGGTGGCTCACCTTTCACATATCCAGACTCATGAAACCAGAATTGTAGTAGAGAGGAGTGGGGGGTGGGGGGATATTCTCATCCCCATCCCTAAGAAAGGGCCAACCTTCTCAACTCCCTCCATCCTTTTCAGTTTCCTATTCATGTCCCCTCCAGACTGTTTCTCTCTCATACACTACTCCCCCCATCTGTCTCCCTCCCCTTGCCCCATCCCCCTTTCTCTTTCTACTCTTGTCTCTCTCTCTGTCCCCCATCCCCCTTTCTGTTTTCCCCTGTCATCACCTTTTCAGAATTTCCCCCTGACCTCCTTGGATTCCCCTCAGGCTTCAAACCCATGGTAGCAATAGGATTAGGATGCTCCATAAAGTTAGTAAGTAGCACATACAAAACAAATTGGAGAAAATTCTTTTTCACTCATTGGACATTTAAGCTGTGGAATTCATTGCTGGAGAATGCTGTTAAGGTAATTAGCATAGTTGGATTTAAAAAAGGTTTGGACAAATTCCTGGAAGAGAAGTCCATAAACTGTTATTAACCAAGTAGACTTAGAGAATAGCCACTACGTATCACTGTGTGATAGCAGCATGAAATCTATCTATCCCTTGAGATCCTGCCAGGTATTTGTGATCTGGAATGGCCACTGTTGGAAACAGGATACTGGGCTTGATGGTCTAACCCAGTATGTCAGTTCTTATGTACTTATCATGGAGGTACTGCAGCCCACAGCAAGCTAATAAGTGCAGGTGGTGGCAAGGGTACCTCCCGATTCATATATAGTACTCCTTCAATGGCTCTGGTCGTATGACAGCCTGTAGGTAGTGGCAGAGTGCAGCGATCAGCTCCTTCATGTGGCAATATTCCCCCTTCTGAGCAGTCTTTGGCAGACAGAAGTTATAGGCCCTAGTCATCCACCTCATTCTGGGCAGATTGGATGGATCATCTGGTCCTTTTCTGCCGTCATTTCTATGTTTCTATATGCTTCTATGATCACCATGAGGCAGAGAGCGGGCTGATGTACTTCAGGACGAATAATGGAGGTGTTTTGGGGAGCAACTAGTGCCAGACTCCTGCGATGCCCAAGATCCATATTTAGCACCTAGAAGAGCCAACTGGACAGCCACCCTGATCTTTCGACTTCATTCAGCTCCTAGTGCTACAGTTTCTCCCTTTAACAGAGACAAGCAGGGATTGGAGCTGACTGGTATTGTAAAGCTCATTTATACAGCAGGGAAGAAAAAAGTGGCAGAAAGCCCTGAGACTTCTGTAGTGCAGACATTTTCCTAAGCTCAGTTTGGAAGCTTGCACCACTCTTAAAAGCAGCTGTCCTCCATAGTTCCAGGAATCGCACCTTCTCTATCCCTCCTTCCTTTCACTCATAGTCTGAAGTCTACCAGCTGCCTTATTTTTTCCCTCAGCCTTCAATGAACTGTGCACGTAATGATTAATACAGGGCTTGTTATATCTTATTACAAGCGCACAAGAATAGGCCTCACGTCAGCAGGGGCTGTTCTGCTAGAGTAAAAGTGAAGTAAATGATACCATATTTCTCAGCTCGCCCTCCCAACCAGAACTTCACTGGCAGCAGCTTCTTAAGGATTGGAAAAATGTCACTGCTCAGTGGCAGGACATGAGACGTTAAGGATACTCTGAGCCAATACAGCCTTTACTGAAAGGTCAGTACTTCTGAATGCACTGTAAAAGCAGAGGCCACTCACAGACCAGCACAGCAGCAGTGCAAAGTCAATAGCAGTGCTTGTGGGCCAACCCTGGTGAGACGTCCTGCGGCAAACAATGGCATTGTCAGTGGGTAATCCCCTGACAAAGAATGGCCACTGCTCGTGGCTAGTTCCGAGACTTAGAATGGCACTACCAGTAGGCAATTTTAATTAGTGAGTTGAGTGGGGATACTTTTTTTAAGCAGTAGGTATCTTGTTGGGAGATGTATGTTAGAGAGTATATATTGCCGGAGATAGAAGATTTTAGGTAGGGATTGGGATAGGTATATGTGGTCTGTGGTTGTGTGTTGTCTCATAGTTTGTTGTGTAGTGTGTTTTTACTAATGATTTTGTATCCTGCTCTGGGTGCTTTTCAGAAGGGGACAAGTAAAAAAAAACCCAAAAACAGACACTACCAATGGGCATTCCCATGTCTAATAGTGGCAATGCCTGGCCTAGCATAAAAGAGGCCTACCAGATTTTTTGCAGGGATAAGTATATAAGATTTGCTATACTGGGTCAGACCAAAGGTCCATCATGCCCAGTATCCTGTTTCCCACAGTGGCCAAGCCAGATCACAAGTACCTGGCAGATTCCACGCTGCTTATTCCAAGAGTAAGCAGTGGATTTCTGCAACTCTACCTTAATAATAGTTAATGGACTTTTCCTCCAGAAACTTGTCCAAACCTTTTTCTTAAATGCAGCTACACTAATAGCTTTCACTACATCCTCTGGCAATGAATTCCAGAGTTTAATAATGCATTGAGTAAAAAAAAAAATGTTCTCTTATTAGTTTTAAGTGTATTACCTAGTAACTTCATTGTGTGTCCCCTGGTCTTTGTACTTTCTGAAAGAATAAACAACTGATTAACATTTACTCGTTCCATTCCACTCATTATTTTATAGACCTCTATCATATCTCCCCTCAGTCATCTCTTCTCCAAACTGAAGAGTCCTAACCTCTTTAGACTTTCTTCATAGGGGAATTGTTCCATCCCCTTTTATCATCTTGGTCGTCCTTCTCTGTACTTTTTCTAATTCTGCTATATCTTTCTTGAGATGTGGTGACCACAACTGCACACAATACTCAAGATGAGAGCACACCATGGAGTGACACAGGCATTATGCTTTTGGCTAGACCCTCCGCAAATTCCAGTTCCAAAGGAGTAGGGATGGACCAGCACCAACCCTCCCACTCTCTCCTCAAAAGATCTTGTTTTAACTGCCCCTCTACCCACCCACCCCTAGGTTGGTTGTTCTAATATAGTCTACCTAACCACAATTGGAAACAGGATAAATTGGTAATTTAGTTGTTCCTTAGGTGTTATCCATCAGATAAATTTATCAAAATGAGGACTATCCAATGTAACCATTGTGGAGCATTTATTGTCAGGGAAGTCATCTGGAAACTTAGGGCTTGCCCAATTTGTGCACAACTCTCTTCCTTGAAAAAGGAGCTGACTGAGATTAAAGATCAATTAGCTTCAATTAAAGGTAATACACCCACATTGCATTACTCAGAAAATAATTCCCCAATATCACAGAAAAGCCAGGAGTCAAGAAAAGGAGATTCAGTAGGCTCAGGTAGGCCCCACAGTCACCCATTCTTGACAGATGGGCAGCCAAGAGGTACACCCCCCCACTCAAACAGGTCATTAAGAAATTCTTTACAATCCAGGATTACAGTGGGCTCTGGTAGAATTAGACCTGTGATGAGGAGACACACAATGTACCAAATGCAAAAAGAACAACAAGCCTTCTCTATATTAAAAACTGAAGAAGTTCTTGAGAAAAACATTGAAGTGTTACCAGCAAAGAGAGAGAAAATACAATGCATGCAGTATTTCAAGATCCATAACCAAAAGAAAAATCTAATTGAGATGAATAACTCTGTCAACAGTGGCACATCTACAAAAAGAAAGAGTGAAGTGAATAACAAATCTCAACTAATATCTTATAAGGAGTCCAGGAAAAGCAATAATCTTAAAGAGAGTACCTGGAAGGCTATGACCACAAATGCTCATAGTTTGGGAAATAAAATCCCAGATCTGCAGGCCCTAATGACTGAGGCAGAATTGGACATTGTTGCTATCACAGAAACATGGTTCACAGAATCTCATGAATGGGATACAACAATACCAGGCTACAACTTGTTAAGGAAGGACAGAGAGGATAGAAAAGGGGGAGGTGTGGCTCTTTATGTTAGAAACAACATCCAAGCATCTGAGCTACAAGGAAGTTGGGGTAAGGAAGAAGCTCTATGGCTCGACCTAAAAAAAGATGATGGAACGTCCATTTATATTGGAGTGGTTTACAGGCCTCCAAACCAAAAGGAAGAGCTGGACAGAGATCTGGTTGAAGACATCCATAAGATAGGTAAGAAGGGAGAAGTGGTGATCGTGGGTGACTTTAATATGCCAGATGTAGACTGGAAAATCCCATCTGCAGAAACTAAAAATAGTAGAGCGATAGTGGATGCCATGCAAGTATCTTTGTTCAAACAAATGGTGTTGGAACCCACGAGAGAAGGAGCTATACTCGACTTAGTGCTCACTAATGCAGATAATGTCTCAGATGTCCAGGTGGGCGCCCACCTCAGCAGTAGTGATCATCAAACGGTATGGTTTAATATCACTAAAAGAATAGGGAAAAGAACCACAAAGACCCGAGTTTTACAGTTCAAAAACACAGACTTCGAGGAAATGGGGAAGTACCTGGAGGAAGAACTTAAAGGATGGGAGAACGAGAGAGATGTGGATCAACAGTGGACCAATCTAAAAGGAGCAATCACCAAGGCAACTGCTCTATATGTTAGAAATGTAAAGAAAAGCAAAAGAAAATTGAAACCTATCTGGTTCTCAAAGGAGGTGGCTGACAAAATTAAAGCTAAAAGAATAGCATTCAAGAAATATAAAAGATCCCAAAGGAAGGAGCACAAAGAAGAATATTTGTATCAACTGAGGGAGACAAAGAAATTAATCAAGTTGGCAAAAAGTCAAGCAGAAGAGAGGATTGCCAAGGAGATAAAAAATGGTGACAAAACATTTTTCAGATACATCAGCGAAAAGAGAAAGGTCCAAAGTGGTATAGTGAAATTGAAAGGTGGTAATGATCAATGTGTGGAGAGAGACGAAGAAATGGCAGAAATATTAAACGAATACTTCAGCTCTGTGTTCACTAAAGAAGACCCTGGAGAAGGACCATCTCTACACAACAAGAAACTGGAGGGAAGTGGAATGGATGAAAATCCTTTTACAGTAGAAAATGTGTGGGAAGAGCTAAAGAACCTGAAAGTGGACAAAGCCATGGGGCCTGATGGGATTCATCCAAGGATATTGAGGGAGCTCAGAGATGTTCTGGCAGCTCCGCTGTGTGACCTGTTCAATAGATCCCTAGAAACGGGAGTGGTGCCGAGTGATTGGAGAAGAGTGGTGGTGGTCCCGCTTCACAAGAGTGGGAACAGGGAGGAAGCTGGCAACTACAGACCGGTTAGCCTCACTTCGGTGGTGGGAAAAGTAATGGAGTCACTGCTGAAAGAGAGAATAGTGAACTATCTACAGTCCGGAGAATTGATGGACCAGAGGCAACATGGATTCACCAGGGGAAGATCCTGTCAGACAAATCTGATTAACTTTTTTGACTGGGTAACCAAGGAATTGGATCGAGGAAGAGCGCTTGATATCATATACTTGGATTTCAGCAAAGCTTTTGATACGGTTCCGCACAGGAGACTGGTGAATAAAACGAGAAGCTTAGGAGTGAGGGCCGAGGTGGTGACCTGGATTGCAAATTGGCTGACGGACAGAAGACAATGTGTGATGGTAAATGGAACCTTCTCTGAAGAGAGAGCGGTTTTAAGTGGTGTACCGCAAGGATCGGTGTTGGGACCGGTCCTGTTCAATATCTTTGTGAGCGACATTGCGGACGGGATAGAAGGTAAGGTTTGTCTTTTTGCGGATGACACAAAGATCAGCAACAGAGTGGACACGCCGGAAGGAGTGGAGAGAATGAGACGGGATCTAAGGAAACTGGAAGAGTGGTCGAAGATATGGCAGCTCAGATTCAATGCCAAGAAGTGCAAAGTCATGCATATGGGGAGTGGAAATCCGAATGAACTGTATTCGATGGGGGGGGAAAAGCTGATGTGCACGGAGCAGGAGAGGGACCTTGGGGTGATAGTGTCTAATGATATGAAGTCTGCGAAACAATGCGACAAGGCGATAGCAAAAGCCAGACGAATGCTGGGCTGCATAGAGAGAGGAATATCGAGTAAGAAAAGGGAAGTGATTATTCCCTTGTACAGGTCCTTGGTGAGGCCTCACCTGGAGTACTGTGTTCAGTTCTGGAGACCGTATCTACAAAAAGACAAAGACAAGATGGAAGCGGTACAGAGAAGGGCGACCAAGAAGGTGGAGGATCTTCATCGCATGACGTACGAGGAGAGATTGAAGAATCTAAATATGTACACCCTGGAGGAAAGGAGGAGCAGAGGTGATATGATACAGACTTTCAGATACTTGAAAGGTTTTAATGATCCAAAGACAACGACAAACCTGTTCCATAGGAAAAAAATCAGCAGAACCAGGGGTCACGATTTGAAGCTCCAGGGAGGAAGATTCAGAACCAATGTCAGGAAGTATTTCTTCACGGAGAGGGTGGTGGACGCCTGGAATGCCCTTCCGGAGGATGTGGTGAAGACCAGAACTGTGAAGGACTTCAAAGGGGCGTGGGATAAACACTGTGGATCCATAAAGTCAAGAGGCCGCCAATGAAGAGTGGGAGACTCGCCAGAATGACGGCTACTGCCTGGAGACAATACCCTTATTCAATAAACATACACATGCTTACTGTGACTCCAACATCGCTCTAAGCTTCAACAGCAAGAGGAAATGTGGAAAAATGGATTTACACTCACAAAGAGGGGAGTAGCTGGCTTGTTACGGCGGTTACTACCCCAAACCAAATAAGCCTGATGCTTCACCTTCAATGCATATACAGCATAGTTCTCTGCTTCAACGGCAGGGGAGAAGAAAAAAGGGTTCGCACTCACAAAGTGGGGAGTAGCTGGCTTGTTACGGCGGTTACTACCCCAAACCAATTGTGTCCGATACTTCACTTTCGATGCATATCCAGCATGGCTCTCTGCTTCAACAGCATGGGAGAAGACTGATACATCACGCATTTCCAGCATAGCTCCCTGCTTCAACAGCAGGGGAGAAGAAAAACAACCAATAAGGACTGTATAACATAGTCTGGGTAAAACAAATAAGCATGGGTGTAGCTTGCTTATTGCGGCGGTTACTACCCCTACTACCCCTAACTAATCAAGCTAGATATTTCAATGGTGGGGGTGGAAGGGAAATAGAACCAAGAGCTAAGAGAAACAGATAAGTATGAGAGAAAAAAACGTGTGAAGCTTGCTGGGCAGACTGGATGGGCCGTTTGGTCTTCTTCTGCCGTCATTTCTATGTTTCTATGTTTCTATGTTTCTATGTAATAAGAACAACTGGAGTAAGGAATGTCAAACTCGTCCTGAAGGTCAGAGAAAGATAACAATTGCTCCCCATCATACAGATTACTTAAACAACTTAGATATGCCTCCTACCATTGCTTAGCCACATCGCTAAAGGAGTGGATCGTGAAAGCAGGGTTTTTCCAGAGAAGAGAGAAGGCAAAGGCCCCTGCCTGTTAAAATGTAACCCCTTGCAAACCGCCCTCCACGTCTTAACAGTACAAACTATAAAGGGGCAGTTGTGACAAGCTTTCCTGCCCCAGGCCGTAAGGGACCCCCAGAAAGAAGGGAGACTAGATCCGTGCCCTTCGCCAGATGTCTCGAAAGGGCAAGTTATAGCGTGGAAAAATCCCGATATATCCATACAAACATGCCAGATAGACGGGCTGCCCAAAAATAGGCCTATAGGTCCGCAAAAGCCATCCCACCTCGCTCCTTAGCTCTACACAGGATGCGGAGACTGACCTTGGCAACCTTCCCCTCCCACAGGAATTCTAAAAGTGTACTATTAAGAGAGGAAAAACAACCAGTAGGGAGAAAACATGGAATATGCTGAAACAAATAAAATAATCGAGGCAAAATGTTCATTTTAATCGTATTAATCCTACCACCCCAGGAGAGATAACGACCCTTCGAATCCTGTAAATCTTGCTTAATCCTAGTTACAACTGGGGCATAATTCAATCTGTAAAAGTCACCCGAATTACTAAACATTAATTCCCAAGTATTTAAAGGAAGTCACCACACGCCTAAAGGGGGCAAAACAATCTGGAAGCCCTCTAGACCCACCGGGACCTGTCAGAAAAACCACGGATTTATGATAGTTAACCTTGTACCCCACCACCTCCCCAAAAGCTGCCAACTCAGCCAGTAATATTTAGTCCTCTTTTTCCAGATTAGATAAAAAACAAAAGAACGTCATCAGCATAGAGCGAAATCAGTTGCCACCACTCACCCGTTTGAAAACCCAGTAAGTCCGGATGTGTCCTCAAGCATGCAGCAAGGGTCTCAATTACCAGATCAAATAATGGCGACAGCAGGCAGCCCTGCTGAGTACCCTTCCCAATTGGGAAACAGCTAGAAAGGAAACCATTGGTGAGAATTTTAGCCTTCGGGCTATTATATAAAGCACAAATCCACCCCAGGAACTGAGCAGGAAAACAGAGTTTCTCCAACACCACGAAAAGAAAAGGCCAGTAAAGCTGGTCAGAGGTCTTCTCGGCGTCAAGACTGATTACCAAGCCTGGAATCTTATCCTTCTTGGCCAACACAAGGATATCAATCAACTGGCGTGTGTGGTTCACAGATGAGCAGCCCGAAATAAACCTGAATTGGGTGGCACCGACCAGGGTCCCATGCAGCTAGCGAGCTGAATCTGTAATGCCTTAGCTAAGATTTTTACATCCGCGTTCAATAATGAGATTGGGTGATAGGCCTTTGGCTCATATTTATCCTGCCCTGGTTTGTGGAGAAAAACGATGGTGGTGTCAAACAGATTACCGGTATGTTCCGGATAAGTCTGCAATTCATGAAAAAGACTGGCAAGCAGATTCACCAAATCAGGTAAGAAATGCTTGTAAAACTCCACTTGGTACCCATCGGGACCTGGAGCTTTCTTCCCAGGAAGACTAGTAATAGCAGACTGTATTTCCAGTATCAAAAGAGGCGCCGATAGTCTCTCCCTCTGGGACGCGGATAGGGTTGGCATCTGAATCCTAGCTAAATAAATTTGGATTGCCCCCACAGAGACTAGGCTCTTCACGGGATATAGCTGCTGGAAAAAATCTCGAAATCTATTATTGATCTCCCTGGTGATGTGAACCAGAGAGCCATCCACCCTCTGCATGCCCGAGATCAGCGTCTTTTGAGACCTACGGCGCAACAATTGAGCGAGCAGGGGTCCTTTTTTATTACCAAATTCATAAACACGCTGCTTGGAATAGCAAAAGACCTGTTTCATGTCCTCCAACTGTAATTCCCTTAAAGGTTCCCTACACTTCTCTAGAGCCCGATATGTGCGAAAAGACCCAGTACACTTATGCACCATTTCTAAGTGCCCAATCTTAGTCTCCAAAGAACGCTCACGCCTGAGTTTGTCTTTTTTCCGATGAGAAGCGAAACTGATTATCCTCCCATGCAATACTGTTTTTAGGGTTTCCCACAATAAGACCAGAGAATGTTCTCCAGAATTATGAATCTCAAAAAATTCCTTCAGTGTTTTCTGAAGCATTTCACAAAAAGAATGATTATGTAACAGGGAAACATTAAACCGCTAGCTCTTCCCAGCCCCAGGGTCCATCCCGAGGTAAAGAGGTAACACAACAGGGTTGTGATCAGAAATAAGTGCAGGCCCTATATCCACTTGACCTAGCTGTGGCAAAAAGGAATGCAAACACAAAAATAAATCAATCCAATGGTAAGAATGAAAATGAGGGGAATAGCAAGTGTAATTCATTCCAGTTGGGTTTTGCTCCCTTCAAATGTCCACCAACCCCATACATGTCATCAAGGTCCACAGAGCCTCCACCTCCCATCCCAAACCGGCCACTCGAAGATCTGTCAAGCTTAGAATCTAACCCCACATTCCAATCAGCTCCCATAATAAAAGGAGAAGACAAAAAGTTCTCCACTACCCCACACAACTGAGTGTAAAAAGCCCTCTGACTGACATTAGAAACATAAACATTGACTAGCACAAAGGATACCCTGTTTAGCACACATTCCAGAAGAACATAACGCCCTTCATTGTCCTTCTGTACCTTATTCACCGTGAGGGGAAGTGACTTATGGATCAAGACACACATTTCTCTCGTTTTAGAATTATAAGAGGAATATTCAACTCTTCCCACCCAGTCCCTAACCAGCTTGGCATGTTCCACACCTCATAAATGGGTTTCCTGAAGGAAGACCACCTGCGCCTTCTTTTTTTTTAAGTTAAGACAGGATTCTCCTGCATTTGACTGGGGACCCAGTACCCTGGACATTAAGAGTAAGAACATCAATCGGGGCCATAGCCTTGATTAAAAAAGGCAAAAACCATCCAAATTAGTGTGAGAAGATAAAAAAGCATGTAGTGTAGAACCGACCGTAGTTTATAACCATTAGCTCCTCTAAACATAACCCCCCTCCCCACCCCCTCTCCCCAACCCCCCATAATCCCCATCCCTGAGCCTGAAAAAAATTGCCCACAGGATGACCCCAAACGATGCCCTCTGTATCCTTAAAACCCACCCAGAAAAGTGAGAGTAAATAGGGGAACACCTGGGATCCACCCTCCTTTTCTAACACCCAACAAATCCACACCCGCCCATCCCCAAAGCACCACAAGAGAAACTCTCCCACCAAGGAGACTCCTAAACCCCAAAAATACATAATTGTTCTCAGTCCATTTCTTGATTGAAATCGTCGAGGAGCCTGCAGCCAGTCATTATCAGTAACATATCGGCACGATCTGCAATAGTCCTTTGTCGAATTAATAAAGAGATGAGAAGTACTGCCGAATGGAAGCAGATCACCACACGGGAAACAGCCCCTGGTAATGCAAGGCCCAGACAGACAATAAATCTGAAATGAGCTGAGAAAGGAAAAAAACACCAAAAAGAACCCCCACCTCAGAGAAATCTGTAATAACCCAGTCTCCAATTCACCCAAATATAACCCCCAGCCCACCTCCCTGCCCCTCAGGATGAAATACCATAGCAAACAGTGCTATAAAGCAAAACGGCTCAGCATTTTTTTTGTTCCCTCAGAAGAACAAAAGCCAAGAAACAGGCCAGGACTCCTCACCAATGCTAACCCTCATTATAAGCGAAAAACAGAAAAAAGTATATCAAGCTCCAAACTGTTCAGGAGGCGCCATCCGGTGCAACAGCTATGTCTCGCTGAAGTTTCTGAAGCGGCGCTCACACATCCTGCAGAGTGTAACGCCTCAGATTTGTCGTCATGGAGTACTCTAAGCCTTGCCAGGTAGAGCATGGTGTAGGTCAGGCCCAAATTACGTAGATCACGCTTAACATCTAGGAATGTGGCTCGATACCACTGCACCTCTGCCGAATAGTCTTGAACGATGAATATACGGTGACCGTGAAATTTGATTTTTCATTTTCCTACTGGTGTCTAGAAGACGACTCTTACCTTGAAAATTATGCACCCGTACGATCACTGCACAAGGGCGGTCATTCTCTTTTGGAGCAGATGCCAGTGCTCTATGAGCGTGATCCAGCTTCAATTTGCCTCCATCAAAGCCAACATTTAGCTCTGTAGGTAGCCACTGAAAAAAAGCCCACAGGGTCAGTCCCCTCAGTCCACTCTGGTACTCCTATTATACGCAAATTATTGCGCCTGCTCCTATTTTTGAGATTGTCTTGTTTCTCAACCACCTGTTTATGTACTCTCTCACACCTCTAATCGCTGGCATGCGATAGTAAGCAACATTTCCAGCTCTTCCACATGTTCTGTGAGGAAGTCCAATCGGGCAGTTGTCGCGCCCACTGTGAATACTACCTGCAATACCTTGTCCACCACAGATTCCAACTTAGCCTCTAAACTAGAGTGGGGTTTATCACCAAGCTGACTAATGGCAGACCTGACCGCCTCTGCAATATCGGCGGGGAACAGGCCGCCCGCCATGCTGTCTTCATCAGAGACGGGTTCCTCATTACAGGCCACCAGCTCCACTGCGTTTTTCCAACAGGTTTGATTTGCGTGGACCGTCTGGTTTACCCACAACATGGGCAGAGACTTTTTAGCATCCTTATCTGCCATAATATTTCGAGGTCGGACCAAAATTGACAAAGATCTGAGCTTTAAAATAAGATCGGGGCAGGGAGCATGGGAGATCAGCAACTGTTCAGCGCCATGGCATCACATGATCCCTCTACCTCCACCTTTCACAGCATTTCAAATCATCACAAGGGCCAGACATGACCTCCTCTCCCTCCCCTGGCTCTCTCAATGGCTTGAAATATCCTATATGGCCCTTCCTTTGAAAAGTTTGGGGATCCCTGGTTTAGGTGGTGTAGGTGGCAAGTGAGATGAGCAGTGTTTGGCTGTGGAGGTGTATGGGGAGAGGTTGTAGGAACATGCAAGTGTTTGGTGGTATGGGTGTAAAATGTCAATGGGGTATGTTGCAGGGTATGCGGGCTGCATGAGAGTGAATGAGTTCTTGGGGGAGTTGGAGTGTATGCATGGGAGGCAGATGAGTGGAGCTGTGTGGCGGGGGTATATGTGGGGTTTGGATGTGCGTGTGTGTGTTGGTGCATGGGTCTGGGGAGTGGGGATATGTATGAGTATGCATATGTGTGGTGTGTGTGAATGGGAGTGTGGGGTTGTTGTGGGTGTGGAGGCATAGGAGTATGTGGATTGTGTGGGAGTTTTGCATGTGTGTGTGTGGGGGGGGGGGGGGGAGGTTTCTTTGAAAGTGCCTTTTGGAACATCCTTTGCCAGCTGCTTCAGATATTTTCGCTGTGTCTGCCTCTCTCTTCCTGTGTTGCTTTATGCCAAAGTGCAGGAAGGGTGGGGTGGGGTAGGGTAAGCACTGTGCTGTGTTAAATCCAGCACTGCTCAGCATTCTGCAGCCTGTTTTTTGGGTTGTTTTTTTTAATGGGGAGGGGGGGGCCTTCAGTTCTCCAAAAATACAGGCTCTGGTTTTCAAACTCATCCAAGATATTTACATTTTCTTTCTGCGTTCCAAATTTGGTAAATTTATGACCCTTTTTTAGAGAGTTATTGTGCCTATGGATGGAAAGAATAGATATGATGCAAAGTTAGAATATCCAGATCAGTTATCAAAGTGTTTCCGAGGGCAGATATTGTGTTCTCGTTTTGTGATGGATTACTTCAGCTCATGCTTAACTTCAGCAAGATCTTTTCATTACAGAAAGAACAAGGCTTTGTTTTAAGGGCCTGCCATGCTGGCTCCATCTGGCCCAGTGTCAAGTGGTGAGCAGGACATATATTAGAAACAGATCCCCATCAGTCCTGGGGTGACATCCCTACTGTTACTTATCTAATTACTTGTACTATTCACTAGCCCAAAATTCTGTAGCATTGATTTCCACAAGTTAAACATGCACACCTTGATTAAGTTATTTTTAGCTTAATGTTTATAAAAATGTCATGATGCAACAGTATACATTTGAAGGTTACATAACACAGAAATAGCAGTTATAACAACAAAAAATGCAATTGTACTAACATGTACATCCTGTGCATTCAGCTGATGTCCCAAGGCAATCCTCCTAATATCAGTTTGATGTGGCTTCTATAGGTACAAAGCCTATGAAAGCATGAGGCAATCCCATTGTATCCCCTAGTCTCTCCAATGAAAATTCTCCCCTCCCTGCAGAAAATAAATACAAATGCTGAGAAGGCTTAGATTGATAAACGTCCAGTTAAATGACATTCATCATCAGTCTGGTACCTAAGAGGGTTACAAGTGTCTATGGTGGGCTTATCCAGAGGGAAGCCCTGTTAGTTTGTAGAAGCTAAAATGACACTGGAGCTGGTAGCATCTTCTGGTATACAAGGTGCCACCTCCCTCTATTGTCTTCTGTGTAGGTCAGAAAGAGAATAGGTGTGGTCTTTATCAAGTCCACCCAATGTTGTTTTCCCCGTTGCCACGATAACCCAACATATTTTAACCAATCCTCCCTAATGGGAGCATGACATCACTGCCTTCAGTAAATATGAGAGCAGGTCCTAGCATGACAAGGCACTGATACCTAGAGTCTTTGGTTCTATTGTAAACCTGCAGTTTCTTGGGTGCCCACTTGTTTTTGTATTATGAGACACAATGAATAGTAATTCCTGATTCACTTTCTCCATACGTGATGTATATTTTATATATTGTATTTGTCAGTGGTGACCAGGTAAACTAAGGGAAGGAAATGGAGGAAAGTGTCTGGCAAGTACTCAACCAAATGTCAGAAAAGTCAGTTTGGTTGGTGAAGGGGTGGTGGATACATGGAATGCCCTCCCAGGGTACGTAATGGAGGCTAAAATACTAAGTTTAAGATGACATGGGATATGCAGAGACAGCTGTGATTCATTCATTAGGCAGAATGAGATGGCTCCCTCAGGTGGCAAAACTTTGGTACAGCAAACAGTGCCCCCGCAAAACAATCCTGCGACAGCCGCCTCATCTTGTGACAAAACGTGTTTAATGACATGTCCATGGGTTTTCCACATCCCATGGGCAGGAATCAACAAACTGCGGTGGATTGTTCTATTTTCCTAATAGATGGTGTATTGATGTTTTAGGGCCTGGTGTAATATTTGCTTTTCAAAGGTAGGCATGTTATTGTTTGAATGCTAATTTTTAATAATGTGTGGTGAGGGCCAAAGGGTGGGGAAGGTGGGGACACAAGGCTGTAAGGTTCGCCTAGGGTGAATGTTAGGAATTATTAGGAAGGGAATGGAAAATAAAATGATGGATATCATAATGCCTCTGTATCGCTCCATAGTGAGACTATACCTTGAATATTGTGTGCAATTCTGGTCACCGCATATCAAAAAAGATATAGTTGCGCTGGAAAAGGTACAGAGAAGGGTGATCAAAATGATAAAGGGGATGGAACTGCTCCCCTGTGAGGAAAGGCTGAAGAGGTTACGGCTGTTCAGTTTGGAGAAGAGACGACTGGGGGGGGGGGGGGGGGAATATGATAGAAGTCTACAAAATCATGAAAGGACTTGAACAATGTAAATCGATTATTTACTCTCTCAGATAATAGAAGGACCATGGGGTACTCTATGAAGTTAGCAAGTAGCTCATTTAAAACATATCGAAGAAAATTAGTTTTCACTCAGCACATAGTTAAGCTCTGGAATTCATTGCCAGGGGATGTGGTTTCAGCAGTTAGTGTAACTGGGTTTAAAAAAGGTTTGGATAGTTCTTAGAGGTTAAATCCATAAACTGCTATTACGGTAATTAATAAGCAATAGTAGCTTGTGATCTATCTAATGTTTTGGTACTTGCCAGGTTCTTGTGGCCTGGTTTGGCCTCTGTTGGAAACAGGATACTGGGCTTGATGGACCCTTGGTCTTACCCAGAATGGCATTTCTTATGTTCTTATGTTATGTTCTTATGTAATATCCTTGCACCAGCCTAGAGAGAGTGCGCTACACACATACTTCCACCATTCTCACTTCTCCAAGGGGCAAATGCTGCAGAAAGGTGGGAGATGAGTCGTAGGGTTTCTGGGAGTGTGATAAGGTTGCTGGCCTCCTAGAAATATTATCACTGATAATATTTCTTATCTGCCATTCCTCTTGGAACTCTGACCCTTGCATTGCAAATCAGCAAAAGGGTCAAATTCTAAGGGGACCTTCCTTGGCCCTCATAATGATTTGACTTATGCCTTGTGTTGGATGGGGGAAGGAGTGCCAGTAGATTGCCTTGAGCTGACCCTTGGGTAGATCCACATACAAGATCCCCTTTACTTCCCTCACACACTCACCTCTTTCATGTCTAATTACAAATCATTTTAATAGCCAGCAATACTAGCAAGGTTGTTGCTCAGTCTACTAATACCCCTTTGTAGCCATGCAAAGGAGGAGCACAAAACATATTGCCCTGGATAGGGAGACATCTTGAATGTGGTCAGCTGAGATGTATCGATGGCAGTATGGATGGAATAACTGGGCAGACTGGTGGGTTCTTGGTCTTTTTCGGCTGTCATCTACCATGTTGCAGTGTAAAGGAAATAAAAACCAGGGAGGAAGCTTTGTTTTCTCAGCTCTGAAGAGCAAAACCCAAAAGTGGGCTACTGATGTTTCTTGAAGTAAAAGAGCAAATATTAAAAAGCCAAAGAATTGACAAAGCTTTATTTCTGTAGAATCAACAACAGCAGCAGCAGCAGAATCAGCACCAGCAAGCGGCAGCTCAGCAGCAGCAGCAGAGCAGCAGCCAGACCAATGGGACCGCGGGAGGCGGGGGCACCGCAGCTGCTCTCCAGCACAGCCAAGACTCTGGCCTCAATCAGGGCCCTCCCAATAAGAAACCCCGCCTTGGACCATCGGGCACTAACTCAGGCGGGCCTGTCATGCCCTCGGATTATCAGGTACTGATCCAGCTTACTGAGCATGTTTCTCTTTTGCAGTGAGCTGGAAATTCCTCTGGCTCCCTTGAGATGGGAGCCGTGACCAGGTGATCAAATATCGTGACACATAAATATTGCATGAAAGGGATTTTCCTGGATCCTACTGTAGCAGTGATGAAGAAGCAGTAGATTAATATTTACCCTTCAGCCCCATCTTTAACTAGTCACACTAAACGCTTGTTTCATTCACTTCACTTGTAATCTGAAATTCACATCGGAGCAACACTGATCTATAAAGATGACTAGACATAACAGCCAGACAATGATTGGTGCCTTCATGTCAGAGCAACATTTCTCTATAATAAGATGACTAGACATAACAGCTAGCACAAGAAGTATTACCTTTATGTCAGAGTAACGCTGATCTATAAAAAGAAGAGTAGACATAATGGTCAGCACAACAATTGGTACCATCATGTCAGAGCAACATTGATCTATAAAAAGATGACTAGACATAAAGGCAGCAAAATGAGTGGTGCCTTCATGACAGGGCGACCAAAATGATAAAGGGAATGGAACAGCTCCCCTATGAGGAAAGACTAAAGAGGTTAGGACTTTTCAGCTTGGAGAAGAGACGGCTGAGGGGGGATGTGATAGAGATGTTTAAATCATGAGAATTCTAGAACGGGTAAATGTGAATCGGATATTAAGTCTTTCAAATAGTAGAAAGACTAGGGGGCACTCCATGAAGTTAGCATGTGGCACATTTAAAACTAATCGGAGAAAGTTCTTCTTCACTCAACGTACAATTAAACTCTGGAATTTGTTGCCAGAGGATGTGGTTAGTGCAGTTAGTATAGTTGTGTTTAAGAAAGGATTGGATAAGTTCTTGGAGAAGTCCATTACCTGCTATTAATTAAGTTGACTTAGAAAATAGCCACTGCTATTACTAGCAACGGTAACATGAAATAGACTTAGTTTTTGGGTACTTGCCAGGTTCTTATGGCCTGGATTGGCCACTGTTGGAAACAGGATGCTGGGCTTGATGGACCCCTGGTCTGATCCAGTATGGCATGTTCTTATGTTCTTATAAAAAGATGACTAGACATAATGGCCAATACAACGAGTGGTACCTTCATGTCAGAGCAATCTTGATGTATAAAAAGATGAATAGACTTAATGGCCAGCACAACAATTGGTACCTTCATATCAGAGCAATCTTGATATATAAAAAGATGACTAGACTTAATGGCCAGCACAACATGTATTACCTTCATGTCAGACCAACGTTGATCTATAAAAAGATGATTAGACATAAAGGCAGAACAACGAGTGGTACCTTCATGATGGAGCAATGTTGATCTATAAAAAGATGACTAGATATAATGGCCAGCACAATGAGTGGTACCTTCATGTCAGAGCAATGTTGATCTATAAAAAGATGACTAGACATAACAGCCCAATAGTACAGTGGAATATAGCAGTATAATTAACAGGATCAGGATAAGTATTATTAAATGTACATGCATGTTTTGATTCACAATTTCTTAAATATTTGTATACAAGTAGTAAATGCAACTTACATCATAAACAAATCAATGCTTTCATGACAAGTGAAAAAGGATGAGTTAATATAACCTTCAGTTACACTGATAGCACCAACCGGGTACATATGGAGGGAGTTATAATCATAACACACCAAAAAAGCTTGGATTGTGAAATCAATTCAAGTATTCAAAGAACAATCATGCTTTTAATATAGCCAAACAGTCAATACTTAGTATCTTGTTGTGAGCCATAAGCTCTTCCCAGTCTATTGAAGATGAATGTACAATCTCTCCTTGACCTTTGCATTAACTAGAGGTAAGTGTGAAGACAGTCCTTGTATTTCCAAAATGATGGTTCATCCCATAGATCACTCACTATACTTCACACTGATGAATCCTCCCCCAACATGGGCCATGTTTCACCAGACGGCTTTTTCACGATGGCATATACAGACATACGTGGAAGACATTTACACGAATCACATGCACAATGCTCTTTGACAGTAAAAGAACAGAAAACCAAGAATCCTGAAACAAAAATGAAAATAACATGAGAGCCGAGCATATGAGTGTTAATAAAATAAGCTTCTAAATTTATGGCAGCACATGTCAGCTCATTATTAGTAAACTAGAGTCTTTATAAATTAGTAGACATCTTGATGAGATAGTTCACATTTTGAACCCATGGTCTTGGAAGCTAGATGGCCTTGTGTTATAATGAGCTGACATGTGCTGCCATAAACTTAGAAGCTTATTTTATTAACAATCATATGCTCGGCTCTCATGTTATTTTCATTTTTGCTTCATAATTCTTGATTTTCTGTTTTTTCACTGTCAAAGAGCATTGTGCATGTGGTTAGTGTAAATGTCTTCCACGTATGTCTGTATATGCCATCGTGAGAAAGCCGTCTGGTGAAACATGGCCCATGTCAGGGGAGGATTCATCAGTGTTAAGTATAGTGAATGATCTATGGGATGAACCAGCATTATGGAAATATAAGGACTGTCTTCACACTTACCTCTAGTTAATATGAAGATTAAGGAAAGATTGTACATTCATCTTCAGCCGACTGGGAGGAGCTTATGGCTCACGACAAGATACTAAGTATTGACTGGCTATATTAAATGCACAGTTCTTTGCATACTTTTGTTCTTTAAATACCTGAATTGATTTCACATCACAAATTTTTGTGGTGTGTTAGAATGATAATTGTCTTGCCATATGTACCTGGTTGGTGCTGTCCAAGTGGCTGGAGGTTGTATGAACTCATCCTTTTTCACTTGCCATGAGAGCATTGATTTGTTTATGATGTAAAGGTAATGTATTAATTGTATGCAAATGGATCCTAGAATTCTTGTACATTTAGACATCACAACCAGCATAACGAGTGGTACAGACTACTAGACAAATACACAGAATATTGATTTTGTACAAATCCACAATATTTTCCACTCCCAAAATAAAGCAGATATCACATAGGGATAGACTTCATGTACCTTTCCTGTTCCTGATTGCTTTAGAATCACATTATTTAGGACTGAGCATATGGCGGTTTACACAACATTACTGACTTTCTATAGCCCTTGCTTTTCACTTCCGAGAGTTGGTTGATACATTTTGTAGTGGCTCATGTTGAAAAGCCTCTTCAGTGCTAAGAGACAGTTTGTGAAAAAGCCAGGCTGCAGCTGGGGCGTCCCTGATGGCTAATAATCTGGCGTTGTAGTCTAAACTCGTCAGCCCGACTGCAATAACATGGAGGTGGGGTTGTGAAAAACAGAACTGGGACCTTGGGAGGCTGGCAAATACGTGCATGAGTTACAGCAGTTTTCAAAGGGAACGTACATGCTTGCGTTGGCTTTGAATGTTATCCCACCAAAGTATTCTCATAAGTTACAGTGACTGTTCAGAATTTGTCTAACCCCCATATAAGCATACGTACAGTCTTTTTAAAATTGTAAAATGTGCGTGTAAGTGAAAACTCGCCCTGGCTGTGCCCTCAGGAACACTTCTGCATAGTCTGGGTAAACTTACACAAGGGAATGAATTAAAAGGTGCCCTCCCGTAATAATCATGAGCTTCTCTCCTATTCTCTGCCCTTGAGCTGGGTGATTGATCCACAGACAGGGTGCATTAGATGCTGACCACGGATAGCATCTTAGAAAATCAGGATAAAAATGACATCCGGTAGATTTAGCTGAACTGCACTGGCCTGTTTCACTACGAGAAATGAAACCCTGTGGGAGTCAGGGACATGTGAAAAGTGTGAGCAAGGGGGAGTCACTGGATGCTCCACGGAAATGTGTATGAAATTCGCTGAATGATCCAAGTGTTGTTTGGGTGGGGGGCACAGACAGACACAAACATACACAGATATATGCGATCTTATGAAGTTAGTCCCCCTAGGGGAAATTAGGCTTCAAAACATCGAAGGTGGTGGATGCATGGGCGGACAGTCCTAACTGTTAATCAAAAGGCTGGGACCAGTCCAACGCAGCCCAACCTGAACCGAGCTGCCTTTGCTTTCAAAGATTTTAGTCTTGGTTTGGTGCCGACGCAAGCCCTGCTGACTGTGCACACAGGTGGTATCAGTCTGAACCTCTTGGCAGCGTCACAATTCCTCCCTCCCTCCCCCCCCCCCCCCCCCATCACGCTGGAGCACCCTAATTCCTGACGTTCACGCCTACTATCCCAGGTTTTTCCAACAGTTATATTTAGCATCCCCAGTAACAGGATCCTGCCGCTGATATTTTTAGGTCTTTTTTCCATCTAGAACTGAACATTTATCTGTCAGCAGTGTTGCCTAGCTTTTTATTATCTGCAGCCCATCTGTTTTTCATCATTTTGACTCTTTTTTTTTTTTTTTTTTTTCAAATGCTGGTGCATTCTCTGTATTAACGCGGCAGTGCCATATACAAACGAAACATGTTGTGACACTACCCTCACTCACTTTTGGGGGTCATTTTTGAAACCATTTCGGTGCATAAGACAGAGGGTTATGCGCGTAACTGGCTCCTCCTAAAGCCGTGCAGGGTTTGCACGCGCCTGCATTCCAAGGCATGGGGGAAGGGAGGAGTCAGATCCTGCAGAAAGCAGGTGTAACTTTATGTGGGTGAGTTTGCGCAGGTTACATCTGATCATCTTCAGTTTGCGGTGAAAACTGGCAGAGCGTGTACAGTTTGGCAAGGCGGGTTCTTATAAACTGACTTTCTTTCCGAATTTTGTAAATGCGTTCTATTTTTCTTTCAGTTTCTGTTCATTATTCTTTTGGGATTGAGGTTGAGCCATATCTCCTCCTCCTTCTCTGTGTTCACTTAGTGGGAACCTCTGTGGGAGGAGGAGTTACAAACTGGGATAATCGGGGGGGGGGGGGGGTAGCTTTGGTCACATTTAAAAAGGATCCTCCTAGTTATTGCATACTTTTCTGTTAATGCCGTTGGACGTGGAATTGAGAGAAAATGGTTGGTTTTCTGAGGCCGAAAGGCACGATAAAGCCATTAGCTCTGGGGAAAGGAACCCTTTTCTTGTTGAGGGGATATCAGGAGGCAGACGTCAGGACTGTAAGGAATCAGGGCTCCGTTCATTCTGATGCAGGTGGTTTCAGATTCTGCTGCCGGGCGCATTGCTAGAGCTGGGCATCACATGTCCTCATCCAGCTTGCTCTTTTCAAAATCCTGCTATTTAATGTCCCAGTTACAAATCACCTCCTTTCTGTTGACAGCTCTGACTTGGGAACTGTTCCACCATCTTTCCGAGTGTCTTATGTGGGAATAGCCAGGTTTAAATATGCCAGCGCTAGGACAGAACATGTGGTTCCTGTGTTCCTTGGTGCTTGGCCAACAGATAATAAAACACAAAAACGCAATACAAATTAAAATGTAGGTTACTTTCGTAAGACGAGAGACAATTATTTGTTGTACCCTCTGAAAGGCTTGACAAGAATTATTATGGTGCTTCGTTAAGCAATTGTTAGGGGCACAATTTTCAAAAACATTTATGTGGATAAATTGGCAGATCTGAAAACAGCCCCCACTCCCCTCACAGAGCGGCGAAAATATCTGTGCAGGATTAACAACACACACATTGTAACCCACATTATAAAGACTGCGTGGGGTTCACATCACACACACTGTTGTTCACATTACAAAGTCTTTGCGGGATTCACAATGCACGCACTCTTATCCACATTGGAAAGTCTGTGTGGGGTTCACATCGCATGCTCTGTTATCCATTTTACAAAGTCTGCACGGGGTTCACAGCGTACGCACAATTATCCGCACTACAATGTCTTTGCGGGATTCACAATGCACGCACTCTTATCCACATTGGAAAGTCTGTGAGAAGTTCACTGTGCACACACTTATTCATATTGGAAAGTCTGTGCGGGGTTCACAATGCGCTCACTCTTATCCCCATTGGAAAGTCTGTGCAGGGTTCACAATGCGCTCACTCTTATCCCCATTGGAAAGTCTGTGCAGGGTTCACAATGCACTCACTCTTATCCCCATTGGAAAGTCTGTGTGAGATTCACAATGCGCTCATTCTTATCCTCATTGGAAAGTCTGTGCGGGGTTCACAATGCGCTCACTCTTATCCCCATTGGAAAGTCTGTGCGGGGTTCACAATGCGCTCACTCTTATCCTCATTGGAAAGTCTGTGCGGGGGTCACAATGCGCTCACTCTTATCCTCATTGGAAAGTCTGTGCGGGGTTCACATTGCGCTCACTCTTATCCTCATTGGAAAGTCTGTGCGGGGTTCACAATGCGCTCACTCTTATCCCCATTGGAAAGTCTGTGCGGGGGTCACAATGCGCTCACTCTTATCCTCATTGGAAAGTCTGTGTGGGGTTCACAATGCGCTCACTCTTATCCCCATTGGAAAGTCTGTGCGGGGTTCACAATGCGCTCACTCTTATCCTCATTGGAAAGTCTGTGCGGGGGTCACAATGCGCTCACTCTTATCCTCATTGGAAAGTCTGTGCGGGGTTCACAATGCGCTCACTCTTATCCCCATTGGAAAGTCTGTGCAGGGTTCACAATGCGCTCACTCTTATCCCCATTGGAAAGTCTGTGCGGGGTTCACAATGCGCTCACTCTTATCCTCTTTGGAAAGTCTGTGCGGGGGTCACAATGCGCTCACTCTTATCCTCATTGGAAAGTCTGTGCGGGGTTCACAATGCACTCACTCATATCCCCATATCCTCATTGGAAAGTCTGTGCGGGGTTCACAATGCGCTCACTCTTATCCTCATTGGAAAGTCTGTGCGGGGGTTACAATGCGCTCACTCTTATCCTCATTGGAAAGTCTGTGCGGGGGTCACAATGCGCTCACTCTTATCCTCATTGGAAAGTCTGTGCGGGGGTCACAATGCGCTCACTCTTATCCCCATTGGAAAGTCTGTGCGGGGTTCACAATGCGCTCACTCTTATCCCCATTGGAAAGTCTGTGCGGGGTTCACAATGCGCGCGCCGGTAGGCCTCTTTGAATGTAGGCATACCGGCGCGCAGGGCCCTGCTCGCCTAAATCCGCCCGGTTTTGGGCGGATTTAGGCGAGCAGGGCTCTGAAAATCCGCCCCTTTGTATAGCCGGCGCGCGCTGAGCCGCGCAGCCTACCCCCGTTCCCTCCAAGGCCGCTCCGAAATCGGAGCGGCCTCGGAGGGAATCCTCTAACGCCCTCCCCTCACCATCCCCTCCCTTCCTCTACCTAACCCACCCGCCCGGCCCTGTCTACACCCCCCCTTACCTTTCTCCGGGGATTTACGCCTCCCGGAGGGAGAAGTAAATCCCCGCGCGCCAGCGGGCCTGCTGCGCGCCGGGACGCGACCTGGGGGCGGGTACGGAGGGCGCGGCCACGCCCCCGGACCGCCCCGGGCCGTAGCCACGCCCCCGTACCCGCCCCCGTACCCGCCCCCGAAACGCCGCGACGGCCGGGCCCGCCCCCGACTCGCCCCCCTCCGAAAACCCCGGGACTTACGCGAGTCCCGGGGTCTGCGCGCGCCGGTAGGCCTCTTTGAGGGTCTGATTTTAAAAAGCATTTACATGCGTAAAACTGGGTTTTACGCATGTAAATGCACTTTACTCGAGTAAGTGGGCTTTTGAAAATTGCTACAATATATGCCATTGAATCGTCCATAGGATTTACTCGCATAAGTGCACTTTACATGAGTAAATGGCTTTTGAAAATTGCTACAATAGTAGTTACATTTATGCATGTAACTCCTTTGAAAATTACCCCCTGAATGTAGGCATACCGGCGCGCAGGGCCCTGCTCGCCTAAATCCGCTCGGTTTGGGGCGGATTTAGGCGAGCAGGGCTCTGAAAATCCGCCCCAATGCGCTCACTCTTATCCCCATTGGAAAGTCTGTGCGGGGTTCACAATGCGCTCACTCTTATCCTCATTGGAAAGTCTGTGCAGGGTTCACAATGCGCTCACTCTTATCCCCATTGGAAAGTCTGTGCGGGGGTCACAATGCGCTCACTCTTATCCCCATTGGAAAGTCTGTCCGGGGTTCACAATGCGCTCATTCTTATCCCCATTGGAAAGTCTGCGTGGGATTCACAATGCGCTCACTCTTATCCCCATTGGAAAGTATGTGCGGGGTTCACAATGCGCTCACTCTTATCCCCATTGGAAAGTCTGCGTGGGATTCACAATGCGCTCACTCTTATCCCCATTGGAAAGTCTGTGTGGGGTTCACAATGCGCTCACTCTTATCCCCATTGGAAAGTCTGCGTGGGATTCACAATGCGCTCACTCTTATCCCCATTGAAAAGTATGTGCGGGGTTCACAATGCGCTCACTCTTATCCCCATTGGAAAGTCTGCGTGGGATTCACAATGCGCTCACTCTTATCCTCATTGGAAAGTCTGTGCGGGGTTCACAATGCGCTCACTCTTATCCCCATTGGAAAGTCTGCGTGGGATTCACAATGCACTCACTCTTAGCCTCATTGGAAAGTCTGTGCGGGATTCATAATGCACACACTATTGCCCATATTGATGCAAACCGCCTGGGTAGTTTTGCTTTGATTATTGTACCCAGAAAATTGCCTGCAGAGATTTGCACCTGATTTCTATGCAGGGAATGTTTTGATTGGAAAAACCACAACGTCTGAACAATGTGGGTAGAATTACTTGCACATTGTAGTACAGGTCGGAGAATTTTCCTGCATTGCGGGTGGGCAGTTTTCAGTGCTGCCATGGGTAAAACGCCTTTTTACCCACAGTTTCCTACTATTAAGTTCTATTCCACAAGAGCACATTAGCGCAGGACCTTTCACTGATAGTCGGGAAATCCCCAATAAGAATTCCTGGTCGTTTGCACTGCGGCAGGGAGATGGCGTCCTGGTCTGCTCTCTGACTTTTCTGGCAGTGTCCCCCTCTTCAGCAGGGGCAGGTCTCATGTTTCCTCCTCCTGCCGTCTGTCCCTGAAGAGCTGCACTTAGAGCTCATACTTCAGAGACTAATTCAGTGGCCAGGCGAGAGGAAGGCCTAACTAAAACAACATTTCCACATCCCTAGAAGCCCTCAGTTTCCGCTTTGATTTTATTTTTCCCAGGAATTTATCAAACATGGAAGAAAATCAATGGGGGGGAAATAGACACTCATTTTACAGGGTAAATCTGGGTTTACTTGGTGCCCAGAAGCCAGGTCAGTGATAAATAGAGAAGTGAGGCCTACAAGGAGAGGT
Source organism: Rhinatrema bivittatum (assembly GCF_901001135.1). Lineage (NCBI taxonomy): Eukaryota > Metazoa > Chordata > Amphibia > Gymnophiona > Rhinatrematidae > Rhinatrema > Rhinatrema bivittatum. Next base: position 321,324,197 of record NC_042617.1, read on the forward strand.
TCAGACCCCAAACATTTTATGAGAAGGGACCACAACATTTCAGAATCAGTGAATGTTAATGATGTTTTCCCTCCTCCTCTTCCTCCTCTTCCTCCCCACATCTCCTCCTCTCCTTCTCTCCATCCAGGATCTCCCCTTCTCTTTGCACACCCACCCGTCTCCTCTCACTCCTTCCCTTCTTCTAGCATCTCCTCTCGTCTTTACACCTTTCTTCCTCTCATTTATCCCAATATCCCTCCTTTTCCTTTCCCTTCTCCCTCTCTCCTTTCCCTCTTCCCCCAGTGTATCCCCTCTCTCCTCCTGTCCAGTGCACCTTCTCCTCTATCGCTACTGTCTGCTTTCTCCCTCCTCCCGCCGCCTCTCCCTACACATCTTCAACGGTAATTTTCTAAAGTAAAAAAAGTACTGGATCAGGGCGACCTCCACCTTCCACTTTTACGCACCGGGGAAAGGGAAGCAGGTTCAGAAGAGTTGTGTCTTCCCCCGGCTCCCAGTGCCTCTGTCTCGCTTCTCCTTAATCCCAGCAAGCCAAATCCCTCCTATCATGGCGACTCTCGCAGCACTCCCCCCTTCAACGGGGATGCCTGTACGGCATCCCCCTTCCTCTCTCTTCCCTTGCCCAGCATCGTCCTTCCCCCACTTACTGCTCCCTATCCCCCATCTTGCCTCCTGCCTCTGGGTCCCAAGGTGGTGAATGGATTAGAGACTGGCAGATGACAGCGAGCAGCGGGAAATGGAACCCTCTCTGAGGACAGGAGTGCTGGGACCTGAAGTTTTGTCTTTTGTTTTTGCGGATGTCGCTAAGATCTGCAACAGAATGGAAATGCCGGAAGGAGCAGAGAGAATGAGAATCATTTTAAGAAAGTTTGAGGAGTGGTTGAAAGGTCGGGCAGCTGGGATTCATTGCCAAGAAGTGCAGGGTGTGGTAATTCAAAGGAGCTTTAAGTGATGGAGGATGAAAGATTGATGGGTGTGGATCATGGAAGAGACCTCGGGGCTGATAGCGTCTGACGATCTGAAGGTAGCAAAACAATGTGACATTAGAAATATGACAGCAGAAAATGATCACTACAGCCTGCCTGGTCTGCACAGTGACTCGGCCAGAGGAATACCGGGCTTCATAGAGAGGCATAGCCATCAGGAAGAGGGAAAACCTGCAGCTTGAGGAGAAAAATCCTTTTATTCAGAACAGCAAACAATAAAAGAATAAGCTGATCTTAGGGAGAGAGAACAACAGATTACTATTGCAGTGGAACAGGAGCAGCTCCCTCAAAAAAAATTATTTTTATTAACACAAACAATTCAATGCTGTATGGAGCGTGGAGAATTGCACAGTCCTATAAGAAGACTGTAGAATAAATATAAGGAGAAAGTTAAAAACTGAACAGTTGCTGTAGGATAAGCTGATGATATTGTATACAAATCAGGCATTTTCTAAGATGTTGATTGTAGATGTTCTTGTGAATACAAAGGTGAAAAGGATTTAAGTAAAAGAAAGCTGCAGAGTTGTAATTGGATGAATTAATGATATTGTAATATGAAATGTGAAAACGGTGCACTCTGTATATTAATATGGAAATAAAGGTAAAAAAGGGTTTATTGATCTAGGGGGAGAAAAGGGTATGGGCCAATGTGAATGTCATCTTGAAGAATTTGGTTTTAGTGGAGGAAATTGTTTTAGCCATGATTTATTGGAGTCTCATAAATGTAGAGTGTGAATTGTTTGTGTCATTTTTGGAAAAAAAATTGTTTAATGATATGTAACAAGGTAAATAAAAATGCAAGACTCTTCTTTCCCTAACAGTTGCATGTTATACTATAAGTAATATAGGGTGTGGCACGGTAAATGAGCGATCAAGGCTTGAGTACTTTTATTTACAGTGCACATGAAATCTCAGTATATCTGCTTACCTTCAGCAGTAATCACAGTAACAAGCGCCAATTCTCATACAGGATTCACCTTAGGTCAGCAAAGTATACAAGAGCTGCCTTTTCCTGGAGAACTGAGCCTGGTCTGCTGATCCCAGCTGGGCTCTGCCTCTTAACCTCCCCAGCTGGGTCCTGCCGAGGTTAAGGAAGGGTAGTAAAGCCACTCCTTCACATATCTTCCCCCTCAGCTTGAGTCACTAGGACAAGCGTCTTCACTCACCCTGGATCCCAACCAGAGAAATGGCTTCACTTCTGCCAGGTAAACTCTTGGTTGTGGCTATAGGATCATGCTCCCCTCTTTTCACTAGAGTCACCCCAAATACCACAACTACCACTATCATCTACTATGCCCCTCACCCAGTGACAATCTCAGTCCTTCACATGAGTCCATATGCAGCTCTAGGTTTCAATTCTCCAGCAGGACTCTCTGGACTTTACTTGGGTGTTCCTGTGATTTTTTTTTTCCAATGATTGTATAACTGGCCCTCTTTCAGACTTCCTCTTTTTTTCAATTGTTACCACAGTATTTTCTGACTCATCTGTGCCATCTCCACTCGCAGCACCTCCCTCCTACCATTCTGCAGTGGTTGTGTTTGGGCACCTACAGTGCCTCCCTCTGGGCGCTCTATAGTGCCTTTTGCTGTCTCCTCTCTAGCGCCTTTCATTGGCCCTTTTGCATCACCTCTCTGCCGTGATGCCTTTCATAGGCCACTCTGTACTACCCTGTTCTGGGCAGTCTGTAAAGCTCCCTCATGAGCTCTCTTGAATCTCAAACTCAGTCACTACATGTTCAATCACCAACTTTCATTCACTCTTCTTGCACCCCACTGTGCCTGCTCTTGCCCTCAGGCTCTCTGTCTTCCTTCTTTTTAACACTGTGATCTCCCCAACAGATTGCCACCCCTCGCTCAGCACTTGGTCTTTCTCTGTCAGAATTCCTTCTATTTCATCCAGCAGCTGTAGGCATTGACTCCTCTGCCTGTCCTGAACTTTTGGGAGTGGATTCTCTGGCTCCTCTATCTTGGCTTGCTTCTCTAGCTGCCATACCTCCAGCGTCAGGATTTCCTTCCTGTTGGCTTTTGAGAAGAGGGAACTCCTACCACGCAAAAGTACGTGGTTGTTCACTTCTTTCAAGTACTCTGGCTTTTTTCCCTTATCCTATCCTGCAGTGCACTCACTGGCTGCACTCCAGGTTTCTCTTGCAGCTGCAATCCTTTAACTATATAGAGCTACAGCCTGCTCCCATACACACACACACACACACACAGTCAACTCTGGCAGCTTCAGTTCTGCAGGGCTACACCCGGTTCAAGCCCAGTCTCTCTGTACCAATTGTTCCCTCTTTTTTTTTTCTCTGAGCAAAGGTTTAAAAAGGCAAAAAAAATCCTGCTTTTCCAGTTTAACTTGCTTACTTTGTTTCTCTCTCTCAGATGAATCTAGTCTTCTTAGCCTATTCAGTTCCTGAAACTCCTATGGTTGTCCCTACAGCCAGGCCCATTAACCAATTTTCTCACTGCACTGAAATTATTTTTAAACGGTAAGGTTTTGTGGTCCTCCCTGAACTACAGTCTTTCACAGTCCTCAGTGCTCTGTGCACTCCAATACTCTGTACTCTGTTTTACTTTGGTGTGCTCCCTGAGCCCCAATTACTTTTAAACTCTTCAGTGCTCTGGTACACACTGCGACAAACCAATAAACCTATGCACCCCAAATAATATCTTATAATGGACACTTATTCATCAATATCAATTCAAACTCACATAAAAGATGTCCAATATATTGCTTTGAAAATTTTTTTCTATTTTTTAAGAGGGACAAAACCTCTACCTTGGTCTACAGAGAAATTTACTGAAAAAAAATTTAAAGGAGGAAATGGAATGTTTCATAAATTTACAATGCATTACTGGCTTGTAATGCATTTCGCTCTCCAAAACGCTCACGTTTTGGAGAGCGAAAGATACACGATGAAGTAATAAAGCGAAGCATGTTAGTTCGCGACAACTTTAAAGAAACTCTTTTTGGAAATCAGAGTGTTGGAAATACAGTCTCGTGGAAGTTTCATCAACAGCCTGAAAAGCTGTTAACTTTCAGCTCTATAGAGGACGGAAAGCGTGGAAGACTCAAAGCAACAAGAGGATTTAAAAAAATGCCAGCAACAGCAAACTTAATTCAAGATAAGTAATTCCGACTATTTATGATTATTGTTGACATCCCCTGAAGAAAGACCCATCACGGTCAGAAACAAGGCCTTGTCGGGTGGAGTTCAAACCTAGTAGTTTATAAGTCGGTTTTATCACTGGCAGTAAGCAACACCAAGTGGAATTATAAGTTCCATCTTCAATGAGTCTATTTCACACTCTAATTGTCAATAATTTTTTAAAAAAGAATTTTTCAGCGCACTTTGAGTTCACAAAAAAATATTATAAGGTTGGAGGTGGAAGGTTCGTGATTAAAAAGAGCACATAGCATTACAAGCCAGTAATGCATTGTAAATTTATGAAACATTCCATTTCCTCCTTTAAAAATTTTTTTCAGTAAATTTCTCTGTGTATGTATTGATTCCTTAAAGGTAGAGGTTTTGTCCCTCTTAAAAAATAGAAAAAAGTTTTCAAAGCAATATATTGGACATCTTTTATGTGAGTTTGAACTGGTACACACTGCAGCATTGCTTTGTCTCCAAACTGCTTCTGGCAGGCCACTCACAAAACAAGCTTTCTTTCTTCTCTACTTTCTTTTCTTATCTCCCCTGGAGACTTGCGTTTTCTCTGTGCCTTGTGTAGAAAAAAATCTCTGAATTGATACCATATGTGACATGGTAAATGAGCAATCAAGGCTTCTTTGAGTACTTTTAGCAGTGCACATGAAATCACAGCATAGTTGCATACTTTCAGCAGTAATCATAGTAACAATCACCATCCACATACAGGATTCACCTTTGCAATGTATACAGGAGCTGCCTTCTCCTGGAGACCTGGGCCTAATCTGCTGATCCCAGTTGGGCTCTGTCTCTTAATCTCCCCTGCTGGGGCCCACCCATAGGACTCTTCCTGAAACAGCAGGGTCCTGTCCATAGAGCGCTCTCCAACTGTGGGGAATTAAGGTGGACCAGGCATCTAGCCTGGTCCCGCAAAGATCAAGGAGGGGTAGTAAGGCCACTCCACATAGGGATTTTTTGTGATATATAGATAGATAGATCGATATAGTTATATGCTTTTTTCCTTTACGTCCTGACTATTGCCACACACTTTTAAGAGTGGATTCCAAATCTCATGAAATTTGTGATGAAGATCTTGTATGTCTTATGTAATTTTTCATGAAAATAATATCACATAGGAGTTTTCTTCTTTCACCTGTGCAGTTTGAGATTTTTCCTTCATGGCGTAGACAGAAAAAGCATAATGTAAGCACACCGTAGACTGTTCAAACTGGCCCAGATTCCCTTCACTCCTTCCCTTCCCCACTCCCACTGCATGCAGTTGAGAGTCGTGAGGCAATTTTAGTAGAAAATAAAATGGCTGCAGCTTTATTTGAGATATTAAAAAACATATACATCTTAGGCATTCTAACTAACTCTCCAGGTTTGGCTTATGTAACATTATAAACTTAGTCTGCCATGTGATCAGTCTTTGCCCGAATTACTCGCTCGCAACTGGCCTCACTGCTTTCAACCTACTAGACCAACCCGCTATGTAATGCTTGCTTTGCCACTACGGTTTCTAATGTTTTGCATTTGCAGCCTGCCAGTCCGACCCAGCTGCTGTCATGCTTGCACCTCACTGGACAAACAACCTGCCAGAGAGATCTGGCTACATTCTTTCTAGTGCTAAGTTTCAGCTGCACAAACTTTGAATTCTATTCTGCCCTATTATTCGTGGATGTTGACTAATGCCTTTTTCAATTTCCAGTCAGTCAGAGATATGCCACTGTCAATCCAAACCTGGAATCATGAATTTCCCACCAAGAACTGGAGATGGGGCAGCAACCTTGCTTGCCCCCAGTTTCACCATGACCTGCACTCTACCTCATAACAGGGAAGGTCCAAAAAAAACACACCGGAAACCGGTCCAATATTGCAGCAGCAACCAAGAAGAAAGAACCGTGGTGTTTACTGGTTCTTTCTGCACTCTACCTCAGCCATGCAAGGCTACCTTAGTTGCTTACTGATAGGCACTCATTAAAACATCCATGCCCATCTCTGAGAGGTGGACCCCCTTCATTCTGTAAAGTCCTGGATAGCCTGTAGAAACTGACGTCTCAAGACTGCACCACCTAAGAGGTAAACAAATGTAGAGATCTCCTAGTTGACCCTTTTATTTTCCTGGTTTCTGTGTCCTTCAGCTTCAGGTCTGACCTCCTCACTCATCTCTGCATGATATCTGAACAAAGAGATTGTACAAGTGCAGGTGCACTAATATGGAATGCTCTTCCAGTAGCCTTAAGCATGGAAAATTATTACCTTATCTTTCAAAGTTGTGTAAAACATTGTTTTTCTGGTACAGTCAGTTTCAACTTACATTTCAACTCAAGACACGGTTTTCAGGAACCAAATGAGTCTTAATTCTGAGAACTTCCTGTAAATATCCAACAATATAATCCTTGCCTTAGGGAATAAAACTGAGTTCTATGCGATATTTTTCTTGATTCTCAGAATCGCCTTTCAGGCCTGCCAGGTCATTGCCTCCTAGATATATCAGAATAACCTGCAATGCTCGATTCATTGTAGCTGCACCGATTGGTGCCAGTAGTAGCTGGTCCCATTTCATGTCATGTTCACCCATCCACTGGATCCTAATGCCTGTCACTGTGAATCCTTGATGATTCCTCAGAGGCCTTTTACCATTCTCCCTAGCCCAGAATATATATGAGTGGACACATATCCAGATATATCTCAGTCTTACATTTATATACTTCCCATTCAGTCAGACACAGCATGGTATACAAATAAAAAACTTTAATTATTACATTTAAAACATCTAAACATAAAACAGTAATAAAATAAATCATGACAACAGACAAAGACATAAAATACAGTTGGCCTAGGAGATAAACCAGACAGATATGGTCAACTTCCAAACTTATTTTTTTAATACATATCCTTATCCATTGAGCCCTTATCACCTTATTTAGCCTTATAGAATTCCTAAATTTATTTGACTTCCATCCCCCTAACTTTTTTTTAACTTATCGCAAGATATTTCCTCTTGCACAACAAAAGGTGCTGCTCCAATGCAAAATGAGTGGATACCAAAAGCAGAAAGATCAAAACCAGCATTCCCTAAACATTTCTTTAATACAGATACAAACTGAAACCTAGAAAGAGCGGACTCATCCTTGTGGGTCAAAAACCACCCTCCCCGACCTTCCAAATCTGTAAGAAGGACCTTGTGATTGCCACAGAATAGGTCTCAAAGCCATCTACTTCCCACAACCTCTGTCTAAGCTCCCCTTTCCTGCTCTTTCATCATGAGACCATTTTCTTGTAGCTTCACAATGCCCATCAGCAACTTCCCAATACGTGCATCCGGCATTATAGGAACCAGCTCACTAGCCCATAAGACAATCATAAGAACATAAGAAATTGCCAAGCTGGGTCAGACCAAGGGTCCATCAAGCCCAGCATCCTCTTTCCAACAGAGGCCAAACCAGGCCACAAAAACCTGACAAGTACCCAAACACTAAGAAGATCCCCTGCTACTGATGCCAGTAATAGCAGAGGTCATTCCATAAGTCAACTTGATTAATAGCAGTTAATGGACTTCTCCTCCAAGAACTTATCCAAACCTTTTTAAAACTCAGCTACACTAACTGCACTAACCATATCCTCTGGCAACAAATTCCAGAGCTTAATTGTGCGTTGAGTGAAAAAGAATTTTCTTCGATTAGTCTTAAATGTGCTTCATGGAATGCCCCCTAGTCCTTCTATTATCCAAAACTGTAAATAACCGATTCATATCTACTCGTTCTAGACTTTTCATGATTTTAAAGACCCTTATCATATCCCCCCTCAGCCGTCTCTTCTCCAAGCTGAATAGCCCTAACTCTTTAGCCTTTCCTCATAGGGGGGCTGATCCATCCCCTTTATCATTTTGGTTGCCCTTCTCTGTACCTTCTCCATCGCAACTATATCTTTTTCAGTTGCGACCAGAATTGTACACAGAATTGTTATTGTTTGTAAGTATTTGGGTGGACCCCTGGACTCTGTGGCTGCTGACCACGCCCACGGGGGGAAGTCCCGTGAGGGGCCACTGGTCAGGCTCAGCTTTAGGACACACACACAGTTAGATTTTTTATTAAACAGTATTGAGGAACCACCAGAGGTGTGGCGGTAGTGAGTAGGAATGTAGCCCGGCTGAGCTTGTAGTTCCTCAGGCTCTGGAACAGCGATCCCACAATGGCTGTGCTGTAGTGGAGAGAAACTGAGATCGTGAGTACAAGCAATATATGCAGGGTTCAGGAATAGAGCCTCGTTGGTATAGTACTCACACAGCGGTCTCTCGGTATGGAGCACAGGAGCTGAAGTAAAGGTAGGCCCTCTAGGAGCGAGTACCTGGTTCCAGGGAACAGCTCTGAGAGAAGTAGATGGTAACTCACAGATGGTATAGGCAGCGGTGTCTTCCAGGCAGAAGATAAGTCCAGGTAGCGAGTCCAGGAACATGGGCCCTCGAGGAGCGAGTACCGGTTCCAGAGAGCGACCTGAAAGAGAGGAGAGAGAGAGGCCCCCGAGGAGCGGGTATGCCAAATAGAGTAGTCCAATAATGGAGGCCTAGTAGCTAGGTACGGAGAACGAATCTCATCCATTAGGAAACTTTGATGGCTAGCAATCACGCAGGCTATTTGTATCCGGGATGCGTGATATCATCACAGGGGGACACCCCTGAGGTTCGCGCCAAAGAAGGTACTTGAAGCAGGACCGCACGGTGCGTGCACCCTAAGGCAACTGGACAGCATGGCGGGAGGCAGCTCCCAAGCCGGACCGGGGACGCCAGAGAGGATGGCAGGCAGATGCCGCGGCAGCCAAACGTCCGTCAACCGCATGAGGAGTTGCCAGAGAGGTAAGGAGGACGGAGTGAAGTCGTCGGGCAGCGACAGTCGTAAGAAGTATTCAAGGTACAGTCTCACCATGTAGCAATACAGAGGCATTATGACACTTTCCGTTTTGTTAACCATTCCCTTCTTAATTCCTAACATTCTGTTTGCTTTCTTGACTGCTGCAGCACACTGAGCCGTCGATTTCAAAGTATCATCCACTATGATGCCTAGATCTTTTTCCTGGGTGGTAGCTCCTAATATGGAACCTAACATTGTTTAACTACAACAAGGGTTATTTTTCCCTATATGCAATACCTTGCAATTGTCCACATTAAATTTCATTTGCCATTTGGATTCCCAATCTTCCAGTCTCGCAAGGTCCTCCCGCAATGTATCACAATCCGCTTGTGATTTAACTACTCTGAATAATTTTGTATCATCTGCAAATTTTATAATCTCACATGTCGTATGCCTTTCCAGATCATTTATAAATATATTGAAAAGCACCAGTCCAAGTACAGATCCCTGAGGTACTCCACTGTTTACCCTTTTCCACTGAGAAAATTGAACATTTAATCCTATTCTCTGTTTCCTGACTTTTAACCAGTTTGTAATCCACGAAAGGACATCACCTCCTATCCCATGACTTTTTAGTTTTCTTAGAAGCCTCTCATGAGGGACTTTGTCAAAAGCCTTCTGAAAATCCAAATACAATACATCTATTGATTCACATTTATCCACATGTTTATTAACCCCTTCAAAAAAATGAAGCAGATTTGTGAAGCAAGACTTCCCTTGGGTAAATCCATGTTGACTGTGTTCCATTAAACCATGTCTTTCTATATCCTCTGTGATTTTGATCTTTAGAATAGTTTCCACTATTTTTCCCCGCAATGAAGTCAGGCTCACTGGTCTATAGTTTTCCGGATTGCCTCTGGAGCCCTTTTTAAATATTGGTGTTACATTGGCCACCCTCCAGTCTTGAGGTACGATGGATGATTTTAATGATAGGTTACAAATTTTAACTAATAGATTTGAAATTTCATTTTTTAGTTCCTTCAGAACCCTAGGATGCATACCATCTGGTCCAGGTGATTTGCTACTCTTTAGTTTGTCAATCTGACCTACTACATCTTCCAGGCTCACAATGATTTGGTTTAGTCCATCTGATTCATCACCCTTGAAAAGCATCTCTAGAACTGGTATCTCCCCAACATCCTCATTAATAAACACAGAAGTAAAGAATGTATTTAGTCTTTCTTCAATGGCCTTGTCTTCCCTAAGAGTCCCTTTAATCCCTCGGTCATCTAACTCCCTCACCGGTTTCTTGCTTCGGATATATTTTTAAAAGTTTTTATTATGAGTTTTTACCTCTACGATCAATCTCATTTCAAATTTTCTCTTCGCCTGTCTTATCAATGTTTTACACTTAACTTGACAATGCTTATGCTTTTTCCAGCACTGACGTATATAGTGAAGCATATGGCCACCGCAACAAGCCAGATCTTCTCCAGTATTGCATGCTTACTCAGCCTACGCTTGTCTGGGTGTCTCATTAGTCTCCCCTCCCTAATTCAGGCTTGTAGTAGTTTCTTTACCAGAAAGGATGCTATTGGGTCAATCTGACGGTGTAACTTGGCGATGAAAGCAATGCTGGCCATTACTGACTTTATCACTCTGACTGATGATCCCGCTTCCCAGAAAAATATTAACTTCCACTCCTCTTGGATATGACAGCTTGTGAATTATCCTAAGTTTACCTATCTCTTTCTTGGACACCGGACCCAGTGATAAAATAATCAAATTATCCATCTGTGTCTATTGAAAGGGCCTGCTGTTCTACCCAGTTCAATTTTTTTGAGGAGCTTTGTCTGCACCAGGTCCTTTCTCTCCCTGTCTGAGGCTGCATTTTTTTGCTTGATATGGGCCCTCTGGCCCATTATAAAAAATCTTGAGCCCCCTACATAAAACCTTCTGCTAACAGTTTTGCATCTTAACAGATTATCTATCAAGCCATGGCTCATTGCCCTGAAGACTGGGAACTCTGCCCTCTTAAAATGCCTGCTATGTTTGTGCTGGTTGCATATGACCTCTTGGTTGGAATTCAGCCACAGGGCGCCTTCCTCCACAATTGGGGCATTTATGCCTGAACTTGCATGCCTGCATCCAAGTATACTGCCCATTATCATACTGCCGGCATGGGATTTTGGCTACCTTCGTTTGAGAGCCAGAGGCAAGAGGAGCCCTAGGCTGTCTGTACCCCATTATTGCCTGGCTCCTGAGTGACAACTGCTGGGCCTCACTGGTCCTTACCCCAACAGAAAGGACAGGGGTGCTGTGGTGTCATTCCATTGAGCCATAGATCAATATCCCTACATCTCAATTCATTATTTTTCACTAATTGTTTTTTATCTTTTCATCATAATTAAGTCATGCCCATCTTCTGTTGGTCCTGTGTCAGGAATGACCAACTCTGATCCTCAAGAGCCACAATCAGGTCAGATTTTCAGGATATCCATAATGAATACACAAGAGATACATTTGCATACAATTGAGGCAGTGTATGCAAATGTATCCCATGCATATTTATTGTGAATATCCTGAAAACCAGACCTGTTTATGGCTCTTGAGGATCAGAGTTGGCCACCCCTCTACTCTGTGCTCTAATGATCATGTTGGAATATCAAGAGCTCTGCATTCAGTTCTGGTGTTTTCCCCCCAGTTATACTGGCTAGGACATGAAAAACCAGGATCCAATTATTTATGAATCCAGATATCCATTACCTCTGTTTTCACTCCTCCCCCTTTTTCTTAATCTCCTTGCTGGTTTTTTTTCACTTCACTTTCTCATGCACCCTTACACTCATTGAGGCTATGGCACATCTGTCCATTCCATCGACTCTAGGATTCTCTACTTCAATCCCAACATCAACTTCCCTTGTGGGTGCACTATCAGTGGGACTCTCAGAATCTGAATCAGAATGAATCGCTTGACCTAGATGACTTGAAATCAGAGGAAATCCATACACTGTAAGCACCCTTTCCCCTCTTTCTACTTTTCTTTCTTAAAATCTTGAATAAAGCATCGATATCCCTCACTATCTATCTTATCCCCTCTTTCTGCTACTATTCTATTTATTTATTTATATTCATCTTTTTGACATATCAAAGCAAATTATATTCAGCTCTGTAGGTATTTCCCTATCCCCAAAGGGCTTACAATCTAAGATTGTAACTTTTAAACGGGCACGTATGTGTGCATGTTTGCTGGCTCGTATATATGTACATATGTTATAAAATAGCCTGGATATGTGTACATGTGTGTACAATTTTAAATGAACACATGTGTGCACACAATTGCTACTTCTACCGAGTAAGTGGGAGAATTTTATAAGAAACGTGTGACAACATCATTCGCCGTTTTCCCAGTTTGTTCCCACTTCACCCAGTTTAGGGATAGTACTTGCAGAGACCCCTAATTTAATAGTCCATTCCCCCCTGTTAGCCCCAACCCTTGAAACCTTGCTAACTAGCCTAGATTTTTTTGTTTTAATACTTACACACCATCCATAGCAGAAGTAAATTTACGTAATGGGGACTCTGGCGCACACAAGGACACAAGTATTTACATGCATATTTCTTGTCCAGGCCCAACACACCCATGCCCTGCCTAGACTATGCTCTGCCCCTTTTCGGAAACGTTTTACTTGTGCTCGCAGCAGGAGATATGCACGTCCCTGGGCAGCTTATAAAATCTGCTCTGTGCGTGCCAGCCCAACTTATGCGCATATCTCCTGGTTTTAGCGCACACAGGGCTTCTAAAATTCGCCTTTAAGTTTGTACCTGAGCCAATGGAAGGTAAAGTGTTTTACCCAAGGTCATAAGAAGCTGCAGTGAGAATGAATCCTGGTTCCTCTGATTCATAGCCCACTGCTCTAACCACTAGACTACTCTTCCAATCTTCACTCATCTTCTTCTGTCTTACCATTATCACCCCCAGTACTATCCTGAACGCTATGAGAAACATTATTAATACATGAAAAAGACGTGACCTGTGAAGACTGAGCATCCAGGCTTAGTTGAGTGCTTACCAATGGCCTCAAGCCTACCTCTCACTCATTCAGCTTCATGTAGTGCAGCCTCCTGACTCAGCTGTGAGATAAGCCGCTTGGGGTTCTCCCTGTGTGCTCCACTGGTGCCTGGCTGGTTAGGCACTGGATCAGCTGCTTATTTGTGGCGAACAAAGTGAGCATGAGCCCTTCTTGCCGTGGCACAATTGAATCAACCTCATGGGCAGAGCCCTAAGGTTTGCGCTGACAATGAGCGAATGAGCCTTGGCACAAGCCAGACTATGACAGCATAATATGAAGAGCCAGACAAGGCGAGGGACCAGAAAAGGCTAAAGTGCCAGGATGAAGTGGAGACAAACGTGGAGCAAGCCTGAGGCTGATGCTGAACATGGACGTGCAGCAAGGCTTAGGCTGAAGCTGAAGATGGTCATGCAGCAAGGCTGAGGCTGAAGCTGAAGATGGACGTGGAGCAAGGCTGAAGCTAAAGATGGACGTGGAGCAAAGCTGAGGCTGAAACTGAAGACGGACATGGAACAAGGCTGAGGCTGAAGCTGAAGACGGATATGGAGCAAGGCTGAAGACTGGAACCAGGCAGAAAACTAGGAACTAAACTACCTTCTTGCTGAGGTGAGGAAGAGATGTCACGAGAGCCCTTTTATAGAGCAGCAGGTTGTAACATCATCCGAGGGCACCACGGTTTTACCGCCATGGGCCCTTTAAGACTACTGACTTTGTGCGGGCCTAGGGGAAGAACAGAGGTAGTAAGCATAGTGGTGTCCTGCGTGTGCTGCTCGGCAGCATCTCATTGTGGCCAGCCCACCAGCAGGCAGGTGAGTGCAGCCACTTGCTTCCAACAAGTGGTGAAATGTAACAGTACCCCCTCCTTTATGCCCCCTCCCCTAGCCTCTTTTCTTTGGCTTCTAGGGAGACATTAAAGGTACAATTTTGCCATCCGGGAACTCTGGGGTTTCAACATGACATCTTGGGACTGGGCAGAAGAAACATCTGTTGGTTGATCCTGTTCTTCAGACAGGGATCCTTCAGAAGAATGCGGACATGACTTGTAAGTTCTAGGATCATCATGTTGCATGGGGACAGCCTCTGTTCTATTAGCAGCGGCCTCTACTCCCATGACGACCAATGTCCAAGGTTTAGAGCAGACAGGAACATTGCATGATGCTAGAGCTCCAGATTGTATCTCATAACATAGGCTGGCACAGGATGTATACTGAAGTGCTAGATCTGTTAGTTTTGTTGAAGTGGTCCAGGTCGGAGTTGCCTGAGCTGAGGTATCATAGTGCTCCCGACAGGATCGACCCCCAGTGATTGATCTGTAAGGTGTTCCAGTCAATGGATGGTTGATGGAGTCTGAGCCAAGGTAGCCCAAGTACAAGAGGACTGAATGCTTTAGGTAGCACATAGAACTGAAGTTTTTCTTGGTGAGACTCTATCTGTATAGAGATGGGCAAGGTGGTCGCAGTCACATGACCAGGTAAGGGAGTTCCATAAATGGAAAACATAACACAAGGAATAGTCAAATTGGTAGTAAGGTAGCCTCATTAATGTAAAAGGGAATCTTGAATAAAGTTGCCCCCAGCTCTGGTATCAATTAAAGCATAAGTTTGAACTGAGTATTTCCTGAAGGTAAGGGACACTGGTACCATCAATTACAAAGAAGGGGCAGAATGGTGGAAAACTGCCTTCCCGACGAGACCTATTTCTTCAGAGTTTCCCAGTCTCTCGGGACACTGGCTGAAAAATGTCCTTGTGCTGCATAGTAGAGGCAAAGATTGTGTCATCTCCACCTTTGCTTTTCCTCGAGCAAAAGTAGGGTACTATCCAATTACATTTTCAAGGGCCACCACCTTCATTGGCTCTAGCATGGACTCCAAACGACTCATGTGTTTGGGAGCTTCGGGAGTGACCCAATGGGAGGTGATCTTCTCTCGGGCTTGTTCCTGAAATCACAGATCTCTTCGAATAGCCAGGGAATTAAGTGCTTCTAGGGTCGGGGGAAGGTCCCGAGCTGCTAGTTCATCTTTTATTCTCCCGGATAACCCTTGCCAAAAAATGGCGTTTTGGCTGTCTTTGTTCCAACCAAGTTCAGAAGTTAGGGTAAAAAGTTCTACTGCATACTGCTGACTGAGTCAGAGCCTTGCTGAATACAAATAATTTCTGTAGCAGCGGATGAAAGGTGCCTGGGCTAATCAAAAATCAGGCAAAACTGTTCTATGAAGTTATCCAAGTTCCTAAGAAGTAAGTCATCTTGTTCCCACAAGGGTGAAGCCCAGGCGAAAGTAGGTCCGTGCAATAGGGAGAAGATATACGTAGTCTTGATATGGTCAGAAAAAAAACAATCCAGCTGTAACTCGAATTGATCCCCTTAGGATCACCACTATACATCCGAGGTGGTGGAAGTTGAATCATGGATTCCGTGATCCACATAGGGGCTGGTACTGGGTTCGCCAGACCTGGAACTGGGACGGAAGCCGGAGGTTGTGCTTGAATCATAGTTAGGAGATAGGAGAAGGTTGGTAATAACCCATTTACTTGTTCAAGTTGGAAGGCCAATGCAACAATGTTCCATCGCGGAGACGCATTCTCTGAGCTCATGATCTCGGTAATCTGTTGCGAACAACGTAAGAGTGAGCCCTTCTTGCTGTGGGATAATTGATGCAACCTCATGGGCAGAGCCCTAAGGTTTGCGCCAACAGCTGGTGAATGAGTCTTGGCATGAGCCCGAGTCTTGGCATGAGCCAGGCTATGACAAAACCCAAAAATCTGTGATGACGGTCAGATCTGAACAGCTGGATCAGTCAAGGGACCAGACAAGGCTGAAGGACCAGGCTGAAGCTGGAAACAGACGTGGAATAAGGCTGAGGCTGGAGCTGCAGTCGGACATGGATCAAGGCTGAGGCTGGAGCTGCAGACGGACATGGAGCAAGGCTGAGGCTGAAGCTGCAGTCGGACGTGGAGCAAGGCTGAGGCTGAAGCTGCAGACGGACGTGGAGCAAGGCTGAGGCTGAAGCTGCAGATGGACGTAGAGCAAGGCTGAGGCAGAAGCTGGACGTGCAACAAGGCTGAAGAATGGAGCCTGTCTGAAGACTAGGAACCAAATGACTTTCTTGCTGAGGTGAGGAAGAGATGCCAGGAGAGTACTTTTATAGGGCAGCTGGTCGTGATGTTGTCCGAGGGTGCTGCGGGTTTTCCCACCATGGGTCCTTTAAGACTAGTGACTTCAGGTGCACGCACACCTAAGGGAAGGTCCAGGTGTGGTAAGCATGGCAGTGTTCTGCCACGTGTGCTGCTTGGCAATGTCTCATTGTGGCCAGGCCCACTGGCAGGTAGGTGAGTGCAGCCACTTGCGTCCTGGGAGCGGTAAAATATACCATTATTGACCCCTTGCTGCTGTTTCACTGCTGTGCCTGCTATTGAAGGCTATTCTTTACTTGAAATTGACTTCTTGGTTTGTGCTCCTCTGCTTTGGCTTGCTTCCTGTGTGATTTGCGCCATGGAGCTCCAGGACCACGTAGGGTCCTGGAGCTCCATGAAGGGCCTTCAGCCCTTCTGCCTCATTGAGCCAAGCTTATTCCCTCTAGACCCAGTGTCTCTGTTCACGTTGCTGAGCTTTTTTGGCCATGCTGTTCAGCCTCAATAGCCGAGGGAACCTCTGGAACAGTTCATCATTGTGCTCTGAACTCAGTGGTGAAGTCAGTGCCTCTGCAGCTGTTGTGCTCTCCCTGCCTTGGAGATCTGAAACAGCTGGGGAAGCCACTCGTACAAATGGCCTGGTGTGCTTGATGGGACTGAGGCCACATCTTTCTGCTGACATGTTCTGTGCCGCTGCCCACACCTGCCCCTAGGTTGCCAGATCTTCATGCCTAAGGCCCACTTTTGGGTTCAGACTGTCCCCGATGTGACCAGCAACACCTCCGTTGCAGTGCCCGTTGGCACCTAGTTTGGTATCTGTTGATCTCATTGGTTTTTGGGTCCAGTCTGTAGCTAGGGATTCACCCATATGTGAGGACTACCATCCTGTTTGTCCTAGGAGAAAGCGAAGTTGCTTACCTGTAACAAGTGTTCTCCTAGGACAGCAGAATGCTAGTCCTCAGGAAACCTGCCCACCACCCTGCAGAGTTCTCTTAGTTTGTTTTCTCTTTTTGTAATCTACTTATGAGACTGAAGAGAGACCACACGTGGATGCATGGATAGTGGCATGCTCAGTGTGCCAATCAATGTTTCCTCTCCCGGGCGACATCTGATGATGTCACCCAGTTGTGAGGACTAACATCCAGCTGTCCTAGGAGAACACCTGTTACAGTTAAGCAACTTCGCTTTACCTGCCTTTTTGGGTAAGATATCCATTCAAGGTAGGGTACAGCATATTAGAATTTATTTATACAAACTTCTATTCCGCTGATCCGCCAATCTCAGCAAAGTACAAAATGCATACAAAATAAAATTATAAAACAATAACCTATTCCTGAACATACCCAGATCAGTCCAGACAAGCGGGTTATTCATTCCTACCAGCAGATGGAGGTAGAGAAATATGGCTGTCGGGGGTCCCGGGGTCGAGGGCTGAAGCTGGCCAGGAGCATCCAACCCCCCCGTTCGCCCAGCTCAACCCGAGGGATGACCCTTCTGCAGGAGCCTGTCACCTCGGGGAGCAATTTTCCTTAAAATATCCAGTCAGTCAGTACTGCAGGGTTAGCATCTCTACCATCTGCTGGAGGTAGAGAAATACTGAGGGACTGCAGGTGGCACTCTCGTTTATGTGGCAGTGCCACTAATCCGCCAATCTCAGCGAAGTACAAAAAACATACAAAATAAAATTATAAAACAATAACCTAATATTAAGCAGCATCAGCAGTTAAGGAGCAAAAGCTACCAGAAACCTGAAAGGTAGGAGGAAGTGACGTCAGCCGATGAAATGGCTGCCTAACTTTTGAGTTCCCGATATCTTCCCTATCAAAAGCTAACTTACGAGTGGCAAATTGCACGTCTGTACTTCCTCGGCGGTGAGATTTGAGTGCAGGCATCTCGGATGGCGACGAAACGAAAATCAGTTGATTTTCGCTGCTATTCCTACCAAAAGTCGGGAGGAGAGGAGACGGAGGCCCCGATCCGGAGCGCGACTTCCGACATGCTTTCTGAACCCTCTGATGGCGCAGATGAATTTAATGTAACATCGGACGTGGCCCCGACGCGATCAGAGTTCCGCGAATGGTTTTGTAGCATTCGGCAGGACCTCAAAAGCTACAAAAAGGAAATTCGCGAGATGATGGAAGACTTCCAGGAGGAGCTGCACGCCATGGGCCGGCGGGTCGACGACCACGAGGGCAAGATGGACGAGCAGGCGGAGGCCACGAAGCAACTCCAGGATATTTGCACCGAGTTGCAGAGTGAAAATGTCGCCGTACGGGCCAAAATAGCGGATCTGGAAAACAGAGCGAGGAGAGGGAACCTTCGCTTTCGGGGCTTCATAGAGAATTCTGATGGCGAGAACTGTGAGCAGTTAATTACCCGCTTCTGTATTTTTCTATTACACAGCGAGCATTCGGATGCGCAGCAGGTAGAGGTGGACATAAAGATTGACAGAGCACATAGAGCCTTGCGCTCTCCGAGGGCAAATGTCCCTAGAGACATAATTGTATGTTTCCACAGCTATTCACAGAAGGAGAAAATAGCTGCGGCGGCAAGGAAACAACAGAAATGGGTGTGGGAAACCCAGGAGATTTCTATATATGCTGATCTCTCCCAAGCCACGTTACAGAGCCGCTATGAATTCCGGGAAGTTACCCAATTCCTTCGGGGTGCCAATGTTAAGTACCGATGGCTCCACCCGTTTGGGTTGACTTTCACATGGGAGGGTCAGACTTCCCATCTGCAAACGGTGGCAGAGGCGACTACGCTTTTGAAAGGAAAGGGGTTCTGCCCTGTGACATCGCTACCGGGTCCATCAAGGAAGGCTCTACCTCAGGGCCAGCATCCCAGGTGGCAAAGAGTTGGTACCCGAAATAGCAGGCTGAAAAGGAACTCTGACGCTAACAAGTCTGTGGCTGGGACAACTTGACCTGATACGGGCCCACATAGTTGGTGGTCTGTTTGCATTCTTTACCTCAGGATAAGTGAGCCGAGTGCCCATGAAAACCTGCGCTCACTGTTTCACTGTTTCAAATGTTTTTTTTTGAGATATGTATATGTTCAAGAGTTGGGGAACTTTAGATATTTACTGCATTTTTCATATGTTTTTAGGGAAGGGGGAGTGAAGTCAGTTATAATCTTCCTCTATGAGTCTAAAAAGGTTGGATCTACAGCACGGAGTTTGTAGATCTGCTGTGTGGGAGGGGAGGGGGCTGGGGAGGGGGGGATTCTGGGGGAAACAGGAGGAGGCCCGATGCTTGTTGATTACACTACTGGTTATGAGAAAGGTTCACAGCAATGGTATTTTCGTGTGGGAAACAACGGTGCTGGCGAGGGGGATAGGGTCTCGTAAATTTCAAAGCTTAGTGACGGCTGTTTTAGCTATGATGCAATGACTACCTTGCGCATAGCCTCTCTAAACGTTAAGGGGCTTAATACTCCCTACAAGAGACGCCTGTTCTATAGGGAACTGGACAGTCTTAAAACCAATGTTGTTCTTGTCCAAGAGACTCACCTCCGAGCCAGGTATGAGTCACTCATGGCCTCTCCCCTCTATCCGCACCAATATTATGCAGCCAGCTCAAACAAGGCGAAGTATACAGGGGTTGGAATTTTGTTTAGTAGACAAGTGATCTTTGAATGTCTAAGTTGTATTAGGGATCCTCTGGGTCGCTATCTTATTTTAGTTCTCTCTATTAACGGGGTGGTGTATACCATAATGAATATCTATGTACCTAATAAGGAACAGGGAAGGTTTTTTGATCAGGTGGGATCCCTGCTTTTACAGCATAGCCAGGGATTTTTGTTGCTCGGTGGAGACTTCAATGTGGTGCGGAGGCCCTGCCTGGATGCCTCTAAGGGCAGTGTCTCCTCTTCTCCCACTCATAGAGCTAAGCTGAATACTCACATGGATACCTGGCAGTTATTGGATGTCTGGAGGGTACATTATCCCACTTCTCGAGTCTATACATTCTACTCCACACCTCACTGCTCCTATTCCAGGATCGATTATTTTTTGGCAGACAAGGGGCTTTTCCATCAGATACGTCACTCCGATATAAGTCCGGTGGTGTGGACGGATCATGCCGCAGTGGTCGTCGAGGTATCCTTACAGGGGTATGATGCGGGGGTACGGTTCTGGCGCCTTAATGAATCCCTATTGAACGATACAGCTTATGTCTCCACCCTCAATGAAGACATCAAGAGTTTTTTTTCTCTAAATATGGGGGAGGATGTTTCTGCGCCCATGGTGTGGGACGCATTTAAGGCTTATTTTAGGGGACTATTGATCTCTCGTGGTACTTTTGTCAAAAAAAGGGATTAAAAAACCGCCCAGGGATTGAGGGATACTATACGCCATTTGTCTCGGCTGCATCAGCTTCGTGGCTCCCAGAAGGTATGGCTGAAACTCACACGCGCTAGGGAGGATCTCACTCGTTTAGACACCAATAAGATTGCCCACTCCATGCTGCTAGCGAAGCAGACTTACTTCGAGGGGGGCAATAAAGCTGGCAAACAACTAGCATCTAGATTAAAACGCATACAATATCAAAATAATATTGCCAAAATTAAATCCCCCGCGGGCACTATCCTCACTAATAACACGGCGATCCGGAAGTGTTTCTTAGATTTCTATGCTCAGTTATATGCCCCTAACGCTAATATCTCTCAAACACATGTAGATAGCTATCTGGCGGATCTTCAGTTACCATGTCTTACCACTGAGGCACAAGAGGCCATTGATGCTGAGATTACCGCTGCCGAAGTACTAGATAGTATCCATGAGTTGAAGGTGGGGAAATCACCAGGCCCCGATGGCCTGACGGCAAAATTTTATAAGCAATTTGGGCCCCTTCTGGTCACACATCTGCAAAAAGTATATAATTCTTTAAGACAGGGAGTCACTCTGGGACCTCAAGCTAACCTAGCGGGTATTACGGTTCTCCCCAAGCCAGGGCGTGACCCCACGGTATGCGGCTCATATCGTCCCATTTCCCTGATCAATCTGGATCTTAAGATTCTAGCGAAGATACTTGCTGGTCGCATGAACAACTACATCATGGGCCTCATACACCAAGATCAGGCGGGATTTATCCCGGGGAGAATGGCTGGGGACAATATTCGGAAATTGATAGATCTGATGTGGATAGTTCACGGTCGCCGGGGGGATGCGCTCCTTCTTTCCATGGATGCAGAAAAAGCGTTCGATATGGTTCATTGGCCCTTTCTGTTTGGGGTATTGCGTAAAATGGGGTTTGGCCCGTTTTTCTGTGAGTGGCTGCTTAAATTGTATGAACATCCTCAAGCCTGCCTCAAAATTAATGGGGGATATTCTGAGAGTTTTACGGTGGGTCGGGGAACAAGACAGGGGTGCCCACTATCGCCCATTCTTTTTGCGATATTTTTGGAGCCCCTAGCAATTAAAATTCGCAGTAATTCAGCCATTCGGGGAGTGCAGGTGGGAGATGCCCAACATAAACTTTGTCTTTTTGCAGATGATGTTATCTTTACGGTGACGGATCCACATGACTCCCTCTTGGCCATTGAACAGGAAATAAGGTGGTTTAGCGAGGCCTCTGGATACCGAGTCAATTGGGAAAAATCAGAGATCCTTAATCTCACCTGTTCTCCTTCCAACGTCCACACCTTAAAACCTCTTCATCCCTTTCGCTGGGCTTCCCAAAAACTCAAGTATCTGGGGGTTTATCTACCAAGCCACCCGAGGGATATTTATGCTTGCAATTACCCTCCGCTTATACAAAAAATCTTTTTTGATTTGGATATTTGGCATCGGCTACCTATGTCCTGGCTGGGGCGCATAGCCACTGTCAAGATGAATATCCTTCCGAAGTTATTATACCTGTTTCAGTCATTACCTATAGCAATCCCTAATATAGCCCTCAAACTGTGGCAGCGTCGGATCTTTAGCTTTATTTGGAGAAGACGCCCACCACGCGTTAGTAGACATGTTCTTTATCAAACTAAACTTGAAGGGGGGCTTAGTGTGCCCAATGTTCAGTGGTATTATGTAGCAGGACAGGTTCGCTCTCTTATAGAGTGGCATGTGGATAGAGATCCCAAACACTGGGTAGCTCTTGAGCAGTCTCAGGTACCAGAATTGCAGTTAGCTGCCTTGCCCTGGCAACCTAGGAGTACGTGGAGAGCCTGCAAAAACCAGTTCTTGCCTACTACCTCTCACACGTTAGAGTTGTGGTCCACTTGGAAAGCTAAGTTGGTGGGTACTAAGAAATATTTCTATATGACGAGTTTATATCATAATACCAATTTTGGCCCGGGGCTTCATGCCTCCGCATTTCAAGCCTGGAAGGCCAGATCTATCACTAGATTGGAGCATTTGTGGGGCGGGGATAAACTCCTTTCCTACGCCTTGCTGCGTGAGAGGGTGGACATCCCGACTACTGAATATTTGTCCTACAAGCAGTTGGAGCATTTTTGTCTTACAAATGGAGTGTTAGCAGATTTGCGGGGCGGCAAGACTTTATTTGAGGGCTTCTGTTCCAACCCCCTTGGAACGAGGGGCCTTCTCTCCAAGATTTATAAATTGCTTAATGGTCGGTTGTTGGTTGCCCCCAGTCATATCAGAGCATGGTGTGCTGATCTCGGGAGGGAACTGACCACAATTGAATGGGAGCAGATTTACCTTCGTCTTAGTAAAGCCTCCATCTCATCCCTCCTTGTAGAAAATGGGTACAAGTTATTATTTCGTTGGTATATCACCCCTGACAAGTTGGGGAAAATGTATCCAAAACATGATGGTAAATGCTGGAGAGGGT
This sequence comes from Rhinatrema bivittatum, assembly GCF_901001135.1. Lineage (NCBI taxonomy): Eukaryota > Metazoa > Chordata > Amphibia > Gymnophiona > Rhinatrematidae > Rhinatrema > Rhinatrema bivittatum. The sequence continues at coordinate 321,347,166 of NC_042617.1, forward strand.
GTGATGCTAGGGGAACATTTTTGCATATGTGGTGGGAGGGGGCTTGTATCCAAATTGTGTGGAGGAAAGTTGAATGTTGGTTAAACAAGATGCTTCCCCATCCCATTAATCTCACTCCTAATGGCGCGTTACTGAATGACTTCGACCGCCTAGAACCAGAGGGGACATCGGAACTGTGTGTACAGGTGTGTGTAGCTGCTCGTTTGGAAATTGCACGTCTGTGGAGGGACAGGAACGGGCCAGGCTTGGCTGTGGTTCAACGGAGGACAGATCATATCTGTACCCTGAATAAACTCACAGCGGAAAGACATAAGAGATTGAAAATGTTTTACCAAATCTGGAATCCTTATCTCAACTGGCGGACTACTGAGGCTTCCTTGACTTCTGTTACTTAGCCCGGGACTATGGATGGAATGCGCTGAGTACACCTGCCTGCTGTATATTTCTTGTCTATTGGTTTTTATTCTCTGGCTGGGGGATTTAGTCCTTGCGGGGAGTCGTCATACAGTCTTACTGTCTTGGCCTTTGGATCTTTGAACCATTGTTTCCTTTTTACCTTGATATGCTGTTACTTTAATATGCTGTTGCCTATGAATAGTATCATTGCTTATGTACTCTCGGGAGGGGGCTTCCTTCTGGTACAAGGGGCGGGGTGGGGGGAAGGAATTTGGGAGGGTCTGAAATGATGACACTGTGACGCAACTTATTTGTTGATTACTTTATTGTTGTTCTGCTGTTACTTACTGTGTCAATAAAAATGTTCGTAAAAAAAAAAAAAAAAAAAAGAAACCTGAAAGGTAAGGGGAGGAAGGGAATCGCATCAGTCAGGGAAGGCCAGGGTGAACGGATCAGTTTAGGAAGCTGCTAAAGTCTAAAGCAGATCCTTTTCAGCTCCAATTTCCAGCGGGAGACTATTCCATAGGGCTGGGCCTGCAAAAGAAAAAAATGTGCTTGCAAGACTCTGACAGCCCTGCTTGTTTGAGGGAGGGGATTTCTAGTATATGCTGGGAGGTAGAGCAGAGACTACGGGCCGGGCTGGTATATCCGAATAGAGGAAGATAAGCAAAGTGGGGCTAACCTGTGAAGGGCCTTAAAGATCAAGGTGAGAGTTTTGAATTGTGCACGCCATATGATAGGCAACTCGGCGAGAACCTGAGAAATGTGACGACGTAGAGAGGCGCCAGAGGTTAGACAAGGCATAAAGGTGAGAGTTGGGCAGAGCCAAGAACAGACCAATACAGTAATCCAGGCGTGACAAAATTAGGGTCTGAACTATGGTGCAAAAATCAGAATAAGAAAGTGTGGTTTCGGAGGGCACAGCAGGCGAAGCTTTTAATTAGGAGATTGAAGCAGGGATCCAGTAATGAGGAGGAAAGGATGGGAATCCCCAGACTTCATGCCTTCAATAGAATAAGGATAGTATGGCCTTCCTATAACCAGCATCCACCTCCTGGGGCTCATTTATCCACCGTGATGCAACTGTTGGAGAATGGGAATAAAAACTGAGATCGGATAGAACTGTGCAGGGGGGAGGGGAGGATCCCTGGGGAACGCCAGTGCTCGAGCGGTACGATTCGGAAGAATTTCCGGTGATCACGTGGAAAAAACAATTAGAAAGGGGGGGGGAGGGGAAACCAGGCGTGAATGCCCAGTGACTTCAGATGGGCCGGCAAAAGGGTGTGATTGAGAGTAGCGAAAGCTGATGATATGGCTAATAGAAAGAGGAAATAACTAATGCCAGAGTCAGAGCATTGCCAAATATTATTGAAAACTGGAAAGCAAAAGGGATTGCATGTTATATCACAGGTGCGGATCTAGAGCAGCAACATAGATGAAAGAACAGAGGCAGCTTAACAGCAGAATAGAGAGAAGTCACCAAGGGCTCGACACAGGGAGGCAGTGCCAGCAGTTACCAATCATGTAAAGCAGAGAGAAGAAAAAACTGCAGGATTTTAGTCTTACACTCTTCCCAAGTAATGTTTATAACGGTGCCACCGATATTTTCAGAGCAAGCTCACTTGCGGGCCAATACAGTAAAGTCTGCGGGAGAGCGGGCAGGCCACTCTCCTGTGCGCGCGATTCAGAATGCAAATTAGGCCCGGCGGTAAAAACAGGCAAAAGGAGGCGCTAGGGACACTAGCGCGTCCCTAGCGCCTCCTTTTGGACTGGAGCGGCGGCTGTCAGCAGGTTTGACAGCTGACGCTCAATTTTGCCGGCGTCGGTTCTCAAGCCCGCTGACAGCCACAGGTTCGGAAACTGGACGCCGGCAAAATTGAGCGTCCGGTTTTCGAGCCGCGGGCCGACTTCAAATTTATTTATTTTTTTTTACTTTTGGCAACTTTCAGGACCTCCGACTTAATATCGCCATGATATTAAGTCGGAGGGTGCACAGAAAAGCAGTTTTTACTGCTTTTATGTGCACTTTCCTGGTGCCCAAAGACATTAGCGCGTCCAATAGAGGGTTAACAATGCACTCCGTCAGAAAGTGCTCGAGTCACAGGTTATCTGGCAAAGCTTCCAGCTCCTCCACAGAGGGCGTGCCTTGTGCTGATGACTTGTGGGCATACCTTTTACAGTTAAAAGGCACGTGCATAAAAGCTCCACTCCCCAGAGCGCCTTAAAAGTGCATGCTGTTTTACGCACATAAAACTTGGGTTCGTGCATGTAAATAACTTTGAAAATTCAGCCCTACATGAGTGAAACAGATAAAAGCAGCAGGTTAGGCTTTGATGTTAATATTGACATGGAGAAGAAATGCTTCATATTTCTGGTGGAAACAAAACGTGTTTTCTGCACAAAGTCCAGCTCACTTTCAAGCCTGTTGCTTTTTGTTTTCCAGCACTCCAGTTCACGCCTGGGTTACCAAAACAACATTCAGGGCGCCTCACAGTCCCAGACAGCAATGGGTTACGCCTCATCCTCTCAGCAGAGCTCTCAATACCACCAAGCCCACAGGTACTGACGGGCTACCACCAACACAGACTGAAAAGACTCCAGCAATATGAAGTTCTCTGTGAAAAGCGAAACCAAAAAAAAACCACACAAGGAAGGACTGCAGACTGCCAGGCAAATCTGGGAAAGGGCAGCTTCGATTCCTGAAGATTCTTCCTTTCAGCCCACTCTCACCTGCCTTGTCTTGTCCCCCTCCTCGCCCCGCAATCCTTTGCTGTGGTCACTCTAATGAGGGCATTTGACTTGAAGCCAGCACTTAACCTTCTGTAGCCTTAGGGTTCCCTTTCTAGTGAAGGCCGGGAGCCGTGGATGCTCTTCGTATCTGCAGATGAGAACCTCAGGTCCTCAGGCTCTGGATAGTTTTATACCTGACGATGTACAGATGCAGGTACAATGCACCTTTTTCTAAGCACTGTGTCTCGTTGTAGGATATTTGCTGTTTTTGCTAATGGATAGAGCAGTGTGGTTACCATCGGGCCGATACAGTAAAACGCGCGGGAGAGCCGGCGAGCGCCCACTCTCCCGATGCGCACCCAGCCCACTCTCCTGGGCGCACGATTCAGTAAGCAAGAACAGGCAAATGAGGGCCCGCGGTAAAAGGGAGGCGGTAGGGACACTAGCGCGTCCCTAGCACCTCCTTGTTGACAGAAGCGGCGGCTGTCAGCGGGTTTGACAGCCGACGCTTAATTTTACCGGCGTCGGTTGTCGAACCCGCTGACAGTCACAGGTTCGGAAAATGGAAGCTGGCAAAATTGAGCGTCTGTCTTCCGATCCGCGAGCCGCGGGCAGATTTTTTTTTTTTTTAAGAATTTTTTTTGGTGGGGGCCTCCGACTTAATATCACTATGATATTAAGTCAGAGGGTGTACAGATCCTGGTGCCGGCCGAAATTAAGGCCTGCCTGTGGCAGGCATTACTTCTGACTCACGCAGGAATAACTAATAGGCTCATCAACATGCATTTGCATGTTGCAGGCGCTATTAGTTTCGGGGGGGTTGGCCGCGCGTTTTCCACGCGCTATTACCCCTTACTGTATAAGAGGTAAAAATAGCGCGTGGAAAACGCGCATCCAAACGGGGGCTAACAGTGCGCTTGGCCTGAGCGCACTTTACTGTATTGGCCTGCATGTTAGTCCACTAGTATGCACAGAAATAAGTTAACAAATACAAGGAAAAGCAAAAAAAAAAAAAAAAAATATATATATATATATATATATATAAATATATACGGTGATGGCTTTTTATTGGACTAAATACATTTCTTGACTAGTTTCTCAGCTAAAACTCTCTTCTTCAGATCAGAACATACTTATACTTTCAACCTTTTTATTTATATTGTATGCTATCATTTTTATTTCTTTTATTGTAAATCGTTGTGATAGTACACAGAACAATGGGGTTTAAAAGGTTTAAATAAATAAATAAAAGTGAGCAAAGGTTGACAGTACCAGGAAATAGAAGTGACTCATGAAAAGGCAGTCCCATGATGGAAGGTTGGGGAAAGGGGTGATCAGAAGGGGACAGGCAGTACAGTGTATGGCTCATAATGAGTTAAGAAACTTAGGGCTTTACTCCTTTAATTGTCAGCTCCGAAGTATCCGATCATTTTAACTAGAAAAGTCTTGCGCCACTGGATTGTTTTAAATTTTCCTCTAATTATCCTGATCATAAAGTCATTGATCCAGTGGTCTGGAGGTGTCACCTTGGTCTTCTCTGTGGCGTTTGATCTTGACTCTTGCCTTTAATGTCTGGCCTGTCTCACCACTGTAGCATGCCTCGTCCCACTTTCTGCACTGAATATCATGCACTGCATGAATAGAATCCCCTTACGCTGAAAGTTTTTCCCCATGTGGGTGATTGTGGGGTCCTGTGATGCTCATGGTACATTGCAGGGGTATGTGCCTTGCTCGTGCCAGCTTTTTTATGGCAGAACTGGAAGAGAGACTTTTTAAATAACATCAGACATACAGCAGTGTTTCCGTGAGCCAGCACCAGTCACCGACAGCGTTTCTGCCAGTCTGCGGTGGCAGTGAGTGAAGGAGGATGAAGAAGCAGCAAGACTTGCCCTGCAGCTGCATATTCATACGCTGCACCGCACTCTGCCTAGCCCTCCCACCTTTTTATCCCAGTTAAGGCCCTGTTTTGGAGGGGAGCAGTTGCAGCTGAATGTTAATGAACAGGCACCAGACTGAGTCAGAATCTGCTCTGCTTTCAGTCCCCACCTCCTGTACAAATGCCAGGAAGGGACAGGGCTGACCGGGTCTCACTCCAGCTTGTTAACATTCAGCTGCAGCTGCTCCACTCCTAGAGATCGAATCTCAGGACCGGCTCCGACTGAAACAGAAGGCCATGGAGCAGAAGTATTACTTGTAGTCCTGCTGATGGCTGGCAGCAGGAAGGAGGTAGAGGGAGGGATTTTTGTCAGTGATAACTGGTGGCTCAATGGGAAGGGGAGAGAGGGTTTTTTTCTTTTCTGAGGACAGTGCTGTTGGTTGGTTGGCAAGGGGAAGGGGGAAATAGTTATTAAGAAACAATTTTCTTAAATCTGCACCTGGACCACCTAATTTAAGGAAGGTAGTTAGCCGGTTCCGGCAAACAAAAGGTTGAGACCCTTCAAATGTTACTGGTATATTGATGATAATTTATGATTTGGACAGAGGGAAAAGAAACTCGGGAACAGTTTGACAACTCCTTCAATGCCTTTCAATGAAATTCAAAATGGACTTTGCCACAGAAAGTGTCACCTTTTGGCTATCAACAATAGCCATCTGCAAACGTCAGTATACAGGTTCCAGCTTCTACCCATTATATACAAGAAAGGCATCAAGGGACGGACACCTCAAAGCCCTGACTGAATCCTTCAAACGAAAAGGCTACAAATCTCCTGCAGGACAAAGAGAGGAGACCCACAGAGCAAGTACCCATAACTCAGAGCAGGAGCAATTAAGACAAATCATAAAACAGCTACAGCTACTACTCTGGAAGGACGACTCACTGAAAGAAATATTCCCTGCTTCCAGGCAAGCTTCTGACAGAAGAGGGCCCACATCCCTGCAATGCTGCACACTGCAAGCTGTGCCGGCACATATCAAAGGAGCCCGCAATCAACCACATGGCAAAAACACGCAATACATTATTTGTAATTTGTGGTTTACACATTATTTAAGTAAATAGATTCTATTCATGGCCCTCTTCTATGTAGTGCAGAAAGTGGGACGAGGCATGCTACAGTGGTGAGAGAGGCCAGACATTAAAGGCAAGAGTCAATTCAAACCGACCCAGGAACAAACGCCACAGAAAAGACCAAGGCAACCCCTCCAGACTACCGTATCAATGACCTTATGATCAGGATAATTAGAGGAAAATGTAAAACATGCTTTTTACGTTAAATTGATCAGAGGCTTCAGAACTGACAAGAGAGGACTCAACAAAAGAGCTGGGTTTCTTAAAATGCAAGTGCCTGTCACCTTCTGATCAGCCATCAAACCCTGCAATCCCCGCCATCTTCTGTGTTGCCCTATCATTGGAATGCCTTAATGATTCAATTGTGTTTCCTGGGCACCTGAGGAAGAGAGTCACCAGACATGTTAAGTGAGTCCCATAAAAAGCTAGCACCTGATATGTTTTATGTTGTTTTCATTTGTTAACCTTTATTTCTTAACTAATGGATGTCAGGGACCTTCTCAGTGGATTTTAAGCAGCCTTATTTCTAATTTGGGTCTTGGGAGATGAAACAATAATGAGAAGAAAGCATCTGTGTGCTCGGCCTGGACTCACCATGGGAGCCAGCCTTAGTCACTGGCACGTCCTGAGCTGTGGAAAACAAATGCAGCTCTGCTTTCATGGAAAGCACTGCCTACTAAAACAGCAAGCAGGAAACGCTATTAGGACTCCAGCAGACCAAAGGATGGGCACACGAGAATGGAGCGACCTCCTGCCCGCCCCTCCCACCACAACATTTAAAAAGGGCGATGGACTGAACAGGTTCCCTGCAAGACATCCCACCCTCTCTTTTTGGAGAGGAACCACGTCTGCCTTGGGAAATCTTTGCAAGCACTTCAGCAAGAGAGAACCTGCCGTCCGCACTGACCCTGGCGGTCTCCACCTGCGGTCACTCACCATGTTACTGTGTTTAAAAGACCTGCAGGGAACGGTGCAATGCAAAGACATCAACAGCACTCCCTGTCTGCTTCAGACCAGAAACCGTTCTCACTCCTCCTTTGTCCAAGAACCTGTGATCGACCTTAGTTTTGTTTTGTTTTTTTTTGGGGGGGGGAGGCCGTTACAAGGGTTTAAACCTTTTTGCAGGAAATTGAAAAGAGACTTTGGTGAGTAGGACTCCCCCTGTTGTTAGATGCCTTTGGGGTGTGTTCCCTGTGTTTGAACGCAGTTTAATTGTGATGAGTTTCTATTTTCTGATTGTGCCCAGGTATTGCTGGGGAAAGAGATGATACTAGCAATGGGATATTCCCGCATGAACCCACTTGTTAATCAGCGTCCTCACTCCTGCAAGCTTCATGCTCCGTTTGGCGTGGGGCTGGTGGTTCTGCTGCTCTTTCATACTTCCAGCTTGATTGGAACCAGGGCCGGGAGCTGGAGCTAGGAGGCTTCCTCTCTGCTTTAATAACCCCTCTTACTCCACCTTGGTCATTGCAGGGGCAGTCCTTGGCCAGCAGCCACACCAAGGCTCCTTCCAAACTCCTTCAGTCGTGTTCCCTGGATCTGACTCCTGGGTGTTACTGTTGTACAGTGACTGTGAGTGCTACCTCCACAGCATCCCAGACCCAAGACACCTGAGCCAGGAATCAAATCTAAGTGTGTTCACGTGCAAGGAAGCGGCAGTCCGAGGGTAACCCAAACCAGACTCGTAAGAGCGCTTCACTTCTAGGTCTTAATGATCCTGACATGAAATTCTGACTTTAAGGATCGCATTTACCATGATTTTTACTGGTCTTCAGCAGGTTCTTGGTCTGCCAGAGACCAGCCTTGTCAGTCCCAATTCTAACATCTCATTGCATCCCCTCCTGCTTTCCTTCATTCGGCATAATCTGTGCTTCAGCGATAACAAAATGCATTTACTTTTGCATATTTATTCTAAAAATGACTTGTACTGTGCGCTGCGCATGTCTCCTGCACGGTTAACCACATCCAACATGGCCGATGTGCTGAAATGTTTTCTAATGCCATCTGTTCGCAATGTTATATACCACAGCTTGTCATTAAGTTGCCTGCAATAGAATTTAGTTGTTAACTGTTTAGTAATGTTCACACTGGGAGTTGAAAAGTGTAAATATCTGAAGAACTGAGCCCCGATGAAGCCTTGAGCGAATCGCACATGCACAGTCATTATTTAGCCAGAGACACACTGTCACTATTAATTTTTTTTCACATTGAGCTGGACTAAGCTTTTAATATAGTGAAATACATTTGTATTTTTTGGCGAAATTCAATATTTGATGTGGGTATCATCCTAGAAAGAAGCAGACTACACTGTCGACTTCCAGCATCCTTGTAAGGGATCGGGACTCAGCCCCAGCTAAGCGTGGTTCTGGTCCTCATGTTCTCCCAGCGTGTGGCTTTACATCTGACACTGGATTTTGTTGTTTGTGAAAACATATTATTGAACAGCCTAAAATATATCTCCTGGAGGAGAGAAGATACAGTGGGCATAGGATGCAGACTTTTTAAATACCTTAGAGGCACAGGAATAAAACATTTTTCAACAGAAAGAAAACTGTAGAACAAGGGGTCATAATATGAAGCTCTAAAGGGCAGGTCAGGCCTAACGTCAGGAAGTATTCTTTCACGGAAGGGGGATGCATGGAACGCCCTCCTGGAAGAGGTGGTGAGGACAAAGCCCGTAATGGAATTCAAAAGAGCATGGGATAAACACAGAGATTAAAAAGGGAAATCTGCACGGAGCAGCCATTTCCCTAAGAGTAATATAACAGTAGCTTGCTTGGATGGGCCGCGTGGGTCTTTCTCTGAAGACATCTATTGTGTTGCAGGATTCTGTACCTTTAATTGGGCCAGCAGGTCTGCTGACTTTTTAGGTGCCTCTCTAGCTGTTCACCACAAAGTCGCACACAACCTCCTTACCATTTTTTTTTTTTTAAACAAGGGGCCAGTACGATCACAAAACGTTTTCTTTTTCTGTACGCCTAGGACCTGAGTTAAACGTGTTCTGCGTGGAAGGATTCCTCAGTCCGCCCCTGGCCTTGAATTGGCCAGTTTGGCCATTTCCGCCATGTAATGGTCTTGTATGCAAGGGCTAGGCAAAGGCAGAACAAGTTTGACGTGGGCCCCAGTAAGATGAGAGAGAGGACCACGGCACATTGTTGCGTGTCTAGGAGCTGCATTTACAGCAAATGCTGAATGTGCTCAGCTGGCCCCTGCAATCTGTCTCAAAGAATAAGTGTGGTTTGCTGCATGCCAAGCGCCAGACGAACCCTTCTAACATTACCTCTTGCAGTAGATGAATAAAGTTCGGGAAGCAAATTTTCAGCAGGAGGTTTTCTATGCTGGGCTATTTTCTAATTGTAACATTTTGGGCCCATTTTGTGCAATCTACCTATCTATTTAAGTCCAAGTTACTGTAAGCAGATGTATCTTGTACATTAATTGCAGCTATCCAGAAAGGCAGGTATGCGTGTGCTGTTAACCACAGATATTTCTTAATGTATTCTGTGCCCTTCGGTCCTGATTTATCAGTCTATAGATAGACGTTTTGGTTGTTTCAGAACTGGGTATCACTGTACTGCTGCTACTTGCAGGGTTTAAAAAGTCTTTCCCATCTTCGCAGAGGCAGCTCACCCATGTTGCCCTCTAAGAGCGGGCGTTGCCCCTTTATGAAATGAGGCATGGGTAGCTCACACCGTATGTGACTGCCTCATAACTTAGACCTTTGCTTCTGAAGCTCCTGAATGAGAACTCAGGTCACTGCACAATAAAACCAAAAGGCAGCTGACAGCATTACACAGTAACTTTACTATCCTTTGATGATTTGGGCTCCAGAATGGATCATAGAAACACCGAAGCTTTAAGGCAGATAAAGATCTTCAGGCCGGAGTGGTCTACCCATTTTCCCCATCTGTTATCCGCTGGCCCTTTCCTGTTGCTTTCTCCAAGGCTGAAGATCCTGTTTGTGTGCCCCATTGCTCTTTTTAATTCCATTAACATCCCTCATGCACTCGCCACGTTCTTGAGTTTCTCCTCAGTCCGCAGCATCAGAAAAAAGCAGACAATTAGGAATGCTTAAGGTGGCCGCTTAATTAGCACAAAGGAAAAAAAACAAAAACCTGCATCAAGAAACATAAGAACCATTCTGTTTCTACTCACCCATAAGTTGACCTCTTCCAATCTCGCATCATGACCCGTTGTTATAACGCATTTTCCGTCACAGAATGTTTGCTTCAAGTGCATTATTATTTTGCATTGTTTGAATGCCTTTATCAAATCACCCCTCCCTCCTCTCCTCTTGGGGATATATATTCAGTGTTTAGATCCTTAAGTCTCAGCTCAGTATTTATGGTACAGGCTCTGCACTATGTCGATAGCTTCCTCTTCTGGATCCTTGTGGAGATGCATCCTCCACAACTGGGCAACGATTTAGAAAGAGGCATTGCCACCTCCTTTTTTTTTCTTCTGATTATACCATGTCCCATGCACTCCAGCATTCCTCTGTCCCTTCTCACCGCTTTTTTGCAATGTTTGGCAACTGTGAGGTCATGAGATGTGACCTCCCAAGTCCCTTTCCTGTTTGGTGGTTCTTAGAAGTGCAGTCCCCGTCATGCGCTGCACACTAGGATTTCTCCACCTCAAACAATTCTTTGCTTTTTTGCATTAAATCTTAATTGTTACTTCTCAAGCTTTCTTAAGTCTCCTCATATTTTCCCTTCCCCTCAGAATGTCAGGTACCTCCAATACTTAATATCCTATGCAAAGAGAGAATCTTTCTAACCAGCATTCCTCAGTATTACAGAACTGGCCCTGTGCGCTCCTTCCCACTGAGCAAACACCACTCACCAGCCTGCTTAGCCATGTGAACATATTTTCAGATAGTGAGCTGGAAGTCACCAGACAGCAGCAAAGAGGCCTCCTTTATACCCACAAGGACCTTTTAATACACTGAGAAATTATATATAAGTGCAATGCCAGCACAGTCTGATGGTAAAGAAATCTTCACTAACGGGTCGGTTTTAAAAGTGTTGCTTGTGCAAAAAAGCCCATATACATGAGTATGCGGGCCGTGCGTGAGCAATGCAGATTTTAAAAGATGCAAATTTTGTGCATACATGCATGTGCATGAGCAAACAAGGGGGCGGGCCTATGCATTCCAGGGCGGGGCCAACAGTTACGTGTGTAACTCGTATTTTAAAACCGGAGGCCACCCTGCCACCTTAGCTGCATATATTTACTACTGCTCCTAATGAGGAGCAAACTGCAGAAATCACGTTTTAGGGCTTACATACCAGGGTGAAGAACCACAGAGGTCTGAATGACCTCAAGATTTACTGGGCAAACTGGTGGACTAATTAGAAAACCTGGGAATGTCCCTCACACAAACATGTTTTAAAATCTACCTACATACGCGTGTTAAAGTCGACCCAATCCTAAGGCAGAAACACAAAGTATGTTTGCTCAAGTAACCCTTAAAATTAGGAGCACGCTTACGCGAGATAAGCATATCTTAAATCATACGCATGCAACTGCGTGCATGATTTCAAATTCCAGCACATCTCCATTCCCGTGCTCGTTTTAAAATCAGCCTGTAAGTGAGCATAGCCCATGAAGTAAAAACTGCAAGCTCCTCCTTTCCATTTACTCTTCTTGCACACTCCTCATGGATAGGAGTGGGAATACTACTTGCTTATAGGAGCTCCCCTTCCAGGTGGGGATAGACAGCTGTGCGTATTAGTGCACCTCATTTTGCAGAGAGTGCATACAGGAAGAATGTATTAACCAGTAATACATATAAATACCTTCTAGATATTTCTTAGCACTTTTATATAGAATGCTGACTAAAACCAGAAATCAGTTTTTAGTAAAGTTATTTTCCTCTGCTCCAAAGAGTAGAACATGTCACCGGAAACCTTATGTGAATGGCCATAGAGTTGAATACTTGTTTATGGTTCACCTAATCATTGAGCCCCACACATGATCCCAGAACCTCCTTAACTCTTCTCCTCAGTTTGAGGAGGATTCAGTCTTCTTGGAATACCCTGCCTGGTGGTTATGGTAAGGAACAGGTATGGTTTGGGGTGATGGCATGAATGCCAGAGATGTGCACCTGTGTGCTGGCTGAGCCATAGAATGACTGTCATTTCAGTTGAAAACAGGACATAATCTAGTACGTCTGCTAAACAGGCCTAGAGGCATTTCCAGGAGGGGAAACTGCAGTGCACTCTAAATTATATGATAAATTAATGTAATGCTTATGGACCTCCTTCCATTGACCTTCCTGACCCATTAATCTCTCTGCCTTGCCTGAATGTTTCTCTCCCACAAGGGTTTGTGCATTACCATCACCCTGATATTTCACTGATATTACATCTTAGTAATATCATGGGCTGGCTCATATAAATTGTCCCTATGCAGATTTATAAATTGACACTGCAGTCTGTATGGATCACACACACCACATCCATCTGACTTGCAATTATCTGTGGAAACGGGTGCGAGCTTCATACATAACCTTGCACGCTATTCTTTAAGGGAAATGTGATGCATTCCATATGGATTCTGTAAGCAATCTGGTCTGCTGTGTGGGAAGAGGAGAACTCAAGAATAGACCTTTGCAGGGACAGGAGGCAGAAGGGACTAGTGGCTTGACAGCTGTGGCCTACCTTGGTGTCATGACTTAAGCTGTGCAGCAGATGAATTCTGCAAAAGTCGTCAGCGCTGTATTCGTGGCATTGTATATTCTGCGGAGGTGGGATTGAGGGAGAAATTACATTTTTAGAAAAAAGAACTGAGGTATTCTAAATGATGTAAAATATTTTATAAAGAACTTATCACATAGAGTTCACTTTCGTAACTTTCAGGAAAGTTTCTCGATTGTGATTGAACAGAGAATTGGAGGATTAAATAAAAGTATTGTACATAAGGCCATATATAATCCTCTTAAGAGTCGTTCCCCAGGAGCGGCATGTATTGTTATATTAAACAATTACTTAATGCACTGTTATCTTCTAAATATTTAGGAATAAATTAACACTATTTAAGGGTTTTTTTGTTTGTTTTTTAAGAAAATCCTGTCTTGTGTAGACACTAAAAAGTATTGAATAAATAGTGGACTGAAGGAGCCCTTTTTACAGCAATGTTTTATATGTAACGTATACTTTTTTTTATCGCTGTACTTGTGTTTTCTCCTTGTTTACTTTCTGTGGACATGTACCTATCTCTTTTTTTTGTTTGTTCTTTTTTTATATATAATTTTGTGCACATTTTTGTATTTTTCTGATAATTACTGTGTGTGCTTCTCATCCTGCCACAGGTTTTGCAGCCCTAATAAAGTAAAATACCCACCAGACAGGGTCGCAAAATCTTGCTCTTAAGAGTTTCAAGAGTTTACTATTTTTAAGGGATTTTTATTTCCTGCCATCACCATAGAAATGACTGTTAAAACTAAAGCATTGAGTACTCTGCTTTTATTTTGTATTTTTGGTTGTAATAAAAAGTTGTTGACAGATTTCAGATGATTTTTTTTTTCTTCACTAAGAATACGTCTAATTTAAATGGATCGGGCTGCACCAACGGCTCTGGTCTGTGAAATTCAGAGGTAAGCAGATATCGTATACTGGAAGATCTCTTGGAAACAACGTCCAACATCCCTCCCTTCCCCTACTTCCGAACCATTCTAAATCTATTTTTTCCTGCATGAGAAGACGTTCTACAGCTTGCACATCTCCTGAGATTCAGCATGGTACACAGTTAAGAGATACTGTAGCATAGAGACTCTTGCATTCAAACAAGCAGAGAGGTGATAAAAGCTTGAAAAATGGCCATGTGGCAGAAGAATTAAGGGATCTGTTCATTAACTGCTGCACCCAGATTTATGTAAATGACTGTGGCTGCAGGAAATCCAGTGCCACATTATCAGAAGCTGATAAGCAGAGCAGCATGCTATATGAATATGTCCCCCAAATGGTTTATCATTTTTGACCACCACAAATCTCGGCAAATTAGCAATTTTGTTGTGTGTTTTATGGACATTCACTTATTGCAGCGTTCCAGCAGCTGGAGAAAGCTGGATCCTTTTCAGTCTGTGCTATCTTTTCTGGAGCCAACATAAGAATTCTGCTCCTCCGGATGGCACTGGAAGCAACTTACTTGATATAGGAAGCTTATGCCCTGCCATCTCTTTGGATGCTTCTTTTCATTACAGTTTGGATGGGTGTGATTTGGTTACCTTGCCCCTCCATCTCTTTGGATGCTTCTTTTCTTTACAGGTTGGATGAGTGTGATTTGGTTATCATGCCCTTCCATTTCTATGGATGCTTCTTTTCTTTACAGGTTGGATGAGTGTGATTTGGTTATCATGCCCTTCCATTTCTATGGATGCTTCTTTTCTTTACAGGTTGGATGAGTGTGATTTGGTTATCATGCCCTTCCATTTCTATGGATGCTTCTTTTCTTTACAGGTTGAATGGGTGTGAGTTGGTTATCATGCCCTTCCATTTCTATGGATGCTTCTTTTCTTTACAGGTTGAATGGGTGTGAGTTGGTTATCGTGTCCCTCCATTTCTATGGATGCTTCTTTTCTTTACAGGTTGAATGGGTGTGAGTTGGTTATCATGCCCTTCCATTTCTATGGATGCTTCTTTTCTTTACAGGTTGAATGGGTGTGAGTTGGTTATCATGCCCTTCCATTTCTATGGATGCTTCTTTTCTTTACAGGTTGAATGGGTGTGAGTTGGTTATCATGCCCTTCCATTTCTATGGATGCTTCTTTTCTTTACAGGTTGAATGAGGTTGAATGGGTGTGAGTTGGTTATCGTGTCCCTCCATCTCCTTGGAGGCTTCTTTTCTCCCAGGACAAGCAGGATGGTGGTCCTCACAGGTGGGTGACAACATCAGATGGAGCCCATCACGGAATACTTTTGTCAAAGTTTCTAGAAACTTTGACTGGCACACCGAGCATGCCACCAACCCCGTAGCCACAAGGGGTCCCCCTTCAGTCTCCTTTTTTCCATGGTGCTGTTGCCTCGCGGTTGCTGCAGCATCCACTTTTGGAAGGGAAAACAGCTCCAGCATCTGTTCAGGCAATGGGTAAAGCTTCACCATCACCCTCCTCACTCTCAAGCTGGAGGGTGATGGTGGAGCTCCCTACTCCCAATTCACCATCTTCTTCACAGACTTATGATAGGGTAAGGCTCTCGGGGGACCCCTAAGTCCATCCAGGACCGGATCGCTCCCTTCCATGTCTGAGTCTTCCTGTGGAACTTTTAGCCCAAGCTCCTCTAGAACCTGAGGAATCAAAGGACCTAATTGCTCCCTCCAGAACAAGTGGAGCATCTTGGGGGTCATCCCTCTCAGAAATCAGAGTATCCTCCAGATCATCCCCTAGAACCGTGCCGGCTGCGTCCAGATCAACACTCTGGTCCAGTGATAACAAAACCCCCAGAGCCCCAGGGGTCCCCTGTGACTCGACCGAGTCATCTGAGTCCTCACCAGCCTTGTCATTTGAAATGACAGGTACCAGCGCACCCAGGATACTGTATAGGCGCTGTATATAGTATATAGTGATACTGTATAGGCGCTGTATAGCGCTCTATACAGTAAAATGGATTGTGTTTCATGGACGCGCTTTGGACGCGGCTTGTACTTGCGTGTCATTTAAATACTGTATCGAGCGGTATGTGATTTAAACTGTGCGTGCGGCAAACGCGGGTGCGCCCCGCACTGCCGCACTCTTTCTTACGCGTCCTTACTGTCGGCCTGTAAGCTCGTACATGGCCTCTTTTCTTACTCCTTGTCACCCAGTTCTCATCAGGGAACCAGCCAGCACAGCCTGTTATCATACATACCTGGGAACATTTGAGTTGTGGTCATCCTGCATTGATTAGTGAAAGAGGAGAAGAGGAATACTGCATATCAGCTTTCTGTCCTCCACCCTCCCACCCCCACCATTAATCCACATGCTCTCTACCGCCCCCCCATCCAGGCATGATCCCAGCATTCCTCCCCTTCCTCCCTCTCTGACTCCTGCACTGTTTGCTCCCACCCTCCTATAAGTCACAGCTCCCTGACTTCTGCAGCTGCAGACTGAGCTGTGTGTACTGCAGCCCCTCTCCAGTTTCTCCCCACTTGCTAGGTGCAGTGACTGCTCCAGGCTCACACTTCTCCTCCTGTTTCCTGCAAGTTTACTGAGGAAGGGTGGTGGCTGGAGCCATAAATGCAGAGATCCGGAGCTTTCTAATATTTCCCTGGAGAGTGGACACCCAGTAGTTGATGTTAATTCCCTGAGTCTCTGAGTGAAGTCCAGAAAGTTCTTCAGGTATGCACCTTGTTCCTTTTAGCCCAGCTCTCATCAGGGAATCACCATGTATCAGCTTTTGACACCACTTAGGTCCTTTCTTCAGATGTCATACATGTACAACACCCTCTTTGGATAATTCTCACCTTAGTTCAAAACATGTCAGCAAAGCCTCCCAGGTATCCTGCCATAAACCGTGTGTATTTGTTTAAATGCTAGTTTTAGTCTGATGATGGCTGTAACTGGTGCAAGAGATACGACACACATACCTGCCAGTGGAATTTCCTTGCTCCATAACAGCTCTGAGAACTTGTTGTCCTGTGTAAACCTGCTGCCACTTGCTCTGAGCTATGAAGCTATTTTAAGATCCTACCCACATACAAGTAACTGCCTCTGAGGCAAGGCCAGAGAATAAAGTCAGCTAGCACCAGATGTTGTGTTCCCAAGCAACGTAATGCATTAAACAGTGCATTAGATCTTCCGCAGAGATGTTTATCTCTTTGCAGAGTTATAGTAAGTGAGTATTCTGTAGCCCTTCTACTCTCGGGTAGCATGATCCGTGCTCTCCAGGGTTCTGGTCCTTGGGGGTGGGGACTGCCTGCTGGGGTCACTCTCACTTGGAGCTTTATTGATAAATCTTAAGATCCTCACTGCATATTGCAAGGCAATGGATCTGCAATATGATAAAAAGAAAATATTGATTTCTCTGCTCTATAACAAAGGAATTATTTATTTATTTATTTATTTAATTAATATCTTTTAATATACCGATGCTCAAGACCATGTCTTATCGAACCGGTTTACATGGAACTAGGGTAAAAGAACTGCAAAACCAAATGCAAAGGAAGATAAAAAGTTACATTAAACAGGGAGAAAAAACATGGGCTTCGGAAGACAGGAAAGAATATAAACTAAAACAACTGGAGTGACATAAAGTCGTCCTCAAACATAAATTAAGTAACTGGACTTATAATCTTGCTGGATTTCTCTGGAGGTTTATCTTAGGCAATTAATAGAAGTTGCATTTCCTGGGAAAGGGTTGCATTTCTTGGGAAAGAGGATCAGGGGAGGTAAACTGGGGAGGTGTCGGGCGGGGCAGGAGGCGGGGGGGGGGGGGGGGAAGGAGAAGGGAGAGGGATTGGCAAGGAGAGAGGGTCAATAATGGGTTGATAGAGTCTCCATCAGCCGTAGACTTGGGCGAACAGCCAAGTTTTCAATTCTCTCTCCAGTTCCCTGTGAGGCTCAAAGTAGTCCATAAAGGAGAAACAAAAGTAATTATGGAGGGAATGGAAACCAGAGCTTTTGTAGAGGAATCGGGCATACACTTTAGAGACAAGAGCTGTAAGTTGGGTTTTTTTAAATTTACAGTTGCGCTTGCTAATTTGTTGTTACGGAAGACCTTCCTGTTCAAGAAGGCCTTGCATTCTGTTACGGAAGGGGAGCGCTAGGAGAGTGATCCCATCTTGAGGGGATTGTGTGCCCTTGGGCCTCGGCATGACCCCAGAGAACTCCAAGGCAGCACTGAGGGTAGGTGAGGCGTGTCCCAGCATGGGTGGAGACGGACGGTCTGACCCTCTGCCGGACCTGCATGCTTCTGGAGCCAACACAATGGTGTTGGTTATTGAACAGTCCTCCGACCGTTCCCAGCCCTTTCGGACCTGCCACAAGGTATCAGCAAGAAGCAGCAGGCCGGACTGAGGATGAGGGCAGACGGAGGCTCTGAAACATAGAGACCCTAGACGAAGACTCAGGAACGAGGTACTTGGGTGCACAGATGAAGACTCAGGAACGAGGTACTGCAGGCAAGGTATTCAGAAGCAGGATCAAGGACTGGGTTGAGGCCTACACAGCCACTACCCATGGGCTGGTCGCGGACCACGCTTGCATGCGAAGCAGGCTCTAGATGAGGTGTGGAATAACTAAAGCTGGAACATGGGGAAGATTCGGTAGAAGCCTGTACCAAGGCACGCCCTACACAGCCCATCCTAGGCTGGTCGCGGACCACCCTGGAATGGCACAGGTTCATTCAGAGTCTTTGGCATGGACGGACGCAGAGTAAGGGACTCCGAAGACCAGGATGGAAGCAAGCAACTCAGGACTGAAGTGGAAGTCTTCCAGAGGCTTGTATTTGTGCAGGTGAAGATGGCCTTGTACCATGAGCGCCCTACATAGCCACTACCCATGGGCTGGTCACGGACCACAACATGGCACGCCAGAAAGGAGGCAACGAGGAACCTGGGGTATAGGACATCAGGAACAGGCGAGGAACATCAGGACTGGATCACAGACATCAGGAACAGGCGACGGACATCAAAACAAGACATGGAGCTCCAACGAAGAACAAAGGTCTGACAGAGCGCTGGAAGGCAAGACATCCAGGAGCAAGTAACTCCAAGGCAAGGCAGAACTAAAAGTGAAGTCCTTTTATAGTGCAGGAAGCAGGCAACTCCCTGGGAGGAGTTTAGATGGACCACACCTGGCGGGCCCTATAACTAGAGCTGCGGGCCGGCCCCTTAGGAAGAAGGGCAAGACCCAAACCAGAGAGTCCAGGAAGAAGCAGAGCAGGCCCCAGGCAGGCCCAGGTGGCAAGGAAGACCTCCCAGGCCTTGGAGTAAAACTGGGATAGACTGTCCAGGCAAGGCCCCTGCTTCGGTGCGGCCTCCAGAGAAAAGGTGAGAGGCCTCCTGTGGCACAGCTACAGGAGGAATCGTAACAGTTGTTGAGCAGTGAGAAGAGTAAACACAGTGGAAGGCGTCCAGAGCTGTCAGCACTGTTTTCCCTGGAATTGGGTTCCCTCCCAAGAGCTATCTTGCCTATTAACAAGTGTCCACTTGGTCTTTCTTTGGAAAATGGCACTGCTTGCAATTCAGGAGGGAAGTTGATCCCAAAGTCCTCAGCGCCTCTGTTTCCTTTTGTCTTTTCTTCAATTGCACTCCGTTAGCTCTCAATAGACTCTCATTTTGGAGAACTGCATCTTTAGAATGGCAAAGACATAAGAAGAAAGAAGAGAACTTCATTGCGACTCTGGGGTTTTGCACTTTCTGTTTTGCTGTGGGAGCATGAGTTGGGTGGAAGGGGGGGAATGTGGGGGCTGATTGTGGTATGAATGGAAGTGTGCTTGTGGCCAGTTGTCTGAGATTTCTTTTGCTGTACTTGCTGTTTATCAGAACCTGGAGCTCTACGATTGAGGGGATGGACCTAGGATGGGGGGGTGCTATCCTCATAGCAAGGAAGAGATTCTGCATCCATGCAATGGGTAATGGAATCTTATGATAGGTTCATTAAATGTTAATGGTTTGTATTCCCCCATTAATAGGAAAAAAGTGCTCACAGATCTTCACAAACATAGAGTTCATATTGCCCTATTGCAAGATACCCACTTGGAAGATCAGGAGCTAAAACAATTACAGTGAGAATGGGTGTGTCAATGTTACTACTCGTCCTTTACATCTAGGCAGTGGGGTGTTGCCATTTTGATTAATAAAAACACTGATTTTGTCAAAGATCGTATAATCAGTTCTAATGGAAAGTTTGTATGCATTATGGGTACACAAAATGGGATGAAGGTGTTGTTGGCAAATATAAAGTATATGCTCCCAACCAGTATTCACATTCTTTTTTTACCAACCTGTTTTCTAAATTGTCTGTGTCGGAGGGATATTCTGTTATACTGGGAGGAGATTTCAATATCACTGATAAACACCCAAACATGCTCCCCCAAATCAAATGGATGTAGGAGTAGGGTGTTTGACTGTTGGTGTTTGTTCTTTTCCTAAGAGATAAATGAAAGGAATATGCAGAGTTTAATTACATCCCGGATATTGATCCGATAGTGCATTGGAATGTAGCAAAAGCTGTGTTGCGAGGACATATCATCATTTATCAAACCAGCAAAAAGAAGGAAAGGAATAGTAAAATCTTTGATTTGTTCAAACAAATAACATCCTTGAGGTGCATTCCATATGAAGGACTTGTCGCAGTCTGGAAAGGCTAATGTTGGCCGGAGCAGAGTTGAATTCATTGTTGACTAGTAAGGCACAAAAAAATTTGTTATAAGTTCAGTTTGTGTCAATAGTATAAGAAAATGGGGGAAATGCTCGCGAGATTGTTTAAGTCCAATCTGAGAACCAGGGGCATCCAATCCAAGTAGCCTACTGGTTAGAGCAGTGGGCTACAAAGCAGGGCAGTTAGGGTTTAAATCCCCCTTCTGTTCTTTGTGACCTTGGGCAAGTTTGTTCACCCTCTATTACCGCAGATACAAATTTACAGCGTCGTTCTTTAAGCTGCGATGTGCTGTTATCACTGTGGTACAATTTAGATCAGGGGAAGGGGAGGAGTGTGGGCAGGGTTATGTCAGTGCTGCGGGTGATAATGTTTTCCATGTTATCGCCGGCAGTACTGCGGGAAATACAACCACCTTTTCCCGTGGCGCTGTGGGAGCGAAAGTGTGCAACCCGGCCACAATCGGGGTGGCCAAAAACGCATCACCGTGATACGGCCAGCTGCATGCTTTCGCCTTCCCACCCCTTTTTTTCCCATGGGCCATCATTCTGCTATATTGATAACGGAATGATGAATTCCGGGGTTAGATTGTGAACCTTTTCTTGGACAGGGAAATACCTACAGTACTTGAATGTAATCCAATTTGAAGTGCTTGAGAAAAGCAGAATATAAAAAAATAAATAAATACAAGGGAGTTGTCACATAAATTAAATATGACAACTGTTCATATACAAATACTTCTTTGATTTTGAGAGGTTTTACCAAATACAGCTGGCTTTCCATCTGCACAGCAGAGGCAGTCTTTTTTAATGATTTCATCCTTCCTCAACTAGGTGAAACCTCTAGAGGGATACTGGATGCCCCTATTCGAGATCATGAAATCTACAGAACTATTCTCCAACTTAAATTAGCTAAACCTCCTGGGCCAGATGGGTTAGGTCCTGAGTTCTATAAGCTTTTGGGAGAGTGCATTTCGCAGCCGCTTAGGTCTATGTTTCATGCAGCACGTGAGAAAGAAGTGTGTCAAACAGGCCAAAATTTGGTGACAGTAGTATTACTTCCCCAACCTGGTAAAGATTCAAGATTTTCAGAATCATAATGTCCAATATCACTTTTGAACCGGCATATAAAAATCTAGGCTGAACAAAGTAATTCAGGAATTGGTATCTTGGGATCAAACTGGATTTACCAAGGACAGCTCAAAGTCCTATGTTCTAGAAGCAATTCATGTCATACAATCTCCTTCGAAAGTTAATAGAAATGGTAATTCTAGACACTGTGGAATGGCCCTATTTAATGTGGACTTTGCGGAAATTTGGTCTCGGAGATAATTTCATCCAATGGGTGGACCTTTCATTTAACAAACCTATGGTTCAGCTACTAGTGAATGAGTAATTGTCTGATGCCTTTTTTCTTAGAAGAGGCACCAGGCAGGGCTGTCTCCTATCTCCACTTCTATTTATCCTGTCTTTGGAGCCCTTAGCTATTAAGTTGAGGGTCTTATGAAGTTTTGAGGGGATATCTATTAATAAAAAAGGTGTAAAACTGAGTTTGTTTGCAGATGACATGATGTTGTTTGTGGGCAACCCAAAGGAAAGTCTCTGGGATATTGTGCAGCTATTTACTCATTTTGGAGTTTTTTCTGGTCTGCGAATTAACTACAATAAATCTGAGGCTTTTCCCCTGTATAGGGCTCTTAAGGATAGATGGCTGGGACCTTGGATTGTATATGATATTTAGATATTCATCTGGCACGGAAACCAAAGGAACTTTATGAATATAACTTTCAGGCCACTTTGACAAAACTCAAGTCTTTTCTACTTAGCTGGAAATCGTTACCCTTATCACTTATGAGGAAATGCGCCTTGGCAAAAATGATATTTTTTTTGTATTGTTTACATGTAACCCCCCACCCCCGATGTACCGTTCTTGCATTGATGGGGCAATGAAAGTGTTTGTAAGTTCTTTTGGGCAGGAACTCTGACTAGCTCTTCATTGCCCATTTTCCCCAGGGTATGGGTCCTTTGGCTTGGCGATGAAAGAGTTCCCCTCAGGTCCCAGTGCGGGGGTGGATGACTTCCCTTTAGGCATCCCTGGGAGAAGGGTACTTTCTATTCGCTGTGCGCTGAGTGCCAAATAACCACACAGGAGCCACCGGATGAGTTTCCAAATTAAAATCTTTACTATCAACACCAATTGGATAATGACACAATAAAAATGAATCAGAGCCTCAGTCTTTTCTCTTCTCTGCTTACAATTCCTTAATCCTCTATCTGTGCAGGAGTCTTTTCTAGCAAGCACGGAAACTTTCTATCCTTCTGGATTTAGAGGATTACAGGTCCAGTGGGCAGGGCAACCCTTACGTTGTCGGGAAACTCCTTCCAAGCTGGCCAAATCTTTCTCTCCCCAGAGGCTTTTGAAGGCTCCGATTGGGTGGCTTCCAAATTGTGAATAGTTCTTATTTATTTATTTAAAAACTCTTCTATACCGTCGTTAAGTTAATTCACCATCACAACGGTTTACAGAAAGACACAATAAGGAAAAACTATAATTGGTATAGATTACAAATTATAGATGTGCCAACATAAAACGGTAACATATTTTAATAAGAGAAACAATGTGTTTAATTAAGGCTTATATGCCGATTGAGAAACTGTCAAGCGGTTCAAATCTAGCGTTAATATGCAATTGGAGATATTAAAGGAAAAAAAACTGATTACTTGGTGCGTCTTATTCACAGTTCCTAGTTCTTTCTTTCTGTTTCCTTGATGGCGATCCCTTTTGGGAGGGATCCTGGATAGACTGCTGCTTCACAGGTCTGCTGATGGGTAGGAAGAGAGGCAGAAAACATTTCCTCCCAGATCTTCAAAAAATAATGTCTGGTTCCCAAAAAGGAAATAACACCAGAGTTGTATGTCCCTTGCAACAGGTCACCACCACTTCAGGGGCAGGTCTTCCCTATCCCTGACATACCAGACACAGGGTTCCCCATGTCCTGGAACCAGGAAAGGCTCAGGTGTCCAGCAAGGCTCTTACCAAGTAAAAGTAAAAAAAAATCCAAAATAGTCCCAGGACAACCATTCTGCACCTTGGGAGAAGAGTACAACAGTGGAACCCTCGACCTGCCCTGAAGGATTCCAGGCAGGGTGGAGCCCAGGCCCCCAGGTAGGCCAAAAATATAACTAAGGCCAAAATCTCCATCCTTCCTCCTGAACTGCAAACTGAATGAAGACTGGCCCCAGAGCCCTTGGCAGAGCTCTGCTATAAAACCCCAGAGTGGGATGTCCATTCCAGCACCCTCGAGGGGAAGGGCTGAACACAAATGGATCCTCCCCTAATTATCTCTCTCAATAACTGCGCTAGTACTATTTTCCAGGGCTTACTGGTAACCGGAAAAGGTGCCTGGGTTATATACAGGTGCTTCCTATCTGGGTTAGGAATAAGGAATTCACTGTATTTCGGGTGATGGGAGAGTCTGAGTAAGTTTTAATGTATTACGGGGAAGAAACAGGGCGGTCTAGCTTTACCAGTTATATGAATGCCCGATGTCTCCTGGCTTTTGTGTTACATTCAGGATTGATGTAGAAGGACTATTGGTGGTTTGGATTTATCCACATAATCTGCTCAATGTGGCACACATATAGGGGGGGGGGGGGGGGAATTCTCCTTTATACTGTATGTGATATTGTGCATTGACTTTCTGAAGTACCTCATCTCTGCTGTATTCAAGGATGTTAGTTTGAAATTAAAGGACACAAAGGACTCTGCTACGTGCTGGAATGCAGCCAACACCCCAGACCCATTAGCTGATTGGTCTAATATATTCCCAAATCAGAAGCCCTGCACTTATCTAGAAATAACACTCAGTATGTTCTGATTGGTCAGTATGGAAGGTATAAAAGGTTCTACACATTACTGGAACTTTGAGTGACTTGGTAATTATACATTTCTATGGACCTGTCGCTCCCTGGAACAAACTTATCTGTACTTTGTTCCAGTATCTGTCTCTATTCCCTTTGTCTCTGTCTTTCTCAAAGTTAACTATTACAGCTGTGTTTTCCTTTAGAATAAACAATACATTGTTCAGCGTTCTGGTTTATGGCTATTAGGAAGGCATGGATGTGTGGAGGAAGATTTTGGGTCGTAGTTCTACTGTTTCTCCTTTTCTTACTTTGGATGGCAATGGAGACTTTTTACCAGGGCTTGATAACCCTGTTTTCATGGGCTGGTTTTGCAAGGGGTTTTGGACTGATCCCGAGACAGCCTTTGTATGTTCTTTCCATAAGTTGCAGGAGCCCTGGGACCTACCTAACTCTCAGTGTTTTGCATACATAACAGCGGAGAACTTACTGTTTGCAAGTATACAATAGGGATCTGAATTTATTAGACTCTACAGAAGAGGAGGGGAGCTGTTCTGAGCCCATCCCTAAATTCAATAAAATATCCATCTGGGCTATGCATTTAAGTTCTAAATACTCAGCCACACACTTGGATAAGCTGGCAACTCAGTGGAGGAAGGATCTTGGGAGGGCCTAGGAGAGGAAGGCATAATGCACGCCTTTTCAGTGCTTTAAAAATATTTGTCATCTGCAAATCTAAGGGAAATGCAATTGAAATTACTTCACAGGGTGTATATTACTAGATTTCTTGGGGTCAGAATGAACCTTTGGGGCTCAGAATCCTGCTTGATATACAGCGCACATTGTGCCATATGTTTTCGGGATGTCAAAACTGCATTCGTTTTAGAGACCAGTTTGTTACTTTGTGGATCGTATTGTAGGATGTCAAATCTTGGAAATGAAATGCGCTTCCCACGGGAGGGGGGGGGGGGGGGGCGGGGAGGGAGAACATTTATTGCTGTTGCTGAAATGTTGGCTAAAAAGAGATTCTTCAGCGCTGGAACTGTGATGAGCTGCAGCAAACTGCACAAACAGAACTAATGGGGAAAAGAAATTCACGTTCTGTCGAGGTTAGGGGCTCTCATTTCGGTTATGATTGTTTATGGAGAGCAATACAAAGGAGCCCATAAGTGGTTAAGTGTATTTTTTGTAAGGCTTTAGGTTGCAATTGCATTGTAATATTGGGAATATTGGGGACCAGCCGGGTATGAATGTGGTGTGGATGTGGGGAGGGGGAGGGGGATTAGGCATGCGGGAAGACTGATAAAAGCCTTTTTAGATACTACTGTTGTTAGTTGAGTAATTCTTCAATGTATTCATTGTCACTTATGGTGGTTTCTTGGTGTCAAGCTCATCTTTGTTTTTCTTGTTGACTTTAATAAACATGTTTAAAAAAAAAAATTCAGAATGTTTTCTTAGCTGGAATGCAAACCCAAAATTATGTGTCCCCGGCGCCTTCCAGCAATGATCAAAGCAGGAAAGACCCCTGTGAGTTTGCAAGGGGTCAGGTGCAAGAGCGCAGCATCCCGTGGGGCCCACGCTGGCTTTGGAATCAAAATGTTAGTTTTAAAAATTCTCACTGGTGTTCCAGACCTGGCATCAAGAGAATAAGCAAATGCACTGCGGGTAGGAGGCCAGGGGTTAATCCCTGAATGTGTGTGCCATCTGCCACACGGAACAGCCAGTGAATGAAAGCCCAACAAGAATGCAATACACGCTTCATTATGTAAGAAAGTACTGCCCTGCAATCGCAGGCTTTCTTCATCTCAAAGTGGATCACTGCTAGGCTGAGGTTGGTAGAGGTCAGCTTTTCTCACTTCACGACGTCAACCTCTGTTTTTTGCGGTTTGCCCTTTAAAATGTCTTCATAGCATTTCATAGGGGAGCTGTAATGAGCACAGTATCTGCGAGCCATTAGTGCTGTGGTGTGGTTGGCGCAGCCTAGTAGGCAAACCTACTAAACTCATGCCGACAGCTGGCGAACACGCCCTGCAATAGGACAGATTGGAGTTTCGTCTATACCAGCCACCTCCCCTGCAGGTTGAGCCCTTGGATTCTGGTAGCCGGCAGGACTTAGGTGGGTCCGACGGCAGTCAAGCAAAGGAGAATTCAGGAATAGGCTGAGGTCAGCGTTGGCAGCAGACAAACGCAGGCCAAAGGTCATGGCGGGCAGCAGACAAGGAGATACCGAAGACAGGCCAAAGGTCAGAGTAGGCAACAGACAAGCATCATCATCATCATCAAGTCCAAGGCTAAAGTCAGGTCCAGGCAGCAAGCAAGAGTGGTCAAAGTCCAAGGTTTATGTCAATACCGGGAGATCAAGATGAAGGAGGACAATACCAGGGAAAGGCAGGTACAAGTCAAGGCTGGAGGACAGGAATGAGGCAGGAAGTCAGGAGCAAGGCAGGAACATGGCAACAATGCACTACAGGCAGCTAGGTTTGGCAAGAGACCTGTTGTTTGGAGTGTGGATTACCTCAGGGATCTCTATTGTCCCCTCTGATTTTTAACATCAAGTTAATTCGTGGTGTGGGTTTCAGGGGATGCATCTATGCAGATGATGTACAATCAGTCTGCTTATTAGGGAAAGATATAGCATTATCATTGGGCAGAGTCCAAGAAGAGTTAAAGACTCTAATGGATTGGTTGACATAAAATAAATTAGTTTTAAATGAAGGTAAGACAGAATGGATGATTTTTACCACTGCTGAGCCAGATAAACCTGTACGATTGGAGGTAGGTAAGATCAATTGGGCCAGTTCTTCAGTTGTTCTTAACTTGGGGATTCAGGTAAGACGATAAACTGTCTTTTGAAGTTCATATCTCCTTGTTGGTGTGGAAGGTGTTTTTGAAGTTGAAACAATTAAAGAGAATTAAGGGAATGGTGAGTTTTGGGACATTTTGGATCATTACTCAGGCACTGGTTTCCCAAATATTTGATTACTGTAAGGTAACTTGATGGGGATAACAGTGAAAAAAAAAAAAAAGCAACGACGCCAAATAATGCAGATTATGGCAGCCAGACTGGTGTTCAGATGTCCTAGGAGTGTTAGTGCTAGGCATCTTTTAAAGGAATTATACTGGCTTCCCATCAGTGAAAGGATAAAATTTAAAATCATGACCTGACTGTACAAAGTAAATTGTAACTAGAGTCACTGTTGGAGTCACTGTTGAAAGTGAGAATAGTGAACTATCTACAGTCCGGAGAATTACTGGACCTGAGGCAGCACGGATTCACCAGGGGAAGATACTGTCAGACAAATCTGATTGACTTTTTTGACTGGGTAACCAAGGAATTGGATCAAGGAAGAGCGCTCGATGTCATCTACTTAGATTTCAGCAAAGCTTTTGATACGGTTCCGCACAGGAGACTGGTGAATAAAACGAGAAGCTTAGGAGTGAGTGCCGAGTTGGTGTCCGTCAACCAGTTGCAAACTGGTTGACGGACAGAAGACAATGTGTGATGGTTAATGGAACTTTCTCTGAAGAGAGAGCAGTTTTAAGTGGTGTACCGCAAGGATCAGTGTTGGGACCGGTCCTGTTCAATATCTTTGTGAGCGACATTGCGGACAGGATAGAAGGTAAGGTTTGTCTTTTTGCGGACGACACTAAGATCTGCAACAGAGTGGACACGCCGGAAGGAGCGGAGAGAATGAGACGGGATTTAAGGAAACTGGAAGAGTGGTCGAAGATATGGCAGCTGAGATTCAATGCCAAGAAGTGCAAAGTCATGCATATGGGGAGTGGAAATCCAAATGAACTGTATTCGATGGGGGGGGGGAAAGGCTGATGTGCACGGAGCAGGAGAGAGACCTTGGGGTTATAGTGTCTAATGATATGAAGTCTGTGAAACAATGCGACAAGGCGATAGCAAAAGCCAGAAGAATGCTGGGCTGCATAGAGAGAGGAATATCGAGTAAGAAAAGGGAAGTGATTATCCCCTTGTACAGGTCCTTGGTGAGGCCTCACCTGGAGTACTGTGTTCAGTTCTGGAGACCGTATCTACAAAGAGACAGAGACAAGTTTGAAGCGGTACAGAGAAGGGCGACCAGAAAGGTGGACGGTCTTCATCGGATGTCATACGAGGAGAGATTGAAGAATCTAAATATGTACACCCTGGAGGAAAGGAGGAGCAGGGGTGATATGATTCAGACTTTCAGATACTTGAAAAACTTTAACGATCCAAAGACAACAACAAACCTTTTCCGTCAGAAAAAAATCAGCAGAACCAGAGGTCACGAGCTGAAGCTGCAAGGAGGAAGACTAAGAAACAATGTCAGGAAGTATTTCTTCACAGAGAGAGTGGTGGATGCCTGGAATGCCCTTCCGGAGGAAGTGGTGAAGTCCAAAACTGTGAAGGACTTCAAAGGGGCGTGGGATAAACACTGTGGATCCATCAGGTCTAGAGGACGCGTATAAAGAGGAGGCAGCAAAACACTGCACGGAGCGGCAGTAGCCACAGAGGCATTCATGAAGCGGGATGCCAGTGGCCAGTGGTTGGTGTTCCACCTTCACGGAGCGGAAAGATGGAGGGCTGCCATCTCCAAATTAAAAAAAAAAAACAGGGGTGGGTTCATGGGCTATAGGTATTACCAATTATTAGGCTTATTCAATTACCAATTATTAGGCTTATTCAATATTTGTTGATAGTTAATGTGACCTTCAAGGCATAATTCACTTTCAATGCATATCCAGCATAGCTCTCTGCTTCAACGGCAGGGGAGAAGAAAAACTAATACTTCACGCATATCCAGCATATCCACGCATATTACGCATATCACGCATATCCAGCATATCTTACTCTCTGCTTCAACGGCAGAGAGCTATGCTGCCACTTACCCAACTAATCAAGCTTGATATTTCACTTGGATGCAGCTCCATCACTGCTCTCTACATTAATGGTGGGGGTGAAAGGGAAATAGAACCTAAGGTTACTAAGAGCTAAGAGAAACAGATAAGTATGAGAAAAAAAGTGTGAAGCTTGCTGGGCAGACTGGATGGGCCGATTGGTCTTCTTCTGCCGTCATTTCTATGTTTCTATGTTTCTATGAATTCTTACCCAGTCAAGTGCAGAGATATATTTACCACCAGCAAACGGGCCTTTATTTACAGTTCCTGGGGTTAAAATGATCAGGAAAGAGGCCTTTCGGAGGAGGATGCTTTCGGATTATGGGCCAGTGCTCTGGAACTCAGCCCCTTTGGATGTTAGGTAAGAGAGGAACTAATTGTCATTCAGAAAGAACGTGAAGGGATTGTTGCACTCCTCCCGCGGCCGGAGCCACAGGAGGTGCTTACCTTCACGGCTCGGGCCGCCACTGCTCCCTCGCGGCCTGAAGGCCGCCCTGAAACTTTGCTCCCGCAGCATAGAGGCTGCGCCTCCACTCCTACCTCCGCGGCTGGGCCGCTGAGGTCATCCGCTTCTTTGCAGCCAGGAGGCCGCATCCCTGGTGTCCTCTTCAAGGCTGGAGTCGCCCGTGGCCCGGAGGCAGCCTCCCACTTCGGGGCCTGCCCTGAGGCCCAGCTTCCTCCTGCTCCAGCTCAGCATCGTCAGCGGCAGGGATGCCGCTGTCCAGGGTCCTGCCCAGCTTCCTCTAGGGGCGGGCCCGCCTCTCTTCTCCTGATTTAAAGGAACAGTGCAGGTGTGGTTCATCTGGCACGCCTCCCAGGGAGTTCCCTCTCAGCCCTACATAAGGCTTCCTCAGTCAGTCCATCATTGCTTGGCAAGGAGTCAGTCCATCCTGGCTTTCTCTTGGGAGCTTGTCCTCCTGGACTTCATTGCATTCTGTTCCTGCCTGGCTTCTGCTGTTCCAGTCCTGATGTCTCCGCCTTGTCCCAGGTCCTGAGTACCCGTGCCTCCGGAGATTCCTTGCTTTTACCTGATCTGAGATTCCGGTTCCAAGTTCCATGGTTTTAAAGACTGTTCCTGTTCTGACTCCGGAGGATCCAAGGGGTAACTTGTCCTGACCTGTACCATCGGCCACAGCTTGCCCACTCCTCCCGTGGTCCGTGACCAGCCTCCGGGCTGGTAGGGTGCGGTAAGGAGAGTGTGGTCCGCGACCAGACTTTGGGCTGTGTAGGGCGCCTGAGCGACCTTGCTCGCCCTGTCTCTTCCCTCATGTTCCAAGCTCCACGTCTTGTCTTCAGAGTTCCAAGTTCCACATCTTGCCTCTGGACTTCCAAACTCCAGACCCAGACTAGGCCTAGTCCTACCGCAAGGGCACACTTCCCTCGTCCCGCGCTGGGGAGTGCCTCCTAGCGCTCTCCACCACCACAGCGCAACAGATTCACCAAGGCCTCCAAGCGTCCCATACTCAAGGCCGCCCGCAGCGCAACAGGGATGGCTTTATCCTAAACTGAAAAAGGAATAGGTGTATGCTTTTAAGTAACAGCAGTAATGAAAAAGTTTTAAATAGTGATGTTTTATTTTAAAGTGATTTATTGTATATTGATCAGGAGAGGGGAGCGTTGGCGGCATTGAATGGTGGCTGGGGTGAGTGCGACCGGTCACAGATCCATCCCACAACCAGCCAAACGTGACAGTACCCCACCCCTAAAGCCCCCTCTTCAGCCTTTAGGGCCTAGGCTTCCGGGGAAACTTTTTGTAAAAGTCTTTCACCAATTGTGGGGCTTGAAGGTTCGAGGCTGGTTCTCAAGACTTTTCTTCAGGCCTGAAGCCCTTCCATGAGATGAGGTACTGAATTTTGTTCCTGACCTTCCTTGAGTCTAGGATTTCCTCATCTTCAGCACTATTTCTGTGGGCTTAAGAGGGTCTTGATCGCCATGACAAGACTGCTGGCTTCAAGAAGGACACATGGAACACATCATGTATCCGGAGTATTGGTGGTAGTTTTGATTTGTAGGCCACCGTCCTCACTGGATGAATGAAAGGGCCTCGCAAATCTGAGGACAAGCTTCAGCGATGACATTTTGAGGTGCACATTCTTCATGCTGAGCCACACTAATTCCCCAGGCTGGCGTTATGGTGTTGAGCGTCGTTTTTTATCCACCTGTTTCTTAGAATGCCCCACTGCCGCTTCCAGAAGGTGGTGAGTTCTTTGCCAGAGATCTTGAAGCTTGTGTCTCATGTTAGTGTCGGGACAGGCGACAGATGTTGGGACAGTCAGTGGTGTTCGAGGATGATGGCCGAAGACCATGTAAAAGGGTGAGGAGCCTTTTGAGCTGCCTATGTAGTTACTGTGGCAGAATTCCACCCATGGGAGAAGGGATGCCCAATTGTAGTGTCAATGGTTTTTATAGGCCCTTAGAAAGGCTTTAAGAATCTGATTCACCCTCTCCGTTTGCCCTTTGCTTTAGGGGTGATAAGCCAATGTGAAGTCTAAAGTGATGCTGAATTTCTTGCATAAACTTTTCCAAAAACAGGCCATGAATTGTACTCCACGGTCAGAGAAATGTAGTAGGGAGTCCGTGCAGTTGGAAGATGTGCTGAACAAAGAGAATAGCCAATTCAGATGCCGAAGAAAGTCCAGGAAGGGGTATGAAATGGACCATCTTAGATAAGCGATCCACCACAACCCAGACTGTGGTGTTGCCACCAGAGAGGGGAAGGTCTGTAACAAAGTTAGAGGCCAAATGGGTCCAAATGGTTCCTTGGGGGCTGGCAGTGGCTGTTATCAAGCCCCAGAGTCAAGCTTAGGGGCTCTTATTCATGACACATGCAGGGTAGGAATCTGCATACTGTTTCACATCACCCTTCATTTGAGACCATCAATAGTGGTGGAAGATTAGTTCCAAGGTTCTGGTGATGCCAGGATGGCCCGCAAAACAGGAGTCATGAGCCCAGTGCAATACTTTCTAACAGAGTCTCTGGGGAATAACCGTCTTCCCCGGTGGGACTGGCACTGCAGCGGCTATCACGATCCTTGCTGGGTCTATAGTATGCCATGGAAGGCTCCTGGGAATCCTCTGCATTGAAGGTGCAAGTTAGGGTATCAGCCTGTTGATGTTTTTCTGCTAGACAGTATCACAGTTCAAAGTTGAATCTCTTGAAAAACAGCAACTGATGGGTTTGCCGGGGATTTCAGTCATTGAGCTTGTGACAGATATTCCAGATTCCTGTGATCTGTGTAGATGGTAACTAGAGACCTGGAGCCTTCTAATAGGTGCAACTATTCCTCCAATGCTAGTTTAACTGCTAGCAACTTGTGGTCTCTTCTTTCAGCTGGAGAGAACTTTTTGGAGAAATAGGAGCAAGTCACGAGAGTCCCTTGGTTGTTGTGCTGAGAGAGGATAGTCCCTACTCCAAGGGTAGAAGAGTCTACCTCCAGTAAAATGACTTGGAAGGGTCTGGGTGATGAAAATAAGGATCTCGGGTGAACTCCTCTTTGAGGCAGTTAAAGGCCGGGATGGCACTGTTGCTCCATTTCCTATTGTTGGCACCCTTCTTGGTCATGGCCATGAGTGGAGCAGCCAGAAAAGAGTAGCCTTGGATGAAATATCTATAATAGTTTGCAAACCCAAGGAAGCGCTGCAAGGCTTTGAGCCCTATGGGCTGGGGCCATTCCAGTATAACTTTCAGTTTATCAGGATCCATCTGGAGATTACGTCAGAAAATGATTTAGCCCAGAAACTGTAGCTCTTCTTACTCAAAGGTACATTTTTCTAATTTTGCATAGAGGTGATGTTCCCAGAGTCTTTAGAGAACTTGCTTCACATGTTTGCACTGCTGGTCCAAGGATTTTGAGAAGACAAGGCCTGTTTCTTGGATTTCGCCTGAACTCTGCCTGCCACTGACCACTGCTTGCTATCTGACCACACCCAAACTCTGCTTTCCTAGGACCCTGGCCTACTACTCAACCACCTCTACAGATCTTCAACTCAGCAGAGGCCCTCATCTAAGACCTGCTGGCCCTGACACCCAAAGGCTCAACCTAAGGGGAATGTGGGCTGGTATAGGCGAAGCTTGTTGGGCGTCTGCCTCACCTAATTCCGCTAGCTGGCGGTAGGGATCTGCAGATTGCACCAACTCCACCTTGGTCCAAGGGTCTACACTCGCAACAGTTGGGGTGCACTACTGCTTTTTTATAGGTAGGGCGAGTTCTCGGAGTTAGTGCTGCTATGATATGGCTGGTTTGCTACACATTTGCTGTGTGGTTGTTTTTTCAGGCTTTGCATTATTTTTCAATCTTCCTGGTGGTAGGGGGAGTTTGTGTTGTGAGTAGTGAGATGTACAGGGTGATGTCCCAGTTCTGTTCTGCACCTGTGACTGGGGGGGAGAGGAGGGGGATCATAAGGCTGAAGGTATATATTTTTACATTTCACCCTGTGACAATCCTGCCTTCAGAGTCACCTATGTGTGTGAAATCTGTCAGCTGTGTCCCAACAGCAAAAAGGTTGAGAATCACTCTTCTAGGACACGTTGCAATATTTGCATTGCCGCCTTTTTGTAGGCTGGGATATAGTTGTTGAGTTCTGGGTGTTAGTGCTGGATTGGTATGGTACATTTTCTACACAGTAGCAAGTGTGTTTTTTCCAGTATTTTGTGATGTTTCACATTAACGCAGGGCACAGGCAGACTTGGAGTGCTTCAGCTTCAGCCCTGGGGCTATGGGGACGGAGATAGTGGAAAGGGTTGGGCTCAGGACACATCCCTGCCTCAAGCTGCTTATCTGTAGCTTGTTTCTTTTCATCATACAGCTGATGGATGAATTCACGAATTTAATTAAAGCCGAGGTTTTTTTCCCTCCGCTCCAGTTTCTATAGTTTAAAGTGAGGCCAGGGTGCCAGATACAGTGGGAAGCTTTTGTAAAGTGAATAAAGCATGCAAACATTCGCCCTCAGGAGCCTTTCTTTACAGGTTTGTAAGGTAAAGATGTGCTCTGTGGTTCTGTGTTTTGGATGGAACCCAATCTGACTTCTGTGCAGACTTTTTCTGATAGGAATTTTAGTATTCGTTTGTTGAGGGCAGTACAGAGCAGTTTGCTTATTAATATTGCTTTTGACACGGTATTTATTGGATTAGTGGTATAAGAACATAAGAAATTGCCATGCTGGGTCAGACCAAGGTTCCATCAAGCCCAGCATCCTGTTTCCAACAAAGGCCAAACCAGGCCACAAGAACCTGGCAATTACCCAAACACTAAGAAGATCCCATGCTACTGATGCAATTAATACTCCAACATAAACATGCAAGGGAATATTTGCTTGGTGGTAATCTTGTACGGGGGTTATTCAATGAGGGTAACCGATTTGCAGTTATCCTCTGGTGAACCTCCGTCTATTATTCTTTTATTAAGTTGAACAAAATCTCATGAACTCTTTTTATTAATTTTCAATTTTTCTAAAAATCCCTTCTCCCCTGCTGCTTTTCCGCCCCACTGGTGTCCTGTTTCATACTTATCGGGACGTCGCCTCTGTAGTATCTTATGGGTACGGAGCTGCTTGTCCGACACGGGCCATGTTTCGGCACGATGTGCCTGCTTCAGGGACTATGGGAGAGTATGCCGTGTCCAATAAAGGGTTCACAGCGTGTAGTAAACCTTCAATGTATAAAGAAGTTTAATCTTAAACAGCAAAGCCTTCTACATACTTTGTTTCACAGTCATTAATAATACTTGAATAAAGACCCACCTTGCCATTAATAACTTACTTGTGTTCAGCTTCTGTGCTTGTCTGGGCGTCGGAACTGTTCTGACTCTTTATATAAGCCTGCCTAGGGAGCCACCTCCTACTCTTTGTCAGACCGAGGCTATCTCAGATGCTTGTAATTAAATAAATTCTTTGTATTTTCAGGCAATAATGGACCTGTCTGAGGACTGCATTTAATCAACAATGAGTTTCTGCCTGATGGAGCGGACCTGATAGGGAACTAGTGCCTACCACGTCCGCTAATGCTTCATTTGTTTTTTTCAGAGGGCGGCATAATTTAGACTAAGGGCGTTTTCCGGGCGGGGCTAGCCGCTTATGATTTTTTCTATTGAAGGGCGTGTCAAATTTGATGAGGGGCGTTTCCCAGGCGGGGCTAACAGCCGCGCCTGTCTATGAATTTAAAAACCTTTCCATTTCTCTCAATGCTCTGCCTCTTCTAAATGTATGTCCTTATGAGTGTTCAAATCGTGATAATATTTTGAAACTTGTAATTATCTACTGAGCCGCTCTTATAACTACTGCCGGATCCTATCTGTTTTTTGCTTGCCGGCGCTAGCGGACCTGATGGTGAACTGCTTCTGATGAATCTTGTGTTTCTCCGTATGAGGCGGACCTGGTGGAAAACTAGTTTTTGCCACGTCCGCTAATGCTGCTGAGGTTTTTTTTCTTTAGAGGGCGTCGTAAATTGGGCAGAGGGCGTTTCCTTGGCGGGGCTGAAAGCCGCGCCGATCTGTAGGTTAGCTACTTTTCTGGTATGCTAGATATTCAATTTCTGCAAGATGTTCAATTTCTGCAAAGATTATTGTGTCCACCTGTGCAAGTATTAAGGCTTATAGTGCTCTTTTTAGCCTAAGATCATCTTCCATAGTATCTGTACGGCTTATAATGTATTTTTTGCCTGAGGACATCTACCATGGTGCCTGTGTGGCTACCATAGAGCCTGTGTGGCTACTACTGCATTTATTCAACGTTTGGCTAACCTATTGGGGAACGCATGCCCCCTGTTCTTAGAAGTGATCCTGGATAATGATGATACATGAATCCAATATTTAATGTGAGGAATCAACTGCTGCTGTCCTCTCTTGAAAATACAAAGAATTTATTTAATTACAAGCATCTGAGATAGCCTCCGTCTGACAAAGAGTAGGAGGTGGCTCCCTAGGCAGGCTTATATAAAGAGTCAGAACAGTTCCGACGCCCAGACAAGCACAACAGGCGTCGCTCGTAAGACAAAAGAAGCTGAACACAAGTAAGTTATTAATGGCAAGGTGGGTCTTTATTCAAGTATTATTAATGACTGTGAAACAAAGTATGTAGAAGGCTTTGCTGTTTAAGATTAAACTTCTTTATACATTGAAGGCTTACTACACGCTGTGAACCCTTTATTGGACACGGCATACTCTCCCATAGTCCCTGAAGCAGGCACATCGTGCCGAAACATGGCCCGTGTCGGACAAGCAGCTCCGTACCCATAAGATACTACAGAGGCGACGTCCCGATAAGTATGAAACAGGACACCAGTGGGGTGGAAAAGCAGCAGGGGAGAAGGGATTTTTAGAAAAATTGAAAATTAATAAAAAGAGTTCGTGAGATTTTGTTCAACTTAATAAAAGAATAATAGATGGAGGTTCACCAGAGGATAACTGCAAATCGGTTACCCTCATTGAATAACCCCCGTACAAGATTACCACCAAGCAAATATTCCCTTGCATGTTTATGTTGGAGTATTTTTGAAAAGGGAAAGAGGTTGGTTAGTGACTGATGCAATTAATAGCAGTGGCTATTCCCTAAGTCAACTTGATTAATAGCAGTTAATGGACTTCTCCTCCAAGAACTTATCCAAACCTTTTTTGAACCCAGCTACACTAACTGCACTAAGCATATCCTCTGGCAACAAATTCCAGAGCTTTATTGTGCGTTGAGTGAAAAAGAATTTTCTCCAGTTAGTATTAAATGTGCTACTTGCTAACTTCATGGAATGCCCCCTAGTCCTTCTATTATTCGAAAGTGTAAATAACCGAGTGACATCTACTCGTTCAAGACCTCTCATGATCTTAAAGATCTCTATCATATCCCCCCTCAGCTGTCTCTTCTCCAAGCTTGAACAGCCCTAACCTCTTCAGCCTTTCCTCATAGGGAAGCTGTTCCATCCCCTTTATCATTTTAGTTGCTCTTCTCTGTACCTTCTCCATCGCAATTATATCTTTTTTGAGATGCGGCGACCAGAATTGTACACAGTATTCAAGGTGCAGTCTCACCATGGAGCGATATAGAGGCATTATGACATTTTCTGTTTTATTAACCATTCCCTTCTTAATAATTCCTAACATTCTATTTGCTTTTTTGACTGCTGCAGCACACTGAGCTGACGATTTTAAAGTATTATCCACTATGATGCCTAGATCTTTTTCCTGGGTGGTAGCTCCTAATATGGAACCTAACATTGTGTAACTACAGCAAGGGTTATTTTTCCCTATATGCATCACCTTGCACTTATCCACATTAAATTTCATCTGCCATTTGGATGCCCAATCTTCCAGTCTTACAAGGTCCTCCTGTAATGTATCACAGTCCGCTTGTGATTTAACTACTCTGAATAATTTTGTATCATCCGCAAATTTGATAACCTCACTTGTCGTATTTCTTTCCAGATCATTTATATATATATTGAAAAGCACCGGTCCAAGACAGATCCCTGAGGCACTCCACTGTTTATCCTTTTCCACTGAGAAAATTGACCATTTAATCCTACTCTCTGTTTCCTGCCTTTTAACCAGCTTGTAATCCATGAAAGGACATCACTTCCTATCCCATGACTTTTTAGTTTTCTTCGAAGCCTCTCATGAGGGACTTTGTCAAACGCCTTCTGAAAATCCAAATACACTACATCTACCGGTTCACCTTTATCCACATGTTTATTAACCCCTTCAAAAAAAATGAAGCAGATTTGTTAGGCAAGACTTTCCTTGGGTAAATCCATGTTGACTCTGTTCCATTAAACCATGTCTTTCTATGGGGGTCATTTTCCAAGGAGTTACCGCAGGAGATAATTCTGCAAATCACGCTAACAGCCATTAATGCAATTTTTTATTCAGGGGTGGATTTGGGGCAGAGCATATGTAAAGTAGGAAAGAGTTATCGTGTGCCGCAGCCAATAGCTACACCTCTTTCATTTGCAGTATGTTGTGCACTAGAGGCCGGTAAAGGTTTATTGTGGTGAGAGAGAGAGAGAGAGAGAGAGAGAGACTTGTATCCCTATGGTAGGCCCACCTAGTAACTCAAGATGGGGATTAGGTATGAGTGTAGGGGGTTGGGGGCCGCTTTCACATTCAACATGAGACATTCGAACAGAACAGTGGTCTCTTGTGAAGATTTGATGGCCTTCGGAGTGAGGAAACTCACTCCAAGATGAGATTTGGACAATGTTCTCTCCACCTAGCTTGTTGTTGCCCAGGTAGAGTGTCCATCAAGCTAGGTGGAGAGAACATTGCCCAAATCTCATCTTGGAGTGAGTTTCCTCACTCTGAAGGCCATCAAATCTTCACAAGAGACCACTGTTCTGTTCGTACGTCTCATGTTGAATGTGAAAGCGGCCCCCAACCCCCTACACTCATACCTAATCCCCACCTCGAGTTACTAGGTGGGCCTACGATAGGGATACAAATACCTGTCTAGGGAGGAAGCACTATAGCAAGTCTCTCTCTCTCTCCCCCTAGCCTGCAGCATACTGAAACAGGCTGTCTGGAAAGATCATGAACTACAATATAGCTCAAACTGGGTTAATAGCACAATTTGTATGGTAACACCCCTTTTTGGTATCCCATGCGATATTGGAAAATGAGGCCCTGTATGCTCACAATTTTGATCTTGAGAATAGTTTCCATTATTTTTCCTGGCACTGAAATCAGGCTCATTGGTCTATAGTTACCCGGATTGCCCCTGGAGCCTTTTTTAAATATTGGGGTTACATTGGCTATCCTCCAGTTTTCAGGTACAATGGATGATTTTAATGATAGGTTACAAATTTGAAGTAATAGATCAGAAATTTCATTTTTTAGTTCCTTCAGTACCCTAGGATGCATACCATCCGGTCCAGGTGATTTGCTACTCTTTAGTTTATCAATCTGGCCTACTACATCTTCCAGGTTCACAGTGCTTTCGTTCAGTTCGTCTGACTCATCACCCCTGAAAACCATCTCAGGAACTGGTATCTCCCCAACATCCTCAGTAAACACGGAAGCAAAGAATTAATTTAGTCTTTCTGCAATGGCCTTATCTTCCCTAAGAGCCCCTTTAACCCGCTGAGCCAAGCGCACTGTTAACCTGCAGTCGGACGCGGGTAGAATAGGCAGTAATTAATCCCCTAATGCAATAAGGGGATTAGCGCATATTCAATGCGCGTCCAACACGGAGTGAATCTAATAGTGCTCTTCACATGCAAATGCATATGAATGAGGCTATTAGGCATTCACTCCCAATGCAAAAAAAAAAAAATGTGCAACTTGGACGCACATTTAACTATCATCTATTAAAAAGCTGTGTGCATCAAAAAAAGATGAAAAATAAAAGTTTAAAAAAAAATGTGACTGTTGGACCAATCACAAAAACCGATGCCGGGTTTATTGGCGTTGGTCTCCGTGGCTGTCCGCCGATAAGGAAAACAGACACCGATAAACTTGGCTTTGGTTTTCGTGACCGGCGTACAGCAGTCACGAATTGGGTTCATGTTAGCAACGACCCTAGCGCCTCCTTGCTAATGCGACCCCCATGCCCTTGGGTGCATTAACTTTCTACGCGACTTTATTGCATCAGCCCCATTATGGCTTGAAATAACTCCACCTATGTGCCCTGTGTTGTGGCCACAATAGGACCGAAAATGCTTTTACTGCATTTGCGGTTTGGGGAAGAGGGAAAAAGAGAGAGAGAGAGAGAAACTACTTTTCTTTCAACTCTCAGTACTCCCAATGTACATGTGCAGGTATCTTAAACTGCCCCAGCCGGACACCTCCCCCTGAATTCTAAGGTCCCCCTAACAGTGATACAAATATTAAACTGACCCATTTTCCTAATACTGAGGCGCTCTCTCCCCGCAAAATAATAACGCGGATTGCCACGCCCCCTTTTTTAACGCAGGGGTTAAGTTTGCTATAAATATAGCAAAATGATGAATCTAGGCCCTTCTTATGCGAGGCCTGCGGGTAGAGCGCGCGGACAGTCCCTGGTAGCGCGCAGGAGGGGGAGGGGTGTGCATCGGAAACTCATGCAATGGCTACAGACAGAGCGCGCGGGAGGGGCGTGCATAGGAAACTTTCTCATGCAATGGCTGGAGGCAGAGCGCGTGGCGGTTCGGACGGTCCCAGGTAGCGCGTGTAGGAGGAAGAGGCTGTGCATCGGAAACTTTCTCATGCAATGGCTGCGGACAGAACGCACGGACGGTCCCAGGTAGCGCCCGAGAGGGGGGAGGGGTGTGCATCGGAAACTTTCTCATGCAATGGCTGCAGACAGAGCGCACGGACAGTCCCAGGTAGCGCCCGAGAGGGGGGAGGGGTGTGCATCGGAAACTTTCTCATGCAATGGCTGCAGACAGAGCCCACGGACGGTCCCAGGTAGCACCCGAGAGGGGGGAGGGGTGTACATCGGAAACTTTCTCATGCAATGGCTGCAGACAGACCGCACGGACGGTCCCAGGTAGCGCGTGTAGGAGGAAGAGGCTGTGCATCGGAAACTTTCTCATGCAATGGCTGCGGACAGAGCGCACGGACGGTCCCAGGTAGCGCCCGAGAGGGGGGAGGGGTGTGCATCGGAAACTTTCTCATGCAATGGCTGCAGACAGAGCCCACGGACGGTCCCAGGTAGCACCCGAGAGGGGGGAGGGGTGTGCATCGGAAACTTTCTCATGCAATGGCTGCAGACAGAGCGCACGGACGGTCCCAGGTAGCGCCCGAGAGGGGGGAGGGGTGTGCATCGGAAACTTTCTCATGCAATGGCTGCAGACAGACCGCACGGACGGTCCCAGGTAGCGCCCGAGAGGGGGGAGGGGTGTGCATCGGAAACTTTTTCATGCAATGGCTGCAGACAGAGCACACGGACGGTCCCAGGTAGCGCCCGAGAGGGGGGAGGGGTGTGCATCGGAAACTTTCTCATGCAATGGCTGCAGACAGAGCGCACGGACGGTCCCAGGTAGCGCCCGAGAGGGGGGAGGGGTGGCATCGGAAACTTTCTCATGCAGTGGCTGCGGACAGAGCGCACGGACGGTCCCAGGTAGCGCCCGAGAGGGGGGAGGGGTGGCATCGGAAACTTTCTCATGCAGTGGCTGCGGACAGAGCGCAGGGACGGTCCCAGGTAGCGCCCGAGAGGGGGGAGGGGTGTGCATCGGAAACTTTCTCATGCAGTGGCTGCAGACAGAGCGCACGGACGGTCCCAGGTAGCGCCCGAGAGGGGGGAGGGGTGGCATCGGAAACTTTCTCATGCAGTGGCTGCGGACAGAGCGCAGGGACGGTCCCAGGTAGCGCCCGAGAGGGGGGAGGAGTGGCATCGGAAACTTTCTCATGCAGTGGCTGCAGACAGAGCGCACGGACGGTACCAGGTAGCGCCCGAGAGGGGGGAGGGGTGGCATCGGAAACTTTCTCATGCAGTGGCTGCGCGCTGGCCTTGGCGTCTGCTCCTTGCTGGCTGTGCCAGAGTCAGCAGCTGTCACATTCCTGCGGCCGAGGCTCCTGCTGTGTCTCACTGAGGTCAACGAGAGGAGGAGCTGCAGCCTGAGACCTCCCACACTCCTCCTCCTCCTCGCCAGCCCTTGCCCTCCTCCCAGTCACCCGAGCAGTGTCCCCCCTCTCTTCTCCAGACCCTGTTCCTGACGGACGGACGGGGCCCGCAGCCATGACTCAGAGCTGCGAGAAACTCTTTGACTACCTCGGTCACTTTGGCAGGTAACTGATTCCTCCCCCCAGCCCGAAGGGAAAGAGCAGGCAGTCGCCAGAGGAAATGGAGAACATAGAGGGGATGGGAGAGACATCACCCTGCCGAGAGGGAGAAGTGGGTTCTTTTCCCTCTGGGGGGGGGGGGGGGTCTCAGTCTGGAGAGGGGGGGAGGGGGGGTTATGCTTTTCCTCAGGGTGAGTGCTCCCACTTGGGAATGCTCTGTTCTATCAGGGTGAGGATGAAACTGTGGAGGTCTGAGGAAGGAAGAATAGGTGCTGTTCCCTCAGAGTGAGAGAGAGGTTGGGTGCTCTCACTTGGGGGAGGGGGGCATGTGTGCTGTTCTCTCTGGATGAGTGAGGTGGGATTCACAGTCTGGGGAGGGGGAAGTATGTGCTGTTCCCTCAGGGTGAAAGTGAGGTGGGGTGGGTGGAGTGTGTGCTGTTCCCTGAGGGTGAGGTGGGGATGGGGGGGGAGTGTGTTTTCTTCCCTCAGGGTGAGGGGGAAAGGGAGAGTATGTGCTGTTCCCTCAGGGTGAGGATGAGGGGGGGGGGGCAGGGTCTGCTGTTCCCTCAGGGTGAGGGGGAAAGGGAGAGTATGTGCTGTTCCCTCAGGGTGAGGATGAGGGGGGGGGGGGAGGGAGCAGTGTCTGCTGTTCCGTGAGGGAGGGGGAGCAGGTCTGCTGTTCCCTCAGGGTGAGGATGAGGGGGAGGCAGTGTCTGCTGTTCCCTCAGGGTGAGGATGAGGGGGGGGGGGGAGCAGTGTCTGCTGTTCCGTGAGGGAGGGGAAGCAGGTCTGCTGTTCCCTCAGGGTGAGGATGAGGGGGAGGCAGTGTCTGCTGTTCCCTCAGGGTGAGGATGAGGGGGGGGAGGGAGCAGTGTCTGCTGTTCCGTGAGGGTGGGGGAGCAGGTCTGCTGTTCCCTCAGGGTGAGGATGAGGGGGAGGCAGTGTCTGCTGTTCCCTCAGGGTGAGGATGAGGGGGGGGGGAGGCAGCAGTGTCTGCTGTTCCCTCAGGGTGAGGATGCGGGGGGCGGGGGCAGTGTCTGCTGTTCCCTCAGGGTGAGGATGAGGGAGGGGGAGCAGGTCTGCAGTTCCGTGAGGGAGAGACGGCAGTGTCTGCTGTTCCCTCAGGGTGAAGGGGGGGGGGCAATGTCTGATGTTCCCTCAGGGTGAAGTGGGGAGGGGGGAGTGTGTTTTGTTCCCTCAGGGAGAGGGGGAGTGTGTGCTGTTCCCCAGAGTGAAGGTGAGGTGGGGGGGGGGGGGGTCTCAGTCTGGGGAGGGGGGAGCGTGTGCGGTTCCCTCAGGATAGGTTGGGGAGGAGTCTCACTCTGGCAGGATCACATTTAAATACTCAGATTATTCTCTTTAAAGTCACTTTTCGGAGATTCCTGGAACGAGGAGGTCTCTTCATAGACTTTCCTTTGAATTCTTGTTTACTCACGCTCCCCTCTCTTTCTGGTAACTTTGCCAGGCTGGTGTAGGTCTCTGGGGCCCAGAGTTGTGTGCTGCTCGGTGCAGCTCTCAGTGAGTTATTTCAAGCATTGGAGGAGTTAGGAGTGATTGCAGGCCCGGCAGCTCTGTAGGGGGGTGATAGAAGCTGATAATTGTCGATTCGGCATTGCCAGTGGGCACAGCGTTGTCTAACCCGCCACAGAAAGGTTTTTGCATGTATTACATGTGCTGTTCGGCAGGGGCAGAAGTAGGTTAAGGTAGCTTGTGTCAGGTCATACAGTGCAGGGGGGGATAAGAGGAAGGAAAGTGGTGTCTGTCTGCCCTCTCCTTGCCTGGGAAAGGCTGGTTGACTGGGACCGCTGTTTGCCATGCTTGCTCTTTTCTGGACTCTGTAGTGTGTGGGACAGTGCCAGGGTCTCCTGTGGATATCTGGGAAGCCCAACATCGGGCAGTGGGCATGGCCGCCGTGGCTAGCTCTGGAGACGCGCTTGTGAGTTGCAGGCTTGCAGCCTGTCTGCCGCATTCAAATAACCGTACTGGCATCAGCAGCGTGGTTTTACATGGGGGCCCTGTCTGAGCCGTGTGTAGTGCAAAGGTCAGGGCTTTCTCCTGATCTCCTAAGTCGGACCCTTAAAGTTTGTGCTTTCTGAGTTTCCAGTGCCCCGATTGCACCCGTGCAGAACGATGGTGCCAAAGTTGCCAGCAGAAATCCTGTGATGTAGGCCGGCGGGGGGGGGGGGGGGGGGGTGGTTGTGTGGCTTTATTTCCCAGATGCCCGCTGCCCTCCCCTTAATGATGAAGGGGAGAAGGAGGCATTCGTTTACCCTCCTCCCATGGTGCAATCGAACCGTTTCTCCTGCTGGTCCAACGTCCTCCTGCGTGAATGTTCAACTCCTTGCAGCTTCAGATGTGTAATCTGAAACTGGCCGTGTAATCCTCTGTTGCTTCACTGTTAATCGCTTACCTGCACCCTCGCACCAGCATCTAGCCACCGAAAACCAGCTGTTTCCAGAATTGCACCTCCCCCCTCCTATCGTCAAATTGAAAGAATACATTCCAATGACGTGAAAGAAGCAACATGGCCCCAAAAGAAATATGCGTGTGCTGCCTACATGAAGAACACTCCTGGAGCACAGGCATGAGGAGCAGGCGTGTTTTTGTTTTGTTTTTATAGTGAAAAACTTTAACAATCTTTATTCTGGCTCCCTAAAGTTTCTTACCTGGCCCACGGGTTATAAGCTTGCCGGGAGCACTGAACAATCCCACACGTAGACCCCGCTGTCCTGCCCGTGAGCTTTCTCCCGCGTGAGGATGCTGATGTGAACATCTGTGTTCCCAAATCATAGTGCAGCAGAAGAACTGAATTAACATCTGCCTGCTCG
This sequence comes from Rhinatrema bivittatum, assembly GCF_901001135.1. Classification (NCBI taxonomy): domain Eukaryota; kingdom Metazoa; phylum Chordata; class Amphibia; order Gymnophiona; family Rhinatrematidae; genus Rhinatrema; species Rhinatrema bivittatum. The sequence continues at coordinate 321,391,850 of NC_042617.1, forward strand.
TCTGATCATACCCTTATCTAAGGAGCATGATCTATGAGTGATTCCAGACTTTTCGTGCCATGTGCCAGTAATCACCCATGACTGCATCATCCTCTGCGGTTCCTCACGCTGTGGGACCTGCTCCTGCCAAAAAGGCCTTCATTGCTTTCTTCTCATCTTAGTTGGCCCAATCCAAGATGGCAACTGCTCGACTCCCAATGCCATGCAGAACTAGAGTGACTTCCGGCTCTTCTACAATACGCTTTTCTAATGTGCACAACACTGAGCCAGTACTGACCCAGTGTCCCAGCATGGTGTTAGGGTACAATCTCCCCTCTGAGCTAGCACTGACCCAGTGTCCCAGCATGGTGTTAGGGACACTCTCCCCTCTGACCCAGTGTCCCAGCATGGTGTTAGGGGACACTCTCCCCTCTGACCCAGTGTCTCAGCATGGTGTTAGGGGACACTCTCCCCTCTGACCCAGTGTCCCAGCATGGTGTTAGGGGACACTCTCCCCTCTGACCCAGTATCTCAGCATGGTGTTAGGGGACACTCTCCCCTCTGACCCAGTGTCCCAGCAAGGTGTTGGGGGACACTCTCCCCTCTGACCCAGTGTCCCAGCATGGTGTTAGGGGACACTCTCCCCTCTGACCCAGTGTCTCAGCATGGTGTTAGGGGACACTCTCCCCTCTGACCCAGTGTCCCAGCAAGGTGTTCGGGGACACTCTCCCCTCTGACCCAGTGTCCCAGCATGGTGTTAGGGGACACTCTCCCCTCTGACCCAGTGTCTCAGCATGGTGTTAGGGGACACTCTCCCCTCTGACCCAGTGTCCCAGCAAGGTGTTGGGGGACACTCTCCCCTCTGACCCAGTGTCCCAGCATGGTGTTAGGGGACACTCTCCCCTCTGACCCAGTGTCTCAGCATGGTGTTGGGGGGACACTTTCCCCTCTGACCCAGTGTCTCAGCATGGTGTTGGGGGGACACTCTCCCCTCTGACCCAGTGTCCCAGCATGGTGTTAGGGCACACGCTCCCCTCTGAGCTAGCACTGACCCAGCGTCCCAGCAAGGTGTTGGGGGACACTCTCCCCTCTGACCCAGTGTCTCAGCATGGTGTTGGGGGGACACTCTCCCCTCTGACCTAGTGTCCCAACATGGTGTTGGGGGGACACTCTCCCCTCTGACCCAGTGTCCCAGGATGGTGTTGGGGGACACGCTCCCCTCTGACCCAGTGTCTCAGCATGGTGTTGGGGGGACACTCTCCCCTCTGACCCAGTGTCCTAGCATGGTGTTAGGGGACACTCACCCCTCTGAGCCAGCACTGACCCAGTGACCCAGCATGGTGTTAGGGCACACGCTCCCCTCTGAGCTAACACTGACCCAGCGTCCCAGCAAGGTGTTGGGGGACACTCTCCCCTCTGACCCAGTGTCTCAGCATGGTGTTGGGGGGACACTCTCCCCTCTGACCCAGTGTCTCAGCATGGTGTTGGGGGGACACTCTCCCCTCTGACCTAGTGTCCCAGTGTGGTGTTGGGGGGACACTCTCCCCTCTGACCCAGTGTCCCAGGGTGGTGTTGGCGGACACTCTCCCCTCTGACCCAGTGTCCCAGGGTGGTGTTGGCGGACACTCTCCCCTCTGACCCAGTGTCCCAGGGTCGTGTTGGGGGATACTCTCCCCTCTGACCCAGTGTCCCAGCGTGGTGTTAGGGGGCACTCTCTCCCCTCTGAGCCAGCACTGACCCAGTGTCCCAGCGTGGTGTTAGGGGGCACTCTCTCCCCTCTGAGCCAGCACTGACCCAGTGTCCCAGCGTGGTATTAGGGGACACTCTCCCCTCTGACCCAGTGTCCCAACATGGTGTTAGGGGGCACTCACTCCTCTAACCTAGTACTGAAACAGTGTCTGAGCATGGTATTAGGGACACTCTCCCCTCTGAGCCAGTAATGATTCAGTTTCATAAGAACATAAGAATTTGCAGTACTGGGTCAGACTGAGGGTCCACCAAGTACAGTATCCTGTTTCCAACAGTGGCTAATCCAGGTCACAAGTACCTGGCAGGATCCCAAATAGGAAATAGATTCCTATACTGCTATTGCGCATTCATAAGTAGTGGCTATTTCTTAAACTTACTTGGTTAATAATAGTTTGACTTCTCCAGGAATTTGTCCAAACCTTTTCTTAACCTAGCTACACTAACTTCTCCTGTAATGAATTCCAGAGCTTAACTGTGCATTGAGTATAAAAGAATATTGTCTAATTTGTTTTAAATGAGCTACTTGCTAACTTCATGGAGTGCTCCCTGGTCGTCCTATTATCCGAGAGAATAAATAACCAATTGACATTAACTTGTTTAAGTCCTTTTCATGGTTTTGTAGACTTCTGTCATATCCCCCCTCAGCTGTCTCTTCTCCAAGCTGAACAGCTCTAACTTCTTTAGCCTTTCCTCATAGGGGAGCCATTTCATCCCCTTTATCACTTTGGTCGCCCTTCTCTGAACTTTCTCCAGTGCAGCTATATCCTTTTTAAGATACGATGACCAGAACTACACACAGTACTCAAGGTGCGGTCTCACCATGTAATGATATAGAGGCATTATGACATCTATCGTTTTATTTGCCATTCCCTTCCTAATAATTCCTAACATTCTGTTTGCTTTGTAATCCAAGGTTTTTTATTGATATCTGTAAGTAGGCCAACAGTAAACAATGTCTTATCCAAATTAGTATAGATCAAAAGGCAAACACAGGCAAACAGTACTTGATAGTTTTTCTTACATACTACAGGCAATTTCAGGATATAAAAAAGTACATTTGCCATATACGTCTCCAACGTCTCCGAACTAACACAACCTAACACACCATCTATCCCCAATGAACAAGCACAATCCAAAGCCGATGAACTAGCCCTATTCTTCCAAAGTAAAATCACTAATCTCTTAACCCTCTTGCCACCTACCCACACCCCTCAGACTAGCTCTACCACATACTCAACAAAAGAATCACACTGGACTCTTCGAACCTACCACCACCTTAGAGATCCAGTCTCTGTAAAGAAAATGAAACCTTCCTCCCATCCCTTTGACCAAATACCATCAAAACTGCTTCTGCTAATACCCGAAACCATCTCCAAACCACTAGCGGACATTATAAATTGTTCCTTAACACAGGGAATCTTCCCTGATGCCCTAAAAACGGCCTCTCTTAAACCGCTACTAAAGAAGCCGGATTTGGACCCCAAGAACCCAAACAACTTCCGCCCAATCTCCAACCTGCCTTTTGTAGCAAAAATTTTGGAAAAACCGGTCAACTCGCAACTCTCTAACTACCTCGAAGATCACCAAATACTACACCCCACACAACACGGGTTTTGCAAGGCTTTAAGCACTGAAACCCTACTCCTATCGCTAACAAACCACCTCATCATGGGCTTGGACAAAGGACAATCTTTCCTACTAATTCTATTCAACCAGATCTACAACTTCCACATGTAAAAATGTTATTACTAATGTAAATACCTCTATCTAATGTTATCCTCTCCCTTCTCTTCTCTTCTCCCAGTTCTATTACCTTGTTATTTGTAACTGCTTCCTTCCACACTAATAGGTTATTCAACTGTTCTTTGTACACCCCTGTTATATGTAAACCGGCATGATGTGTTTGCAACACGAATGCCGGTATATAAAATTTTTAAATAAATAAATAATAATAAATAATTCTACTGGACCTTTCGGCAGCGTTCGACACTGTCAACCATGCCACCCTCCTCAACTGCCTCTCGGACATAGGAATAACAGGCTCTGCTTACACATGGTTCAAAACATTCCTTTGTAACAGAGGTTACAAAGTTAAAATCAATAATAAGGAATCCCCCCGCTACAATTCCTGACAAGGAGTTCCTCAAGGCTCCTCACTATCCCCAACACTATTCAACATATACCTTCTTCCTCTATGCCAACTGTTAACTAACCTGCAACTAAAACATTTCTTATACGCTGATGACGTCCAAATTCTGATACCCATCAAAGAATCTATCACAAAAACTCTCAAATACTGGGAAAACTGCCTCCGAGAGATCAACCGACTCCTCGCAAACCTAAACCTGATACTAAACGCAGCCAAAACAGAACTCCTCCTCATCACCCTCGACAACAGCAACTCCCCACAAATTGCTCCAATTAACACCATTGTTACACAAGCAAGAGGCCTAGGGGTAGTAATAGACAAACACCTGAATCTAAAAACATTTATTAACAATACAACCAAGAACTGCTTCCACAGGCTGCAGGTAATCAAAAGAATGAAACCACTACTACACTTTCATGACTTCAGAACAGTCTTACAATCCGTAATATTCTCCAAGACAGACTATTGCAACTCTATCTTGCTAGGACTCCCGTCCTCATCCATCAAACCACTTCAGATACTCCAGAATGCGGCAGCCAGAATCCTAACAAACTCCAGAAGAAGAGACCACATCTCTCCCATTCTAATAAACCTACACTGGCTGCCAATACACTACAGAATCCTACACAAGTCATTCACTATCATCTATAAATCAATCCACGCCCAAGCCCCTCTCAACCTCCAAATCCCCCTCAGACTACACACATCATCCAGACCCATCAGAGAAGCCTACAAAGGTTCGCTGACTGTTCCCCCAACTAGATCTACACACCATATCACACTCAGAGACCGGGCCTTTTCGACTGCGGGCCCCGCTCTTTGGAATACCTTACCTCCAGATCTTAGACTTGAACCTTGCCTATTAACATTCAGAAAAAGGCTTAAGACTTGGCTATTTAAACAAGCCTTTCCTGAGTCTAATTATCCAGGGAGTGATCCTACAGCAGGGAGAGATCCTACGGCAATATCCATTAAGAGACCTTAATGCACAATGTAAATAACATCCATAAAGAGTCATTACTGACAATGTAAATAATATACCTCTGTAAAGATTATATAATTCTTGTCTATTCCTGTCTCCTTCCTTCCCCAGTTCAACAACCCTGTTATACTGTAACTTTTTACTTCCTCTGCACTGGTTAAAAGAACAAAGTTATTGCACCCCATGTTATCTGTAAACCGGCATGATTTGATTGTATCATGAATGCTGGTATAGAAAAGCTTTAAATAAATAAATATAAACTCAATTATATTCAGTTTGCTTTTTTGACTGCTGCAGCACACTGAACCGACAATTTCAAAGTATTATCCACTATGATGCCTAGATCTTTTTCCTGGGTGGTAGCACCTAATATGGAACCTAATATCGTGTAACTACAGCAAGGGTTATTTTTCCCTATTTGCAACACCTTGCACTTGTCCACATTAAATTTCATCTGCCATTTGGATGCCCAATCTTCCAGTCTTGCAAGGTCCTCCTGTAATGTATCACAATCCGCTTGTGAATAATTTTGTATCATCCGCAAATTTGATAACCTCACTCATCGTATTCCTTTCCAGATCATTTATAAATATATTGAAAAGCACCGGTCCAAGTACAAATCCCTGAGGCACTCCACTGTTTACCTTTTTCCACTGAGAAAATTGACCATTTAATCCTACTCTCTGTTTCCTGTCTTTTAACCAGTTTGTAATTCACGAAAGGACATCGCCTCCTATCCCATGACTTTCTAGTTTTCATAGAAGCCTCTCATGAGGGACTTTGTCAAACGCCTTCTGAAAATCCAAACACACTACATCTACCAGTTCACCTTTATCCACATGTTTATTAACTCCTTCAGAAAAGTGAAGCAGATTTGTGAGGCAAGACTTGCTCTGGGTAAAGCCATGCTGACTGTGTTCCATTAAACCATGTCTTTCTTTGTGCTCTGTGATTTTTTTTTCCCCCTGAGCTAGCACTGACCTAGTGTCCCAGCGTGGTGTTAGCATGTCTCAGTTAAGGAAAGCTTGCAGGGAACCAAGGCCTTAGTCCGAATGTTTTGGCAGCAGAAGCCCGGAAGGCGTGACCATCCAATAATCTTCCGCTTGCCCCTACTCACCCATCGCTTAATTAGTAACACCTGGCAGGGCGGGTGCTTGGAGCTGAAGTTTGGGGCAAGAGGCCAGTGAGCTCCTGCACGCGCTCAGCAGCGGGGGAAGTGTGGCGAAATCATTGCCTGCATTAAGCCAGGAGATATTTACACCCAACAGAGCCTGTTAAGGGCTAATCAGACCCAGAGGAAAGCAAGAGGTTTTAGCAATGTCTGCCCGAGACAGACGCTGCAGCCTGGGAAAGGCAGGTTATGGGACCAGAGAATGGGGATGGGCGTGGCGGTTATGTACATATACAGTGAGGCCTATTATTTACTCTTGATGTGATGTTTGCTTTTAATGCTGTTCATATTTACTGTAGTGAGCCTGGGAGGGGTTGTTGTGTGATGGGTCCCAGCAGTTCCCCAGAGGGATGGGTAGGGTTGCTTTTGCGAGTGTTCACGTTATTTTTGTACATTTTATCCTGTGCTGGAATTTCAGTGTTAGAAAAGAGAAAATCAGTACAAAAATGCCACTTCCACTGACTTTTTCCTCCAGCTTGCTATAAGAAAGTCAAATTTCCCGATTTCTTTTTTTGTTCTAACATTGAAATTCCCAGGCAAACTAAAATAAAAGCTAAAAGCAGAGGTCGCGACTTGTGCTGTACTTTCTCTGATGGGATGTCGGATGTAAAGAACGGTGGGGGACTGACGCTGCATATAAGTCCGAGAAGATAGGAGAATCGGATACTGGAAGGTCCCGCTGGCTCGCTTAACATGCTGTGGTTTCGCCTCCCAGCCTCTCCAAACAGCCCCAGGAAAGGATGGGAAGGGGCAAACGCAGGTCTTTCGCCTGCCCCTGAGCAGTGGGAGCCATCCGGGAGCCCTGCTCAGAGGTCCCGTTCTTACAATAGTGACTCTTCTTCTGCCAGAGGTGCCCTAAATGTGAAATCCAACCCCAGGCGCGGTGAAACCCAGTGTAACTGAGACGGTCCGGCCTGCGTCCATAGAGAACCCTGCTCACCCACCTAGAGGGCCCCCCCACGGCCGGAAAAGGTTCCTGGGAAGAGAGCGAGCCAGCGCCGCTGCAGTCTAAGGTGGCACCAGAGCAGGGGGAGAGGGGGAAAACACAGCCACGGGTGCTGCCAGGCCGTGGGAGAGCAACAGGGGCAACGGCTGGCGTCTGCTCAGGCTCCTCCTTCAGTTAATGCACTCTGTGTATTTGGTTTTGTTAATACTCATAGGCTTTAAGGTTTATGGACGTTTTTATGTCTTAAGCTCTGCCTGCACTGTGTATCCGATTTTATGTATGTTTGTGGGTTTCCTCATGGATCCTTCTTGTACATCGCCTAGGGCACGGGTGGTACATACTGCTGTTTTGTAGAGGGGAGGGGGGAGGTACGGGAAGGAGGGAGAAGTTGAGAGGTGTTAGAGGGAGGGAGGAGAGATGTAAGGAAAGGAGGAGAGCAAAGAAACAAAACAATAAAATCAGAAAGAAAGAAAATGCGCAAGAATGAATTGTAAAGCGTGAATTCTATGTAAAATTATAGTTTCCCCTGGCTCCTAAAAGTTTTGGCAGGTGCCTAAGATTTTAGGAATTTTCCCCCTCCCATGACAGCAGAAGTCAGTCTGTGAGGGTCTGTAGCACTAGAATGTAGTGCTGCAGGATAGACCTGTGACACGAAATGATTTGGGGGCCTGCAGGGGTCAGAGGGAGGGAGGCAGGGCACCAGCGGCTCGTGCGAGTACAGCTTGAGCAGCCACTAAGTCAGTTTCAGTGGGGTTCTGGAGGGTTTACAATAATCCTGAAGCTGGGGTTGGGTTCTGCCTATAACACACTGTACTGTTTGCTCCCACAGATTCCAGGCATGCATATACTTTGCATCCGTCTTTCAAGCTATCTCCTGTGGCATCCACTACTTGGCTTCCGTGTTCATTTCAGTTACTCCTAAACATGTGTGCAATGTCCCTGGGAACGTGAGCACCGTCCTGCTGGCCAATTCCTCCAGCAGCAGAATCGAAGATGCCTGGGCACTGTGGACATCGGCCAAAGACTACCTCGTGGTGCAGCTAGAGAATGGGGAGGTCTGGGAGCTCACCCAGTGCAGCAGGGCTCGGCGGGAGGATGCTTTTAATCTGACGTACGAGAATGGAGGACCTGCAATCATGCAGCCCTGCTTGGATGGCTTTCTCTATGACCGGACCAAGCTGGAGAGCAGCATCGTCACGGAGTGGGACTTGGTCTGTGAGCGAGCGTGGCTCGCAAAGTTAGTGCAGCCCACCTTCATGCTGGGGGTCCTCTTTGGAGCGGTGATCTTTGGCGACATAGCAGACAGGTACGGTACGACGCCCACAGCCTGCAAGTGATCCATGCAAAGTATGGCCAAGGATCTTAACCCGAGTGGAACAAAGCACTGGTGATCGGGCTCCAGTAGGGGGAAATTAGAGAGTTAAAAAAAAAAAAGCGATATTGAAGGAATGCCAAAACTGCAAAGTAGGGTTCCTAGGAGCTGAATCAGTACTGCAGGAAGCTAAATGCTCTGCAGGCCATAAGGTCAGCAGAAGTTGATTAAAGTGAAGCTGCTGTAATCCATGACCCTTTGAGATCTCGCAGGTCCTGTCGTCATACGTGACCGTCCCATGTCATTCCTCAGTTAATGCTTCCCTGTCCTTCCCGGGGGCTTAATCTCTCCCAGTTGTTGAGTGACATGCTCTTCTCCCATTATTCGTGTTCCAAAAGTATATTTTGACAATAGTCCCACCTCTAAATATTCATTTTCCAAGTGAATGTTGCTAAAGGTTTTGGTTCCGCATGATGATTTATTGCTATGGTGCTCTGATCATACCTCAGGGGCCAGGGGGACCCCAAGCGGCACAGAGAGCTTTTTGCACAGCTTCTTTCTTGAGTGATTTCCTTTTTATTTAACAAACTTCAGACAGCATACATTCAATATGCAAACAATTCACAGCATCCGCTCGTCTGTGTTCCAGAAAGAAAGTGATTCATAGTTTCAACCCCTCGGCACTGTGACCCACACATAATTCAATGCAAGGTCGTCTTCCATTTATTTATTGCATTTATATATCTGCATTCTGCGACCAATCACAGCGGTGCACAAAAAATATCGTAAAATAATAAAATCAATAAAACCATAAACCTACAATAAAATAAATTATAAATACTTAAAAAGGATTAGAAATTTTTTAAAAAGCTAACTATAATAAAATACATTATACAAAGTCATAAAATAAAATGATGTACAGGCTTTGGGGCAGATTTTAAAACCTATGTACGCCCGATATTATAACATGTGCGTGCAGCCGCGTGCATGTTATAAAATCAGGGGTTGGCGCGCGCAAGGGGGTGCACACTAGTGCAACTTGCACGCGCCGAGCCCTCGGGGAGACCAGCTGGCTTTCCCTGTTCCCTCCAAGGCCGTTCCGAAATCGGAGTGGCCTCAGAGGGAACTTTCCTTCCCCCCTCCCCCCCTCGTACCTTTGTAGAAGTTATGCCTGCCGGCCGACTGCTTGCGCACAATCCCCTGGCCATGCCCCCGCCCATTTTTTCAAGCCCCGGGATTTACACGCGTACTGGGTCTCTACGCGCGCCGCCAGGCCTTTTGAAAATAGGCCCGGCGCGTGTAACTCTTTTAAAATCTGCCCCTTTACTTTCTTTTGTCTGTTTCTATCATCGGTATTCGATTAGCATCATGCCCCTTAATAATGAGTGGATCCCAATGTGTTTCCTATTTTAATCAGATCTTTCAAAAGCATGTTTAAAAAGCCATGTTTTCTAGTTTTTCTTAAAAACCAGGAAGTCTCTTTGCAACTTTGATTCTGAGGGTAGAGAGTTCCATGGTTTGGGTCCCATGATCGAGCTAGCTCTCTCCCTCACCTCGCTGAAAGGTGCAACTCGTACCGAGGGAATAGCCAGGTGGCCTTTGTTTGCAGATCTCCGATTTCTTTGGGGGGGGGGGGGGGTGTAAAGATGTCGGGATGTATTCTACCATTCTGTTTTGTCATTGTTGATAAACTTGTGCGATAAACGGAGAACTTTAAAGTCATTTCTGAATTTTACCAGTAACCAATGTAAGGGCAACAAGGTAGGGCTAGTGTAATCGAGCTTGCTGTGGCATTCTGTAATAATTGCAATGGACTTATTGTACTTACAGGTAGGCCGAGTAAAAGAGCGTTACAATAATCCAGATTAGAAAATATCAGTGTTTGAAGAAATGAATGAAAATCTTCATGCGTAAGAAGAGGTTTAGGTGCTGTAAAATATGCAATTTATTATAACCACCCTTAATTAAGTTCACCATCAGTTCTTATACCCAGATCGCATGTGTGACTGGTTAATTCGATGTGCATAGAATCTCTTTTGAAATAAACAGGTTTGTTTTTTGATATTTTTTCTGTTTTAATAATATGATCTTGGTTTTTTGATGGTTCGAAACCAGTTTCATGTGAACCAGCAATTGCTCGATTGCTGAGAGATAAACCTCTACCAGCTTCAAGGTATTTTCAATAGAATCCTTAATCAGAATTAAAAATTGCATGTCATCTGCATCTATTTAATGGATAATACCTAATCCAGATAGTAATTGACATAATGGTAGCATATAGATGTTGAAAAGGGTACCAGACAGCAATAATCTTTGCGGGACCCCAGCGTCCATAGTAACTTTCTCAGATAAGGAATTACCAATCTTTACCTGAAAACCGCGATAGATGCGAGCTAAACCATTAGAGGGTATTACCACTAAGACCAATTTCAGGTAACCTGCGAATCAGAATCAAATGATGCACAGTATCGAAAGCAGCTGATAGATGAAGCAGAATCAATAGATATGATTGGCCAGCATTGAAGCCCCTTAATACGGTGTCTGGTAATGCTAGCAATAGAGATTCAGTGTTTAAAATGTCTTCTAAAACTGAATTGAGATGGAATATCAGAACGTAGAAAAAATACTATTGTATCATACCCGCAAGAACAGGGTTGTCTTGCCTCATTCCTTATGAGCCCAACGTTTTTACCAGATCAGATTGTATTTATCTTCTTGCCCCCAGAGAGAGAGTATGTAAGCCTCTCTGTTAGTGCTATTTCCTCCAATTGACTCTCCCAATGCGAAATCACAGGCACCCGTTTCCAAAATGTTGGTTTGGTAAAGCGAGCAGCATGGGGTATAAATGGTTAACTGACTGGACCTCCCTCCTTCTCAAAGATCCCTCTAAGTCCGCCAACAAGCCCAACGTGGAAGTCTGAGTAAAATCCTTCTGGAGAATGGTCTGGATGGCTGCTTCCATTGCTGACCAAAACTATAATTCAGGGCAGGTCCACAACATATGTAAATAGGACCCTTCCAACAAAAGTGTCTTACAAAATTCAGTGAAGAAAAGTGGCTACCTGTATGTACGGTGAAGCAAATGCACCATTTTGCGCATATGGAGACAGAGGGTGCAGCCCACCAAATTATCACAGTCATCCTTATCCAAGGTGATGTGAAGGTCTTTGTTCCATACGTCTATAAGACGTTGATATCTTTCAGAAACTTTTATCGTGAGACCCTTGTATAAATAAGACAGCGTCTTACTCTTAACCTCTTTCTACTGCCTTTGGGAACCGAGGCTCCCATGCTTTGCCTTGAATGCGAACCAGCGCATTTCTAATTTGTAAAAAAAGGAGAATGGGAACATGACAGCTGTCACGCAGTTCTGAAAAGGATGCCCACCTGTCTCCCCTCTATATTTGCCAAATAAATTGCAGTCCCTGTTACTGCCAATGTTCCCTATCTGGAAAGGAGTAGTATGAAAGCCTGGTGAAATGGGAGACACATTCTCCATTTGTATGCTGAGATGCCTGCACACTTCTGTGCCTTAACGGTGTGCGAGATGACGGGGAATCTTTGCAAAATTCTCCGCACAGATTGAGATGTACCGAGCGTTGTAGGTAAAAAAGGTAATTCAAAACCTGCAGACTCGATCCGTTCTAGCCACACTCGCCCGTCATTCACTTTCACACTCTATCAGTCTCGAATACAAGCAATGTGAGCCACTTGGTAGTAGCTTAGAAAATCGGGCAATCCCAATCCACCCTGCCTCTTAGGCCAATATAAAGTGTCCATAGTGATCTGTGCCACACCAAGCCAAATAAAACTACGCATCATGCCCCTGAGAGAAGCAAATATCCCTAGCGGAACACCACACACGAAGTGCTGAAACAAATACAGCATTCTAGGGAGAATGCCCATTTTTATTAACTTAATACGACTCACCCAAGAGATGAATAAATCCATCCGTTCTTAAAAATCTTTCCAAATTCTGTCCAACACTGAGATATAATTCAGCTTATAAAATTCCGTAAATCTATGGGATACTTACACCCCAAGATAAGTAAACCTCAGAAAAGCCCGACATACACCAATGGATGTATACTTTGCTACCTAGAGTCATCAATTTGGACTTCGCGAAATTAATTTGGTAATCAGAGACCCTACCATACACCCCTACTAGCTTCAAGAGTCTTGGTCCCCATGAGAAATGCTATACTGGGTCAGGCCAAGGGTCCATCAATCCCAGTATCCTGTTTCCAACAATGGCCAATCCAAGTCGCAAGTACCCAAACATTAAATAAATCTCAAGCTACTATTGTTTATTAATTAACAATAGTTTATGGATTTTTCCTCTAGGAACTTATCCAAATGTTTTTTGAACCTAGTTACACTAACTGCTGTAACCACATCCTCTGAAAATGAATTCCAGAGCTTAACTATGTGTTACTTTTCTTGTTACATTTTGATGTATCATTCTTACATTGGGATGTTTTATGTTCAACTCCCCTCAACCTTAAACCCAGAGGTTAGTGGGCGTTCCCTGATTATTTGACCAAAGGGTTCTATTGCCACATTGAAAAGTAGAGTGTGGGCATTCCTATCCTGTGCCGCAAGCAATAGGAAACTTTAGTTGTATGTAAGTCGTTAATCCGCACAAAGGCCTGAGGAGGGAAATACAAAGCATAATCCATCTATTGAATTCCTCTGGGAACCCAAATTTGCATTACAGCTCAAATAGGTAATGCCATTGTATCCTGTCGAAAGCCTTGTTCGCATGAAGAGACAGCACCATACCTGGCATTTTCCTAACCTTAGTGATAAACAGCCAGTGCGTATTATGCACTTACTGATGTCCTTTCATGAACCCTGTCTGATCCTGGTATATTCCATACACATCCTCACTGACTTGGCTAGAATTTTTAGTAAATATATGGGCCGATGCACTCTCGCATCTGACGCATCCCCCTTCTTTTTATAAAGAAGCGTTATACTGGCATCCTTAAGCTCGACCACTGATGACGGAGCCCCTTGGAAAAAAACTAAAGAGCTCAACCAGCACTGGTACCATGGGCCAGAGCTCCTACCTGCCGGCCATGCACCCCTCCAAACCTCCAGAGCAGTTGTGGGAGCCTTTAACATCTCAGCCGCCTCCTATGTCAGGTTTGGCAGTTGCATCTTATCTGGAAATTCCTTAGCCACACTAGGTGCACAGAACTGAGAGTCGGAGAGTAACGCCTTAATAATTTGCCTATGGTCTGTAGCAAACCCACCAGCCCATTTACACAGCTGATGGATAATCATTTGCATAGTTCTTTTATGCACTGCTCTATGTAAGAGGGCCCCTGTTCGATTACCGTGCTCGTAGTGCTTCGGTCTAATGTAGTGCATAGCCTGCTCTGTCCTGTTTACTTGCAGCAATCTGTCCATCCACAACATCCACAAGTTGCTTATTTTCCCGGGGAGAGGAAGATTTTAGGCTTCTTTTCTAGTTTCTCAATTTGCTCACTCAGTTTCTCCTGCTAGCAAAAGTGATCATCCTCCCCCGAGAACAGCCTTAAGCGTTCTCCATACTAACACTGGATCATATAGGGTTGCATCATGGTGCGAATTAAAATACTGAATGACCACTGAAATCGTTTGCAAAAAAAAAAAATAGTCATGTCCCAACAAAGACAATGTCAGACTTTCATAATCGCGAGGCATGAGAGGCCGGAGCACACGCTAGTGAAAGAATATGGTAATGGTCCAAAATCTAACACGGAAGGATATCACAGTCCACCACAATGAAACGTAGCCTGACAGAGCAATATGACTGTATGAGTTCTGCTGCAGGGAGAAAAAAGTGTAATCTCTCCCTGTAGGCTTGTTAGCTCTCCAGATTTCACTCCCAAACCAAACCCCTCTGTGTGGTATACAGATATATGCAAAAGTAGAAGTCCAAGCTGAGGTACTTTTTCCCCCCTCAAAAAAGAAAAACCCTGATGTTCAAATCTGGACGTCCGCAGTGCCGAGCATGTGTCTCTGGATCCTTCACTGCTGCACCGAAGGCGTACAGGACAAGATGTTGTTCACTACAGACTGCGGTACGCAAGCGCTAACGAAAACATCTGGGTCGGGGAAGAAGCCAGCGCTTCAGCCCAGCGATTTAAAAAAAACAAATGCCCAAAAACTATACTCGTGTGGGCTGATGCCATTTTTACCGCGTATTCTTCTAGCATCAATCACTCTGTGTCATCGCGACAGCCCTCAAATGACCTAATATCAGCTAAATGCACTCCGAAGATAGATTATAAAAATTAAAACGGGAGCGTTATTCTCATTTTTGTAAGGCCATTAAGCGGTCATGTCCGACAGCCCTGAACCCGCTCAAAGGCTGATTGGAAGCCAACAAACAGTCTCTCCTAAATAATGCAGGTATCCATTACATCCACGATGATTGCTCGCCACCTTTTTTCCGCGTTCACAAACTCCAGAGAATCATTAACGGTCACGAAGGTTGGTGAATCACTTCTCAAGTCATTTGGCCTAAAAAAAAAATTTAAAGTCTCACGCAATTTATGACATAAGTACTTCTGGTTCAAATATTAAACAGCCCTGGTTGCAAGGCTTTGTGTAACAGAGCCAGAAAAAGTAGGCAAATAGATGTTAAAAATCAGTCACTCTTGGCCATCTCTGCCTGTGTTCCTGCGTCAGGAAGTGTTGCGCCATTGTCCAGAGCGAGCGAGGGGAGGCAGGAGGTGTGATAACGTGGGGTTATTCAGAGTTACAAGGCCTGCATGTGCGGCTGACGAGTCTGAGCACACAGAGTTGTGACGGTGCATGCGGACACGGACAGGGCACTACCGGCTAGCATGCACGTTGCTGTCACCATGCATGTGTGCACTTTTTACACAAGAAAGTTTGCAAACTACTATTCAGCAAACGGGCAAGAGCTCGCTAGTGCTCTTGTGGGTTGTAATCTAATTGTGGATGTCTCCATTTGTCAGTGTCAGGTTGCAAGCAAATTCACTGACATGCACGTGGAAGTCCACAGCAGGCAGAGCTGGGGCAGGCCTCTGCGACTCACTGAATGGCCATCCAGTTTCAGCAGATGTGCAGGGATTTCCCCCCAGATTTTGATGGTGTGGCGGGGATGTGTGGGCGAAATCTGCCCTGGGCTATCTGAGGGGGAAATAGAAAATGTTCCAGGACTGAAATAGTTTGCACGCCTCCAGCTGCCACCTAGTGGCCGCAAGCTCACATTTACTCGTTAGGCTGACCACAGATTACCTTCAGCCCGGGTTCTTGGCTCAGGAACTTCTGGGAGTAGGAAATAGAAGAACTGTCCATTTAATCCTGTGCTAGGAACTGTATCCATTTTTGCCCCTAAGTTAAGGACTCTGTCCAGTGTTGCATCTGAATTTAGAACTTTGAGCTTGATTCACCCAAATCCAGGATTTAAGGGCATTTTTGGAAGAAGATTATCCACCAGCTTTGGCTAATAAAAAAAATAATCATATCCTATGTTAAAATACAGGGCTCAAATGCCCTGCTTATCCCAGGAAAAAGGAATAATGCCCCTTTGTGTCTAATATGGGATTTCTGCTGTACCTTTCATGGCTGGTCAGTTACGTCTAAGCAAATCACAGTGCAATTGACCAGGTTAAAAGGAAAAAAAACCACACAGTGCAAAGAAAAGTTAGGATATTCTGTAATGTAGTCAGCTTACATCAGGATTGGTGAGGGGATTGATCAAATTCACATATTGTTCAAATGACCCTAATTTATAGAGAATCTAACTTCTCAGTTTATCAAAGACATTCTAGCCTCTCAATAGTCTAACCCCTGAATATCATAGTTTACATGAAAACTAACTTTTCAATGGTATGATCCTTTAAATACGGGCTCGCATGTTGTACTAGGCATCGGCCTCTTAGCTGAAGAACCACGTTTTTAGTTGGCATCAAGCGTCCGAGTAACCATTGATGTCTTGCAGATGGGGAGGCAAATGAGTTCCACAGGTCCTGGGACCTCACATCTGAAGGCTTTAGACCATGTTTTGAGAGTTGAAGTGGTCAGCTGTGTTTGGAGTCATAACTTTCCACAAAATTGTTAATTCTGCTCACAGTTCTGAGCATGACAAAAAATCTTCAGGTGGGGAGATACTATTACTTCAGATTCCCTTGAAATTGTGAATCATTGTCTTTTGTTTGTTTGCTCTTTCACTCCCCTGAAGTAGTCTGTTTTGAGGCATAACTTGGACCCTAGTCGGGATCTTAATTGGAAGTGATTCTGCCCTTGTTTTGAAGATTAGTTGATGTGCATGAGGGGTTTCCACTTGGAAGTGGTAGTATCTCCCCACCTGAAGATTTTCTGTTGTGCACAGAACTGCGAGCAGAATTAAGAATTTTGTGGAAAGTTATGACTCCTTGAGTTTTTGCTCTGTTATGTGTTTTTATAGGTGATTGTGTGGAATGAGTGTGTGAGTACTCTAGAATGTGTGTATGTGTATGACTTTTTTTTTTATCGTGTGAGAATTATTGGATAATGGATACAATTTTTAATATTTTTGAGTATATACAGAGTAAAGTTTATGTATATGATATTTCACTTGAATTAAAATTGGTGCATGTGCTAATTTGAATAAAATGTAATTTAAAACTGTTAGGGATATTTATATGCCTACTTCTATTTTGCTGTTACATAGGCTGTTGGGAGGGGGGGGGGGGGAAAGCAATTTTTGTTTCTAGCCAGTGTACATTTTCTCCTTATTAGATTTCAATTACGCCAGTGTTGACTGGGCAAATGTAACATCAGGACATGCTAGAGAGAGAAAATTCCTGGATGGAATAAATGACAGTTTTATGGAGCAATTGGTTCAGGAACAGACGAGAGAGGGAGCAATTTTAGATATAATTCTCAGTGGAGCACAGGTTTTGGTGATAGAGAGTAACGCTGGTGGGACCGCTTGGCAATAGTGATCATAATATGATCAAATTTGAATTATTGACAGGAAGGGGGATAGTAAGTAAATCTATGGCTCTAGCTCTAAACTTTCAAAAGGGAAACTTTGATAAAATGAGAAAAAGAGTTAGAAAAAAAACTGAAAGGAGCAGCTACAAAGGTAAAAAAAATGTGCAAGAGGCGTGGTCATTGTTAAAAAAAATATCATCCTAGAAGCACAGTCCAGATGTATTCCACACATTAAGAAAGGTGGAAGAAGGAAAAACGATTACCGGCGTGGTTAAAAGGTGATGTGAAAGAGGCTATTTTATCCCAAAGATCTTCATTCAAAAACTGGAAAAAGGATCCAACAGAAGAAAATAGGATAAAGCATAAGTGTTAGCAATTTAAATATAAGTCATTGATAAGACAGGCTAAGAGAGAATTTGAAATGAAGTTGACCATAGAGGTAAAAACTTTTGAAAATATATCCGAAGCAGAAAGCCTGTGAGGGAGTCAGTTGGAACGTTAGATGATCGAGGGGTTAAAGGGGCACTTAGAGAAGATAAGGCCATCATGGAAACTGTTGCGATTCCGGGTCGGCCCCGGAATCACTACTCACTCCTTCGGGGTTCCGCATTGGGCCCGCGTTCCCCGGACCTCCGGGGACCTCGGCCGCCGTGGGCTCGGCGTCCCTCTACCTCGCCCGGGCCTGCAGTCCCTCCTGCCGTGTCCTCTTCGCTGCGACGCAGCAGCCGGCGTCCCTCAGCGGCTGGCCCCGCCCCCTAGACGCGCGCGCGCCTTAGGCCAGGATTTAAAGGGGCCAGCGCGGGAAAAGCTAGGGGGCGCCTCCGGATGACATCAGACGCTGCAGGGTATTTAAACCCTGCAGCTTGACCAAGATATCGCCTTGCAACGAGGTTCCCAGGTTTACCCTGTCTCCAGTTGCTGCGTTCCTGCACCCTTCTGATTTCCTGTGGTTCCTGATCCTGGACTGGCTTACGGTGATTCTCGGCTCCTGACTCTGGACTGGCTTTCGACGATTCTTGGCTTCTGACCCCAGTGCGGCTTACGGTGATTCCTCTGGCTCTTGACCCCGGACTGGCTTACGACGACTCCCTGGTTTCTGACCCCGGTTTGGCTTACGGAGATCCTTTGGCCTCTGATCCCGGACTGGCAAGCGACGATTCTCTGGTACACGTCTCTGGACTGGTGAGCAACGACCTTGGACTCCGTCTGACTCAGCCTCCGCAGGCTCTCCTAAGTCCCAGCGGCCGGGTCCCTACGGGCTCCTCCTGGGGGGACGCCGGCTTCCAGGGTGAATCTCCTAAGTCCCAGCGGCCGAACTCCTACGAGCTCCTCTCGGGGGAGGGTCGGCTTCCAGGGCGAAGATCTTCTCACCATTGTACCAGCTCCACCGTTTCATCCTTCCTTGCCTCGGCCCTTGGTCGCATAGGGCTTCCCAGGATCGTCCTCCAGCCACCCACGACTCTGTCCTTGCCGCCTTCTGATCGGGACATCCGCTGTCACCTCGCTCAGCGGCTCACCCTCTGGTTCCGATCGGTCCAAGGGTCCACGAATCCAACAGAAACATTAAACTATTTCTTTGCTTTGGTGTTTACTGAAGAGGATGTTGGGGAGGTACCCATACTGGAGAAGGTTTTCATGGGTAATGATTCAGATGGGCTGAACCAAATCACAGTGAACCTAGAAGATGTAGTAGGCCAGATTGACAAACTGAAGAGGAACAAATCACCTGGACCGGATGGGTTCTGAAGGAACTAAAAAATGAAATTTCAGAACTATTACATTTATATTTAAAAAAACAAAAAGGGGGGAAGCATTATCACCATCCCCCCATACTCTCGGCCTCCTTTTTGCAACTTCTTCCCATTCCTCTCCTCCCCCACAGGTTCCTCTTCACCTAACTAAAACCATTTCACTGTCTTTTCCCTGTCCTGGGCTTTTTCTTTAAGCATTGGAAAATGGGTAATGATGGCAGATAAAAGACCAAAAAGATCCATTTAGTCTGCCCAGTAAAGTGTTTAGGGCTGTAATTGCCGCTCCATGCAGGTTAAACCAAAATTACTACCTGTTCGCTGTTCATTGCCTTTCTCCGGTAACTATGGATCCTGTGTATTTTCCTAATACCCTTCTGAATTCCACTACAATTCTTGTCCTCACCACTTCTTGCAGGAGGGCATTCCATGCATCCACCACCCTTTCTAGGGAAGACGTATGTACTCACACGGTTCCTTATTCTAAATCCCTGCCCACCAGACCTCTCCTCTCTGTCTCTAGCCTCCCTTCTAGACCCTTCCTCTTTCTCTTCAGCATCCCACCTCTCTCCCTAACCCCACTCCTTGCTCTCTCCCCTCTTTAGCACCCCACATTCCTCTCCTATTCTCCACTTCCCTGTCCTCCAAACTAAGTGCCGATCTTCACCTGGAAAAATAAGTCGGTTTTTTTCCCCACTGATTTTCTCCCATTTCTATTCTTATGAAAATTAACTCTGATAAATTCCGGGGAAAAATAAAAACATAGAGAAAGTCCCTAGGTATAGAGAGTGGTTGAGTCTTGTACATGGCCATGGGGAATGTAATGTTTGTTTTTAGCAGAAGAGAGGGTGTACTGTAGAGGCTCCTGATGGGAAGGGGAAAGGAGCTAGAAATTTCTCTTCAAGACCTTTCTCCAGTGGAGGAGAGTTAGGTGTTTGATCCTTCCTAGGAGCAGAAGAGTCCTGTCCCAGTTTCTATTCCCATTTGAGAGGAGAGAAAAGTCGGCTAGGGCAAAGTCCTTTAGGATCTGAGACTATAGGAAAATTAGTTCTTACCTGTTAATTTTCGTTCCTGTAGTACCATGGATCAGTCCAGACTGCTGGGTTATGCCTCTCTTCCAGCAGATGGAGTCAGAGAGAAACTGAAAAGGCACCTCCCATATACCCTGGTGTGCCACCTGCGGTCCCTCAGTATAATCAGTATCAAAGCAGAATGAAAAAAATATGGTAACCACCAATGACTAGATCAATATGAACAACACAACCCTGAACAACTACCGTGTAACTAAATATGAACTGCCGATAAAACTCGATATGTCATCTGACAAAATGCTCTGAGAAAAAAGCCTGCAAGAGAGAAAAACCAACAGAATCAGACTAGCGGAACTCGTATAATGTGGGCGGGCGTCTGGACTGATCCATGGTACTACAGGAACGAAAATTAACAGGTAAGAACTAATTTCCCTTTACCTGTACGTACCAGGATTAGTCCAGACTGCTGGGATGTACCTAAGCTGCCCTAAATGAGGTGGGACTTCGAGATTCCCGCTCTAAGCACACTGCTGCCAAAAGAATCCACCGTCTGATCCCGAACATCCAAACGGTAATGCTTGGCAAATGTGTGCAAAGATTTCCGTGTAGCCGCCCTGCAAATCTCCTGGAGTGATACATAGTCACTCTCTGCCCAGGAAGCCGCCTGTGAGCGAAGAGAATGAGCCTTAAGCCCCTCTGGGACAGGACGCCCTTGACCAATATAAGTTGCAGCAATAGCTTCTTTCAACCAGCGGGCAATGGTAGTTTTAGAAGCTTTTGACCCTTTCTTTGGACCATGCCACAGAACAAACAGATGATCAGACAGCCTGAAAGGATTGGTAACCTCCAAGTACTGCAGGAGGACCCGTCGGACATCCAATCTCCTAAGATCCTCCTAAGATCCCTGAGGCACTCCACTGCCCACTCCCTTCCACTGAGAAAATTGTCCATTTAATCCTACTTTCTGTTTCCTGTCTTTTAGCCAGTTTGTAATCCACGAAAGGACATCGCCACCTATCCCATAACTTTTTACTTTTCCTAGAAACCTCTCATGAGGAACTTTGTCAAATGCCTTCTGAAAATCCAAGTATACTATATCTACCGGTTCACCTTTATCCACCTGTTTATTAACTCCTTCAAAAAAGTGAAGCAGATTTGTGAGGCAAGACTTGCCTTGGGTAAAGCCATGCTGACTTTGTTCCATTAAACCATGACTTTCTATATGTTCTATGATTTTGATATTTAGAACACTTTCCACTATTTTTCCTGGCACTGAAGTCGGGCTAACCGGTCTGTAGTTTCCCAGATCGCCCCTGGAGCCCTTTTCAAATATTGGGGTTACATTAGCTATCCTCCAGTCTTCAGATACAATAGATGATTTTAATGATAGGTTACAAATTTTTACTAATAGGTCTGAAATTTCATATTTTGTAGTTCCTTCAGAACTCTGGGCTTTATACCATCTGGTCCAGGTGATTTACTACTCTTCAGTTTGTCAATCAGGCCTACCACATCTTCTAGGTTCACCATGATTTGGTTCAGTCCATCTGAATCATTACCCATGAAAACCTTCTCTGGTACGGGGACCTCCCCAACATCCTCTTCAGTAAACACCGAAGCAAAGAAATAGTTTAATCTTTCCGCGATGGCCTTATCTTCTTTAAGTGCCCCTTTAACCCCTCCATCATCTAACGGTCCAACTGTGACTCCCTCACAGGCTTTCTGCTTTGGATATATTTTTAAAAGTTTTTACTGTGAGTTTTTGCCTCTACGGCCAACTTCTTTTCAAATTCTCTCTTAGCCTGTCTTATCAATGTCTTACATGTAACTTGCCAACGCTTATGCATTATCTTATTTTCTTCTGTTGGATCCTTCTTCCAATTTTTGAATGAAGATCTTTTGGCTAAAATAGCCTCTTTCACCTCCCCTTTTAACCATGCCGGTAATCGTTTTGCCTTCTTTCCACCTTTCTTAATATGTGGAATACATCTGGACTGTGCTTCTAGGATGGTATTTTTTAACAATGACCACGCCTCTTGCACACTTTTTACTTTTGTAGCTGCTCCTTTCAGTTTTTTTTTCTATTTTTCTCATTTTATCAAAATTTCCCTTTTGAAAGTTTAGCACGGGAACCATGGATTTGCTTACTGTCCCCCTTCCAGTCATTAATTCAAATTTGATCATATTATGATCACTATTGCCAAGCGGCCCCACCACCATTACCTCTCTCACCAAATCCTGTGCTCTTGTGAGAACTAGATCTAAAATGCTCCCTCTCATGTCTGTTCCTGAACCAATTGCTCCATAAAGCTATCATTTATTCCATCCAGGAACTTTATCTCTCTAGCATGTCCCGATGATACATTTACCCAGTCAATATTGGGGTAATTGAAGTCTCCCATTATTACCGCACTACCAATTTGGTTAGCTTCCCTAATTTCTCTTAGCATTTCACTGTCCGTCTCACTATCTTGACCAGGTGGATGGTAGTATACTCCTATCACTATAGTCTTCCCCAACACACAATGTATTTCTACCAATAATGATTCAATTGTGCATTTAGTCTGTTGGACTCTATGCCATTCTAGACATAAAGCGCTACACTGCCTCCCGGGTGCTCCGCTCTATCATTGCGATATAATTTGTACCCCGGTATAGCACTGTCCCATTGGTTGTCCTCCTTCCTCCATGTCTCTGAGATGCCAATTAAGTCTATGTCATCATTCACTGCTATACATTCTAATTCTCCCATCTTACTTCTTAGGCTTCTGGCATTAGCATACAAACATTTCTGTTGCGTCTGTCGGTCGCAGACAGCTACGACCACTCTGCCTTACCTCTTTTTCTCCCCTTTCTCTCTCTCTGGGCAAGATGGCTGTCTCTGGGGCCGAGTGCCGCAGGCCTCGGCGTTCTCCGACCAGCTTGGGCATTCCCATCCGCCATGCTTACTCCAGTGGCCTCCTAGAGTGCGAGCGCGCACATCTCTGACTCTCAAATACACATCATGGCGGGAACCTCGGGGGCGGCCCCACCACATGACGTTTGTACCTCCGGGCATAACTAGCCTCCACTTATGCTACCTAAATGAGTTAGCAAAGCCTTAGCTTTGCTACTCTGCCAGCTTAGACGCTTCCTATTGCTAAGGGCCTCGCTCCAGCAAAGCTCTAGACACCCGCTCCTCGGGGGTCTCTTGCTTCCTACTACCCTTCGGGGTCTCACTAACCTCAGGGGTCTTGTCTCTTATTCTTTCCAGGATATTGGACCATTGGGTACTCCCTCCTCGAGGGTCTATCCTCTTCATATCCTGCACCACGGACTTTCGGTCCCACCATTCTACCATCAGGAAGACGCCGTCTCTCCGTGAGTACCTCTACGAACCGATGCCCCAACTCCACCCACCAGCCGCGGCATTACCCGCTCTGCGGGCTTCTGCCTATCGTGAACATCTGGGTGAGACTACACTACTGAGCCTGTTGAGCGTATTGGCACCTTGTGGATCAGTGCCTTCCCTTCCTGCATTACCATCTATCACAGCAGTACAATAAAGACTATCCATTCTGTGTCTGCTAACTGTGTAAGCCAATCGCTGTGGTTCCCCATTGGGCTCCTCCCTGTGGGCAGAGTCATCTCCATTGCGACCAAGGGTCTACAATGCCTTAAACACAACAATTTCAAAGTGTGTTTTTTGTTTGTATTTTCATTCTGCTTTTTAATTGATAGGGATAAGTTAGAATTCTTTTTTAGCTCAGGTGAGTTTTTAGTTACAGGCACTTGGACTACTTTTCTTATTATTGGAACATCACTGTCGGGATGCCCTAATTCTAATGCATCATTAGTATCCTTTGAAGATACCTCTCTCGGAACCATGCGCTGTTGAGCGACTGTCGGCTTTCCCCTTTGTTCTAGTTTAAAAACTGCTGTATCTCTTTTTTAAAGGTTAGCGCCAGTGGTCTGGTTCCACCCTCGTTAAGGTGGAGCCCATCTCTTCGGAAAAGACTCCCCCTTCCCCAAAAGGTTCCCCAGTTCCTTACAAAACTGAATCCCTCTTCCTTGCACCATTGTCTCATCCACACATTGAGATTCCGGAGCTCTGCCTGCCTCTGGGAACCTGTGCGTGGAACAGGGAGCATTTCAGAGAATGCTAACCTGGAGGTTCTGGATTTAAGCATAATACCTAAGAGCCTAAATTTGGCTTCCAGCACCTCCCTCCCACATTTTCCTATGTCGTTGGTGCCCACATGTACTGCAACAGCCAGCTCCTCCCCAGCACTGTCTAAAATCCTATCTAGGTGACGCGTGAGGTCTGCCACCTTCGCACCAGGTAGGCATGTTACCAGGTGATCCTCATGCCCACCAGCCACCTCGCTATCTACATTCCTAATAATCGAATCACCAACTATGACGGCCGACCTAACCCTTCCCTCCTGGGCAGTAGGCCTTGGGGAGATATCCTCAGTGCGAAAGGACAATGCACCACCTGGAGAGCAGGTCCTTGCTACAGGATCCTTTCCTGCTGCACCAGGTTGTTGCTCTCCAATCATGAGACCTTCTTCCTCCAAGGCAGCACCAGGGCTGCCAGTCTGAAGTTGGGACTTGGCTACTCTATCCCTGAAGGTCACATCTATATACCTCTCTGTCTGCCTCAGCTCCTCCAGGTCTACCACTCTAGCCTCCAGAGATCTGACTCATTCTCTGAGAGCCAGGAGCTCTTTGCATCACATGCACCTGAACAACTTCTCACCGGCGGGTAAAAAATCATACATGTGACACTCGATGCAAAAGACTGGGAAGCCCCCCTCTTGCTGCCAGACTGCTGCCTTCATCTCAAATTTGTTCAGTTCCAATTTACGTTTTAGGTTGCTATGGGAGCAGGAATGTGTCTGTTAGCAATCACCCCGCCAGGGGGGCAGAGTTAGCAATCTGTTAGCGATTACCCAGCCAGGGGAGCGGAGTTAGCAATCTGTTATTGATCAGCTCCCCCAGAGGGGAGGAGCTGGCAATCTGATGTAGATCACGCTACCAGGGAGGTGGAGTTAGCAATCTAATATGGATCTGCTTCCCCAGAGGGGAGTAGTATGCAGAGTGATGTACTCCGTAGATGGAGTTAATGATCTGTTGTGGGTTGGCTCCCACAGAGTGGCAGTCTGTATGACACCGCTCTAGTGGTGTAAGGAATAAAGACTTAATGGACATTGGTGAATCCTTGGGCTGATGACAGATGACAGCACCCCCAGGATGGTATCCTGAGAGGGACCATCGGCTAGGCTGGAGTATGGAGACAGATAGTTCTTTATTAGACAGGAAGTAGAACCACCAGAGGTGGCAGTAGTGAGCTGATGTGCCCGGCAGGGCTGAAGTTCCTCAGATACTGGAACTGCGATCTCTCGGTTGCTGAGCTGTATGCGGATACATAATCAGTAGTAGATGATACATTCACAATTGTAGATATATTGAAATGGCTTCAGTGCAACAGAGAGTCTTCAGTATATTCAGGAACAGGAGCCATAGGCGAGTACTGGTTTCTATATGCAGTCTGGAATAAGAACTCACAATATATGTGTATGAGATGGCTTCTGTAATAGAAGAGAGTCTTTGGAAGGTTTTAGGAACATGGGCCCTCGTGGAGCGAGTAACGGTTCCTATCTGCAATATGAAATAGTAATGTACCAGATATAGGTAAGCGATGGCTTCTGAGATAGAAGAGAGTCTGTAAAGGGTTTTAGGAACATGGGCCCTCGTGGAGCGAGAACCGGCTCCTATCTGCAATATGAAATAGTAATGTACCAGATATAGGTATGCGATGGCTTCTGAGATAGAAGAGAGTCTGTGAAGGGTTTTAGGAACATGGGCCCTCATGGAGCGAGTAATGGTTCCTATCTGTAATAGTAACTCACGATCTCCGTACCTGCGATAACATCTTAGATAGAAGGGAGTCTTCAGAGATTAGGAATATAGGACCTTGTGGAACGATTACCGATTCCTATCTGTAATAGAACGCACAGTGTTCACATTTGCGGTCGCTTCCAGGCAGTAAGGAGTCTTCTGAGCATTCAGGGACTTAGGCCCTCGAGCAGCGAGTACCAGATCCCGTTTTAGCAATCTGAAATCAAGAAGAGAGAGCGAGGCCCCCGAGGAGCGGGTACCCCTTGGTAAGTTTGTGAAGGCAGAGCAGCAGAGAAAGATGTCCCTTGCTAACTCGATTCGTAGTAGCAAACAAAGACCTTTTAAGTTGGAAGCAGTCCCGAATGGAGTCGCCACAAAGGTAGAGAGGGTGGAGCGAGGGCGAGAACAGGCACGAACGCAACAGTGTCTAATTAACGTCCTTTAAATGTATTAGCAAATTCATTATATGTCTGGTACTACAGGGGAATGATCAAACTGTCAATAAGGTTTTGGGTTTTTTTTTAAGTGGCACCTGCCTATAAAGATGAGCTAGGGGTGGGTGGGTGAGGGGTGGGAGGATTGGGAAAAACACAGTATAACTTCAGTTAGTCAGCCAGAGTGACTCACTGCTCTCTTGATTAACAAATGTTGGTACCTAATCAAACCAAATCACACTACCTTAACAGCTTTACAAGATGAGTAACTGAACTGAACTTTTCAACCTTTTTACTTAGGTATACACTGCTCCTAGCTTATTTCTAGCTTCTGGCTACTTTTCTCTTTTCTTTTGTTTTTAATATACAAACACTCTAACTTCTGCTTACTAGCTGCCTTACAGACTATTAGAAATAAACACACTAACTACTGCTTACTAGCTGCCTTACTGACTGACTATTTAAAAATACAGTCTAACTTCTGTTTATTCGCTGCCTTACTGACTATTAAAAGCACAAACACAGAACACACTAAATAATATTCCCAAATAGTTAACTTCACTCCAATACTTTTAAAAAAGAAAATGTCCCAAGCAAAAACTTACTGATTCCTTTCAGCCACCAGCAAGGTGATCCTCTCCTCTCAGTACGCCCACTGTATGTATTTGTAATTTATTTGTAATCACTGTAGTCCAGTAAAGCTGTCTCTCTTCTTTGTGATTCTCAGAGTGGGAAGACGCCCTGTGATGTGGTTTACAAGTGCTGGTCAGTTTCTATTTGGCGTAGCTGTGGCGTTCACCTTTGACTACTACAGCTTTGTGATTGTCCGCTTCCTGCTGGCCATGGTCAGTATAAGTCCTTGTTTCTTCCTTGCCTTTTCTCTGCCTTTTGCCTCCTAAAGTGTTTAAATTTGCATTAAGCAAATGGTAATTTATGGTAGACTAAAGGCCAGATTTTAGAATTGGGTAACATGAGAGCCAAGGAAATCTGCCAGAGGAGTATAGGTGGGTGTGCCGGCACAATATCTGACTGCACATTGTTTACCCAAGGTTTTATTATCCAGAAACTTGGAGAAAGGAAAATAAATTCCAACAAAATCTGTGCTTGTAAAGTCCAGAATCCGCACAGTGGAGTTTTCCCAATGCCTGATTCTTACATTGTGCCCTTAGGAGAACGCAGAGGGAATTTTAAGGTTCTGCTATCGTATGAAGGTCATCAGGTTACTAGCTTAGAGATGAGTGAGGTGCATTTACAATCCCATTCATGGTAATGGGACTCTCTGGGACCCTATTATTAGGGATGTGCACAGCTGAAATTTTTGTTTCGGTTCATTTCTTTCATTTCTGGCCAGTGTTTGGCTGAATTTCATTTCCGGGAGGGCTTGTTTTTAATCTACATTTGTTTTTATTTGTTTCAGAATACACAATGTGTTACTTGCAAATAATGCACATTATTTTCCAAAACAAATTAAAACATTTTTCAGGGTATTTGGGGCCTTTTTTTCTATTTGTTTCAGTTAAGGTTACCATTCGTTTTTAAATAAATGCACATCCCTACCAGTTATCATTCTAAGAATGGTTTTAAATGTTTTATCCATGGGAGAATTGCCACGATAGAGAAAGCACTCCTGTTATTAGAGGCCTCTCTAGTCCCCTCTGCTACTGAAAAGAGGGTTTTGAGGAGCCCCAGCAATCAACCCTACTGAAAGCTCCAGCCTGTTTGACAACTGAGCAGTGTGGATAGAAATCATCATACACAGCCTCTTTTTGTACTCGGAGAGTGAGGCCATGCCACGTAGAGCCATATTTAGGCATAGGCAACCTAGGCATGTGGCTAGGGTGCTAAATTCTGAAGGCACCTAGAATCTGGGACCTGGAAACCCTTGCTGTCTGATCTCTTGGAGACCTCTCCCCCCCCTCCCAGTCCTTCACCTCTGGGATCCATAACCTTAAATCTGTTTCTGTGCCTATGACGATGAAAACCTCTAATTAACTGATGGCTTTCTAATGATTCGTGGTGCCGGCCCATTACAGCCTCCCACAATGTTCCTTCATCATCGATGGGACCCCTGGGAGATTGGGAAATGGCACTGCTTTAGGAAAAAACAAGCCAAGATTTATGTAGCAGGATTATGCCTTGCTGTATCAAATTAAAAAAACAAACAAACAAACAAACAAAATGTGACCTCATAAAATTCTGAATGCTTAAAGATGAAGCATGGTAAGCTTTGGAGGTGTTTCCAAAGCTTACCATGCATTCATCCTCTTCTCTGTGGCTTTCTCCTTACTGCTTCCCATCCAGCTGACATCAGTACGTGGCCTCTCTCCTTACTAGCTGTCATTTTAAAGTTTCCCCCTGTTTATCGGGCCGATACAGTAAACCACGCAGCGCGCGCACAAGCCACTCTCCTGTGCGCGCGATTCAGAAAATTAATTTATTTAAATTAGGGCTGCGGTAAAAAGAGGTGTCCCTAGCGCCTCTTTTTTGATGGAAGCAGTGGCTGTCAGCGAGTTTGACAGCCGACACTCAATTTTGCCGGTGTTGGTTTTCAAACCCGCTGGCAGTCACGGGTTCGGAAACCGGACGCCGGCAAAATTGAGGGTCTGGTTTTCAACCCGCGGGCCCATTTAAAAAATTTTTTTTTTGTATTTTTAACTTTTTTTAACTTTGGGGACCTCCGACTTAATATCGCACTTCCCCGGCGCCGGCAGAAATTAACGCCTACCTTTGGGTAGGCGCTAATTTCTTAAAGTAAAATGTGAGGCTTGGCTGAACATTTTACTTTCTGAATCGCGCGGGAATGACTAATAGGGCCATCAACATGCATTTGCATGTTGCGGGGGCTATTAGTCTCGGGGGGGGGGGGGGTTGGACGTGCATTTTCGACGCGCTATTACCCCTTACTGAATAAGGGGTAAAGCTAGTGCGTCGGAAACACGCGTCCAAATGCCGGCTAACAGTGCGCTCCACTGGAGCGCACTGTACTGTATCGGCCTGTTTGTGTCCAGAATGGCAGTAACTTCCTGTAGCCAAGCAGGATCCTGCTGCTCTGCACATGGCTCTTGCACGCCCTGGTAAGCACAGTACGTTCTCCAAGTCCTGGGAGGTAGCTCTGGTCACTCAGGGAAGCTTTCTTTAACTTTTTGGCTACCAACATTCTGTGTGAACTGTGAAAAAAACAAACAAGCAAACCTCACGTTGCTTTCTTACATGTCTTCCAAGGAGTGCAAAGGTCCATAGGTGCAAGCTCTGCGGCTGCTTGAGCACCTTCAGTATCAGCTATGAATCCCGTGTCACCTCTCCAGTCTGTGGCAGCTGAGAGGAGAGACTGAAGAGGTGACGCTGCAGGCAGAGCCGGCGCTGTGCGCACAAGCAAGAAGTAGAAGTTCTCTAATCTCTCTCATTTTTGTTTCAGGTCTCTAGCGGTTACCTGGTGGTCGTGTTTGTTTACGTGACGGAGTACGTGGGCATTAAGGCTCGGTCCTGGGCCTCCATGCACGTCCACGCCGCATTTGCTGTAGGAGTCATGGTCGTGGCGCTCGTGGGATACTTGGTGCGCACCTGGTGGGTTTACCAGCTCTGCCTGTCCCTAACAACCCTGCCCTTCATTGTCTTCTGCTGGATGCTCCCGGAGACGCCCTTCTGGCTCCTCTCCCAGGGACGGCACAAGGAAGTGGAGAAGCTGATTAACACAATGGAAAAGTGGAACAATATCAGGACTCCCTGCAAGCTTTCGGAGCTGTGTCCGCCTCTCCAGGACGGGCCGCTCAGCGAGAGAGCGGGCGACAATGGTGCGTCCTCGGGAAAGAACCACAACGTCCTGGATCTGTTCCATACCTGCACCATGGCAAGGAGGACCTTCACCATCTGGCTAATTTGGTTCACCGGGAGCCTCGGATACTACGTCTTCTCCCTGAGCTCTGTCAATCTAGGAGGCAACGAATACTTAAATCTGTTTCTCTCTGGTAAATTCCTTTTTTTTTAAAAATGTTTTGCCATAATTAAAACGTCTTGACCCCTCTGGTGCTGGGAGATAGTGCTGCGCTGTTAACCGGCTGAGACCAGGGCAGGAGTGGCCATCTCTGCTCCTGCAAGGGCAGTCAGGGTGTCTGCTATTCAGGATAGCCATGGTGAATATTCATGAGATGTTACTTTATATATCTTAGTGAACGTTGAGAACAGGAGTGTGACACCCTGGACAAGGGTGACCACTTGGCTCCAGGTCATAAGGAATAACTGTGTCAATCCTGGTTATAACCTTTCACTCCTATGTTCATTTGTCAAGTAAAGCTTTGAAATAGGGTTGACTGGAGTCTTTGTAGACCGTCATATCTATTAGAGAGCCGATGAAAGAATTATTGTGGCCTATAAACTTTCGAGACCACACAGATCTCCACTTCAGATGGAGAAGAGGCCTGTGAGGCCTCTAAAATTCTTGAAGTCAATATTCAAAGCGCGTTCAGCGTTTATTTAGCTGGATAAGTATAAATTGTACAGCTAAGCAGTGGATGCTGCAAATGTGCCTATGTTCATAAGTCACTTGTACGGCTAAAAAATTAGCTGCATATCTTGAGGGCTTGAAGTGGGCAGATCATGGTGGAACGAGTTAGCCATGTAAGTTAGGCAGTTAACTATATTTGGACTTAGCCGCATACATTAACAGGCTAAGCTAGACATGCCATAGAGCAGAACTAAAGTTAGCCGGTTATAATTTATACAGCTAAGTGCAGATATATATGCGTATACTGAGCAACATAGTTGTACCGCTGAATATACCTTGTAACTTCACGGGATAAGTTATATCTGGCCAAGTTATTTAAACGGTCAGCTTTGAATACTGACTCCCTGTCTTTTATCATCTGTTTGTCGGTGCTGGAAGAGGCATAACGGCCTACTTAGGTTTCAGTTTTCTCCGTGGCCAATATGGCCCTCTAGAACTTGGCAGCGCAAACAGGATTTGCAGCAGATGTGCTTACACCAGTCTTGAAGGTCAGCAGATGGGTCTGGGTTTCAGGGTAACCAAGTTAGGAAGGTATATCTCATGAACATCCATTGTGGTTCTCATGAAAACCAATCCTGATTGCAGCTCGTTTGTGACACACATGCCCAGGGTGACTATCTGGCCAAGCCAACTGTGGACTGGCTGATCAAGCCCTGGCTTTGTGTCAGGGCGTCTTAAAGAAGCTGCCACTGCAAATCCACAGTGCGATGGGGCAGATCCAGAACTGGCCCCGAGACCCTCACGACTTGGGTCCGATGTAGTTCTATAGGAGAGAAGGGCAGGAGAAGCCAGGATGAGAAGGAAGTGGTCTGAGGGAAGAGGCAATGAAAGGACGGAAGACGAGGGAGGGGATTTCAGAGCTGAGAAGGGAGAGCAGAAGCAGGTGAATACAGGAGGGGAGTCTCAGCATGGTGGCTACTGTCCAAGTGGGATGGGAGGGAACAGGAGATTAAACAAGAGAGGGGGTGGCAGTAGGTGAGGAAAATGGGTAACAGAGAAGAACTGGAGGGGAAGCAGTAAGGAGACAGAGAGCAGACTGCAGGGTGGCAAGGCGTAGAAGATGAGCAGGGGCGCATGGAGGTGCCAGATGCGAGCATCACCTGGGGGGGGCACCTGCTGTGATACCAACAGAGGCCGATCAGTAACGTAATTCAAATGTTTCACCTGATGAAATGCAGGTGCCGTGGAGCTGCCGTCCTACATCGTAGCCTGCCTTGGGATGGACAGACTGGGCAGAAGAAACACGCTAGCACCCTTCCTTCTACTAAGCGCTGTCATCTGTGGCTTAATTATGGTCATTCCTCAGGTCAGTACTTCTCATTAAAAAGAATCACAGTGTTGATAATAAGATGGGGAATCAGGAGCCGCTGACAAGGCCGTTCCATTTCCTTTCCTATAAGAACTGAGAATAACTCTTTTTACTGTGACTTAATACAAGACTTAGAAGTGAAAGAGAGAGCAGTGAAAGAATCTTTAAATTGTAAATGCACAACTAGATCCCTCTTACAGATTCCCACTGCCCTGAGAGGCGCAGCTCCAGATGCAGCTCCCAGCTCCCAATGCCCTGAGAGGTGCAGCTCCAGCTCCCAGCTCACTCCTACAGCTCCTAATGCCCTGAGAAGCACAGCTCCAGCTCCCAGCTCTCTTCTAGAGTCTCCTAATGCCCTGAGAAGCGCACCTATATAAGAGCATAAGATATGTCAAACTGGGTCAGACCAAGGGTCCATCAAGCCCAGTATCCTGTTTCCAACAGCAGCCAATCCAGGCTACAAGTACCTGGCAAGTACCCAAACATTAAATAGAGCTCAAGCTACAATTGCTTATTAATTAATAGCAGTTTATGAATTTTTCCTCTAGGAACTTATCCAAACCTTTTTTAAACCCAGTCACACTAACTGCTGTAACCACAGAGCTTAATTGTACGTTGAGTGAAAAAGAATTTTCTCAGATTTGTTTTAAATGAGCTGGTTGCTAACTTTTTGGAGTGCCCCCTAGCCTTCTATTATCTGAAAGAGTAAATAACCGATTTACATTAACTTGTCCAAGTCCTTTCTTGATTTTGTATACTTCCATCATATCCCCCCTCAGCCATGTCTTCTCCAAACTGAACAATCCTAACCTCTTTAGCTTTTCCTCATAGGGCAGCTGTTCCATGTCCCTTATTTTGGTTCCCCTTCTCTGCACTTTCTCCAGGGCAACTATATCTTTTTTGAGATGCAGTGAACAGAATGGCACACAGTATTCAAGGTGCCGTCTTACCGTGGAGCGATACAGAGGTATTATGACATCCATCGTTTTATTTGCCATTCCCTTCTTAATAATTCCTAACATTCTGTTTGCTTTTTTTGACTGCTGTAGCACACTGAGCTGAATTTCAAAGTATTATCCACTATGATGCCTAGATCTTTTTCCTGGGTGATATTTCCTAATATGGAACCTAACATCGTGTAACTACAGCAAGAGTTATTTTTCCCTGTATGCATCAACTTGCACTTGTCCACATTACATTTTCATCTGCCATTTGGATGCCCAATCTTCCAGTCTCAAAAGGTCTTCCTGCAATTTATCACAATCTGCTTGTGATTTAACTACTCTGCATAATTTTGTGTCATCCGCAAATTTGATAACCTCACTCGCCGTACCCTTTCCAGATCATTTATAAATATATTAAAAAGCACCGGTCCAAGTACAGATCCCCGAGGCACTCCACTGTCTACCTTTTCCCACTGTGAAAACTGACCATTTAATCCTACTCTCTGTTTCCTGTCTTTTAACCAGTTTGTAATCCACGAAGGACATCGCCTCCTATCCCATGACTTTTTAGTTCTCGTAGTCATGAGGGACTTTATCGAACGCCTTCTGAAAATCCAAATACCCTACATCTACCATTCACCTTTATCCACATGTTTATTCACCCCTTCAAAAAATGTAGGAGATTTATAAGGCACAACTTCCTGTGGGTAAATCCATGCTGGCTGTGTCCCATTAAACCATGTCTCTCTAAATGTTCTGTGATTTTATTCTTTGTAACAGTTTCCATGATTTTTCCCGGCACTGAAATCAGACTCACCATTGTATATTTTCCTGGATCGCCCTTGGAGCACTTTTTAAATATCGGGGTTACATTGGCCACCTTCTAGTTTTCAGGTACAATAGATGATTTTAATGACAGGTTACAAATTAATTGAAATAGGTCTGAAATTTCATTTTTTAGTTCTTTCAGAACCCTGGGGTGTATACCATCCGGTCCAGGTGATTTACTACTCTTCAATTTGCAAATCTGGCCTACCACATCTTCCAGTTTCACCATGATTTGGTTCAGTTCATCTGAATCGTCACCCTTGAAAACTGTTTCCAAAACTGGTATCTCCCCAACATCCTCTTCAGTAAACACTGAAACAAAGAATTTGTTTAGTCTTTCCGTGATTGCCTTATCTTCCCTAAGTGCCCCTTTAACCTCTCGATCATCTAACAGTCCAACAGACTCTCTCAAAAGCTTTCTGCTTTGGATATATTAAAAAAGTTTTTATTATGAGTTTTTGTTTCTATGGCCAACTTCTTTTCAAATTCTCTCGTAGACTGTCTTAACAATGTCTTACATTTAACTTTGTCAAGTGCTTTTGCTTTATCCTATTTTCTTCAGATGGATCCTTCTTCCAATTTTTGGATGAAAATCTTTTGGCTAAAATAGCCTTTTTCACCTCACCCTTTAACCATGCCGACAATTGTTTAGCCTTCCTTCCACCTTAATGCGTGGAATACATCTGGACTTCGCTCATAAGATATTTTTTAACAATGTCCACCCCTGTTGCACACTCTTAACCTTTATAGCTGCACCTTTCAGGTTTTGGTTTTTTTTGTTGGTTTTTTTTAACTATTTTTCTCATTTTAGCAAAGTTTCCCTTTTGAAAGTTTAGTGCTAGATTTACTTATTGTCCCCCTTCCAGTCATTAATTCAAATTTGATCATATTATGATCACTACTGCCAAGCAGCGCCACCACTGTTACCTCTCTCCCAAATCCTGCACTTCACTGAGAATTAGATCTAAAATAGCTCCCTTTCTTGTCGGTTTCTGAACCAATTGCTCCATAAAACTGTCATTTATTCCATCCAGGAACTTTATCTCTCTCGCATGTCCTGATGTTATACTTACCCATTCATAATTGGGGTAATTGAAATCTCCCATTTCTTAGAATCCAGTGACATGAATCCAGAACACCCGGGTAATGCACCTCTGCCAGCAGATGGAGACTGAGCAAGCTGACATCACAGTATATACAATCCTGCAGTGACATCAGCCTGCCAGTATTCTCTGTCTCCAGCAGATGGTGCACGTGCATCTCCCTACTGAGGATTGCTTTGATTTGAAAAGGAGAAATAAGGAAAATAAATTTGCCCCACTCTCCTGAGCTGATACCAAAACGTCCCTCCCCCAGTTGAGAATTCCTGAGCTGATTTCCATGGTCCCTCAGATGAGTGCCTTGGCCTGGTAGCTGTTTTTTCAGCTGGCATCGACTTAGCTGTTAAACAGCTGAAAGGCAGTGGGTGCAAGAAGCCGAGTGTGGCAGTGATGGCATATGCCCTCTCCCCCCGCAGCCAGAGACTGTCTCTGTTCTCAGCCAGGTAAGGCTGAGCTCAGGTAGGTTTTTAAAAAATTAAAAAAAAATATATAGAGACAGAGAAGGAGGGATTTTTTACTGTTCGGCTTCCTCCTTCCCCCAGTCTCCGTGCTCAGTGCACCGTTCTGACATTTGTCCCGCTCCGTGGGGAGTCGAGGGACATGGGCAGCCTGGCGGGTTGAGCAGCCTCTGTAGTCCAGGCCTTGCTCTGAAGCTTTTTCGCTGCACGCCATGTGGTGGGCCTCAATGGCGTTTCACGCGCTTTCTTTAGGCTGCTCTCTACAGGATTGTCAGTTCAGTGTGTGTGTGTCCAAGTTGTGCATCCAAGTTAAGTGGCGCCTTATGCGGCCAACCACTTATCTGTACTCACAAGCTGAGCTTTGTTGTGTACTTAATTTTTTTTTTTTATGGCGCCTATCCTAGGGATGCCTAATTCTTGGATGCCTAGGTGTGAGATGCCTAGAATTTTTGGACGTCTAAAAAAAAAAAAAAAAGCTAGACGCACACCTCCAGCTGCCAATCAGCCTGCTGCCGTTCTAATGGCATCTGTATCTAGGAATATGCCTGTCATATTCAGGCATCTCAACGAGAAGTGCCTGCTGACTTGTGCCAACACTGGAGGCTCAGGGAGAATTATCTTCCTCTGATTTCACTAAGCCTGGTTCTTCCCAGCCTGATGTAGGTCTGGGTAAAGACGTTTCAGGTAGGGTGCCTGATCTTGGAACTCCCCTAACAGGTTCCTCAGCAGGGAATGGTGGCTCAGTGAGTAGGCCTTCTGATCTGCGTACTTCTACATTTTTATGGGTAGAATTTTTCTAGGGATTGCAATCCTTTCTTCTGGCACAGTCCTCATCCCTGTCCAATGCTCCGAGGGCAGAGTCACAGAACCAAACCTTGATGGACCTACTGTTAAGTGCTGGAGTACTCCTAGAACTGGCAGCAGGACTGCCCGATAGATATCTGGATGGCACAGATGATGATGCTGATCCTGACTCTCTTGAGGATGGTGAAATTCCTCCAGGATTAGAACCACATAGAACTATGCTACAGTTCTTCCATAGAGATGAATTGCCGGCCCTGATTTCCCAGACCTTGAAAATGCTAGGAGTGTCTGGGGCAGGTTCTGTGTCTGAGCCAAAGAAAAATCCCATTTTGGTTTCTCTGCATAAAGCCTTTTGTTTTTTCCCCTGTGATGGACACCTCGGAGGCTAATTTCAAAGGAGGTTCAGCTTTGGAAGGCTTGTACCCTCTGGATCTGGTGGTGAGAGAGTGTTTACATTTTCCAAAGGTGGATGCGCTTGTATGTGCAATCTCCAAGTGGACTACTATCCCCGTAGAGGGAGGAGAGGCCTCGAAGGAGGTAAACGATAGGAGAATTGAAACTACCCTTAAGCAGGTAATTGAAGCAATGGTAATGACTTGCAAATAGCTTTTGTTATTCCCTGGTGGCTAGCTCTTGTTTACTTCTCTCTCAAGAGGTTGATGACTCTGGGGTGAATTCCAGAGCAGTTATGGAACCAGAGGCCGTCTGCTTGGCAGAATCGGGCTACGATTTGGTCCACACCTCAGCCAGAGGGGTGGCTTCAGTAATAGCCGCCAGGTGTCAATTATGGCTGAGAAATTGGTTGGCTGATGCGACCTCCAAGGCCAACCTCATGAAATTGCCCTTTAAAGGCTCGCTCTTGTTACGTAAGAACATAAGATATGTCATACTGGGTCAGACCAAGGGTCCATCAAGCCCAGTATCCTATTTCCAACAGTGGCCAATCCAATTAATTAAAGGCAGTTTGGTTTTTTTTCTCTAGGTCTAGGAACTTATCCAAACCTTTTTTAAACCCAGTTACACTAACTGCTGTAACCACATCCTCTGGCAGTGAATTCCAGAGCTTAATTATGCGCTGAGTGAAAAATAATTTTCTTCGATTTGTTTTAAATGAGCTACTTGCTCACTTCATGGTGTGCCTTCTAGTCCTTCTATTATCTGAGAGGTTAAATAACCGATTTACATTAACTTGTTCAAGTCCTTTCATGATTTTGTAGACCTCTATCATAATTCCCCTCAGTCATCTCTTCTCCAAACTTAGCAGCCCTGACTTCCTTAGCCTTTCCTCAAGGGGCATGGAACAACTGCCCTATATCATTTTGGTTGCCCTTCTCTGCACCTTCCCCAGTACAACTATATCTTTTTTGAGATGCAATAACCAGAATTGCACACAGTATTCAAGATGCAGTCTCACTGTGGAGCGATACAGAGGCATTATGACATCCATTGTTTTATTTTCCATTCCCTTCTTAATAATTCCCAACATTCTGTTTGCTTTTTTGATTGCCACAGCACACTGAGCCGACGATTTGAATGTGTTATCCACTATGACACCTAGATCTCTTTCCTGAGTTGTAACTAAGATAGAACCTAACATTGTGTTTGGGAGCGAGTTGTAGAAACTGGCCAATAAGTGGGGTGAATCACTGCTTCTTCGATTATTGGAGGATAAGAAGCAGACACCACATTCCTTTAGCATGAGGGGTCGTGCTAGGGGATCCAAGCGTTTTCGTCCCTATAGAGGTGCAACCTTTCAGAAAACTCAACCTTTTGGTAGGCCTCAGTTCTTTCGTCCCAGGAAGCCCAGAAGGGATGTGGGCTCGGGTGGATCCTCCCGAGCCTCCCAATGAAGGTTTGCCGACCCACCCCCGGGAACAGGAGATAGAAGAGAGAGAGGCATCCCCCTATCAGTGGTGGGTTGAGATCACATTGGATCAATGGGTCCTGGAGGTGATACAAGAAGGGTATGCGCTGGAGTTTCACAGTATTCCTCGGGGATGTGTTCGTGGTCTCTCCCTACCACTCCTTCAGAAAAAGCAGGCAGTAGAGGATACATTGGCAAGGCTCCTCAGTATGAGGGCTGTGATTCTGATGCCCACGTCTCAAGAAAATATGGGGCGATATTCAGTTTATTTCATTGTGCCCAAGAAAGAGGGATCCTTTCATCCCATCCTGGATCTCAAAGGTGTCAACTGTCATCTGCTGGTGACACATTTTCGCACGGAGACCTTGTGCTCGGTGATAATGGCCGTGCAATCGGGGGGATTTTTTACCTCTTTGGACCTGTCCAAGGCGTATCTTCACAATCCCATTCAACTAACGCATCAACGCTTTCTGCAATTTGTAGATCTGGGACGCCATTATTAGTTTCGGGCACTGCCTTTTGGGCCACCACTCCCAGGATCTTTTCCAAGATAATGGTGGTAGTTGCAGCAGAATTGAGACAGGATGGGATCCTAGTACACCGGTATTTGGACCGGATGATTCAAGCCAAGTCGCTGGAAGAGAGCCCGCTGGGGACCCGTAAGGTGATCTCCCTGTTGCAAGAGCTCAGCTGGGTGGTGAACCTGGCCAAGAGCAGTCTTCAGCCATCTCTGTCTTTGGAATACCTTGGGGTTCGGTTTGACAGGAAGCAGGGCAAGGTTTTCCTGCCGAAAGTTCGTATTCAGAAGTTGATGGCACAGCTACATCTGTTGATGAACTCTCTGCGCCCGACGATATGGTCCTACCTGCAGGTACTTGGATTAATGGCAGCTACCCTGGAAGTGGTACCGTGGGTGAGAGCACATATGTATCCTCTTCAGCAATCCCTATTGTCTCTGGTGGAACCCGCAATCTCTGGACTATTCGATTCGGCTCCACTTGCCGATGGAGGTCTCCTCCGGACTGCAGTGGTAGCTACAGCCAGATCACTTAAGGAAGGGAATTTCCCCTAGCACCAGTGGACTGGCTAGTACTGATGACAGATGTGAGCCTCCGTGATTAGGGAGCTCACTGTCAGGAACTGACAGCGCAAGGGTGCAGGGATGCAGAAGAGTCTCTCTGGAAGATCAATCGTTTGGAAGACAGGGCAGTCCGGTTGGCATATTTGCAGTTCGGCAACAGGCTGCAGGGTTGAACAGTCCGGATAATGTTGGACAACGCAACGACTGTGGTTACATAAATCGGCATGGAGGAACCAAGAGCCAACAAGTGTTACAAGAGATCAACTTATGGAATGTCCGAACTACATCTCTGGATGATCTCAGCCTTGCGTGTAGTAGGAAAAGAGAATGTAAGAGCAGACTTTCTCAGCAGGGAAAGTCTGGACCCAGGAGAATTGATGCTATCAAAAGAAGCATTTTCAGCTGATTGTGGATCGCTGGGGTCTCTCATTTTTTACCTCCTGGCAACTTCTCGCAATGCAAAAGTTCCTTGATTCTTCAGTCGCAGGAGGGATCCAAAGTCATTGGGGATCGATGCCTTGGTGCAGGAGTGGCCGGAAGACAAGTTGTTGTACGCCTTTCCTTCATGGCCTGTGTTGAGCAGATTAGTCTGAAAGATCGAGTGCCACAGAGGTTGGTGCTCTTGGTTGCTCCAGATTGGCCCAGGAGACTGTGGTATGCAGATCTGCGGCGGCTCCCGGTAGAATCGCCCCTTCGGCTTCCGGCGTACAAGGATCTATTGTGATAGGGTCCTATTCTTCACGAAGATCTGACTCTACTTTGTCTTATGGTATGGCCCTTGAAAGGGCTCTCCTACTGAAACATGGATACTCTGCGGCTCTGATTTCCACCTTGCTAAGAGCTAGAAAGTTCTCGACTTCCTTGGCCTATATGCGGGTTTGGCAAGTATTTGAGGCCTGGTGTAAAGATTGAGGTACTCTTCTTTGTTAGGACAAGATCCTGCTCATTTTGGAATTTTTACAGGATGGCTTGAATAAAGGCTTGGTACTTCCTTAAAGGTACACATAGCAGCTCTTGCCTGTTTCAGAGGTCAGATGAATTGGTGGATCCTTCTCAGCTCATCCTGATGTGGCCTGATCCTGAAGGAGTGAAACATCTTTGTTGTCCTTTGAAGTTTCCGGTGCCTTTATGGAGTCTTAATTTGGTATTGGATATCTTAGTGGGCCCTACGTTTAGACCAATGCTTAACCTGACTTTGTGGTTAGTGACCTTGAAAACGGTGTTTCCTGTGGCAATTTGTTCTGCTTGTAGAGTTTCTGAATTGCAGGCCTTGTCTTGCTGGGAACCATTCCTCCAGATGACTCCAGGGGTGGTTCAGCTGCGTACTATTCCTTCCTTTCTACCGAAAATGGTCACTGACTTTCACTTGAATCAGTCCATCTCCCTGCCATTTCTGGACAGAGAAAGAGATGTAGAGGAGTATCGTCTGTGCGACCTTTGGAAGTCAAGAGACACATTGTCTGGTATCTGGAGGTTATTGAGCCTTTACAGAAGACGGATTGCCTGTTTGTCCTTCACAGCACTAAGCAAGGAGAGCTGGGCTCGTGGGCTCATTGCTTGCTGGATTAAGGAGATAGTCATGGCTGCATACATTGATGCTGGGAAGCCGTTACCTAGTCAGGTCAGGGCCTGTTCCACTAGGGCTCAGGCAGTGTCACATAAGTGAAATTGTTGTCTTCTGTTGACATTTGCCGAGCTGCAATGTGGTCCTCCTTACACACCTTTCCAGGTATTATCGTCTGGATGTGCAAGCCTGGGAGAACGCAGCCTTTGCTCGTGCAGTTTTGACTGGACCACGGGCAGCCTCCCGCCCTATTCGGGAGTAGCTTGGGTACCTCCCACTTGTTCTGGATTCATCTGACTGGACACTAAGAAGTGAGAAATTACTACTTACCTGATAATTTCCTTTTCTTTAGGACAGTCAGATGAATCCAGCCTCCCTTCCTTGGCTGCTGAATGGTTGTATTATGGTCCTCCTCCATGGCTACGTGTTACAGGGATTACTAGTAAGTGTTCCTCCAGTCCCTAGACTAGTGTGAATTCATTCTTGGCTGAGCTCAATGTTGGCTGAGTGCTGAAATGATTCTCGGTTTTTAATCATGTTTTTGTTAGTCTGTCCGCTGTTGGATTTGAAGAGAATACTGGCAGACTGTCACTGCATGGGGTATATATACTGTGAAATCAGTTTGCCCCGTCTCCATCTGCTGGTAGAGGTGCATAACCCACTTGTTCTGGAGTCATCTGACTGTCCTAAAGAAAATGATCAGGTAAGGGGTAATTTCTCATTATTAATGCACTACTAATTTAGTTAGCTTCCCTAATTTCTCTTAGCATTTCACTTTCCATCTCATCATTTTGGCCAGCTCCTTCCTACAGGCTTCCACTGCCCTGAGAGGTACAGCTCCAACTCCCACCTCCCTCCTACAGACTCCCACTGCCTTGAGAGGCTCAGCTCCGGCTCTGGCTCTGGCTCCGGCTCCGGCTCCCAGCTCCTTCCTACAGGCTCCCAATGCCTTGAGAAGCACAACTCCAGGTCCCTCTGACAGGCTTTCCACTACCCTGAGAGGCACAGCTCTGGCTTACAACTGGGACTGGTTCATCACAGCCTGGTAGGCTCTCAATGCCCTGAGAGGCGCAGTTCTGGCTCCTGGCTTCTTCCTACAGGTTCCCACTGTCCTGAGAAGTGCAGCTACAGCTCCCAACTCCCTCCTACAGGCTCCCACTGCCCTGAGAGCCACAACTCCAGTTCCTTCTTACAGCTTCCCACTGCCCTAAGAGGCACAGCTCCTGTTCCCTCCTACAGGCTTTCACCATCCTGAGAGGCACAACTCCGCTTCCCGGCTCCCTCCTACATGCTCTCACTGCCCTAAGAGACACATCTCCAGCTCTCGGCTCCCTCCTACAGGCTCCCACTGCCCTGAGAGCCACAACACCAGCTCCTTCTTACAGCTTCCCACTGCCCTAAAAGGCACAGCTCCTGTTTTGACTGGACTACAGGCTTTCACCACCCCGAGAGGCACAATTCCGGTTCCCAGCTCCCTCCTACAGGCTCTCACTGCCCTAAGAGACACATCTCCAGCTCCCTGCTCCCTCCTACAGGCTCCCACTGCCCTGAGAGGCAGAGTTACAGCTCCCGGCTCCCTCCTACAGGCTCCCACTGCCCTGAGAGCCACAACACCAGCTCCTTCTTACAGCTTCCCACTGCCCTAAGAGACACATCTCCAGCTCCCGGCTCCCTCCTACAGGCTCCCACTGCCCTGAGAGGCAGAGTTACAGCTCCTGGCTCCCACTGCACCAAAGAGTAGAACTGTAGCACTCAGAACTGCTTCACAAGCAGGGTGGCAAGCCCAAGGGGTCACCATGCTGCCCTTTTGAGTCAGTCTATGTTTCTGTGATAGGAAGGTTCAGCCCATAAAATGTCCTTTTGATTTATTTTTTTCATTTTGAGGTGGGGGGTGGCAGGGTGTTATTTCATTTTTTAGTTCATTCTAATGTTTGTTTTGGTTCCATTTATATGCAGAACAAAAATAAACAGAAAATAAACCATAAAACAACAAAACAAGTGAAACGAGGCCTCACCTAGCCCCGTGGGGCAACCTTTACCACTTCCCGAAACTTCCTCAGACCCCTCTGACTCTCCCCCACCCACCGCCAATAATTTGGGGCCCGGGCCTACCAGGCTGTGATGAGCAAGTCCCAGCTGTGGCCTCTCTGGGTCTCTCCAAACCCAGTCCTGCCCCCCTCACCAAAATGAGCCAGACGGGGGGAACTTCTCCAGCCCCCACTTACCCCTTCCAGGGGGGTCTTGCTGGAAGAAAGGGATAGCAACGATCCCCATTTGCTCCTGCCCTGCTGCAACTCTCTAAAAATGGCCCTGGCTGGCCCTGAGACCGGCGCCAAAA
Organism: Rhinatrema bivittatum; assembly: GCF_901001135.1. Lineage (NCBI taxonomy): Eukaryota > Metazoa > Chordata > Amphibia > Gymnophiona > Rhinatrematidae > Rhinatrema > Rhinatrema bivittatum. The sequence goes on from NC_042617.1 coordinate 321,434,965, forward strand.
GCACTGTCAACGTGTTCTCCGGGCCGGCTGCCGCCATTTCCTTGTATGGGTGGGGGACCTTAGGACGCGGTGGAGGGGGACCCCAGCCAGGTCTAGGGAGGCCACTTTTCAATGAACCAAAAATACTCCAGAATTTTCAGGTATTTTCAGGCGAGGCCATCTTTGGTTCATTCCAGTCAGGAAAAAACTGAAGATGGAGTTCTTTCGGTCTGGGTGCGCCATTCTTTCTAGTCTGCGAGCACGTGCGTCTGAAAGGAAAGGGGGCTGACGTTGCCCAGGGCACTGCCCTGGCTCCCAGCTTCTTCTCACAGACAAAATGAACAGATGTTCAATCAATGAGATTGCATACTATTGAAATAATGAGGTTACTAGATAGTGCCAGGTGATCAGGGACAAGAAGACCCAGTTCTGGGTTTTACCTTACTCTCAGAGGTTTTGGAACTTCAAATCCCCTTGAGGCAAATTCCTAAGTGGCTTTTGCCTGTATGTAATAGCATGGTGTCTCCAGATAACCCCAGAAATAAGGAGGGTCATGCCTTCGGGGGGGGGGGGGGAGGGTTTGACAAAGTCCCTGTCCCCACTGCTCAACAGACTGCCAATCCCACCCCGGATCTCGGATCCCTCCCACCCCTGCTACGCCCCTGGCTCGCAGGGAGTCTGCTTCAGCGACATGTTCTGGGATTGCAGCGAGCAAGAGGATTAAGTCGGCCTGTCCTCATAGGCCCCTAGTCGTCCCAGCCTCTCCGGGCTGCCGCATGCAGGGGGCGGGGGGCCTCTGAGCATCCACTAACTTAGTACCTGTGCTCGCTGCATGCAGTCAGGGAACACATCACCGAGGCAGAGCCCCTGAGATCCGGCGAGGGAAGGCAAGAAAGGAGTGGGAGGGAAACATTTGGACGTCCGTGTTGGAGGAGGGAATGCAGCGCTGGCACCAGCACTGCGTAGAGTCACCCTTAGCCCAGAATCCACCGCTGGTGAGAGCAGGCAGATTTGCTAAGAGTTGGATCAGACCTGTTCCCCCTGCCAGCAGTCCTTAAGTCCTTGGGTTCTAGAGCCCCTTGTCCACTTGTGAGCTTGGCTGAATTTGTGACCAGTTCATTAGTGCTCCATTAAGCACAGAGGGGGCCAGGCAGATGCTTGTTGGTAAATCCAGCTGTGCAGCAGCAACAGATCCATGGGTGGGAAGGTGCAAGGGGGTCTGGTAATGCTCAGCTCTTCCTCTCTTTCCCCAGGATTTCAGTGTGCTCAGCATCGCCGCCACCATGACGGGCAAATTTGCCATCGGGGTAGCATTTGGCCTTATTTATCTGTACACAGCCGAGCTGTATCCAACCATCGTACGGTAAGAGTCTGCCAACGCTTGGCCCGCGTCTCTCTGCTGTGCTGTATGTGGAATCTGAATGCTTTATTCACGAATATCTTCACTGCCTCCATTAACCCAGCCGTGAAATAAACTTTGGAAGAACGCGATGCAGCAGACGCTGTCTTGGCAGCCAGCTGCACCTGATGTCGTAGGGTCACTGATTCTGCTTCTCTGGCCACCTTCTTGACAGAGGCACACCTCAGCTCATTTTACACATGTCTAACAAGCTCCCTTGTGTATGGACCGGTCAGATAGCAGCATGCACATCATGGGAGTCAGGACTCTGTTTGGAACGTATTCACCCTTAGGGGTGCAGAGCAATTACTGGGGGAGGGGGAAGGGACACCTTACAGAAACTCAAAGCTGATGACTCGGCAGGGGAAGGCTCCACTGCTGACATAGCAAGATGGTAAGTGATGACACACAGAAACCAAAAAGGTATTTAGAGTGATAAGTGCACCTCTAGGCATTTATCCTTTCTAAAGCACACTACCAGTCTTGCTCTGTGTCCCTTCCCTGTTCTTTTTAGGGTTGTAACTGAAGCTCCATGCAGATTTCCCCTCCCAAGCAGTGCTGCTGGCTGTGTAGTAGTTGAGGCTCGGGCTTGCTTTCAGGTTGAGGGGGGGGAAAGGATCCTGGACCTTTCCTTGGCAGGATGCTGCAGATGTTCATCATTGCTCTCTGCAGCTGGGGCAGTCACCCATCCAGAGGCTAACCAGGTCTGCTCCTGCTTAGCTTCTGAGCTCTGATGGGTTTGGGCTTGCTCAGGCCCATGTTGGGGGGGGAGAGCCTGCTAGTAATTGCTGTGGAGGGTACTGCATAGTATGCAGGAGTGTAAGGCTTTTTTCTGGGCCTGCAGTAATAATAGCTGTGGCTGGTATTTCAGGTCTCTTGCGGTTGGCAGCGGGAGCATGATGTGCCGCGTCGGGAGTGTGGTCGCCCCGTTCTGCGTTTACCTGGCTGACGTCTGGGTCTTCCTGCCACAGGTAACCACAAGTGCCAGTCGGCTCATTAGTTGCCAGTTACTGATCACTGATTCCTTCCAGAGGTGTAAACAGAAAAGCACCTTTATATTAACTGCCTAGAATTAGGCCAGGGCAACCAGGACCCTCAGCCCAGATCCTGCTCAGGAACACTGTTGGGCTTCCCTTGGACCTGGCCTGCGGGACATTGGAAGGCCCAGGGCCTGAGCTGGACCTCATTTCTCAAAGCTTTTTGTCATAGAGCGCAGACTAGGAAAAGGCTCTCAAACCATCCCTGCTCTCCGGAGATGTCTGTCTGTAGGAGAGAAGGGCAAATGTACATTTGCTAGTAATACATTTAGATAATCTCCAAAGGTAATTTCAAACCTAGAAACAGAACCTTATTACTTTCCCAGAATTAATCCCACTGCTCTGGTCTCTTACGAAAGTGAGGGCATTGCCACTGGACTGGTTAGGGTAACTAATTACTTTTGTAGTCCTGTGCATTTGATCTAATGTCGGCTCAGCCCCCTGGAGTAATTATTATGTTTCTGATCACACATCCACCCAAGGTTTGTAAATTGAGGAAGGCCAGACAAGCCTCGGTAAGGATTGGTTGTGAATCTGTAGCTTTCATCAGAACATGTGACATAGTAGAGGGGGATGCACATGAGTAACTTGGCTAATTGAAGACAGGAATTGCCTACCACCTCATTCAGGCAAGCTGCTCCTTTAGCTCAGCAGTAGAGTCCTAGGTTGGGAGCCAGAAGGCTACAGGCTCAAATCCTGAGATTCCCAGTTGGAAAACTAGGGAGAAGTGTAGAACCTTTACAGGGGCTGTGGGATGAGCATTATCTCAGGATACTTGCCTGGAGTGTTTCTGACCTACTTTAAAGCTCTTCTCATTTATTACTAAAAGCATCCACTCTGATCATGGCTGGCTGGAGTTTATTCCATGGTATGAGCTGTATGGTGCAAACAGCAGAAATATCCTTCTGGACTTCCACAGATACTGACATTATTTAGGAGAGATAATTATGGGATAGGTTATGTTTTCTAGGCCTGAGACATCTCCCTATCATCATTAAAAAAAAAAATGCTCCATCCTCCTCTAGGCATTTTCCAGCCTTGTGCTGTATGTAGGTCATTTCTCATTATGAAATGTCTGTGAAAAATCAAGCTCCGTGATTGGCCAGATGAGGTCAGGTGACTGTACATCAAGCACATCTGCTGCACTGTGAACATGTGATCAGGCACCAACCAATGGCAGGGCAGCTTTAACAACATTCTGTGACATCACAATGTGCTTTATTTGCCCTGAGATTGTAGATGGAGGAGATGACCCCTGACCAAGCAAATGTAAAAGTGGAAACTGAGGGTTTATTTTTTTTTTATCTTTGCTTACCTCCAGAAGAAATGTCTCTCTTCTCTGAATATTTATTTTAATTTTAGTGGGGGTCTGTCTCTGTCCAATGCCCCTCTGATATCCCAGGATCCCAGGCCTCGGCGTGAAACCCTTAAGTAGTTCAGAAATGAAATCGAGAAAGTCACTGAATCTGTGCAAGTGCTGACGCTGTGTTTTTCATACCATGCAGTTCATCCTGGACTGATACTCTAGCTTTTGTTTCACGGTGGCTGACGCACACGAGAGTAAAGCTCAGTGTTGCCAAGACTGAAATAGCACTCCTATCCAGCATAGAAAATCCAACGTGTAACATCCCAGCTGCTTTAGATCTTGATGGACTTTGCTTCCCAATTACACGGAAGGCCCAGAACTTGGAAATAACCCTTCGCTCTTCTCTGACCACGCAACATAACATTTCTACTGTCGTTAAATCTTCATTTTCTAAATTGCACCTGCTAAACTGCTTAAAACCTGTACTTGAGGCATATGATTTTCAAATGGTTTTGCAAGCACTAATACTAACAAAGCTGGATTATTGCAATTCATTACACTTAGGTGTACCTGCATGTATAACACATCCATTGCTATTAATTTGAAATTCAGCTGCCCGCATCCTAATCAATACTTGTTTGAGAAACCATATAACACCTGCACTTTCTTCACTACACTTGCTTTCCCCAGTTTTCTGGATACAATATACATAGTAACATAGTAATGACAGCAGAAAAGACCAAATGGTCCATCCAGTCTGCCCAGCAAGCTTCTTATGGTAGTAACTGCCGCTCTGTGCAGGCTACCCCCATGTTTCTCTCAAGGGTAGTAAGTACCTGGCAGAATCCCAAGGGGTAGATAGATTCCAAAAATAAGCAGTGAATTTCTGCAGCTCTACCTTAATAATTATTAATGGACTTTTAAGAACATAAGAACATGCCATACTGGGTCAGACCAAGGGTCCATCTAGCCCAGCATCCTGTTTCCAACAGTGGCCAATCCAGGCCATAAGAACCTGGGACTTTTCCTCCAGGATCTTGTCCAAACCTTTTTTTAAACGCAGCTATACCAACAGCTTTCACCACATCCTCTGGAAATGAATTCCAGAGCTTAATTGTGCATCGAGTAAAACATATTTTCTCTTATTAGTTTTAAGTGTATTACTTAGTAACTTCATTGTGTGTCCCCTGGTCTTTGTACTTTTTAAAGAGTAAACAACTAATTAATGTTTACTCGATCCATTCCACTCATGATTTTATAGACCTCTATTATATCTTACCTCAGCCATCTCTTCTCCAAGCTGAAGAGTCCTAACCTCTTTATAATCTTTCTTCATAAGGGAATCGCTCCATCCACTTTATCATTTTGGTCGCCCTTCTCTGTACCTTTTCTAATTTGCTATATCTTTCTTGAGATGAGGTGAGCAGAACTGCACACAATACTCAAGATGAGGTCGCCCCTTGGAGTGATACAGAGGCATTATGATAGTCTCTGTTTTATTCTCCATTCCTTTTCTAATAATCCCCAGCACTCTATTTGCTTTCTTGGCTGCTGCTGCACCCTGAGCAGAAGATTTCAATGTATTTTCATCAGCGAAACCTAGATCCCTTTCCTGAGTGGTAACTCCTAATGTGGAACCTTGTATTGTGTAGCTATAATTTGGGTTACTCTTCCCTAAGTGCATCACTTTACGCTTGTCCACATTAAATTTAATTTGCCATTTGCATGCCCAGTCTTCCACTTTTGCAATGTGCTCTTGCAATTTCTCACAATCCTCTTGTGATTTGACAACTTTGAATAATTTTGTATCAGCAAATCTGATCAGCTCACTTGTTCATATTTCCAGGTCATTTATAAATATAGTAAAAGGCAGTGCTTTCTAAATCTCTGGTCCAAAACTATGGAATTTATTTCCTGAAACTTTAAGCATGACCATGGATGTCAAGAAATTTAAAGGGAGCCTAAAACCTGTTTTGTTCAAGCAGGCCTTTAGCACGTGCATGCTACTATATGGCACTTTTATAAGAAACTCGCGTTTCTCTCGTATGGCATGATTTATCCAGACATTGGTTTGCAGCAGAATTGATTGTCTCAGCTTTCTTAAGAATTGTTTTGTTTAATGAGGAGTGTTATTTTGTTTTTATTATTATGTATGTTAGACTTTGTAAACCGCAACCAGGTAAACTTGTAGAGCATGGTCTGTAAGTTTTTTAAATTAAATAAGTGGAACACCAGCTGTGGGAAACAAAAATCAGACAAAAGTCATTTGTCACTCCGGCTACCATACCTCTGATCACCCTGAGGCTGGTGATGATTAGCAGAGTTGGACGAGGTGTATCAACTTTCTCTTCCAAGCCCCCCTCGTCCCACGCTATCTACCTTCCCTACTAATGCACCCACTCTCTCATATTCATACCCTGTCTCTATCTGCTATGTGCTGTCCCCCCTTCCGAAATAAGGGGATGACCCCCAGCACTCTCTCCCCCAGCCTCTGTAAATCACATCTCTCTGATTTGTGTTCCATTTGTCTCCCTTACTCAGTTGAGTCCTGAGTCTAGGGATAACAAAGAACTTCAAGCAGAGTTGTCTGCTCCAGGCCCTTACCTCCTGGTTCTCCCTTATGTGTTGGCTGTTGATTGAGGAGAGGAGGGGGTGAGACTGGAGTAGATACATCGGAGAAGAAAATAATTCCTCTGCTCCTTTCTCCAGTCTCTTCTCTCTTCTTTCTCTTTATATGCTGCCATCTGGCCTCATCCTCTCCCCTCCTGTTGGCCCAGGAGGGGAAGGAGTGAGGCTGCAGCAGATCCTACAGTGTAGGAAATGATTGCTCTGCTCCCTTCTCCTGTCCCTCCCCTTCTGTTCTGTGGATGCAGCCTGAAGGGGAAGGGCTGGAGCAGTAAGATATTTTCTCACAGGACAAGCAGGATGGTAGTCCTCACATATGGGTGACATCATCAGGATGGAGCCCAATCATGGAACACTTTTGTCAAAGTTTCTAGAACTTTGAATGGCACCTACTGGGCATGCCCAGCAATGCACTGACCCTGCATCCAGCAGGGGTCCCCCTTCAGTCTTCTTTTTTCTGCGCAGCAGTAACCAAGCGGGTTAAGGAGCTCTCTTGAGATTCCTGACAGGAATTTTCCTCACGGATCTTCTTTCAAACAAATTTCAAAAAACTTACCCCATAGGGGTCCCCCTATCCATATACATACTCTGCAGTCAAAAGGTAAGGTTTTACCCTTGTTGTGGTCGATTCCTGTCGAGTTATCCCTTCGGGGCCTACTGCCCATCGACCGCACCACGGCTAAATTTTTGTCAGAGTCATGGCGTCGGGTTTTCGTCAGTGCCCTGGCTGTAGTCAAACAATGTCTATCACTGACCCGCATGGGGTCTATGTTATGTGTTTGGGGTTCGACCACGATGTCCTAATTTGCACCAAATGTGCCCAAATGACACCATAGGGCTGTAAGGCTCATTTAGGGAAAATGGAGTTTCTCTTTCAGTTAAAAACCCCCGACTCCATCGATAGCTTCGACTTCGTCCGAGCCGGTGCCATCGACCTCTCGCCAGCACCACTGCTGCCCGACCGACGTCGACTATTCCAAAGGTGTCGATTCCCTCCTTGCCTCCTCAAGAAAAGGACAGAGGAGATCATAGTGAAAGATGTCGACACCGTCATTGTAAGGCTCAGTCTGCCAATCCAGGCAAGCCCTCGGCATTGGCGTTGACAGAGCCACCGACAAAGAAGCCCCATCCAGAAAGGCCCCATGCTCTTCTGTGACCGGGTCACCGAGGCGTTCCCCACCTTCAATGGTGCTGGGATCCGCGATTCCACCTTCACCGGTGGACCCTCCAGCTACGCAAGTGCTGCCTCCTACTCTGGAGCTGGGTTTCCACGCCCCCAGGATTCCGTGAGGAATTGGATCGGATGATCCAAGAGGCCATCGGTAAAGCACTTCAGGGCTTCTAACCTCCATCAATGCCAGTACCGGTCCCCAACCCGTTCACCGATCCGATTCCCGTAGCGTTCACACTGCTACTGGGTAGCCTGGATGTATTGATCGGTGCCCTGCCTCTGATGGAACCGAGAGCACCGGAGGGTCCAGTGCCTTCCACTCCGATTCCATTATCATCAGATGATGAGGAAACATCGATACCCATTCCACCATCTGGGATTTTACCACTTACTCGTCCATCGATGTCACTGGTCCCTTCGGATCCTCCATCGATGCTGTCAGTGCCTCCTTCGATGCCGTCGATGCCTCCATCGATGCCGTCGGTGCCTAGGCCTGGTCCTTCGGGATTAGCACCATTTCTCCCTGCTGGAGACCCACTAGGTGCTGGAGATCAGCCCTATGATCCTTGGACCAATGATACATCCCAATATACAGATGATCTACCATCAGTGTCCTCTCCCCCGGATGAAAGATGACATTCTCCGCCAGAAGATCTGTCTTTTATTAATTTCATCAAGGAAATGTCTGAAACCATTCCCTTTCAACTTCAGACGGAGGAGGACTCTAGGCACAAGATGCTGGAAGTACTCCAATTTCTAGATGCTTCTAAGGAAATCATGTCTATACCTATTCATGAAATCCTGCTTGATCTCCTGAAGAGAAACTGGGAACACGCATGTTCGGTCCCACCTGTCAACCGCAAGACAGATGCCATCTATCTGGTGCAGTCAGCTCCTGGGTTCCAAAAGTCACAGTTAGATCATCACTCTGTGGTTGTTGAATCAGCCCAGAAGAAGGCATGATGTTCAAAACCTCATTCCTCCATACCTCCAGGGAAGGAACAAAAATCCCTGGATGCCATTGGCAGGCGTGTCTTCCATGGCTCAATGTTCATATCTTGCATTGCCTCTTACCAGTTATACATGACCCAGTATAGCAGAGACCTTTTTAAGAGGATCCAGGATTTCTCTGATTCTTTACCAGAGCAACTCCAGACTCAACTTCATACTCTGGCTCAGAAAGGTCTGGATGCTGGAAAGCACGAGGTCCGCGCTGCGTATGATATCTTTGACACGGCCTCTAGAGTGTCTGTAGCGGGGATTAGTGCAAGAAGATGGGCCTGGTTCAAATCCTTGGACTTAAGACCAGAAGCCCAAGACAGGTTAGCAGATCTACCCTGTGTGGGTGATAAACTCTTTGGGGAACATATCCAAGAGACCATGGCGCAGTTGAAGGACCACCATGAAATGCTGCACCAGCTTTCTTCGGTGCCGTCTGAGTTCCCTTCCACCCCTAAGAGAACTTTCAGGTGTGACTCTAAGTGGCCAGCCTACAAGCCAAGGAAATTTTATCCTCCAGCTTCTAGAGGACGCCCTTCCAGACCTTACCAAAAAGGTCAATCCAGGCAGACTTGGCCTCAAAAGTCTCAGCCAGCTTCTCAGCCTGGATCAGCGTCAGGGTTTTGACTCCTTCCTAGAGATTGTAAGCCAACCTCCTCTTCCATCCATACCGGTCAGCGATCGGCTCTGCCACTTCAATAGCACTTGGCATACAGTCACCACTGACCGGTGGGTATTTGCAGTAGTCACTCAGGGTTACCACCTAACTTTCCTGACTTCCAGTGAACTCTCCGCCTCAGCTGATGTGGGGGATGTCCGACCACGCTCCCTTGCTCGAACAGGAGCTCTCATCCCTCCGCAAATCCCGAGCAATAGAACCAGTGCCCCTCTCCCAGCAGGGGCAGAGGTTTTATTCCCGGTATTTTCTAATACCAAAAACGTCAGGTGGCGTACGCCCGATACTGGACCTCCGCGCCCTAAACAAATTTTTGCAGAGAGAAAAATTCAAAATGATACCTTGGGCTCTCTACTTCCTCTTCTACAAAGAGGAGATTGGCTATACTCTCTAGATCTCCAAGACGCTTACACACACGTCTCAATTACTCCATCTCATCGTAAGTACCTGCGATTCCTGGTCGGCCCTCATCATTTCCAGTACCGTGTACTACCATTCAGCCTAGCGCCCGCTCCACGAGTATTCACCAAATGCCTGGTGGTTGTCGCAGCCTTCCTCAGGAATCAGGGTGTCCATGTCTACCCTTATCTCGACGATTGGTTAATAAGGGCTCCGACTCAGCAGGGCACACTAACCTTGCTGCGTCTCACTATCAACATCCTGATCTCCTTAGGGTTTCTAATCAACTATCCCAAATCCAAGACAGTTCCATCCCAAACCCTATCCTTTATAGGGGCTGACCTAAACACTATACAGGCGAAAGCCTTCTTCCCTCAGGATTGTGCTTTCACCAGAGCATCTCTGGCGTATCAACTACAGACTCGAGTATCTTCAACTGCTCGTCACTTCCTCATACTGCTGGGTCACATGGCGTTCTCGGTGCATGTCACTCCGATGGCTCGCCTAGCCATGAGAGTGATGCAGTGGACCTTAAAATGCCAGTGGATTCAAGCTTTTCAGCCAATGTCCAGTATCCAGGTTACCAAACAGTTTGTCTGGCACTAGCCTGGTGGATACACCACTCCAATCTCATTCAAGGCCTTCTATTTCAGGCTCCAGATCCCCAAATTACCTTAACAACAGACGCATCCAACCTCGGGAGGGGTGCACATGTAGGCGACCTGCAGACTCAAGGAACCTGGTCTCCAGAGGAAGTCAAACACCAGATAAATTTCCTGGAGCTACGGGCGATCAGATATGCCCTTAAGGTCTTTCAGGATTGCCTATCAAAGAAAGCCATCCTGATTCAAACCGACAATCAGGTTGTGATGTGGTACATCAACAAACAAGGGGGAATGGGCTCCTACCTCCTGAGTTGAGAAGCTGCTCAGATATGGGCATGGGCCCTTTCCCGCTCGATGTACCTCAAAGCAACCTACTTGCCAGGAGTGGACAAAATCGACCCAATACCAACATTCGAACTTAAGAAATCCGCTAACACAGTCTCCCATACATTAGCTAAGATCATAAACCTATCCCTAGAAGAAGGATCTATGCCAGATATACTGAAAGGAGCAATTATAAAACCAATCATAAAGAAAAAAAGACAGTGACCCCCTGATCCTGAACAACTACCACCCAGTATAAAATCTTCCCTTAATAGCTAAACTAATAGAAAAAACAGTACAGAAACAGCTGGCTGAACACCTGGATAACAATACCATACTGTATGCATCTCAACACGGATTTTAAAAGCACTACAGCACTGAGACACTACTTCTCTCGCTAACAGATAACATTCTAAGAGGTTTTGATAGTGGTAAACACTACATTCTAATAATGCTAGACTTATCAGCAGCCTTCGACACAGTAAACCATAAAATACTACTAAATAGACTAGAAGAAATTGAATTACATGGCAAAACAATAAACTGGTTCCGTTCAGACCTAAATAACCAAGTTCAGATCAACAACACATTATCAGAAAAAATCAATCTCAAAACAGGAGTACCGTAGGGATCAGCCCTGTCTGCAACCCTCTTTAACATATACATGCTGCCCTTATGCCATCTGCTTGCAGGACTAGGAATCACACATTACTTTATGCAGACGATATTCAACTAATTCTACCTATAGAAGACACATTAGAAAAAACGTTAAACCTAGCTAACATGTACCTTGACATTATAAGACAACTACTAAACCAAATGGAACTTGTGATTAATTTTGAGAAAACAGAATTTCTACACTTAGAACGGAAAAATACTGAAATCAGCCAAACTCCAATAATCCTCAATAACAACCAGACAATTGAACTAGCTGAAAAAGTACGAAACCTTGGAATAATAATGGACCCTGAAATCAATCTAAAACAGCACATATCACTAAAAGTAAAGGAAAGCTATGCTAAACTCATGGTACTCAGAAAACTAAAACCACTACTAACACTAACTAATTTCCGAACAGTTCTACAGGCACTAGTTTTCTCCAGCACAGACTACTGTAATGCCCTTCTACTAGGACTCCCGAACACAACATTAAGACCACTTCAAATACTTCAAAAAATACTAACCGGAAAAAGGAGGAGGGACCATATAACTGAAACCCTGGCGGAATTACATTGGTTACCTATCGAACACAGAATTAAATACAAAACCCTATGTACCATACATAAACTAATACATGATGAGAAATTGGACTGGTTAAACACAGCATTACGAGTAGACCTCCCACACAGAAACCTTCGATCAGCAAATAAAGCACTCTTAACCATTCCTTCAGTAAAAACGGCAAGACTAACAAAAGTGAGAGAAAGGGCCTTATCACTAGCAGGCCCCACACTTTGGAACACAATGCCTCTAGAGATCAGATTACAAAGAGATCTCAAAACATTTAAGAAAAGTTTAAAAACATGGCTTTTTAAACAAGCATTTTATAAAGAGACGGGAGAATAGAAAATATTTAGGAATAGGCAGAAGAGCACCGGTGCACAGCACTTAGGAATGCACAGTAGAGTGGTCTATGAACTCTACATCACTATAAACATAATTGTAACACTATGAATAGTGAATTTTACCCGTGAACAGTACCTTATTGGTACATTTGATCATGACCTACTTCACTAAACAACTGATTGTCTTTAATGATATATTGTAACTGAACCTTTAGCGGCACCTATTAGAATGTGCTATAGTATGCCCTTACCTACATTAATTTATGTGCCTACATGTAAACCGTTGCGATGGTATATAACTTAGCGACAGTATAGAAAAGATTTTAAATAAATAAATAAATCTTTTGGCGGACAAGCTAAGTCGCACTTTCCAGCTGCACGAGTGGTCTCTCAACCCCACGGTAGCGGACACGATATTCCAACGCTGGGGTTACCCTTGCATAGACCTCTTTGCGTCGGTCCACAACCACAAAGTAAACAACCTCTGCTCCCTCATTCGCAGTCACCACTCGCAACCAAGAGATGCCGTCGCCCTCTCCTGGACCAGTGGTCTCCTTTATGCGTACCCTCCACTTCCTCTCATTTCAAAGACTCTCGTGAAGCGCCGGCAGGACAAGGGATTAATGATCCTGATAGCTCCGCACTGGCCACGCCAGGTGAGGTTTCCAATCCTCCAGGACCTTTCAGTATGCCGGCACATTCCTCTGGGGAAGGATCCCCTTCTAATCACTCAGAACAAAGGGTATTTGCGTCACCCCAACCTCCAGGCTCTGTCTCTGACGACCTGGATGTTGAAAGGTTAATACTCCAACCTTTTAACCTTTCATAGTCGGTATCCCGAGTCCTGGTGGCTTCACGAAAGCCTTCAACGAGAAGGTCTTATCGCTCTAAATGGAAGAGGTTTACGGTCTGGTGCACTTCCATGTCCATAGACCCCCTTCACTTGTTCCACTGCGAGGTTCCTGGACAATCTCTGGCACCTGTCAGAGTTAGGCCTAAATACTTCCTCTATCAGGGTGCATGTTAGTGCAGTGTCTGCGTACCATAAGGGTATAGGAAATGTCTCCATTTCAACACAACCCTTAGTATCATGTTTCATGAGAGGCTTGCTCCATTTAAAACCTTCACTGTGCCCTCCTGCCCCTGCTTGGGACCTTAATCTGATTTTGGGACGGCTCATGAAACCTCCGTTTGAGCCTCTCCACTCTTGTGATCTTCGTTATCTCACGTGGAAAGTAGTTTTCCTTCTTGCTATCACATCTGCTCGCAGAGTTAGTGAATTGCAGGCATTACCTACCCGCCTTACACTAAACTTCTGCACAATAGGGTAGTCCTCCGCACTCACCCTAAATTTTTACCAAAGGTAGTGTCGGAATTTCATATTAACCGATCTATTATCCTACCTACCTTTTTTCCCAGGCCCCATGCAAACCCAGGAGAACAGGCTCTGCATTCCTTGGACTGCAAACGTGCTCTAGCCTTCTATCTGGACCGCATGTCGGCCCACAGGAAATCCACTCAATTGTTTTGTTTCTTTTGATACCATTAAATTGGGAAATCCTGTGGGAAAGCAGACCCTCTCCTCCTTATTAGCGGACTGCATTTCTTTTTGCTACCAGCAAGCAGGCATTCTGCTACAAGACCCTGTAAAAGCACATTCTGTCAGGGCCATGGCGACATCAGTAGCGCACCTCTGTTCGGTGCCACTTGCTGATATTTGTAAGGCTGCAACCTGGAGTTCTCTCCATACGTTCGCAGCACATTATTGCTTAGATAAGGCTGGCACACAGGATTCCATCTTTGGCCAGTCTATTCTACGCAACTTGTTTTCAGTTTAACTTCCCAACATCCTTCCACCGACTCCTTCAGGGTTCAGGATGCCCTCCTAACCAAATTTCCACCCCTGTTGTTGTGCCTGTTGCATGTCTTTGGGTGCATTTGGTGCTTTGCTTGGGCATCCCCAGCTCGTTACTCACCCATATGTGAGGACTACCATCCTGCTTGTCCTGGGAGAAAGCAGAGTTGCTTACTTGTAACAGGTGTTCTCACAGGACAGCAGGATGTTAGTCCTCATGAAACCCGCCCGCCACCCCACGGAGTTGGCTTCGTTTACGTTTTCTTATTTTATTTTTCACACATTCTTTTTACTATAAGACAAGACTGAAGGGGGACCTATGATGGATGCAGGGTCAGTGCATTGCTGGGCATGCCCAGTAGATGCCAGTCAAAGTTCTAGAAACTTTGACAAAAGTGTTCTGTGATTGGGCTCCATCCTGATGATGTCACCTATATATGAGGACTAACAACCTGCTGTCCTGTGAGAACACCTGTTACAGGTAAGCAACTCTGCTTTATGCAAACTCCTTGCGTGATCAGATCAAACCCGAAGCAATCCCAGGTATGCTGGCTGCAGGTGGCTTAAATTCCTTGCTTGCATGAGTTTTAACATCGTCTGCTTCGCCCTGGTCTCCTGTGTGGTGGGTCTTTGCCATTTTGTTTGACCAGGCTGTAGTGAGAGTTCAAGCAGCACTATTGGCCTGCAGAATGCATAAGGTGTGGCAGGCCGAACCACCTTTTACTGGGCCAACCTGAGGATGAGCTGAAGCTGATGTAAACTTTAGCAACCACAAAGGACCTTCTTTAAATGAGGTTTTCAAAGCTCATTGTAGGTGTGGCTAATCCTTACTGCTAGTCCAACCTGCAGAGGCTTTTTCACTTCTCCGTCTCCCTGTCCTCCTCGCTCAAGTGACCCACTGTGCCCTGATGACATTATACAAATATAATAATGGATCATTTGGTATCTTGCAGCTGCTGGTGGGGCTCATGGCCCTTCTCACTGGGTTGTTGACACTGATGCTGCCGGAGACGCTGGGAAAGCCGCTGACCAGTACCATGGAGGAAGCTGCAGCGCTGGGAGCAAGGAGAGACAAGAAACAGGCGACGGAACTCAATGGTGCAGCACTGGAAAAACTGGAGGCCCCTGTCTGAGCATTGGTGACCCAACCACCAACCACTCTCACCCCAACTGGAGGCAGAACCCTAGGCAGCCCTTCACTGCTATAACCCTAAGTAGGGTCATGACCCAGACAGTTCACCACTGCTGCAACAGCAGCTGGGGTGTAAGATCCAGCCAGCCCCCCCACCACTCTAACTCCATCTAAGTTCAGGAACCCAGACAGTCCTCCAGTATTATAACCCCAACTGGGGGCAGCATCCAGACAGCTCCCCACTGCTGAAACTACACCTGGGGGGGGGTGTGTAAGATGCAGGAAGACCCCACCACCTTAATTCCATCTAGGGGAAGGACCCCAGGCAGCCCTCACTAGTAAAACCCGGACTGGGGGTAGGAACCTAGACAGGCCACCGCTGCTGTATCCATGACTGGGGCCAAGACCCTCGGCAACCTCCCACTGCTATAACCCCAATGCAGGCTCTCCCCGCACTCTAAACCTTACTTGTACAGTCATGCAGGCAGCCTCTGCTGTTATTACCCCGTTCTGGAACAGTCTCTCCCACCCTGGATAGCCCCCCCCCCTCCCCCTGCTATAAGCTTGCCTGGAACAGCACCTTAGGTAGCACCCACCGCTATAACCTTGACTGGGGCCAATCTTGGTGGCCTTCACCAGTATAACCCTGACTGGGAACAGCTGCTTGGGCAGTCCCCACCAGCAAGGCAGAATATAAGTGCAACAACTTAATATAGCATATAACAACACAACACTGGCTGGGAAAAGTCACCCACCCAACCAGAGTCTGAGGAGAGGCTGCATCTGTCTATGGAGGCGGGAGGGACTTGTTTATGTGTCAGGTTAATTTTATCCTGAGACTTTTGGGTCTTGCGTGTGATATTTTTCATCAGGTCCCACAGAAGCATCGTGTGCTTTCCCAGATGTGATAAAGATTAATGGCTAAGTGCTATAGTTTTACTTCATATATAGCAATATTTGAGGTAATTGGAGATAAGTCAAGGCTGACAATGAATAAATTTTCATTATTTAAGCAAAGTTCCTAGTAGAAAAAGCTTACACTCTTAAGTGTGGGGAAAGGAGAAACAAAGTAATGATAATATAATGCTTATAGGGCCAGCCTGCCCAGTGGCTTAATGACTGCCGCATACTGCCGTGTGGAGGAGCCTGCCTCTTGTCTTCTGCAGGCCAGCTGGAGATGCTGCGGAGGCAGTGCTCACAGCCCCTGGGGGAAGGGGGTCCCAGTCATTGTGAAATGGCGACACCTAGTGGCTGAGTTTAGGGCTCACGATTAGAGGGGTCTGGAAGGAGCCCTGATGGACATGCCCTGGCTGAGGACTGCCGTTGCGATGACCTGGGCTAAAGTTAATTAAAGAATTGGAAGACATCCCCGCCTAGTCATGACTGAAGGCTCACAGCCCCAGAGCCCAGCAGAAGCCTACGTCCAACTGAGCCGAAAGCTGAAAGGTGCAGAAGGAAAACGCCAGGCCGGTAATAGCTCCAGTGCCTCCAGTGTACAGAGCACTGCACAAAGTGAAGAGAACTGGGCAGACTGCATGGGTCAGTAAGTGCCCTTCTGCCGTCATCATATGACACATTCCAAAGTGTTTACTGCAGTTCTGCTAGCGTTTTCTTCAACAGAATCAAAATATGCAAATTAACCTGGCGCTCAGGTCTAACATATGCAAACATATCTCATGAACCTGACACAGGGTGACTGATGAACCAAGTCCAAACTGGATTTCAGCGACGTCAGAAGGGGAGGCTCATCCCTCCCTAATTTACATATCTTCACACTGCCACTCAGCGCCCATCACACCTGCCAACAATAGTGAGCCCGACGATGGACTTTTATCGTGTAAGTACATACAGGATTGTTAAACGGAGTGGCACGTAGGCAGGGGACACATGGGAACCAAAGAAAGGAATCAGACTTAGGAGAAGTGCTTTTTAGAAAGCTTTATTTAAATGCAAAGGGTCCACAAAGACAGGGGCGTGTGCATGGAAAGAGAAGTAGTTTTGTGTCGTTATGTCATTTTGTTTTGGGTTATGTCATGCATATTGTTTCATTTTCCCCATTTCTGTCGTCGTTAAGGCGTGTTGTATTTTTACAGTGCTCGCACTGAAAGGCTGTAGTGCGCGCTAAGGGAACATAAATGACATAAGAGATATTTCATTTGTTGTTTTGTGTAGTTTCAGATGGCAAGCGACTGAAAACGATCTAACGAATAGTATTGATGTTTTCATGTCATTTTAAAACGAGCACGTGTCTCTACAAAAGCATTCGCTTCTGAAATGCAGCTGCTCTTCCTGCGCATGAACGCACCTGTACCGAAATACTGCAGAGAGCGCGTAAAAGGACTGCAAAGGGACTGTCCCACTACTGAAGACACTACCCAGCTGCCATCCTACCCTGTTCTAGCCAGGCTGGATACACCCAGGGGCCTTCCTATGAGGCCCTAGGCCATGTGATAATGACATCTGTCGGGTGCACATTGGGTGGTGGTAGGGAATTAAAGAGGTGGAGAGCTAGCCGTGACCCCACCTGGAGCTCCAGTGCAAAAGAGAAGTCACTTTAATAACAATCACTGGTGTCTGATGTCGTGTCGCTAATTTCTATGTAACAATAAAAAGCGATCACCAGTGAGGAGGAAGCACTCCTATACTGAAAGGGCCCAGGTATATAAGGTTCATGCCACCATCCCCCCTTTGTTAAATGAAATATTTATGAATGGATAATACTCCATGACATGAAATTCTCTCCTTCCTCTTTTAGAGTTGGATAAGAAATCCTGTATCCATGCCTCCCCCCCCCCCATCTCTGGCACTGATTATTAAGAGACTGGCTAACAAATATCCAGCCGTGATAAAACCAGTCAAAATAATTACTAAATAAATACAAGTGTAAGAATGAGTAAGGACTAGAGATGTGTATCATTTTTATATACCATATCAGTTCGTACTTGTTTTTTCCTGCTGTTAACTTCGTTTTTTCCACGTTTCGTGGGTTGTTTTTTTTTTTTTCATATTTCACTAATTTTGTGTTAGTGCGCACTAACTCAAAATTCAAATTTTTCCTGAATTTCAGCGAATTATTGTTCGTTTTGGGGCGCTCCCAAAACAGGACGAATTAGACAATTTCTTTGAAATGATCTAATTCATCTAAAACGAATGCACATCTCTAGTAAGGACCGTTCCTCTGATATCGAAAGAGGCTGGAGGTCATAGATGAAACCACAGAACTGAAGACGTGCAGGATGATTTGGAGGACGATTTGAGCCATTCAAGCTATGACAGCTGTAGCTTTTGGGTTAAAGGTAGTATTGTCACGCCACTCAAACACCCCTTTGGGAGAGACCCCCTTTGATTGATCAGGTTGAGGAGCGAGGGAGAGGCTTGATGACAGAGCTGGAGGAGATACTCTAACCTTGCCGGCTGTGATGGCGCAAGGGTCAGGGCCCCTCTGAAAAACAGTGATCCGCTGGAAGCCAGTCAGCACGGGGGTGGAGAAAAGCTGCTTGTCCGAGAAGGACTTGTAGACTGTGGGGCAGCGAGATTACTCAGAGGAGAAATGGTTCATGTCCCTCCGCGGTATAATGTCTCCAGGACTGTCCTGCAGTAACCTGGGAGCGAGAGACCATTTTCTTTCTGCCGTTCTGGGAATCCCATTTGAGGGGAGGAAGCAGCATTGATGCGTAAATGCTTCTAGGAGGTGCTTTCAGCCTCTGGGGAGCTTACGTGTGGATTGAAGGCAGGCTATAGTTGGATATTTCTGAATGTTATTGTACATGGAGGCAGATTGAAGAAAACCTTTTCCTGCCCACTTGTATGAAATAAGGTTGGATGTACAACAATTCTCAGTGTGGCTCCCCTTACCGGTGCAACAGTTAGCTGGGGGGGGGGGTGCACTCAGTACCAACACTCAGTCCTGTGTCCCCAGTAAAGATTCGCCTGTTTGCTTTATTATATTATTTAATGTTTTCGAGTTCTGAATTGTTTAAGGTGCTATTAGAAGGGATGTCTTCTAATGCTTTGTACGTCTTTGTCTTTGATGTAGTCTATGTTTTAATGATCTGATATTTGTGTATTTTAATGTGGCCCCCTGCTGCGGCTGTTACAGATTAGTCACACGCAATCCTGGAGCTGTCCCCCCCCGGTCCTTTTAACCCAGGGGGGTGGATTCTTTGCATGGGGGGGGGGCGGGGTGGTTGAACCTCCAGGGCCCAAGGCATAGAGGGGGGGGGGAATGTTTTTCTTGCTTACTCGTTCTCTCTCTCCCACGGTGTAGTCACAGTTTGATAACTCTGTCCACACCATCTCTGCACCGGTGCAAACAGACTCACAGGACACGTGAGAGGGGTGTTCCAGTGCAAAACCTTTTATGAAACCAATCTTCAACATCAATCACAGGATTCTTCTCATTTAATCTTCCAAACAAAATCCACATCTTACAGCAGTCTGTTATGTACCTGCACAAAAGTGCCCCTCGGGTTGGCACTAGGAAAGCCTTCCTTCCAGGTCGTGAAAGCCAGACTCCTAGTAGGGGATCTGGTCTGCTGTCTCTCCTCTGATGTCTCCCAAGGACCTCGCTGGTAGAGAGACCCACAAGCAGCAAGATTGTGATCTTAAACTCTACGTGGCAGGCAGGAACAATGGTAAAGTAAAAGTTGCTCACAAACCACAAGCAATAAAAATCTTCCAACACTGCAACCTTCTTTGGGTGGCCAGACACTGCTGTCCCTCCCTCCTTGTGTGGCAGGCAGGGACCCACAGCTCTTCCCCGACCTCCTCCAGGCAAGAGAAAAAATCCTCCCAGAGTCTCTCCAGTAAAAAAAAACAAAAAACACAACAATCTCTCCTCTGAAACAGCTCCTTCCAGACTAAATGGGTACTGTCTCTTCCCTTCTAAGTATCGGGCTGTGGGGCCTAAGGTTGGAGATTGAGGAAATCCCAAAAACTGCACACTCCTTCCACAAAACCAACCCCAAACTCCCACGCCGATTTCCCGCTCTGCCTGCTGACCAATCCAAACAGCCTCAGAGGTGGCGCTGGTCAAGGATGCTCCGCCCTCTCCTTCCTCCATTCTAACTCGGGGCTTGAGCTGTGAACACATTGTGGAGACCTAAGTGGTCTCTACGTTAATATTTTATATTTTAATTGTATGCCGCTTTGATGTATTGTATGAAAGGTGATGTACTCAAATGTTATAAACTAAACTCTGAAAGGGGGAGTAGGATTAACCTCCAAGGCTGAGACACCACAGAGACATTTGAGAAAAATAAAGTCTTTACTGAAAACAATCAAATGAAATCATTTCAATTGGTGGTCTCTAAAGCAGATATTGGATCCACAAGAGGGTACTACTGATCCTTACTGTGTCACCCTCCTGTTCTTTTGGGGATTAAGGATCCCTTGGACAGACGCCAGGCTCCTTGCCTCTCAAGGACCCTTATTGATAGGGCTACCTGACCCTCCAAATACACGAATCTCTCCTGCACGCACTCCTCTCGGACTTCTTTGGACTCTTGGTGCACTGGATGCAGAGCACCAGAGGGGCTCCTTCTCTTTCCATACATCTGGTCACCACTTGATAGGCACCTGATGCTCACTTCTTGTTGTTCCCACATTGATCTTCATTTAAACGCAGAACTTAGATCAGGGACCTCTTTTCCACATAGAAAGATAAGAGCCAGGGTGAAAGTTTTACTCCCTCATAGCAGGGATACTTTCCATCCCATGGCTGGAACCAACAGGAGTAGTTACTTTTAGTTAAATATCTGAAGCATCACCACAGGAAAATGTCTGCGTGGCCCTCGTTACTTGCTAAAGATTATGGATCAACAGGCACAAAGAAAGGCAGGATTGCACCCCTTGCCCAAACTCCACACCTTCACAAGAGACCAGAGGTTTGCTTCATCTTAGTCTCCTGACACCTAACCTTCTGAAGACAATGCTCTTGGGCTTCTCTCTCCAAACCCAGGACTGTCCCATTGTGGCCACTCCTAAAGGGGAGTGTCACAGCAAAATGGTATAGTCCGCTCATTTCTCTAAACCTCACAAAATGTCCTCCTCTGCGAGCAGAAAAGACCTAGTGAAGGGACCATAGACACCTTTACATGAAGAACTGTTGGAAGTATACTGTTGAACCCTTTCATGAAATATTGTAAATAAAAGCAGTCACATTTTGCTTGCTCCTGTGGTTTTCTAAGGTAAAAAAAAAAATTCTAGCATTTGCTTGCAAATGTTGTCTCAGTTTGATTAAAAAAAAATTTGTGTAAACTGTATTTTGAAAAATTACAGCAAAACATGCTGCTTTTGGAAGGTGACCAAGGAGTAAAAAGTGTGCTCAGAAAAGACAAAGCCACTGCAGAAAAACTAAATGAAAGCTCTGCTTCAGAAGAGGATGTTGTGAAGGTGATGAATCAGAGGAATGGAAGCAAATCACTGATAAAGTGAAAGAACAAATTAACAGGCTAAATAATAATAAATCACTAGGACCTGGTGGTATTCACCCCACTTTCTGAAAGATCTTAAGTATTAAAATCTGAAGAGTGGAGGGTGGCCAGTATAAAGCCCATTTTTAAAAGGGCTCTCCAGCTGTGATCCAGGAAACTACAGACCAGTAAGCCTGATATCAGTGCTGGGCAAAATGGTAGAAACTACAGGGAAGAATAGAATTAATGGGCATATGGATAAACTTGGCTTAATGGGAAAAAGCCAACATGGTTTTAGCAATGGGAAGTCTTGTCTTATCGATCTATTAGAATTCTTTGAAGGTATAAATAAACACTTGAATAAGGATGAGCAGGTCAATATGATGTACCTGGATTTACCTTCAGGAAATTGCAGAGTCTTAAAAGGAAGTGTCTTATTGTAGATTGGTTAAGAGATAGGAAACAGAGGATGGATCTAAATAACCAGTTTTCCCAATGGAGAGTATTGGAATGTCCTGGCAGTGAGACGAATGGGGGAGACAGGAAGCTCCACTCCCCTTCCATGCATCATCATATGATCCCTCCTTTGGGCTGATGAAATGACAGCCCCCTCAGGCAGGCCCGCTGGCAATGGACCGGCAGCGGCAGGCCACGGCAAAGAGCCCTGCCCCTTTGCTCGTCCCTTCACTCGCAACCTTATTAAAATGGCAGAAAGATTAATTCCTTTCTCATTTGATGAGGTAGGCCTGATACGAAAACTGCATCGTTTAACAAGTATTCTAACCCTCCCAGATGCTTAGTGTATATTGATTGATTGATTGATTTAGGCATTTTATATACCGTCATTCCATGTATAGATCACAACGGTTCACAAAGTGACATTCACAGTTATATAACTCAACAAACAACGGCTGCAGAGGTGGTATTCATAGAAGGCACTAATATTTATCAGGTGAAATTTTGTAGTACATATTAATTATAAATCTAGTAGTTAAGGCAAAGACTCCTGAAAATTAAAATGAAGTGATAGTTTTCACAACTTAGATCAAGCCTCTCAGACCACGAGGAGAGAGTGCAAAGGCCCACATCCCCGGGAGGGCAGGAACGTGCTGACTCCCCGACATCAGCAATTGATCCTGCGCTGTCTAAAGAAGATTTCCAGCGCTGGTTCAGTGAAATTAAAGAAGGTATGGGTACCCTCACAGCAGAGCT
Source organism: Rhinatrema bivittatum (assembly GCF_901001135.1). NCBI lineage: Eukaryota > Metazoa > Chordata > Amphibia > Gymnophiona > Rhinatrematidae > Rhinatrema > Rhinatrema bivittatum. The sequence continues at coordinate 321,457,662 of NC_042617.1, forward strand.
GCAGACAATTGCAGCGGAAATGCGGCGCAACCATGCCGAGCTTGGGGCCCGGGTGGATGTGCTAGAGAACCAGATGGGAGAGCAAGAGACAAGTGTAAATGAGACCCAGCAAGAGCTTAATAATCTGCAGAAGACAGTGGATGAGCACCAAACCTGGCTGGAGGACCTGGAAAACAGGTCCAGAAGGGGGAATCTGAGATTTAGGGGGATCCTTGAAGGAGAGCCCTACACAGACTGTGAAAAAGTCATTACGGATATTTGCAGCCTCCATTTAAATGACCAAAAAACAATGAAGAAGAGACTTCACCACGGATACATTTGGATAGAACGCAAAGGGCTCTAGCGAAACCGAAAGCAATGTACCACGGGATATTTATTTATTTTTATATAGTGGTATATTTTCACAAATATTCAAATAAAAAATCATGCTTCAGGCTAAACAGCTTCCAGATTTCCAGTGGCATGGAAAAAAAAAAAGAGATTTTTCAAGACTTGTCCCCTATCACTTCGAAAAAGACACGAGTTCCGCGAGGTCCTGCAGATACTACGAGCTAACAATAAGTATAGATGGCTGTTTCCTTTTGGATTGCTGATTACCATACAAGGGATATCCACAAGAGTACAGTCGGTGGAGGATGCAGTGTCTCTGCTTTGTGCAGCGGGCTTGATGAATACCCCTGAGGGGACAGACAAGCAGATTCGCCAAACCTCTATGACAGATAAAGCTCAACGATGGCAAAGTGTCCTGCATGGTGGAAAAAGACTGCACAGACACTCAGGGGAACCCTCAGGCTTAAGAGGCAACAAAAATCTGAGAACTGTAGTGCAGGTTGCATTACTGGAATATTTCCTAGGCTTAACTTCATATCGCCTCTGGTAGGCTTACTAGAGGATTGGGTAGAGAGCATATTGTTGCGTGAGTTATAATGTTGAAATGAATGGGGGATTCATTCTGATATAGCAAAAGGTATTAACTTGTTTAAGAGGGTAAATAAACCATAAACAGAAATGTAATGTTTAACTGAGGGGGGGGGGGGGGGGACGACAAGTGAAACGCCAGCGATCAGAGCATGGCAGGTGCCATCAGTCCTCAAATCCAGCAATGGACTCAAGGGGATAGGGAAGAGAGGGTGGGGAGGGGAAAGAGGGTGAACTACAAATCAAAAAAGAGAGATTGGGGTAAGCAGAAATGCCCACAAGGGAATGCATGTCCATCTTTTAGAGCCTGTTTAATTATTTTGGTGAAACCTAAGGGGGGGGCTTAAGTGACCCAACCCTGGTGGAGCAATACTTGTGCAAAAGTGGAATGGCTCTAGCTCTTGTATGCCTATGAGATGGGGGAACTTAAAATATTGTCCTGGAATGTTAAGGGGTTGAATACTTACTATAAAAGAAAATGTTTACTTCAGGATATAAGAAGAGCCAAGGTGGATATACTACTGTGTCAAGAAACACACCTGAAAAAGAAATATAAGAAACTTATGGCATCCCTGCTCTACCAGTTGCAATATTTTGCTGTGGCAACTATTAACAATAAGTATGGAGGGGTAGGAGTGTTATTTGCCAAGGATGCGATTATCGACTTGTTATCTATGATTAGAGACATAGAGGGAAAGGTATATTATCCTTAAGTTCAAAATGGGTTCTGCAATCTATACCCTGGTCAATGTATATGTGCCTAACCAAGGGCAGGGACCATTTATACAAAAGGTGTCTAGTACTTTGCAGCAATGGGCAGAGGGCTCCCTTATTATTGGAGGGGATTTCAATCTTACTAGATACCCTTTCCTACACTCCAGCAGCAGCGGGGGAGGGCATTCTAGCTCACACAGAAAAAGCTTTAAACGGTTGCTGAGGGAGTGGCATGTGATTGATGCATGGTGGTTATTTCATCCAGGGGATAGAAATTATACCTTTTACTCCAGGGTGCACCAATCTTACTCTAGGATTGATTATCTCTTAGTAGATAAAGCATTAATCAACAATATACAAGATACGGGGATGGAGCCATTCACATGATCGGACCATGCAGCTATATGGATCTGCATGCAAAGACTGAAATGAAGCTTTCATTAACATGTGATTTCTCTGTAGGGATCTGTAGTAGCTTGGCCTGTTCTGTTTTCCTGATAGGAGGTGTATTGATATTTTAGATTCTGGTGTAATATTTGTGGTATTCTTTTTATTTTATTTATTTAAAAATGTTTATATACCGCTTTTACAATTCGAAAGAATTAATCAAAACGGTTTACAACCAAACATGCATAATAATAAAAACATAACAGTTAAAACAAATTAAAACTAACAATTAAAATATTAACACAATAAACATTCAAGACCTGCGGTTTTTTAAACATAGGTGGGGTTGTTATTCTTTGAGTGTTGGCAAATAGTACTGTGTTGATATGGGTGGACCATACCGAAATATAGGGGTGTGTACATATATATGTAAATTATATATGTAAATTATATTGTATATGTAATTGGGTACCCATGGGCCAGTATGAAGAAAAATCCCCCGGGCCACTATTTTCCCACAATCCGCCCCTGCCCGTAATAGAATGCTTTTCACCATCATAAAAAACCTCATCAAATCACCTAATGAAACAAGAACACCTCCCAACATAAGCAAAAGCAACGACTTTGCAGAATACTTCACCGACAAAAAATGAAAATTATTAAACAACTCTAACATCAACACACACCCAAACTCCAATACCATCTCTGGAAATATCAGCAACCTGGCAAGAATTCGACTTTGCCTCATCACTGGAAATCCAAAAAATAATCAAAAAAATGAATCCAGCAAATCACCCCATTGACAGCATCCCCATACAAACAATTAAACTGCTTGACAACTCAATAATAAAAATAACAGACATAGTCAACCTTTCCCTCACCGAAGGGATATATCCTGAATGTTTAAAATCAGCAATCATCAAACCATTAATAAAAAAGAACAACCTAGACCTTGAAAACATCCAAAATTATAGACCCATATCAAACCTACTTTTCATTGCAAAAATCATAGAAAAAATCGTCCACTCCCAACTCTCAGAATACCTAGAAACGAACAACATATTTCACCCTGCACAATTTGGTTTCAGAAAAGATTTTAGCAGGGAAGCATTACTCCTATCACTTAATGACACAGTGTTTCGAGGATTCGACAAAGGATTAAGTTACATTTTATTATTACTAGATTTGTCAGCTGCTTTCGACACAGTTAACCATTTCATTCTACTCGACAGACTATCTGAAATAGGGATAACAAGCACTATACTAAAATGGTTCACCTCCTATTTATCTAAAAAAAGTTTCCAAGTAACATTCAAGAACAACCTATCAAATAAAGTGAACCTAAATACAGGAGTCCTGTTGTGTTCCGCGGCCGTGGACGGCCACGACTGTGGCTCCCTACCTTGCCCGCGGCAGCTTCTGGAGAAACCCCCGAGTCTGTGCCCGTCGCTCCGGTGCGGGTCCCCGGGCTGGCCGCCGGGTGGGGAGCCATCCCTGCTCCTCCCTTGTGGCATTCGGCAGTCTTTCCTCCGCGGAGGAAATCCAAGATGGCCGCTGCCATCTTTAAGTGTGAGGCCGCGCCTCCTCTCTAGATTTAAAGGGGCCAGCCCCTTTAACTACTTACAGCTGTTTCCAATGAGCCAGAGTAGAGGAAGTATAAAGGGAGGCTTCCTCTGCTCATTCCTTGACTTGGCAACATCTCTTGTAGCACTGTTTAAGTCTGCTTGCTTCGGTAAGTCTTCTTGCACTGTGGATCCTTGTTCCTGGTTCCTGTCTCATCTTGGTGTTCCTGGTTCCTGACTTCGGATTGGCTAGCGGTGATTCCTGGTGTGTGACTTCGGACTGGCTAGCGGTGATTCCTGGTGTGTGACTTCGAACTGGCAAGCGGTGATTCCTGGTGTGTGACTTCGGACTGGCAAACGTCGATCCTTTGGTGTAAGACCTCGGACTGGTAAGCGACGACCCTCTGGCACTTGACCTCGGACTTCCTTTGGACCATCGTCTCCAAAGGCCCACCTAAGTCCCAGTGGCCCGGGTCCCTACAGGCTCCTCCCAGAGGGACCACGGGCTTCCAGGAGTGAAGCTCCAGTTAGCCCTTGCACCGACCTCGATTCCTTGACCTCTCAAAAGGTCCACCTAAGTGCCAGCGGCCCGGGTCCCTACGGCTCCTCCCGGGAGGACTGCGGGCTTCCAGTGGTGAAGACTCCGTTCCTCTCCTTGACGTCACGACTCCTCGTCTGCGTCCATTGTCGCCTCAGTCTCTAGTGCCAAGGATCTGCTGGTCGCATCTTCTGCTCTGCCTCACCACCCAATGGGAGAACCTACGGATTCACCTCCTCAGGTATACCATCCTCCCATCGGTCCAAGGGTTCACAAGCCCGAGCATAACAGATTGCCAAGTCCATGGACCTGGCGGAGGCATCTGCCCACCAGGCCATTCCTGGAATGGCCCAGCGTCTGATGGATCAGCAAAAGACCCTGGATGCCCTTGTCTCTGCAGTGGAGGGCCTGAACCAACGCATTGAAGCGTTAGGGCCCATGAACCCCACTCTGACGTCCCCGCCTGTGGCTCCGGGGGGCCGCTCTACTCATCAGGGCCCCGTGCAGGCCACTGTGGGTGATCTTGGGCAGGTAATTCCCATGCATCTCCTGGCGCCCTCTCGATACGCCGGAGACGCAAGTTGTGTCGGGGATTCCTTAGCCAGTGCCAGGTCCGTTTTTCCTTGTTGCCCGCTCAATTTCCTTGCGACCTGGTCAAAACCAGTTATATTATGTCCCTGCTTGACGGGAAGCCTTTGATCTGGGCCTTTCATCTATGGGAGAGAAGAGACCCGGTTTTTGGAAACTTGAACCAGTTTCTGTCCGCCTTTCGACAGATTTTTGATGAGCCTGTCCGTAAACCTACTGCTGTCTCAGAACTACTCCGGTTGCGACAGGGTACTCGGACAGTGGCCGAATACGCGACAGAGTTCCGCACCCTGGCCACAGAGCTCAACTGGAGAGAGGATTGCCTCCATGGGAACTTCTTGGAGGGGCTAGCCTCACGTCTTCAGAATGAACTAGCAGCGAAGGAACTTCCGGACGATCTCAATTGCATGATAGAATTGGCCAACTGAGTGGATCGTCGCATGCGGTTTCGCCTTCCGGAAGTTAAGGTAGGGAGGAGACGCTCGCCTTCTCCCAAGGGCGCATCGGGAGCCCTTCGAACACCGGCCGAGGAGCCTATGGAGTTGGGCCGTGGGAGAGTTTCTCCACAAGAGTGCCGGCGGCGAATTAAGAAAGGACTTTGTTTTTATTGCGGTGCAGCGGGCCATCAAATAGCAGCATGCCCGGTGCGGCCGGGAAACTCCCGGACCTAGGACCTGAAGGAGGTCTCTTCCTGGGCCGAACCTCACCTGCACCTCCACTAATGCTACCAGTGGCGTTAACATCTGCGGACGGTGAGTTCCACACGTTAGCCCTGGTGGACTCCGGTGCCGGCGGTAATTTCATTATGAAGAGCCTGGTGGAGCACTTGAAGATTCCACAAGTCCGTCTTCTAGCTCCATTGGTCATCTCCTCGATCCAAGGTAAACCTCTTCCGGAATGTGTGGCACACACCACGGTTCCCATCCAGTTGAGGGTTGGAATCCTTCATCGGGAGCAGATGCCATTCCATGTTTTGGAGTATTCCATACATCCTGTCGTCCTGGGCCTTCCCTGGCTTCAGGAGCACGGTCCTCAGTTCGATTGGAAGACCTTGCAGCTATCCCACTGGGGGCTGAATTGGCACGGCAATTGCCTCCAATCAGTGATTCCAGTTTCATGCTCTATCGCCTCCACCAGTCTTCAGGGCCTGCCAACCTCCTATGCCTCGTACGTAGATGTCTTCTCAAAGCAAAAGGCCGAGATACTTCCACCTCATCGATCACTCGATTGCGCCATCAACCTCTTCCCTGGCGCTGAGCCTCCTCGGGGGCGCACCTATGCCCTCTCGCCTGCGAAGACGCAGGCCATGACAGAGTACATCAAAGAGAACCTGGAGAGGGGCTTCATTCGGAAGTAAACATCCCCAGCGGGGGCTGGATTCTTCTTTGTTGGAAAGAAGGATGGAAGCCTTCGCCCTTGCATCGACTACCAGGGCCTGAATGCTATAATGGTCAAGGACCGTTACCCCTTACCCCTCATCTCCGAGCTCTTTGATTAGCTGCAAGGTGCGAGGATCTTCTCCAAGTTGGATCTCCGAGGGGTCTACAATCTGATCCAAATCAAGGAGGGTGATGAATGGAAGTCGGCCTTCAACACCCGAGACGGCAACTATTTAGTGATGCCGTTCGGGCTCTGTAATGCTCCATCGGTGTTCCAGAACACCATGAACAAGATACTCCGCGATCTCTTGTATCAGTGCGTGGTCGTGTACCTGGACGACATTTTGATATTCTCGGATTCTCTGACCGCTCACCGTCAGCACATCATCCAAGTATTGCAACGCCTCAGAGAACATAGACTGTATGCGAAACTTGAGAAGTGCCTTTTTGAGCAGGAGTCCCTTCCCTTCCTGGGGTACATCATCTCCAGTGAGGGATTCCGTATGGACCCTCAGATGCTGAAAGCCATTCGGGAATGGCCGCAGCCATCCGGACTGAAGGCACTCCAACGGTTTTTGGGTTTCGCCAATTATTACCGATCTTTTATACCTCATTATGCTTCCATCATTGCCCCAATGACAGCCTTGACCCGGAAAGGCGCAGATCCCAAGAACTGGCCTCCGGGAGCGGAGGCCACCTTTCGTCGCCTCAAGGAGGCGTTCCTGCAACAACCGTGCCTTCGGCATCCGGATCCGCAGCGGCCGTTCGTCATCGAAGTGGATGCGTCCTCAGAAGGCATAGGGGCCGTTCTGAACCAGACTTCCAAAAACCACAAGTTACGCCCGTGTTCCTTCCTCTCCCGTCAGTTCTCTCCGGCAGAGCGGAACTATGCCATTGGCGACAAGGAGCTCTTAGCCATAAAGGTAGCCTTAGAAGAGTGGCGCTCTTGGCTAGAGGGGGCACAACACCAGTTTGCGGTCTACACGGACCATAAAAACCTTGAGTACCTGCATCGGGCACAACGACTCAACCCTTGACAGACATGTTGGGCCTTATTCTTCACCTGATTCAATTTTATTCTACGTTACAGACCTGCCGGGAAGAACCTCAAGGCCAACACCTTATCATGTGTATTCGAATCTACAGAGACGTCTGAGAACCTGCAGTTCATCATCGAGCCATCACGCATCCTACTGTCCGCCACCACGACCATCCCTCCTGGGAAACTCTGGTTCCGCCGCACTTGCGGAAACAAGTCCTGGCGTGGGCTCACGATTCCCGCTGCTCCGGTCATCCTGGACAATCCCGGACCTTACAGACCCTGCGCCGATACTACTGGTGGCCAAAGGTCAAAAAGATGTCCGTGCTTACGTAGAGTCCTGCCAGTCATGTGCTCGCCATAAGAGGATCCCTGGTTCGACTCCAGGCTTGCTTCAGCCCTTACCAGCTTCCTCGGAACCATGGACCCATCTGGCGACAGACTTCATGGTCAATCTGCCATCATCCAGTGGCAATATGGAAGTGGATCCCTGTTCCAAAGTAAGGTTAGCGCTGCCAAAGAGGGAGTTAACCCTCCCTGGTCCCTACCATCGGAGGGCAAGGCTTGAAGTTTCACCCGTCAAGTAAACACTTCGCCCTAGAAGCTCGCGGTTCCTCCAGGAAGAGCCCGTAGGAACCTGGCCGCTGGGACTTAGGAGACACCCTCAAGACTGAAGATTGGTCTGGATGCAGGCATCTCCTGCAGGTCGTAGGTTCCAGATGGCTGGCGCCTCCAGCAGGAGTCAGTCCAGGAGTAGAAGCTGAAGAGTAGTTGAAGGCCATTCCGAGGGTCGAAGCCAGAAGAAGGGTCCGCAGCCAGGCCAGAAGCAATCCAGGAGAAGGGTCCACAGCCAATCCGGAAGTAAACCAGGAGAAGGGTCCACAGCCAGTCCAAGGTCAAGCCGAGAGAAGAACGATAGCCGGTCCAAGGGTCAGGAGCCAAGAATCAGTCCAGCCATGGAAGAAGACCAGAAGCGGGACGAAGATCAGGAACGGAGACCAGGAACGCCGGAACGGAATCCTGAACCAGAAGCCTCGATACCAAGGCAAAGTCTGAGGAGCAGACCTTGCCTTAAATATCCAATGCGAGGCAGGAGTCCCGGGAAGGAGGCACGACACTTCCTGTCATGGCCCCTTAAAATCTTGTCTTAAGCTGTGCACGCGGCTCTTAGATAGGAAGGGGGAGGAGTCAGCTCAGTCCCGCTGGGCTCCGCGGCCGGCTTAGGCAGCGGCCAAGGTCACGGGAAGAACGTCAGAGGAGGCTCCCTGCTCCCGCAGGAGCCCCCGGGCCCACCCAACATAGCGGGTGAGTACCTGGTCCCGGCCGCGGACCGCCGCAGCCGGCAGCCATGACAGTCAGCCCCGGTCGCGGCTTGCTGCGGCCGGCGGCCATAACATCCTTGACAAAAAAATCAATTACTCACCCACACAACCACTCAAAACAGAAAACCCAGAAACAATAATCTCTCCTGTTGAACATGTTAGAAACCTTGGAATTACAACTGACAAAGAATTATCCTTTAAAACACACGTAACAAATAAAATCAAAGAAGGTTATCACAAACTACTGACACTTAGACGTCTCAAACCTTTCCTCACACAAAATGATTTTAGAACAATCCTGCAACTTCTATTATTTGCAAACCTAGACTATTGCAATGCACTACTCCTTGGCCTCCCTTTTACTACCATCTGTCCACTCCAAATACTGCAGAACGCAGCCGCCAGAATTCTTACAGGAACTAAGAAACAAGAACATATTACACCATCTCTCATCTCCTTACACTGGCTCCCAATAAAATACAGAATAGACTACAAAGTTTTATCAATCCTCCACAAAATAATCGCAGGACAATAAAACTACTGGCTAACCAAACACATTGAGTTACATGCTCCAAAAAGGAACCTTCGATCAATGAATAAAGGCCTCCTCAAAATTCCTCACGCAAAAACCACACTTCTATCATCAACCCGAGAGAGAGCTATATCCATCTCTATGGAACTCTTTACCCTACAATCTAAGAATCCAATGCAACACCAAAACCTTCAAAAAAGAGTTAAAAACCTGGCTATTTACCAGAGCCTTCTCAGACACACTTAATCATCAATACCAACAGACTCCCAACCAGACAACACCAAGAAAACAGTGATACCACTGGTCCACCCATGAAATCTCAACACAACCACGAGACCTTCAATAATCTTTCAAGAACTTTTTACCTATATATATTAATTAACCCTAATATTACTTCCACCAATGTTACCTAACTTTTTCAACTATGATATTCTCTGTTAAAACCCTAATTTTACTTTGTCCCCATATATTTCTTTCCTGTAAACCGTTGTGATGGCAAAACTGAATGACGGTATACAAAACATGTCAAATAAATAAATAAATAGTGCATATGCTGTGCGTATGCTGTGCGAGGTGCATAAGCTGTGCATGTGTGGTGCATATGCTGTGCCTCTGTGTGGTGCGTATGTTATGTGTGTGGTGCGTATGTTGGGGTGCATGGTGTGTGTAGTGCATATGCTGTGTGTGTTTGTAGTGTGTGTGTAGTGCATATGCTGTGTGTGCATTTGCTGTGTATGTGTGTGCATATGCTGTGCGTGTGTATGGTGTGTATGCTGTGTGATGTGTATGGTGCGTATGCTGTTGGGGTGTATGGTGTGTGTAGTGCATATGCTGTGTGTGTGCTGAGTGTGTGCATATGCTGTTTGCATGTGTGTGTGCGCATATGTGTATGCTGTGTGTGTGTGTGTGTGGTGCATATGCTGTGTGTATGTGATGCCTACGCTGTGTGTGTGTGGTGGTGCACATGCTGTGTTTGCGTATGCTGTGTGCATGTGTGGCATATGCTGTGTGCATGTGAGTGCGTATGTTGGGTGTGTGTGCATGCTGTGGGACGCTGAGTGCATGTGTGTATGCTGGGTGTGTGTGTGCGCGTATGCTGTGTGCATGTGTGTGGTGCACATGCTGTGTGTGCGTGTGTGTGGTGCACATGCTGTGTGTGCGTATGCTGTGTGTGTATGCGATGCACATGCTGCATGTGTGGTGCGTATGCTATGTGCATATGTGTGGTGCACATGCTGAGTGCGTGTTTGTGTGCGTATGTTGTGTGCATGTGTATGTGTGTGTGTGTGTGTGCGTTGGACGCCTCACAGCCTGCACACTGGGTTACTCAGGGCTGCCCCTCGGTGGTCATCGTGCTCTGATTGTGCAGAATTCAGCAGCTGAACCCATGGAGGTAAACAGGCAGTGCATGGGCACGGGAGACGTCAGCCCTGATCCTGCCCCCACCTCCCCCCCTCGGTGCCAGCAGACCCGACGCAGCTGCGGGCTCACCCCCGTCCCGGCACAGCTTTCCTTCTGCCTTTGCTGCTGCGTTTCCTCGTTTGGCTGAAAACGTCGGTGCCCAGATCCCCTGGCGCGGTGCCCATAACGGGCTCAGCGAAGCCGGCTCTGACAGGTTTGAGTCGCACTGTGTGCCAGAGGTAACCGATTATCTTACAGCAACAGCCTCCTAGTTAGGGCTTCTGATCTTAGCTTTTAACCAATAACCCTGAGAAAACGTCTCCGTGTAAAAACAGTAAATAATTAAAATAGCTGTTTATTGGGTAAACATTAGAAAATCATCCCCATCCCCTAGGGTTCTCTCACCCCTGCTTTCGCTACCCTCGATCCTGCACCTTGTTTGTTTGCCTTTTCCACCATGACAACCCCTCACCCACACAAATGCAAGGATTTAATGCAACTGGAAAAGTAGCCGACAATAGCACATGCGCTGCGAAAACACCAATTTTTGGTGCCCCACAGAACTCCAATTAGCTGGAATATAAACACCCAAATTTACAGTTTATAAACGGTTAAAATCAGAATCCCTAGTCCTAGTTTTCTTTGCTAATATATGCATTATAATAATAATAACAGGCGCTGTACGATTTCTAGGGTGCAATGCCTGGCTACCGGTTTTCTGTCTGATCTGCCCGACCGCTGTCCAAAGGGAGGGGAAGGAACAGGCACTGGGCTAGAGTAGACAGAGGCTGGGGGAGATCGCGCACAGAGCTGGGAGGGGGGAGCAGTCTGAAAATCGCCTAGCATTGAGAAGAATTTAACCTGCATGAGTGTAGGGGATGATGGGGCAGACAGAAGCGGATTAAACTGGGCTATTATCCCCCCAACTAAAAGTACAAAAGTGTGAGTCTGACATGACAGAGCCACCCCTAAAGAACAAAGGCAGCGGAGGAGAAGAAAGATAAGGGAAAAAGGGAAAACATCTGAAAGGCTTACAGAAGGGATAGGCAGCTGCGGGCCTGAACTGCCACAAACGGGCCAGGTTTTCAGGATATCCACAAGGAATTTGCATGAGATAGATTTGTATACAGTAGAGATCTAGAGGTCGATATTCAGCCACGGAGCAGCTAGTTAAATTAGCCGGATATAGCTATCTGTGGCCGGAGTGCAGGTGCACCCCGGCTGCGGTCTCATTTCCTGTTTCCCTTTAGCACTGCAGGATGTCCTCTGCCAGCAGGGGGCACTGGAGACCAGCCCTTAGAGGCAGCTGCTCCTGCTTTCTCCCTGCTGGCTCTCCTGTGCAACTGAAACTGGGGGGGGGGGGGGGGGGGCTCTCTAGGCTTGTGAGACCTGCTGGCCCCCTGCAGTTCAGATTGCAGAGGGAGGCTGGCCCAGGAGGAAGAAGAGGCACTGGACTGGGTAAGCTGCTCCCAGACTTCTGCTGGTCAGGGATTGGGGGTGGAGTGGGGAAAGGGACAGATGAATGTGCCCCGGGGGGGGGGGGGGGGGGGAGAGAAGGGAAGATGATGATACCAGGGAGTGAGGTTGAGGGAAGGTGATGCCAGGAGGTGGAGAGAAAGAGAAGAGAAGGTGATGACAGGGTGGGGGAGAGGAGTGGAGAGTGAAGGTAATGATGATGCCTGAGGGTGGGGGGAGAGAGAGAGAAAAAGGGAAGGTGATGGCAGAGAGTGGGGAAGAGAGATAGAGGGAAAAGCAAGATGATGAGTAGCTGGGGAGGTGTAGAAGTTAGGGAGGGAGAGAGAAGGTGATTCCAGGGGTTGAGAGAGAGGGGTAAAGAGAAAGGGAAGGTGGTAATGATGATGCCAACGGTGAGGAGACAAGATGGAGGGAGAGAGGAATGTGATGATGATGTCAGAGGGTGGGGGAGAGAGGTAGAAGGAAAGGGAAGATGGTGATGATGATGATGCCAGGGGTGAGAAAGTGGAGGGAGAAGTAGATAATTCCAGGGGGTGGGGGAGATGGGTGGAGGGAGAGGGAAGATGATGATGGGTGGTAGAAGGAGAGGGATGCTGATGATGGTGATGATGCCAGGGGTAGGGTGGAAGGGAATGAGGGCTAGAGAAAGTGATGATGCCGGGGGTGGGGAAGAGGGAAGGGAGAAGGTGATGGTACTAAGGAATGGGGGAGGGAGAAGGGAATGATGATGATGGCAATGGGATGGGGGGCGAGGGAAGAGAAGAAGAAGTGGTTGGTGTGCCACAGCAAAGTGAACCCTGTGTTAGGTGTGCCACGAAACACAAAAGGTTGGGAAGCACTGCGATGCGCCTTGGAATATCCCTGGCTATCTTAATGTTAGCCGATTATGTCAAACTGGCTAACTTTAGGATAGCCCTATGGGCTGACCAGACTTAGCAGCGCTGGTTAAGCAACTAACTTCGAATGTAACTTATGCGGCTAAATCTGGCCTACTCTGAAACATCTCCCGCACACCTCCAGAATGCCTCCGACTTATGACGCATATGCCACTGAATATCCCTGGCTAGCCATTTAGACTGATAACCTTTCAGTTATCAGTCTAAATGGCTTTTGAATATCGACCTCCAGGAGAGTACGATTCAAGATCTGCAATCCCTAATGGCGCAGGCAGACCTAGTAATTTTGGCTGTCACTGAAATGTGGTTCCATGAGTCCCATGCCGTGGCTATAATCTTTTCAGAAAAGGCAGGATCGGCAGAAGAGAGCTAACATGTTACAAAGAAAGAAAAAGGAATACATAGAAACAGAAATGACAGCAGAAGAAGACCAAACGGCCCATCCAGTCTACCCAGCAAGCTTTCACACATTTTTTTTTCTCATACTAATCTGTTACTCTTGGCCCTTATTAGTAACTTTTTGGTCCCTGCCATTGATGTAGAGAGCAGTGCTGGAGCTGCATCTAAGTGAATTATCTATCTTAATTGGTTAGGGGTAGTTCTGCCGCAATAAGCAAGCTACTCCCACGCTTATTTGTTTACCCAGCCTGTGCAATTCAGTCCTTGTTGGTTGTTTTCTGAATATAAATCCTCTTTTCTTTATTCCCCCCTGCCATTGAAGCAGTGAGCTGCGCTGGATATGTATTCCAAGTGAAGTATCAGGCTTAACTGATTCAGGGTAGTAACCACTGTAACAATCAAGCTACACCCATGCTTATTTGTTTACCGAGATTATGTAATTCAGTCCTTGTTGGTTGTTGCCTGAATATAAATCCTCTTTTCCTCTTTCCCCCCTGCCGTTGAAGCAGAGAGCTATGCTGGATATGTATTGAAAATGAAGTATCAGTCTTATTTGGTTTGGGGTAGTAACCGCCGCAACAAGCAAACTACTCCCCCACTTTTTTGTGAATGCAAATCCTTTTTTCCACATTTCCTCTTGCCGTTGAAACTTGGGGCAATGTTGGAGTTGCATTAACAGTGAGTATGTTTATTGAATAAGGGTATTAATCTCCTGGTAGTAGCTGTCATTCCTGCAAGCTACCCCCATGCCTCTTCTCTTCATTCACATCCTCTAGACCAGAGCTTTCCAAACTTTTCATGTTGGTGACACACTTTTTAGACAAACATAATTTCGTGACACAGTAATTCAGTCTACCAGCAAACCAGAAGTTAAAGGTTAAACGAACAAAATGTATTTCAACAATTTATGTATGTTTCCTTAAATATATACATAAATAAAATGTTTCACAACACAACCTATCTCATAATAAATATTTGCAGGCTTCCACTTCCTCCATGCTGATCTCGTACATTGTGAGATCGGCATAGAGAAAGTGCTATTCTTGCACATTCCCAAAGATTACATGTGCCAATCACTAAAAAGTAATTTTTTTTTTTACCTTTGCTGTCTGATCTTAGTTTTCTAATCGGTTGGTCACAGGCTTTTTTTTCCACCTTTCCTTTCTTGTTTTTTTGCCAATTCCTTTTACAGGGTCTTCTCTTCTATTTCATTTCTCTCCATCTGTCTTCCCTCAAACACACAATCAGGTTCTCATAATCACACACGCTATCTCACACATTCTCACACATACAGGCTCTCACTCACATGCAATCTCACACATCCACAGCTCTCACTCTCACATGCCTCTCTCTCATACATACATACATACTGTCTCTCTCGTGCACATGCTGTCTCACTCTCACACACACAGGCTCTCTCACTCCTACATGCTCTCTTGCTCAAGCACAGGCTCTCACTGGCACATGCTGTCCCTCTGCACGGGTTGCCGAAGGATGGGCTCTTCAGAGGCCCTGATCTTCCCTGGCCGTGACATGGGATCTGCAGCGGCCCTGCTATCGGGTTTCCTCCTCTTCTCGGGCTGCCGCGACATGGGATCCGCAGCGGCCCTGCTATCGGGTTTCCTCCTCTTCTCGGGCCGTCACGACGTGGGATCCGCAACGGCCCATTAATACTGCTCTTCTTCTGTACGCAGCAGATGCTCCTCCTCCTTCTTGCCCACGCGGCTCCGGCAACGTTTTTCTTCCAGGGCTGCACAGGCAGGAAGGAGGAGGAGTAAACGTGACCCTTTTCTTCGGGCCGTGGTGATGTAAGCTCCACCACTGCCCGCCGATCTTCCTGCTATAGTTCCCTGCTTCCGCCGGCCCTGTGGACCGGGCGACACACCTCCACACTACAGGCAACACACTAATGTGTCCCGACACACACTTTGGAAAGCTCTGCTCTAGACTTTATGGATCCACAGTATTTATCCCACGCCCCTTTCAAATCCTTCACAGTTTTGATCTTCACCATTTCCTCCGGAAGGGCGTTCCAGGCATCCACCACCCTCTCTGTGAAGAAATACTTCCTGACATTGGTTCTGAGTCTTCCTCCCTGGAGTTTCAAATCGTGACCCCTGGTTCTGCTGATTTTTTCCAACGGAAAAGGTTTGTCATTGTCTTTGGATCATTAAAACCTTTCAAGTATCTGAAAGTCTGTATCATATCACCTCATTGCCATTACGTTGGGGTCCAGCAAGCAAAAATATCTTCTCTAACACCTTATATGAGAATGGAGTGTCATAACTTAAGAGGCTCAAAATCCAATTTAAAAAATAATAATAATTTATTATTTATAACAGTTTCTCAAATAATTACAAAGAAATAATACTTTATACAGAAACAAAGAAACTATCTTGAACAGAAGAAAATAGATAAAATTCAGAAATCATTCATTATAACCTAGACCACTAATGGTACTGAGAGTTGGGGGGAGGGGGGATAATCCGTAAATGGGAGCCAATACCAAAAGAAACATCTTTCAGGAAAAAAAGCATAACATGCAATCTACCCGTTTAATCATTCCTTGGATATAGGACTTACTAATGGAGAGGAGGCCTGGAGTACCCTTTTCCATGAATCTATAAACATTTTAATTGTTCAGAAAAAAAATAGACATACACGTCATTATTTAATTTCAGGAAACTTTCATTGGAAGGTAGCTCCTAATGATTGGGTTTCTTGGCGTAAAGCCAAGAAGCCTTTCCTCCTCTCGGGAGTGGCCTTAGCTAGGTCTGGAAATATTTGTATAAAGTTTCCATGAAAATTAACCCCTAAGTTCTGGAAATAATTGCGCACGACTAAACTGAGGTCTTGCTCATTTACAAAAGATATTAATAGCGTAGCTCTTTCTACTATCTCTATTGTGGAGGACTCTAAAAAAATCTGTTAAGTTTTCCAAATTTAAATGATGTTGTTGTTCTATTCTTCCTCCCAGACGACGATATGGTAAGAAATGCACCCTATTAAAAAAAAGATGGATAATTATCTGATGCAATTTTCAATACCTCAGTCATGTATCTCCTGATTGTAATCCTGGGCTGTTCACCAATAATTTTGGGGAAGTTCAGTAATCTGAGATTCAGTCTTCTCAGACGATTCTCCATATGTTCCATCTTCCTATTCAAAGACATTTGTTCTTGTATAATAGTGGTTTGAACTTCTAGCCCTTTTTTTGTTCCAAGTTCTAGCGCTTGTATCCGAAGTTTATGATCTTCTAATTGAGTATTGCATTCCAAGGAGGAAGTATCCACTTTCAATGCACTTGCAGCAATTTGTTGGGAACACTTTTGAACTGCAGACCCCAGCTGTGCCACTAAATCCCATATAGAGTCTAAAGTCACAACAGTTGGTTTAGAATAGAGATTCACCACAGCACTTAATTGAGGCAAACCTACTTGAACTGTGGGGACTTTATTCTCCTCAGTCGTTGCTGTTGTTAAACTCACAGGCTCCACTGGTGTACCCTCTGTAGCTATAGTTGAGCTCGCTGGCTCACTAATAGCACTCACCGTCTCTATGACAGCCTGTGAGGGCATCAACGATACTTTCCGCAGGACTGGGGGGCTAAGGGAGACCTCCCCAGGAGAGACAGAGGCTCCTTCTCTGATCTCACCAGTGGGGATATTCGCCACCTCCATATTCGGGTAGGACCCTGTGTACTGTGGGATGATTCGTTGCCCCGGAGGGATGTTAGATGTAGAGGGAAATACTCTAATTTTCCCTTTCCGTTTTGAGGGCATATCAAAAAGTCCCAAATAGAAATAATGAAGACTTACCCGGGGCTATGCAGACACAGGAAGCACGCTGCAAATTTCAATTCCTTCCCCAGCAAGATTGCGAGAGATTATTCAGGAAGGTTCAAAGTTCATTTTCCTCAGCTGTTTGATGTTAGGAATCAGGTTTTCTTATTCCAATTTGGACAAAGCCGTGCGCCGGCAGCAACTGCGAGCCACTAAAGGGCCGCTTTTAAGACCTCTCTGAAGTCCCAGCTGATGACGTCAGTGTCAGGATTCAGGCTGTCCATGGCTGGGGCCCATCAGAGCTAGATTCAGTTTGCTCCCGGTTGGGAGTTCGACCTTCCTTCCACTCTTGCTCTCTCTCCCAGCCCGAGGTTTCTCACCGCTAAAAGACTGCTTTTAAGGCCCCTCTGAAGTCCCAGCAGATGACATCATTAACCCCAATATTTTAAAAGGCTTCAGGGGCGATCCGGGTAACTATAGACCAGTGAGCCTGACTTCGGTGCCGGGAAAAATAGTGGAAACTATTCTCAAGATCAAAATCATAGAGCATATAGAAAGACATGATTTAATGGGACAAAGTCAACATGGATTTACCCAAGGCAAGTCTTGCCTAACAAATCTGCTTCATGTTTTTGAAGGGGTTAATAATCATGTGGATAAAGGTGAACCAGCAGATGTAGTGTATTTGGATTTTCAGAAGGCGTTTGACAAAGTCCCTCATGAGAGGCTTCTACGAAAACTAAAAAGTCATGGGATAGGAGGCGATGTCCTTTCGTGGATTACAAGCTGGTTAAAAGACAGGAAACAGAGAGTAGGATTAAATGGTCAATTTTCTCAGTGGAAAAGGGTAAACAGTGGAGTGCCTCAGGGATCTGTACTTGGACCGGTGCTTTTCAATATATTTATAAATGATCTGGAAAGGAATACGGCGAGTGAGGTTATCAAATTTACGGATGATACAAAATTATTCAGAGTAGTTAAATCACAAGCGGACTGTGATACATTGCAGGAGGACCTTGCGAGACTGGAAGATTGGGCATCCAAATGGCAGATGAAATTTAATGTGGACAAGTGCAAGGTGTTGCATATAGGGAAAAATAACCCTTGCTGTAGTTACACGATGTGAGGTTCCATATTAGGAGCTACCACCCAGGAAAAAGATCTTGGCATCATAGTGGATAATACCAGGGCCGGTGCAAGGGGATTTGGCGCCCTAGGTGAGCCTTCTCCCTTGGCCCCCCCCCCCCGGTCTCAGCCCCGATTCCTACCTCATTCTCGATCACGCCCGCTGACTGTGTGGTTTTCCGGTCACAAGCAGGTTGGGCGCTGCTTGTGGCCTGCCAAATCTCCACTCCTCTTTGCCACCGCTTGCGGCCCCATTTGGCTCGCACCCAGTGGTGCACCAAGGGTCTCCGGCACCCAGGGGCCAATGCATTTGTGTGCCTCTCCAGCATCCCCCCTTAATTCTTCTTGTACTAATGCTTAAGGTCACAGAAAATCTGTGATGTCTCTAGACAAAAGAATTTTTTTTTGGGGGGGGGGGAGCCGAAATGACATTTCTTCATCACACCCACCTCTATAGCATGGATCGTGCTTTCAAATTGGTTATTAAAAAAAAGTGTTAATAAAAAGTCCAAAGGCTCTTCTGGGTAATTTAAAAAAGCTGGCCAGTTTCACACTATTAAATTATTTGATAGCCGCATTCAACTAATTCTATATGGCTATGAGAGTGAAGTCTGGAATTTATAGAAAGGGACAGAATGTCAATATAAATCCTGCACCTCCAGTTCTGTAACTCTGTGCATCCTCTGAAATTCCCCCAAACAATGGAGCTTGGATGTTTCCCTTACAGCTCATCATACTAAAAGATATTTTCAAATTCTGGTGTCACCTCACAGTAACAGCAGCACAAACACCTTCCACTGCCAGGCACATTGTGAACTAACACAAAACCCCGCTATACTGCAGTCCCATCGTAACATAACAGTAATAACACCAAGGACTCAAACAACAATAACCATACCTTTGAAAAAGCAAGGGTAAATATTACACTGGGTCCTAGAATATCAATACACCACCTACTGAGGAAACAAAACAAACCCGATTGCTAATGATCCCTATACAGACACTATATGCAAGCAGAATCTCTCATCATGGTCACACATACAGAGCAGAGAAAGACCTCTCATCAAATACAGAATAAAGCCACATAAAGTATAAACAGAAATGTGCAGACAAAAACTGAACTGTAAAACGCATCACGCCACAATGGAACAATGGAAAAACAAAAATTTCACCATTCCTTGTGAAACAAATCAATAATATAAAGATATATAAATCATTAATCATAATTATAAAACCATACAAATAAGATAATTTCAAAACAGCTGATGAATAGAATATCCAATAATTAAAGATTAATGCAAATTTTGAAAGCTTTACCAAACACCAATAAAATATTTCAAACAGCAGACACATCACATACTACCCAATAATTAAAATGGTAGTCAATCAAGAAAAATGAACTTAAAAAGCCACCTTTACTTACCCTCTCCAGCAGTTCTCCTACTCCTTTCCCTTGCAGGCCATACCAGAAGCAGCAGTAGCTGCTGAAGCTGTCCTCACAGTCCTCTTCCTTAGGGACCACAACCAGTCTCTTCTCTCTCTCTCTCTCTCTCACACACACACACAAGTCACACCCTCAGGACCAGTTTCTGTCTCTCACACATCACTCATCTCCCCAACCAGTCTCTCTCTCTCTCTCTCTCACACACACACATACCAGTCACCTCTCTGGCCAGTCTCTCTCAATCACACAATGCTCTCGCTCTCTCTTACTAACACACAGGCTTTCAATCACACACATGCTCTCTCTATTTCACTTACATACAAGCTCTCAATCACACACGTTCTATCTCACTTATAAACAGGCTCAATCACACACATGCCCTCTCTCGCAGCCACAAGCCAGCCAAAAACATGCTCCATCTCTCTCGCACACACACACTGACACACACAAGCACCCTCCCTGACTCACATATACACCACACACATACAGAAGCACTCTCCCTGTCTCACATACACATTACACTCACAGAAGCACCTTGCTTTCAGACTTACAGCATTTTTCATTTTACTAAAAGTGAAAGTGATGCTCCCAACCATTAAATAAGAAAACCACATTCCTATCAGAAGGCGAAATGACACCCTTCCTTCAGGTTCTGTCCTCCCAAGGGACAGCCACCTACACCTTCTCTTGTTTTATGCTTTCAGGCAATAAAGCAAGTGTGTTTCTTCAAACTATCAGTCGTATGATTATTCATGTGGGAGATATGGAACAGAAAGACATCCTTAGTCAGCTTCCCTTTTAAATGGGAAGACTCCAGTCTTAGTCATTTAAAAATATACATTTTCTAAAGGCTTAAAAAAAAAAAAAGCAAAACTGTTTCAGATTGGAACTATTCTAGTCTTCATGCTTAAATTATGCTTCAAAAAACACCTGGCATCAGTATCTTAAATTTGTGATTTTGCTGAGATGAACATTATAAATACTTTTTTTTTTTTTACTTTAGTATTTGTCTCTACCCACTTTGTTAAATTTTATTTTCCCCCCCCCTGGTGGTCCAGCGGAGGGCCCAGGAGCGATCTGCCACTCCCGGGGCCTCGGCTGCCACTAAGCAAAGTGGCGCCGGTGGCCTTCAGCCCCTGTCACATGGTAGGGGCTAAAGGTCACCGGCGCCATTTTGCTTAGTGGCAGCGGAGGCCCCGGGAGCGGCAGATCGCTACCGGGACCTCCGCTGGACCACTAGGGGGGTGTCGGGAGGGTGACACTGGCGGGGTGGCAGGGCGAGTTGGGAGCTGGCTACCTGCCGCGGCGCCCCCTACATCTCAACGCTTGGTCTCCATCTAGGCGAGTCGAAGGCTGGCAGAATTTTGAAAGAGCACTTTTTGCCCTTTCAAAATTCTGCCTGCCGCGGTGCCCCCTAAGTCTCGGCACCCTAGGCACAGGCCTAGCTCGCCTAGTGGTTCCGCCGGCCCTGGATAATACTTTAAAATCGTCGGCTCAGTGTGCTGCAGCAGTCAAAAAAGCAAATAGAATGTTAGGAATTATTAGGAAGGGAATGGTGAACACAATGGAAAATGTCATAATGCCTCTGTATCGCTCCATGGTGAGACCACACCTTGAATACTGTGTACAATTCTGGTCGCCACATCTCAAAAAAGATTTAATTGCGATGGAGAAAGTGCAGAGAAGGGCTACCAAAATGATAAGGGGAATGGAACAGCTCCCCTATGAGGAACGACTAAAGAGGTTAGAACTTTTCAGCTTGGAGAAGAGACGGCTGAGGGGGGATATGATAGAGGTCTTTAAGATCATGAGAGGTCTTGAACGAGTAGATGTGACTCGGTTATTTACACTTTTGAATAATAGAAGGACTAGGGGGCATTCCATGAAGTTATCAAGTAGCACATTTAAGACTAATCGGAGAAAATTCTTTTTCACTCAATGCACAATAAAGCTCTGGAATTTGTTGCCAGAGGATGTGGTTAGTGCAGTTAGGGTCCCTCTCTTCATTCAACTACCAAAGGAAATTATCAGCACTACTACTCTGTGAGTATCACTATGCTCCAGCTCTCATTCCACCCTTCAGGTTCACGGCCTATCCCGTGCTGCAGAACACTACCGGACCTTTGCTACATCTGGGTGAGACCATCAACTACAGAGTCTGTCTGAGCTTTACTGTGATATCGCTGGACCACAGCACTGTCTGTTCCTTGGGCAAGATTCAACTCATCAACAGCAGTATAATAAAGCTTTCTTTCCTCAGTGTCTGCTTACTAAGAGTCTAGAAAATCGTTGAGGTTCCCCACGAGGCCCCTCCCCATGGGAGGAGTCATCGCTACTTCGACCAAGAGTCCACAATATGCCACAAACCCAACACCATACACACCACATACACACACACACACACACACATACACACCAGCAGGCTGCCTCCTCACCCCAAACACACACACACACACACACACACACACCAGTAGGCTTTCTCCTCACCTCATACAGCCACACACATACACACACCAGTAGGCTGCCTCCTCACCCCATACACACCATATACACACACACACATACACACACCAGCTGCCTCTTCACCTCCCCCCCCCCACACACACCACATACACACACACACCAGCAGGCTGCCTCCTCACTCCCCCACACACCACATACATACACCAGTAGGCTGCCTCCTCACCCCCCTCCACACAAATACACACACATACACACACCAGCAGGCTGCCTCCTCACCCCCCCCCCCCACACACACATACACATCAGCAGGCTGCCTCTTCACCTCCCCCCCCCCCACCCACATATCAGCAGGCTGCCTCCTCACCTCCCCACACACCACATACACACATACACACACCAGCAGGCTGCCTCCTCACCCCATACACACCATATACACACACACACATACACACACCAGCTGCCTCTTCACCTCCCCTCCCCCCACACACACCACATACACACACACACCAGCAGGCTGCCTCCTCACTCCCCCACACACCACATACATACACCAGTAGGCTGCCTCCTCACCCCCCTCCACACAAATACACACACATACACACACCAGCAGGCTGCCTCCTCACCCCCCCCCCCCCACACACACACACATACACATCAGCAGGCTGCCTCTTCACCTCCCCCCCCCACCCACATATCAGCAGGCTGCCTCCTCACCTCCCCACACACCACATACACACATACACACACCAGCAGGCTGCCTCCTCACCCCCCCTCACACACACATACACATCAGCAGGCTGCCTCTTCACCTCCCCCCCCCCCCCCACACACACATCAGCAGGCTGCCTCCTCACCTCCCCACACACCACATACACACACCAGCAGGCTGCCTCCTCACCCCCCCCCCACACACACACACATCAGCAGGCTGCCTCTTCACCTCCCCCCCCCACACACACATCAGCAGGCTGCCTCCTCACCTCCCCACACACCACATACACACATACACACACCAGCAGGCTGCCTCCTCACCCCCCCCCCCCCACACACACACACATACACATCAGCAGGCTGCCTCTTCACCCCCCCCCCTACCCACACATACACACACACACCAGCAGGCTGCCTCCTCACCCCCCCCCCCCCACACACACATACAGAAGCTTGCGGCATCACTCAACCCCCCCTCCCCCACATAAGAACATTAGAAATTGTCATACTGGGTCAGAACAAGGGTCCATCAAGCCAAGCATCCTGTCTCCACCCTCGCATCCCAAGCTAGCTGCCTCACACACACACACACAAATTGTCCCTTTTCTTGTTCTTCAGCCGCTGATGACTTGGGGTCCAGAAGTGCCTGCAGCCTCTTTTTTTTTATTTCTTTGCTGCCTCCAGCCTGGGCTGCAGCCTCCTCTTCCTTTCTTTGGCCGCCACCAGCCTGGTCTTCGGCAGAGGCCTGCAGTCTCTTTTTCTTCCTCAGCTCTGGCAGCAGCCCACAGCCTCCATTCCTTTCTTTGGTTGCTGCCGGCCTGGGCTCCAGAGGTTGCTCACAGCCTCTTTTTTTTCTCTTGTTTTGGCCACTGGTGGCCTGCAGCCTCTCCCTTTTCCTCGGCCACCAATGGGATGATCTCTGGTGGGGGCTCCTCTTGGCCTTCCTTATATGCTAATCATAGTGCTGCGGGACCAGAGCCGTGGCCAGGCAATTTGGCGCCTGTGGCGCAGTGAAAAACTGCGTCCTCCCCCCCCCATACACAACTGATTACTCCACGAGTTGGGAGACTCTGTTAAATGTTTGTGCCGCAATGCCCACGGCCGGTGCAAGGGTATTAGAGGCCCTAAGAAAACCTTAAAGCCTTGCACCCCCTACCCCATCTCACTCTCCTCACACACAATTAAAAATTATGCATTTATAAACCTACTATAGTGTTAGGTGATTTTAATCTACACAAGGATACCCACCCCCTATCTAACACATGCCAAACCTTAATGGATGCCATGACAGCCCTAGAGTTCACACTAATTACCGATAAACCAATACACAGAGCCGGACACTCTCTCGACCTAACGTTCATAAACAATAAATACCTAGAACACCTAGCAACCAGCTATACACAAATCCCTTGGTCTGACCACTTCCTTATTCAATCGAACATTAAAATTCTCCATCCTCAGACCATACTAAATCAGAACCCCATAGAATTTAAATATCGACCACCCTATAATTGCAATGAACTAAAGGACAAATTAGAAGAAGAACTAACTAACATACCACCTACAGACTGTTGCCTAGCTACAGAACGTTGGTTAGACTCAACAGAAAAGATAGCCAATGAGATAAACCCCATTAAAACATTACATATCAAAGAAACAAAACAAAATAACCACTGGCATAATGTAAAAATAAAGGATGCAAAAAGAAAACTCAGAAAATTCGAAAATACCTGGAGAAAAAACAAAACAATTGAAAACTTAACTAAATTCAGGAAACACCTAGCTTACTACAAACAACTAATCTTGAATACTAAAAAAGAATACTATAGTAACAAAATAGAAAAATTCGCCAATAACCCAAGGACCCTTTTCGCTATAGTAATAAATCTCACAACCGACAAGCAAGAATCACCTCAAAGCATACCCGAAACAAAATGCAATGAAATAGCCCAATTCTTTAGTGACAAAATATCAAACGTAAGAAATAAGCTCCCAAAAAACACCAAACAAGCAATCATAATGCAAAAGAGAGATGTTAACCCATGGTCAGCATTTGTAGAAATATCATAACTAGAAGTAGAGTCAATGATAAAAAATACAAACCCCGCCCCCCACATGATTGATACTATACCCAAACAGAGATAAAAAAAGATCACCAAGGTAGTAGCCCCAACATTAACTAATATCATAAACCTATCCCTAACAGAAGGAATAATGCCAGACATACTGAAAGGGGCAATCATAAAACCAATAATCAAAAAGAAAAACAGTGACCCCCCCTAATTCTCAATAACTACCGCCCAGTCTCAAACCTCCCATTAATAGCCAAATTGATAGAGAAAACAGTACAGAAGCAGTTAGCTGAACACCTAGACGATAACAACATACTGTACCCTCCACAACACGGATTCCGTAAACACTACAGCACTGAGACATTACTTCTCTCATTAACTGACAACATCTTAAGAGGTTTTGATAACAGCAAACACTATATCCTTATAATGCTAGACTTATCCGCAGCATTTGATACGGTAAACCACCAAACATTACTTAAAAGACTAGAAGAAATTGGATTATGTGACAAAACGTTAAATTGGTTCAAATCTTACCTCAGCAATAGGTTCTTCCAAGTCCAGATAAAAAACACTCTTTCAAAAAAATTTAAACTTGAAACTGGAGTACCTCAGGGTTCAGATCTGTCTGCCACCCTCTTTAACATATATATGCTGCCCCTATGTCATCTGCTGACAGGCCTAGGGATAATACATTACGTTTACACTGATGACATTCAGTTAATTCTACCAATAGATGACACAATTGAAAAAACACTAGGACTAGCAAACATGTACCTTGACATAATAAAACAACTACTAACCCAAATGGAACTGGTTATTAACATTGATAAAACTGAATTCCTACACCTTTAAAGAAGACATACTGAAATCATTAAAATCCCAATAACTCTAGGAAATAACCAGAAAATAGAACTAGCCGAAAAAGTGAGAAATCTGGGAGTAATAATGGATCCAGAAATCAATCTAAAACAACACATATCCTTAAAAGTAAGGGAAGGTTACACAAAACTTATGATCCTTAAAAGATTGAAACTATTACTCACACCTGCCCATTTCAGAACAATTTTACAAACACTTGTTTTCTCCAGTACTGATTACTGCAATGCACTCTTACTAGGACTCCCCAGCTCATCAATAAGACCACTCCAAATACTTCAAAATACTGCAGCCAGAATACTGACAGGAAAAAAAAGAAGGGACCATATAATAGAAACTTTAGCAGACCTACACTGGTTGCCAATCAAATACAGGATAAAGTACAAAGCCTTATGCACCATACACAAACTAATATACGATAAAGAAGCAGACTGGCTAAATACAGCCCTACGAGTCCATGTTCCACAAAGGAAACTTCGTTCAGCTAACAAGGCACTATTAACAATTCCTTCAGTAAAATCGGCAAAACTAACCCAAGTAAGAGAAAGGGCCTTATCACTGGCTGGGCCCAATCTATGGAACACAATGCCCACTGAACTCAGATTACAGAGTGATATCAAATCCTTTAAGAAAACCTTAAAGTCATGGCTCTATAAGCAAGCCTTTCCAAAAGAAACGGTGGGGTAGGGAGAGAGAGAACGAAAATACAGAAAGCGCAGCTAAGCATAAACGACATTGCAATATTAAAAATACTTGACAATACAGTTATGAAGTAGACCAATATAAAAAGTAACTCAATAACACACCTGGACTAAACCATCACTACCCAAACATTGTTTTTATTAATGATATTGTAACCGTACTTAATTGGCACTTGTTAGAATGTACGATAAACTACCTATGTATACCTTTTTTGTGCCTATTTGTAAACCGATGTGATGGTACATGACTTAGCGACGGTATAGAAAAGGTTTTAAAATAAATAAATAAATAAATAAATAAATAACAGATTTTACATGAAAAAGAACATTCAAAGCACAGTCTTCTGAGGTAGAAATATCACTTACATTATGTATATTATATTTAAATGCACTGCTGAGGTGCCAATCAGAAAACCCTGCCAAAAAGCAAAAGACACTTGGAACCTTTATGGTATTAGGTCTACTGTAATGCATCTTGGGCATGAGTATGACCCTCAGAGAGCCACGAGAAAAAAGAATTTCTATATAAAAACAGCACTAACTGCCAGCACTGAAACAGCAACAACCCTACCTATGAAAGTTAATACTACAAATAATACACCAGGCCTAAAATTAGTAATACAACCCTATTAGGAAAACAGAACAAGCCAAGCTGCTATAGATCCCTGCATATAAACTATACACTAATGGCAGGATTTTAAATGCCCTGCGCGCGTAAATCCGGCCAGATTTATGCATGCAGGGCCCTTGCGCGCCTATTTTGCATAGGCCGCCAGCGCGCGCAGAGCCCCGGGACGTGCGCAAGTCCTGGAGCTTTGTAAAAGGGGTGTGTCGGGGGCGTGTCCTACATGACGTGGTGTTTTGGGGGCGTGGTGCGGCATTGCGGGGGTGGGCCCGGGGGCGTGGCGCTGGCCCGGGGGCGAGCTCGAGGCCTCCGGACCGGGTTGGGTGATGGCGCGCCAGCAGCCCGCTGGCACGCGCAGATTTACGTCTGCTTTTAGCAGGCGTAAATCATGCAACTAAAGTAAGGGGGGGGTTTAGATAGGGCCGGGGGGGGGTGGGTTAGGTAGGGGAAGGGAGGGGAAGATAGGGGGAGGGCGAAGGAAAGTTCCCTCTGAGGCCACTCCGAAATCGGAGCGGCCTCGGAGGGAACAGGCAGCACGCGCTGGGCTTGGCGTGCACAGATTGCACAAATGTGCACCCCCTTGCGCGTGCCGACCCCGGATTTTGTAAGATACGCGCGGCTACACGCGTATCTTATAAAATCCAGCGTACTTTTGTTCGCGCCTGGTGTGCGAACAAAAGTACGCGATCACGCAAATTTATAAAATCTACCACTAATGGAATAACTCACTTCGGTCATACATGCAAAACACAGACAGATCCTCAAATACAGAATAAAGAGACCATACAGTATAAATAGAAATGTACAGACAAAAACTGAACTGGAAACTGCAACAAGCCAAATTCTGTTTGCACTGAAACAATGGAAAACAGAAACATTACCATTCCTCAATAAAAAAATTAGTAAAACCATACCAGTAAAAAGAATAATTCAAAACATAAGAACATAAGAAATTGTCATGCTCGGTCAGACCAAGGGTCCATCAAGCCCAGCATCCTGTTTCCAACAGAAGCCAAACCAGGCCACAAGTACCTGGCAATTACCCAAACACCAAGAAGGTCCCAGCTACTGTTGCAATTAATAGCAGTGGCTATTCCCTAAGTAAACTTGATTAATAGCCGTTAATGGACTTCTCCTCCAATAACTTATCCAAACCTTTTTTGAACCCAGCTACACTAACTGCATTAACCACATCCTCTGGCAACAAATTCCAGAGCTTAATTGTGCGTTGAGTGAAAAAGAATTTTCACCGATTAGTCTTAAATGTGCTACTTGCTAACTTCATGGAAAGCCCCCTAGTCCTTCTATTATCCGAAAGTGTAAATAACCGATTCACATCTACTCATTCAAGACCTCTCATGATCTTAAAGACCTCTATCATATCCCCCCTCAGCCATCTCTTCTCCATGCTGATCAGCCCTAATCTCTTCAGCCTTTCCTCATAGGGGAGCTGTTCCATCCCCTTTAATTAATGGATAGAATAGCATTCAGTATTTAAAAACTCATATAAAAATCTTCCAAACATCAATAAAATATTTCAAAACAGACACCTCAAATAACACCCAACAATTAAAATAAGAACTTTAAAAAACTCCCCATTATCCATACCTTGGAACTTTTGATTTCCAGATGCCCTGAAATTGTCATGGATTAGCAGGCAGAGAGTAACTGGGGTAGTTGTGCACACACATGCTTCCTCTCATACACACACATGCTGATGCTCCCTCTCACTTTTCCACACACATGCTCTCACTGTCCCACAAACAGGCACATTTTCTCTCTCACTCTCCCACACACAAGCAAACATGGTCTCACTCTCCCACATACAAACACACATGCACTCTCTCCCACACACAGGCACACATGTTCTCTCACTCTCCCACACACAAACACACATGGTCTCACTCTCCCACATACAAACACACATGCACTCTCTCCCACACACAGGCACACATGTTCTCTCACTCTCCCACACACAAACACACATGGTCTCACTCTCCCATATATATGCTCTCTCATTGTCCCACACACATGCACACATGCTTTCACTGTCCCACATACAAACACATATGCTCTCTCACGTTCCCACATACATGCACAAATGCTCTCTCACTTTCCTACCACATGCACAATGCTTTCTCTTTTCCACATACATGCACAGATTCTCTCTCATTTTCCCACACACAAACATATGATCTCTCACTGTCCCGCACATATGCTCTCTCACTCTCCCACACACATGCACACATGCTCTCACTCTCCCACATATATGTTCTCTCACTCTCCCACACACATGCACACATGCTCTTTCACTCTCCCAGACTCAAGCACATATGCTCTCTCTCTCCTGCACACATGCTCTCTCATTCTCCCACACACAGGTACACATGCTCTCTCACTCTCCCACACTCAAGCACATATGTTCTCTCACTCTCCCACACACATGCACACATGCTCTTTCACTCTCCCACACTCAAGCACATATGCTCTCTCTCTCCTGCACACATGCTCTCTCATTCTCCCACACACAGGTACACATGCTATCTCACTCTCCCACACACAAAAACATATGCTTTCTCACTCTTCCACACTCATGCTCTCTCACTTTCCAACAAACAAGAACACACGTTCTCATTCTCCCACACAGGCACATATGCTCTCTCACTCTCTCACACACAAACAAACACACATGCTCTCTCACTCTCCCACACACAAAACATATGCTTTCTCACTCTTCCACACTCATGCTCTCTGACTTTCCAACAAACAAGAACACACGTTCTCATTCTCCCACACAGGCACGTATGCTCTCTCACTCTCTCACACACAAACAAACACACATGCTCTCTCACTCTCCCACACACAAAACATATGCTTTCTCACTCTTCCACACTCATGCTCTCTCACTTTCCAACAAACAAGAACACATGTTCTCATTCTCCCACACAGGCACGTATGCTCTCTCACACACAAACACACATGCTCTGTCTCTCTCACACACAAGCACAAGCTCTCTCTCACTCACTTCCTCCTTGAGGTAGTAGGGAGCAGCAGTCTCCTTCTTCAGCCCCTTGGCCAAGGGAATGACTTCCGGCCACGGGGCATTGGACTACTTCTGGCAGGGCACGCTCCTCCTTCTCAGCAGCGCGGCTTTGCCAAAATCGACAGCGTGGTAAGCGGGCATTAGTAAGTGGAAAGGCAGCACGACCCCGCCAGAATCAGCAGCGTTGCTAGTGGGTTCTCGCTACTTTTCCATTTACTAAGGTCACCAACCACACCGTCAATTTTAACGGGGCCACACTGCTTTTTCTTTTGCTGTGTACTCGCCAGCCGCACTGCTCTCCTTGGCACATAGCAGCAGTAGCAGCGCCTTTTGCTAGCGGCGTCTATGGCCGTGGCTATATTAGCCATAGGCACGCTATGGCTCTATGTGTGACACTGGAAACAGAGGTATTGTGGTCAATTTGATTGGTCCACTGGGGCATGCCCGAAGTCCCGATAGGCTAATCCGCCCCTGATGGTGTAGTTTATTATAGATAAGTATCATATGAACATCAAAGTCCTGGGCCTCAGGAGCACCAAATTTGTTAAAATGAGTAGTACCTTAGAATAGTGCGGGCCGGGTGGGAAGTTCTTTGTGAAGTAGGACAAACTCAAGCTGTCATAAGGGTAAAAAAAGAGACCAATATGGATTTCCAAAGAGTTAACTGATATAAAGTAAGGAAAAAAGAACAGCATTCAAAAAGAAGGAGAAGCCCAAGGAAGAATATCTGGTAAAGTTGAAAGAAGTAGGGAAGGGACTCACAACAGCGAAGGCAAGAATGGAAGAGAAATGGTAGAAACTATCATAAAGAGTAAAATTGCTGAACATATAGATAAGCATAGATTAATGGGACAAATTCAGCATGGATTTAGCCAAGGGAAGTCTTGCCTCAGAAATTTGCTTCATATTTTTTAAGGCGTAAATAAACATGTGGATAAAGGTGAGCCAGTTGATAAAGCTGGATACAGTCTATCTGGATTTCCAGAAAGCATTTGGCAAAGTCCCTCATGAGAGACTTCATAGTAAATTAGAAAGTCATGGGATAGGGAGCAGTGTCCTATTGTGGATTGCCAACTGGTTAAAAGATAGAAAAAAGAGAGTAGGGCTAAATGGTAAATTCTCCCAATGGAGAAAGTTGAATAGTGGAGTGCCCCAGGGATCTGTTCTGGGACCGATGCTTTTTAATATATTTGTAAATGACCTGGAAATGGGAACAAGTAGATCAAATTTGCCGATGACAAAATTATGCAAAGTTGTTAGATCACAAGAGGTTTGTGAGAAAGTGCAAGAGGACCTTGCAAACCTGGGAGACTGGGCATGCAAATGGCAAATGAAATTTAATGTAGACAAGTGCAAAGTGATGCACTTAGAGAAGAGTAACCCACATTACAACTATGCAATGCAAGGCTCCACATTAGGAGACACCACTCAGAAAAAGGATCTAGGCATCATCGTTGAAAATACATTGAAATCTTCTGCACAGTGTGTGGCAGCCAAGAAAGCAAATATAATGCTAGGGATTATTAGGAAAGGAATGGAGAATAAAACAGAGAATATCATAATGCCTCTGCATCACTCCATGGTGCGACCTTATCTTGAGTATGGTGTGCACGTCTGGCCACCACATCTCAAGAAAGATATAGCAGAATTAGAAAATGGAGAATTCTTGGAGTCTTTAGTATGCGGTAACGTTTTTTATGCTGTGGTTTGCATTGAGTACTACCGGAAGGAGCATGGCTATTTTTTTTTCCTTTAACGGGAAGATATATTGTGCTCTTGCAGTGCAATGAGACTCAGGCTCAGGTACAGGGTGCTTGCAAGCATTTTTACAGCGACTCTGTTTTTGTCAAGAAACTGTTTTTTTCTAGTTTATTTACTGTGCATCCTGAGCTGGTTGTGGATGACTGAGTCTGGAACTCCGAGGTGCCTAACTTTGAGATGGCTGGTTGTGAAATTCTGCCAGATCAACAACTCTTTGGCCAATGGGAGCCCGAGTGGTACTTTTATGATTATTTTCTGGCTTCCTCTGTTAAAGCACAGCTACGGTCAATTATGGAGTGACATGGGTTCTTTGTTATGTTTTTTACTATTTATTTATTGGAGGTTTATGGGGCTCGGAGGGTACCCCACTCCCTAAACACAGGGACAGTAAACTTTCTATGAAGGGTAACGGGTGTGTGAGCTCTTTGTGCAGTAGCGTAGTTGACCTACGTTGGCAGCTGGCGAATGCGCCATGCAGCGGGACAGTCTCCCTGCTAACCTGCCTCAGGAGGTTCACCTTTACCAGCTGTCGCACCCGCAGATTGAGCCCTTGGGTTCTGGCGGCCGAGGGACCTAAGCGGATCCCTAGGGCAGTGATGATAAGTTCCAACAGCACACTGGGGTCAGGGCAGGCAGCAGACTAACGGAGTCAGAGACAGGCCAAGGTCGGAGCAGGCAGCTAGCAAGAGTGGTCAGGTCCAGGCAAGGGGTCAGGCCCCGGCAGTGGACAGTCATGGTCAGGTCCAAGCAAGGGGGTCAGGATCCAGAGAGTCAAGCCACTAGTGGACAAAAATACACTGAAGACACTGGATAAGACGATTAAGATAAGGTGAGGCTGGATAAGGTGGGCTGGACGAGGAAAGCTGGAGAAGACAAGGCTGGATGAGGCACAGGAAGGAAGCAACCAGACGAAGAAGAAGATCGGTAAACACCAAGGAATTTATTAATATATCTCGTAATAAAAAGCCCGACTCAGGCCGAGTTTCACTCTATTTTGAGCTCCTTCAGGGGTTACATAGAAACAAATAAAATAAATATTCTGTATTTGTCTCACTACACCTGCTAAAATGATGGGTTAATATTTATGTGTTTTCCGTTATTGTTCAGTCTTAATACATTTATACTTTTTAAAATATTTTTTTATTATTATGTCATGCATGGTTTTATATGTGTCTATACATGTTTGTATATTTATTTTATTTGTTTCTATGTAGCCCCTGAAGCAGCTCGAAACAGAGCGAAACTTGGCTTTTTATTACGAGATATATTAATAAATTCCTTGGTGTTTACCGATCCTCTTCTTCGTCTGGTCGCTACTTGCAAGATTGGATTGGTTTTCGGTTTGTTTCACAGGAAGGAAGCATGCACTAGAAGGCAGAAGACCCATTGCTGAGGTGAGGAACTGCTGCGAGGTCCTGGCCTAACAGAATCGGAGGTTGCCGCTGAGCGTTTCCTGCCACGGGGCCCATACAATGCGAGCCTAAGAAGGATCTGGGACAGGATCTGTATAGCAGCATGTGGGGCTGTGCTCGGCAGTGCTTAGGAAACAGTGGTGTCCCAGCCACGGGAGCGTGGACTGCTCACTGTGGCATCGGGGTGAGGACAGTGGCTCATGAGGCAATCCCACCAGCTGGGCTCCTATCAGTACCCTCTCCCCCCCCCCTCCAAAGCCTCCTTCTTCTGGGCATTGTCTTCCTGGGGAATCTTCTCTGGAATTCAAATATGAACTGAGAGGCTTGTGAGTTGGAGGCTGACTCCCAAGAGTTCTTCCAGGATGCTGTCGTGGTTGGTTGGACTGGACTCGGGCTATACCATCCAAGGAGTGGCACAGGATGGCAGCTCAGGGCATAGGCCAGCCTTCTTCCTAGCCAGCACCCTCCCCCACAGGTCGAGCCCTTGGGATCTGGGGGCTAGTAGGGCTTGTGTGCAGTGGCAGTACATCATGGTGAGTACAGGCAAGGACTGGAGACTGAACTGGAACTGAAGCTTCAGTACAGGCAAGGTCTGGACAGAGAGACAGGGCAAAGGCAGGACTGGACAAGAACAGGACCCACAGAACAAGGAACACTAAACAGAGAGCCCAAAATGCACACTAAGCAGGGGAGATCTAGATAGGCCTTAGAGCTTTTTAAGACCTAAGCAGGCTACAGGGCAAGGCAAGAGGCAAGAAGGCCCTTAGGCTACAAGGCAAGGCAAGGAGTGATCAGAACAAGAAGCAGAGGATGACCGCATACAAATGCATCTTGGATTTCGCAAGGTAGGGTTATATAGGGCTGGGGCTTGGATGTGGTACAAGCAGGGAGGAGGAGCTTGGCAAGACTGATGACAAAGCTCACTGAAGACTCGTGATGGAGAGAAGGCTGAACTACGGATTGAGTTGGATGACCTATGAGGAGACAACATCACTGGCTAAGAACTGAGTCCTAACAGTACCTCCCCTTTAAGACCCTCCATGTGGGCTATGACTGGGTAGACAGGGCGTGGCTAGGCTGGAAAGTTGTTTATCTGGGCAAACTGGTTCTGAACTGGCGCCTTCTCCTGGGTGGACTGGCTTTGGATTGGTGCCCTCTTCTGGGCAGATAGCGTTGAAGCAGGCAGAGGTGTACCTAGTGAATTTGGCACCTGGGGTGGATACTTCTTTGGCACCTCTCCTCCGATATATTATTTTAAAATTTCCTAAACATCGATAAAATATTTCAAAACAACAGACACATCAAATAACACCCAATAATTAAAACTAATAAGGATTTAAAAAATATCCCACTCTCTATATCTGTCATCCTAAGATTGTTGTAGACTGGGGGCACGCATGCACACACACACACATACATGCTTGGTGAGAGACAGAGGGAGCGTGTGTGTGTGTGTGTGTGACACACACACACGTTCTCTGTACCTCTCACATACACAATGCTTCCTCCACCTCTCTCTCACACATACACACGCTTCCTCTGTGTCTTTCTCAAACGGTAACACACACACACACACACGCTCCCTCTATCTCACTCTCTCACGTACACATGCAGACAAAAACTGAACTGGAAACTACAAGCCAGATTCTGTATGCAGTCCAACAATAGAAAACCAGAAAATCACTATTCCTCAAAACAATACAATCAAGAAGTATAAATCAATCAGAATAGTAAAACCATACTAAATAATATACATTTCAAAACAGCTGATGAATAGAATAATATTCAATAATTAGAAGCTCCTGTACAAATTTTTAAACATTTCCTAAATATCGATAAAATATTTTAAAACAGCAGACATCAAGCAACACCCAGTAATTAAAACTAATAAGGATTTAAAAAATCCCCCACTCCTGTCACCCTGAGATTGTCATGAACTGGGGGTACACACACACACAGAGACACCAAAAAAATATGCTCCCTCTGTCTCTCATACACATACACGCTTGGTGAGAGACAGAGGGAGCTTGAGAGTGTGTGTGTGTGTGTGTGTGTATACACTCTTCCTCTTTATCTCTCACACAGGATTCCTGTCTCACCCACTCACGCACACACACAAGCTTCCTCTCTCTCACCCCCACCCCCCGCACACAGGCACCCTCTCACACATGCACAAACACTCACTTTTCTATACACTCACCATCTCATATGCACAGGCATCCTCTTTTATACACACACACACCCCCATACATGCACACACACACCCCCTCATACACACCTAAACCCACACCCCCTCATACATACACCCATACCCCCTCATACATACATGCAAACACTCCCACACACTCCCATACACTTGCATTTATTCTCACAGGGCCAGTCTCTCCCTTCTTCGGCTGCCGGTGGCACTGCAGGGCCTCTTGTCCTGCCGCCTGCTTCTGGAGTGCTGGCGGCAACACTGGGTCTGTTCTTCTGCTGCCAGCCCTGTTCTTTGTCGCTGCACCAGCTCCAGGCCATGCCGGTGGCGCCGCTGGCCTTTGCCACTGCAGCTCTTTGCTTTTGCTGGCAGGGTTTCCCCCACCACGTCACTGTTCTGCACTGCCGCAGGACCTTCCTGCTTGCGCCAATGGCACCCCTCCCCCCTGTTGCCACCCGGGGCGGACTGCCACCCCCTTAGCACACCTCTGGAAGCAGGCGCCTTCCTCTGGGCGTTAAGAGTGCATGGGTGAGAGGACTGCTGACTCGAGGTGCCCAAATAGCAGAACCACCGGAACAGGGCGAGTTGAAGGTAAAGACATTAGAAGAGTGGACACTGGCAGAGGGTGAGTGGAGAGTAAAGCCATTGGCACAGGGTTTTCTTGAGGTTGGAAGGCCAAGACCCGCAGTACCTCCTCCTGGGTGCTGGGATAGAGGAGTGGGTTCTCCTGCATGTAAGGCTGGAGAGACAGCTCTCTTCTGGGACAAAGCTGCCATTGCAGGTTCTTCCTGGAGAGAGACAGTAAGACTGGGTTCCCTCTGACGTGGAGCAGGAGGGCTGGGCTCAGAATCTCTGCCTGGGTGGCTCACAGGTCCAGCCTTCCTTTGAGGCAGGGGACGTCAGAGAGAGTTTCCCCAAGGCGTTTAGTAGTAGGAGCAGTGCCTGCTAGAAGCTGGGTGGTTAAACCGGTTTCCCCAAGCACTGGATGGCTGAAATGGATTGCCCCCTCCGGAGTAGATCATCAGGAACAGAGTCAATCTCAGAAGCTGGTTCCGTCTGAAGGGAAGCACAGACAGCACTGGAGAAACCAACATGCTACTTTCTTAGGACGCAGCGGTAAAGTTGTTAATGGCCTATGGGCTGCAGGAGTGACCTGCAGAGCTTCAGAAGCAGCACCCAATTAAGGTCTTTCTGTTTTAAAGTTTCAGTAGAGAAAAGCAGCCATGTCAGTAAGACTGTTATTTGTTTTACCTATTAATAGGGTTACTTGGCACATTCATCAGCCTTAGATTATCCTGGCTGGATTCTGAAACAGCTTTTATCTCTTCAGGTACAGAATTAAAATTAGCCTGGCTAATTGTGTTTCTAAGAAGGGCTGTGCCAGGTGTTTGCTGAAAGGCAGGTCTCAGGCTGCGGACGTCAGGACACAGTGACAGCACAGAAGCAAATTTAGAAGCTGTAATTGACTGACACAGAGGTAAGAGATCAGTAAGGAAACCAGATTGAAAAGCATTTTTTCCCTTTTCAGGAATTGGTTTTGACTTCTGTTGGTTGTTTTTAGCTGTGTCAGAATATGCTGGGGTCTTAGACAATCAGAACTAAATCTAAGAGCAGGATCTGCTTTTGCAGGTAACTACTAGGATTTCTCTGACACATTAAGTCTGATGCAGGGTTTTTAACTGTGCTTAAGGATGCCGAGAACTTTGCTGGCACTTTTCTAATTTTTTCCTGAGAGGTCTCTGCTAGGCAGTTGTTTTCAACATGGCAGGAGTTGTATACCCAAAAGGGAGTCTCTAGGTTTGGGCATTTACAGAATCTGCACTGAGGCTCCAGAGGTGGGGGTAATGTGCTTGCATTTAATACACTGCCAGTAGGGCAAGATTGTGGCTTGACCAGAGTCCCACCTTACAGATTTTGGTTCTACAGCAGAGTTCTCTTTAG
This sequence comes from Rhinatrema bivittatum, assembly GCF_901001135.1. Lineage (NCBI taxonomy): Eukaryota > Metazoa > Chordata > Amphibia > Gymnophiona > Rhinatrematidae > Rhinatrema > Rhinatrema bivittatum. The sequence goes on from NC_042617.1 coordinate 321,494,969, forward strand.
CAGGTTTCAGGCTGGACTTATCTATGGCTAGGGAGCAGTCAAGAGTAGAGAAGTTTTTGTAAGGCTCAGTGGACAGGCTAGGGGTCATAGCTTCTTCCAGAGCAGGAGTTGACTTGAAAACACCATTGTCAGTATAGTTAGCTGATAGTTTCTCTGATCTTGAGATGGATTTTTTTCCTGGAGTTTTGTAGATTTCCTCTGAGCAAGGTAAAAAAAAAACTTGGCAATGGGAGCAGGCAAGAAAAATGGTGATTCCATATTTTGCAAATAGGGCAAGAATAATATGGCATGAAATCAGAGACAAGAGCATTGAGGTTCAAGTCTGACTTATCAGGCAATTTGAGGGTCTCACACCCACTCCCATGGATAATGGTTGACCTTCACATTCTGTCATGATTGGCTGGACTGGACTTGAGGTACACCACCCAAGGAGTGGCACTGGATGGCAGGTCAGGGTATGGGCTGCTCGTCCACCTAGCCAGCCCCCTCCCCTGTAGGTTGAGCCTTTCAGATCTGGGGGCTAGTAGGGCTTGGCTGCAGTGGCAGTACATCATGGTGAGTACAGGTAACAACTGGAAATGGAACAGAGTATAGGTAAGGACTGGGGCTTGAACTGAAGCTTCAGTGCAGGCAAGGACTGGAACTGGAACTGGACACAGAGACAAGGCAAAAGCAGGACTAGATAAGGACAGGACACACAGAACAAGGAATACTAAACACAGAGGCCAAAAGAGTCACTAAGCAGGGGAGATCTAGACAGACCGTAGAACTAACCCCGCAGTTTAATCCCTCATTTTACTATTCTGTCTCCGCTATGCATTTCCTATGCACAACTTAAACAGCTTAACTCAGTCTTTACTCAACAAATAGAGGATGCCACTTCCTCAACTCCAAATTTTATTAATAGGTAAAACAAATAACAGTCTTACTGTGCATTAATTGAAGGTTAAAAATGACAAGAGAAGTCTGGACCACAGAAATAAAGAAGGGGTAAAATGAGGATAATTCTGCAGGATGTTGCATTCAGCGGACCGCAGGCTCATCCCACGACCTGCCGCTCTTACCTCCAGCCGGGGCCTGTCCCCGCTACCTCCCAAATGCTGCACCTCTCCAGTGAGATGTGGCCATCTGCCGTGCCTACCTCTGGACTCCTGCTAGCCTCTCTAGCATCGGGCCCTCCTTTAAATACAGCAGGAAGCTGCGCAGCGACCATTCTCTTCCTATATAGCAGGACGCTACTGAGACCATGGGGCCTGCCTCCTCTAGGGTGCACATGCGTGCCGACTGCACCAACTTTAAAGGGCCAGTGGCGGGAAGCCCCTGGAGGTGCCCCGATGAGGTCGTCATTCCAGCCCTATAAAGGGCTGAGGCTGAGAACCCTCCAGTGCTTCAGCAATAGGTTGACTCTGCTGGAGTACTGAGTGCCTCCATGTGTTCCTGATCCTGATTCCTGCTGTTCTTTGTTCTTGAGTTCTGTGTCTTGTTCCTGGTTCCTGTGTGACAGTCTGGTCTGTGTTTGAGTTCTCATCCTCCTCGTGGTCAGTCTTCCTCCTCATCTGTCTTTAGTGTCTTCTCTTTGCATGTGGAGATCCTTATTCTCCTCCCTACTCTTCGTTCTGGGTCTCCTTGATGGACTTCTGGCTTTGACTTTGGACCGGACCTTGACGCTGCTTGACTTCCACCTGCCTCTAACCACCACCTGCTTATGTTTCTGACTGAATTCTGCCTCCCACTGACCACTGCACCTGAACCGGACTACGGACACCTGCCACCTGCCCTGACTGCAGCTTGCCCCGACTCCATTATCTTGTTGTGCTGGCCTTCAATGTCTTCTATGCAATGAATCTTCACTCTTGCAGAGGCCCAAGCCTAAGTCCAGCCAGCCCCGGCACCTGAGGGCTCAACCTAAGGGGAATGAGGGCTGGTATTGGTGAAGCTCCAGTTGGGCTTCTCCTTCAGCCAGCTCTGCCTGCCAACGGTGGGGACCTGCGCGAGCTGCCCATTCCCTCCGAGGTCGCTCTGAAATCAGAGCGGCCCGGAAGGAACTTTCCTTCCGCCTCCCCCCACCTTCCCCTCCCTTCCCCTATCTAACCCACCCCCCTGCCCTACCTAAATCCCCCTCCTAACCTTTATCCAGGAAGTTATGCCTGCCTCCGGGCAGTCATAATTTGCGTGCGCCGAATGTCTGCTGGCGCGGCAGGCCCCGACACAGGCTGCTGTGTCAGGGCACTCGGTCACGCCTCTGGACCGCCCTGGACCGCCGCCACGCCCCCAAACACGCCCCGAGCCGACATCACGCTCACTGGCCTTGCGTGCACCGAACCTATGCAAAATAGGCTCGGCGCGCGCAAGGGCAGATTTCCTCAGGTTACGCGCGGAGAGTGGGGACGAGCTGAAGGCGGGCGTGATCCTACTCTCTCATTTTATCCCAGCTCCAGACTGCAGGGAGCATAATTTTCAAAGGCATTTCCAGGGGTAACGTGGGGCTTTTCCTTGGGGAGATGGTTTGTTAGAAAATAGCATGCAGAACAGGGGCAGCAGAATGCCTGTTTGGTTTGGGGTGGGGGCAATGAATCTCCACCCTTAGGTCCACCCCACTGCCAAATTCTTACTTTATGTTTCAGTTAATGTTATTCTTTCTAATGCACATTCTTTGCATAAATCATAGATTAGAATTATTCATTTCCAGACTTGTCAATAAAATACTTGATGCTGGAAAACCACCAAGGTCTTCTTTCTGCCTGAGGCAGTACTGGCCTGCCCCTGAGATAAAGTTGGACAGGCTAGGGCCTGGCTGGCCCACCCCATTCTGCTACCTGTGCAGTGTTGTCATCCCCTATTTGAAGAAAGACACCAGATCCACTATGAAAAGTCTCCAGATTGTGTAAAAAGTAGCTAAAACCATGTTGTTGCACACTGGCAACAGCATAGCTAGTGAGCCTAAAATTGGTAGGGAAAGAGAGGTTGCTCACATTCACACACACAATTTTACTGTCTCAGAAACTGATAGGTACTCGCATTCTGACAGTCACGCACACTTTCTGAGACATGCCCAGACACTGACACACACTCTCATGCAGACACTCTGAAATACACACACACACAGTACTTCTACTGCTGCTCATGTGCTCACTTACAGGCCGATACAGTAAAACCCGCGGGAGAGCTGGCGCGCCGAGGCGAGCGCCCGATCTCCTGACTCGCACACAGGCCACTCTCCTGTGCGCGAGATTTAGTATGCAAATGAGGGCCCACAGTAAAAAGAGGCGCTAGGGACACTAGTGCGTCCCTAGCGCCTCTTTTTTGACAGGAGCAGTGGCTGTCAGTGGGTTTGTCAGCCAATGCTCAATTTTGTCGGCATCAGTTCTCAAACCTGCTGATAGCCATTATGGATGCCGGCATAATTGAGTGACTGTCTTCCGACCCGCGGGCCGATTTAAAATGGTTTAAAAAATTTTTTTACATTTTTTTTAAATTTTGGGGCCTCCCACTTAATATCGCTATGATATTAAGTCAGAGGGTGTACAGAAAAGCAGTTTTCTGCTTTTCTGTACTCTTCCCCAGCACCGGCAGAAATTAACGCCAGCCTTTGGGCAGGTGTTAATTTTTGAAAGTAAAATGTGTGGCTTCGCTACACATTATGCTTTCTGGATCGCGCGGGAATAACTAATAGGGCCATCAACATGCATTTGCATGTTATGGGCGCTATTAGTTTTGGGGGGGTTGGCCACGCATTTTTGACGTGCTAGTACCCCTTACTGTATAAGGGGTAACGCTAGCGCGTCAAAAACGCGCGGCCAAACCCAAAATGTGCGCGCATCAAATGAGCAGGCTCCGGACACTGCCGCACTTTTTTTACACGTCGGTACTGTATCGGCCCGTTAGGAAGTTTTTCCTCCTCTGGACCAGCTAACAGGCCGATACAGTACCGACGTGTAAAAAAAAGTGCGGTAGTGTCCGGCGCCCGCTCATTTGACGCGCGCACATTTTGGTTCGCAATCCGCTTGATTCAGTATTCAAATTAGACGAAAATCCAAGCGGCGCCAAAGGAGCGCCAAAAGCGTGCCTATCAAGCGGTAGGTGTTCGCAATCGATTTTACTGTATCGGACGTTATAGAGTGCCTATACAGTATCCAGGGTGAACTGCTTCCATACATGTCATTTCTATGGAACGGGAAATGTCATTTTGAAAATGTAACGAAATGTTACATTCCAAACTTTTCATCGATCTGGAAACTTATCCCATTGTTCCCCCTTTGTGACATCATCACCGCATCATAATCCTACCTTGGACATGTATATAAGTTGCATCGCCAAGTAAAAAAGTCCCTTTGTATTTGGTTCGGGCCAGGACAAAGTGGTTACAACGGTACCTTTGGATATCTTTCGGAAGATCGGCAACGCTTTCAGCAGGTAAGGGCATACTATTGGATGGTTCTTTCCAATAGACCCCGAATGGACACCGGAACCGCTGCCCTGAGCAGCCCCTACCTTCCACGTCCATAATCGGAGGCCCCTACTTTCCATGTCCGGGTGCTCAAGGCAGCGGCCGTGGACGTTGGAAGGCAGCTCTTTCCAGATGTCCATGATCAGAGGCCCCTCTGCCTTCCAACGTCCATGGTCGCTGCCTTGAGCACCCGAACGTGGAAGGTAGGGGCCTCCGATCATGGACGTTCCCGCCTCTTTCTGGATGGCCATGATCGGTGGCCCCGCTACATTCCACGTCCGGGTGCTCAAGGCAGCGGCCATTGACGTCTTTATTGCATGCTCTGCATGTGCTCCTCTTCTCTTTTGTTGATTTTCACTCTTTATTGTATTCTATGCATGTGCTCCTCTTCTGTTTTGTTGATTTTCAATCTTTATTGTATGCTCTCCATGTGCTCCGCTTCTGTTTTGTTGATTTTGACTGATTAATGTTTGCTCTGCATGTGCTCCTCTTCCTTCGGGGTCTTTCTGTTCTTGATTATCGCTCCATTCATTGATCCCTTTCCTTTGGTTTTTTTTCTCCTATTCAGACAATCATGCCAAGAAAACATTCCATTGCATGGGTAGAGGCAGAGTTCGGAGATCAGCAACTGCTGGAAGGCACTAGTTCAGGCTGTTGCTTGATGCGGTCCATGGGCCTCTCTTGTTTCTGGTTCAATATTTTTTTCATTAATTCTGCTTCTGTCAATTTCCATCATGCTGTCTCTCCATTCATTAATCCCGATTCTTTTTTTTTTCCCATTCAGGCATTATCATGGCTGGAAAAGTACTACTGCGCAGGTCGAGGCAGAGTACGGTGAACATCAAGAGCAGGAAGGCACAAGTTCTAGCCATCCATCCAAAAAGCGAATCCGCAACGCTCACTTCATGGATGAAGAAAAGGAGTAACTGTGCCATGCTGTCTGTGACAAATATAAAGTTCTCTTCCAGTCCAAAGTTTCTTTCTCCACGAAGAAATGGATTTGGGAGAAGATCGCGCAGGATGTGAGCTCCCTTTCTGTCACGCCCAGGGATGTAAAACAGGTACAGCACCGGTGGTGCGACACTAGAAAAGAGGTAAAAGAAAAGGCTGCCAAAATTGATGCGGCAGCAAAGAGGACCGGCGGAACGCCACCTTGTAATATTGTGTTGACACCTGTGGAGGAACTGGTTCTCAGTACTTTGAGGCCAGAGGTCATCGTCGGCGTGCACACACAGTTCGGGGCTGACACAGGGGCAAGTAGAGGTAGGCATAAACATATATCTTGTTTGCATTGGATGTTGACTTTTGTGTTCCTGAGGGGTAAACTGACAACTCTAACTGCAACCTCTTTCTCCACAGATCACGTGAATGATGGTGACGTTACTAGCCACGAATCCATTCCCACGCCTGACGATTTTGTATTCCCCATGTCGAACGCGGACTCCCCCAGCCAACACGTCTCCACAGAGGAAGTGGTCACACTTAATCTGTTCGATGTGACTTCTGAGAGCCAACAACCTGAGGCAACTGCAGCCCTGGAACCATCTATAACACAACCTGAGGCATCTGTCACCATGGAACCATTTCTAGCATCAGAACCATCTCCGCTACAGGCTGCTGCTCCACCGGCACAGGAAATATCACAGGACCTGGAACAGGCATTATTCGGAATAGACGGCCTAAGTGAGCAGTTTATGAATGGAATCTCCTCTCGACAGAATCAACACAATGACTTGATGCTCCAGGAAATGAGGTTGATCCGAGCCAACATCAATGGTGCGCTTGCTTCTCACGTGATTTTGCTGAAGGCAATGATGACAGAATTGATCGGTGCCGTTAGAGATGTCGCCCCAGCTTTTCGTTCCATTAACCAATACTTTTTAAATAAATAAACATTTTTTTGCACATAAACTGATGTTTCTTTGTTATGTGGCATGCCACTCCTCACAACATACGATAGTTTCATTCAATAAGTATTCTAAATAAATTGTGAAATGAAACTCGTACAAATTTTACATTCAAAAAATATATATTAACTATGTACATTAATTGAACAAATACGTACATTAATTGAACAAAAACAAAATATTTGTATAACGGGGTGGGAAAAGGAAGAGGAGGATCATCGTCATTGACGTTGATCAGACGTTGCCCGTCCCGCAGGATCCATGACGAGCAGGGATTGAGCTCCTGCCATTGCACGCAGGAGCTCAATGATCTCCTGCTGGCGATGCACTGCCATTCCCTCCTGGACCTCCAGGCTGCGGAGTAACCGTGCCTGGAGAGCCAGCAGAGCATCCAGGCGCCCCTCAAGAGCTGAGGGCTCTTCCCTGGCCTCTGCGCTGGCCTCCGGCCGTCGACCCACCCCTGGAAGCCCAGGAGAGACAGGGTTGACAACGTCAATGACGATGTCCTCCTCATCTCCCATGACAGGTGGGACAGGAGAGAGGGGGAGTGGCAAAAAAACAGAGGGGGGGGCTCAATAAGGGGGGGTTGCCGCACATCATCCTCCTCTACCGATGTGTCTGAAAAGAGAAAAAGCAGGGCCCACAGGTATTCGGGCTCCTCCCGTCTTATTCGTCGCGCCCTTTTTTTCAATGCCTCAACCTGGTGAGAATAAAACAGAAATAGGAAACACACTGTTGATATTAAACTTTTACTTTACTTTTGAGGCAAAAAACAATTCAAACCAAACAAGTCAAATGTCAGATTTTCTTTTCTCACCCACAGCAATACAAAACAACCCCAAAATACTAAATGTTAGGGATGTGAATCGTTTGACGATTTAAAAAAATCGTTCGATAATTTTTAAATCGTCAAAAATCGTTAGAGTGCGTGATACAATAGAAATTCCCCCAATTTATCGTGAAAAATCGTTAATGGGTTAATGTCCACTAACGGGAGTTATTTGGGGGGAGGGCGGGAGAACCAGCACACCAAAACAACCCCTAAACCCACCCCAACCCTTTAAAACTAAACCCTTACCTTCCCCCACCCTCCCGAACCCTCCCAAAACTTTTTACGAGTACCTGGTGGTCCAGTGGAAGCCCTGGGACCGATCTCCTGCTCTCGGGCCATCGGTGCCATTTTGGCTGCCACTAATAAAAATGGCGCCGATGGCCCGATAAAAAGAAAACCCACGACCCTTTAAAAATGACCCCTTTGCTTCCCCCACCCTCCTGAACCCCCCAAAACTGTTTTAAAATTACCTGGTGGTCCAGTGGGGGCGCGGGGAGCTATCTCCCTCTCTCGGGCCGTTGGCTGCCACTAATAAAAATGGCGCCAATGGCCCTTTGCCCTTACCATGTGACAGGGTATCCGTGCCATTGGCCGGCCCCTGTCACATGGTAGGAGAACTGGATGGCCGGCGCCATTGGCCATTTTAAAGATGACGCCGGCCATCCAGTTCTCCTACCATGTGACAGGGGCCGGCCAATGGCACGGATACCCTGTCACATGGTAAGGGCAAAGAGCCATCGGCGCCATTTTTATTAGCGCAGCCGATGGCCTCAGAGCGGGAGATCCCTCCCCGCGCCTCCACTGGACCACCAGGTAATCTTAAAACGGTTTTGGGGGGGTTCGGGAAGCAAAGGGGTCATTTTTAAAGGGTCGGGGTGGGGTTTTTGTTTATCGGCTCAGGCGCAGCCGATTAAACAAAAAACCAATCGTGCCGGACTATAAAAATTGTAAGATTTGAATCAGAACCGGAACCGAACCGATTCCGGTTCCGGTTCCGATTCACATTTCTACTAAATGTAATTTAACTTGGATTTTTTCCAGCTAGCTAGAAGTATAAGCTGTGTCATTCTTACAAGCAACATAGACCAGACCTTTGCCAGTCACAACATAGGCCTATGAATTTACCTCCCTCGGGTCCGAAGACTGGGTGTTGAATTGCGCCCTGAGCGCTCGCCAGGTCTCGTCGGCCCAATCCTGGTCCCACGGGCGCCCAGGGAGGAAGTATAGGTGGCCTTCATCACCGACCATCAGGGTGGCCAGGAGCCGGACGTCACCCTCAGAAAAGTTGGGAAGCTGACGGAGGAAGTGATGTCACTTCCCATGCCGGCTGCCTTTTAGTGGAGCTCCCGTTCCCCGGAGCTATCTTGCGATTTTCGCCGCAATTATCCACGCGATTTTGAGCGCTTCACCCCGATTCTGGCAGCGGAAGATAGCAGGCACATGACGGCCAGAAAAAAACCGATTGATTTTCAAAAGTTTTCCTATACCAAAGGGGGAGAAGCTCCGGCCCTGTAGGACTCTAAAAGGGCGGCCGCACATGACTCGGAGGGCCCCGGGTGTGATGAGGACCACCCGGGAACCCAGGACTCGACGTTGCCGTCTTGCTCTGAAATGCACTCCTGGTTCATGGAAATCAGGCAAGACATTAAGTCCTTTAAAAAAGAAATTGCTGTTACCTTACAAGAAATGAGGGAGGACCATGCTGACCTCTGCCACAGGCTGGACGAGGCCAATTCTAGGTTGGATGACCACGAGGAGTGCTGGACCCAACAGCATACCGAGGTGGTAGCACTCCAAAACTCACAGGGGGAGCTGGATGATAAGCTGGAGGACCTGGAGAACAGGTCCCGGAGGTCTAATTTGCGCTTCAAGGGAGTCCCTGAAACAGCCGAATATTCAGACTGCTCCCTTGTAATTCAGCAGATCTGCACATTGATCCTTGGAGATACAGGTGACGCAGGAGGGCCCGCTTCCACTGATCCCCAGATTGAACGAGCACACCGGACCTTGGGCCCCTGGAGTGGTAATCGGCCAAGGGATATTGTTGTATGTTTTCACTCCTCCTATAAAGATCAAATTGCCACTGCTGCTAGAAAGCACCGCACCTGGACCTGGAACGACCGAGATTTCTGTCTACGCAGACCTGGCATCTAGCACCTTAAGAAAGAGGTTCACGTTCCGACCCATCACCTCAGCCTTGTCTGCAGCCTCTATTCGCTACAGGTGGTTGTTCACTTTCAGTTTATGGTTCCAAGTTGAAGGACGATCATTCAAAGTACGCACGCTGGATGCAGCAGCACAGGCCTTGAAGGAGGTGGGACTATCGGTGGACTTACCAGGTTTGAAAACAGCGGTTGCTACGACCTCCAAGCCTGCCGCTCCTCGTTGGCAACGAGTTACTAAAGGAGGCCGAAGGCTGCGCAGAAATATCAGTGGAGATTTGCCAGCGGATACACCTACCTGAACTACTTTGCTGTGCTATCTCAGTGGTGACCTATTCTTCTTGCTTATAGCAGGGAAATGTAGGAGTTATACTGCTCCTTGGTTTAACTGGTTCTACTGTTTCGTGGGTAATCTCAGTTCCAGCTATGTTAGCTACTGTTTATGATTTCTTCTTAGGCTCCAGGGAAGGGAGGATCCGTTTCCCGGTATGGAGTTTTCCTCCCATTCTTTCCAGGAACGAGAATTTCCTTCCTGGGTACATTTGGGGATGATGGGGGAGGGGGGAGGGGAGGTTTGCCTCAATTGTATGTTTCTTGATATCAGGAAAAGTAGGGGAGGTAGATACGTACAGTGGCTCCCACACCGTTCTGGAGTGGCAGAGCTTACTCTTGACTTTTGTAGGCCTGAGATCTCCTTATCTCGTTGTAGCTTAACAGGCTGTTTAGCCTCGACTGGGTTTAGAGTGGATACTGAGCTTGGGTTGGGGATTGGTCCCATTTTCCATGTCAACAGTGACATTTACTTCACTTAATGTGAAAGGTTTAAACTCGGGGCGCAAGCGACGGCTACTGTTCCAGGAGCTGGGGAGGTTTTCCGCTGATGTGATTTTCCTGCAAGAAACTCATCTTAGAAAGCGTTATAAGGGTCTCTTACGCTCTACTGTTTTCCCTAACCAATATTGGGCAGCGGCAATGACTGATTCGAAATATACCGGGGTGGGAATACTCACTCATATATAAGAATGTACCTTTTGAACTCCGAGGCTCCTATCCTGATCCACAGGGTCGATATCTCCTGCTCAATGTGCTTTTATGGGGGGAAGCTTTTGCACTTTGCACGATTTATGGCCCTAATTCTCACAAAGCAGAGTTTTATAGCACGCTATATTCAGTTCTAGAGGATAAAGCGGAGGGTAGTGTCATTTTGGGTGGGGATTTTAATTTAACGCTTAATCCGCACTTAGACAATTCAACTGGGAATAGTTCAGATTCCATCCATTCTCGGAAGGCCCTTAAACACATCATTACCCTGATTGTGGGGGTGGATGTCTGGCATACACGCTTTCCCTCCTCCCGCTGTTATTCTTATTATTCAGCACCACATGATACCTATTCTCGTATAGATATGTTTTTGATTAATAAAACAAGAATCACAGCAGTGCGGGAGGTGGATATTGAACCTATTGTATGGTCTGACCATGCTCCTGTCTGGTTTAAGTTGCGCTTGAGTCACTATGATCCTGGCCAGAAATATTGGCGCCTTAACGATTCTCTTTTAGAAGATAGCGCTTTTCAGAAACAATTGGTAACAGAAATACAGGAGTATATTCGCCTTAATGACAAAGGAGACGTTAACCCGGGGACGCTATGGGAATGTATGAAATGTTTCATAAGGAGTTCCCTAATAGCTCGTGCAACTTATGTTAAAAAACAGAAGGAGGGGGAACGCCAAAAATTGTTAACCACATTACAGAATCTAGAACAAACCCATATGCGAGGTAAGGCTCCTTCCTCCCTGAAGGGCTCTATTAAGGAGATCAAAGATAAAATAATGGCACTGGATTCAGCAAAAATTGCTTATCCTTAGCTAGCTAAGCAGAAATTTTTTGAGGGAGGCAATAAAGCCGGTCAATACTTAGCTCAAACTCTAAAGAAGAAACAATCCCAAGCCCTTATCTCTAAAATTAAAGATCACAAGGGGATGCTACTCACGGATGATACATCCATTAGACAGCGTTTCCACCAGTTTTATTCTCAATTGTATAGTTGTGATAACGCTATGCAAGGGGGTACAATAGCAGCATATCTTGCCCAAACCCCTCTTCCTACCTTAACGGCTGCGCAACGGCAGTTTTTAGACAAGGACATTACAGCCCTAGAGTTACAGGAGGCCATTAATTCTCTTAAGCTGGGAAAATCACCAGGGCTCGACAGATATACACCGAGGTTTTATAAGAAATTTGCCACAGCATTGTCACCCCTTCTATTAAGGTTTTTTAATTCTCTACGGGTGGGGGCTCCTTTATCTGCTCTAGCCAATACGGCAGGGATTACGCTACTGGCAAAGCCTGGGCGAGATCCAACTGCTTGTGCTTCGTACAGACCGATTTCCCTCCTGAATATAGATGTTAAGCTGCTAGCTAAAATCTTGGCCAATCGCCTGAATTGTTTTATTGCTCAGCTAGTGCATATTGATCAGGCGGGGTTTATCCCTGGCAGAACCACTGCAGATAATGTACACAGAATCCTTGATGCTATATGGGCAGCCCAGAAACAGAACACCCCAGCTCTAACCTTATCCATCGACGCTGAAAAGGCGTTCGATATGGTGCATTGGCCTTTTCTTTTTCAAACTATGGAGGGTATGGGATTTGGTGCCTTCTTTTTGACCTGGCTACAACAACTTTATACCTCTCCTAGAGCCTGTTTAAAGGTTAATGGTGGATATTCCTCGCCTTTCGATGTACAAAGAGGAACTAGGCAAGGTTATCCCTTATCCCCACTGCTCTTTGCACTTTTTCTTGAAACCTTTGCCATTAACATACGCCGCAATCCCAATATTACTGGTGTAGAGTTCGGTGTCACTTCTATAAAAATATCACTTTATGCTGATGACATTTTACTTACCCTAACTGATCCGGAGAGTTCCTTGGAGGGGCTTATGAGCGAAATGGACCTTTTCAGTGGTGTCTCAGGATTTAGGGTTAACTGGGACAAATCTGAGATTCTTAACCTCAACATCTCTCCCAGGTTGGTCAGTCGTTTGCAGGAATTGTATCCCTTGAAATGGGCCGCATCCCAAATTAAATACTTGGGGATCCAGCTTAGCACTACTCAGGATCTACTAGTTATCAATTATGCAAATTTATGGAAAAAAATAGATAAGGATATGGAGGAATGGAGCCGATACCACATATCATGACTGGGCAGAATGGCGGTTTTTAAAATGAATATTTTGCCTAAACTCCTATATCTATTCCAGTCCCTCTAGGTTCTGGTCCCTCCCTCTCTTCTTCGGCAGTGGCAAAAGAGCTGTATGACCTTTATTTGGGCGGGCAGAAGACCTAGGGTTGCCAGGGAGGTGCTTACACGATCAAAATCCAATGGGGGGCTTGGAGTGCCGGACCTCTCCCGGTATTTTCAAGCTGCTCAGTTAAAAAAATTAGTGGACTTGCATATGACTAGACGACCTAAGTCGTGGGTACTCTTCGCCCAGGAATTGCTGGGATCTATTCCTATCCATAGCCTTCTCTGGCAACCCAAGTCTACTTGGCTAATCGAACCCGTTATGGTGCTTCCCCCCACTACACAAATGTTACTGCAATTATGGCGCAGATATAGCTCCACCCTGGTGGGTAACAGGGAATACCACTCCAGTACCAATTTATACGTTAACAAGGCCTTTCGCCCTGGTTTTGAGAATTCCACCTTTTGCATTTGGAAGAGACGAGGTATTCATCACTGGGGGCACTTTTGGGGTTCAACTTCCATACGTCCTTTCCCTGATTTGCAGCGGGCTTACTCCCTACCTGACTCTGCCATATATCCATATCTTCAATTGACCCATTTTGCAAAGACTAATATGCTGGCGGCGCATTTTAACTCAGGGCAATCTGCCTTTGAAAAGTTATGTGAGAAGGCGAATAGTTGTTCAAAGGCTCAGTCTCAGATATATCAAATGCTATTACTCCAGTCACCACCCAGCTACAAATTCCAACTATTGTGGGAACAGGATCTACAGGTGACTTGGACCCCACAAATTTGGAAATCTATCTTTCAAACTATGGGTAAAGGCTATATAGCAGCCTCGCTTATTGAGAATTCCTATAAGGTACTCTATCGGTGGTATATGACTCCCGCACAACTGCATAAGTTTACACCTCTCTACCCAGATCTGTGCTGGCAGTCATGTTCGATTGTGGGTAGTTATTACCATATGTGGTGGGATTGTCCTAAACTGCAGTTGCTCTGGTGTGACATATTCCACTGGATGAGTGATTTGTTTTCGGGGTTGCTGGCACCCACTGCAGCGCAGGCATTATTGGGCGCTAAAGTACCAGAGCTTTCCGAGGATCACAATAGATTGGCTCATTTTATTTTCACTGCCAGTCATTGTGAAATAGCTCGTATGTGGAAATCCCCCAATATTCCCACAAAAACAGAGTGCACAACATTTTTTTATTATCAAAAATCACAGCATTTAAGCATAAAAAGATCTCTCGCTTTGACATGATATGGCGCCCCTATCAACGGTGGCACTCATCCATTACCCTTGAATCTCAGGGTTAGTAGTGACCCCTTCTTTTTATTATTCTTTTGTTCAGATGTATCCATCAGTCCTTCTCAGTGATGTGATAGCACAACCTTCTCCTAAATTACGCATTATTGAGGCTAGGGGGGGAGGGGGGGGAGGGGGGGATTAAGTATATTAAACTACAGCACTGGTATAACATCAGGTTGTCTACCTTCAATATGCAGAATGTTGATTTGTTTTCTGTAGCGGATTATAATTCAAGGCAGTTTATACTTGAATGTATTCAATGTGTTGGGCTGTGCCATGTTGTTCTGCTGATATCTTGTATGGTATATTACACCTGTTCTTTCGTTTCAATAAAAAATTTTCAAATTAAAAAAAAAAAAAAAGAAAAGTTGGGAAGCCTCCCACGCAGCATGTTGTAACCTTGCCCTTGCTGTAAAGCATTAACAAAATGGCCGTACAGGCGTGCCGTTCCACTTGCAAGCGTCTGTACATGTGATGGAACCATGGAGCCGCAGGAATGCCTAATTGTAGACGCTGGAAGAAGGCCGGGTGCGGCGTCCTTCACCCAGCGTCCATACAGGCGTCTATGTCTGCGATGGACCCGTGGAGCTGCAGGGATGCCTAATTGTAGACGCGTCCATGTCTCCACTGCTCACGGAGCATCACGGACGCTGAAATAACATAACGTAAGAAGCTATAATAAAAGGAAAGGAATCAATTTATTGAGGATTAAATGGGAACACAATTTATTGATTTTATACTTCAAGAACTATAAATGATGCAATGGAAAACATAGAAGACAAGGGAAAATTCCAACTAAGTTTTATTTGTTTCACAATTATTTGTTATTTTAAATCAACTTCTCTGCTTGCTGGGAAATGGTTTGATGGATGTATCACAGCTCCTGAAAGAAACACAACACAAGTTTAAACATTCTGTACTGTCATAAAAAGATTATATCTCAAATTTTGCAGAGCTATGTACTATAATAAAAGCGCCAAATCAGTATGGAGAAATGAATGTATAACAGTTAAGAACTTACATGAGACATAAGATTCGATGATCCTTCGTCGGACATCATTCCCCCTTGTGGTGTTGTCCGCCTCAGCTGCCAGTTCCACAGGCAGATCTGGTGGCAAGTTTTGTGCTACCTCTGCATGCACACCGAATCGCTGACAAATGTTGTGTAGCATGCAGCAGGCAACAATGATGTTCGCCACCTTTTCTGTACTGTAGTGCAGGGCTCCCCCAGAGTGATCCAGACATCGGAATCGTCCTTTCAGAACTCCAAAGTCCACTCGATAACGTTTCTGGTGCTGCCATGACCTCATTGTAGCGTTTTTCTGCCACAGTGCGTGGAGACTGGAGTGGAGTTAGCAACCAGGGCTTACAGCCTTAGCCGCCATCACCTATATGGGGAATCAGGAATGCATCAAAAACAACTTTACAGCGCTTAACACCTTAAACATATCACATATATAAATGCACACATATTGTCTACCGAACATCCCAGATATAGAATCCCAGGCTGTAGCTGATGTCACTTACCAAGTAGCCAGCCTTCACCGTACTTCCACTCTGGGAAATGTGTCCCCATAGATGAATGTGCCAGAATGTAGGCGTCATGCAGCTCCCAGGATACTTTGCTACAACATTTAGAATCTGAAGGTGTGCATCGCAAACGACTTGAAAATTCATTGAATGGAAGTGCTTGCGATTCCGGCAATAACTCTCTTCCTCTGACCTGGGGGTAAACGCAATATGGGTGCAGTCTATAGCACCCAACACGTTCAGCATCCCTGCAATACCCATTAACCCACTGCGGATCTGTTGCAGCTCCATTGGATCGGTAGGATACAGTACTTCCTCATCCTCTTCATCATGGCCTTCAAGACCTGTGTCAGATGCCATGAGAAGGAGGCCTGTGTCATACCCGCAATGACACTCACGGGGGTTTGAAAACTTCCAGTACCAAAACAATTTAAAGCACCAAGAAGTTTCGTGAACCCTGGCACAGCATGCTGGCGATTGGCCAGGGGATCAAGGTCGCAGCGCAGATTTTCATAGAGGAACAGGATTGCCCGTGAGCTCAGCCGGTAGGTTCGGACTACATCTCGTTCTGACATGCCAAAGATAGTTGTCCATGGGCGAATGATATGTCCAGGTCTGCCGA
Organism: Rhinatrema bivittatum; assembly: GCF_901001135.1. NCBI lineage: Eukaryota > Metazoa > Chordata > Amphibia > Gymnophiona > Rhinatrematidae > Rhinatrema > Rhinatrema bivittatum. The sequence continues at coordinate 321,511,030 of NC_042617.1, forward strand.
TGGCCTGTCTTGGTCTACCGATGTCCCTGTCCTGTGCACGGGCGACTCTGTCCCGCTGTGCCTGCGTGAAAAACTACACAAGAAAATCAGCATAACCTAATACATCTTGATTATTCATTTAACAAATATACATAAACAATAGAAGCGGAGCCTCAGGGACACCTAATGCTAGACGCCGGAGGAAGGCCTGGTGTGGCATCCTTCTCCCGATGCCAGTTCAGGCGTCCGTGTCTCCGCTGGACCCGCGGAGCCCCAGAGACGCCTAATTCGAGACGCCGGAGGAAGGTCGGATGCAGCGTCCTTCTCCCGGCATCCATACAGGCGTCCGAACAGTGTCCGTGTCTCCGCTAGACCCGCGGAGCCTCAGAGACGCCCAGACAGAAAAATGCTACTGTTGGATATTCAAAAACAACACGTATACATACCTCCTCGGTCTTTGTGCCGGGTCCTGCTGTTGGCTGTTTTTCCAATAGGCCGTCTAGAATTCGCTCGCAGAGCATTTCTTAATCTGCTCTCATCCGTAGAAAAAAGATCGCCAGAGCCAATATATACATGTAGTCCATGACGCTGTCCGATGCTGTCCCTTGGATATTCACGACTGTCAAGAGCACAGCACCACACTAACACCAGGGTCAGGGTAGGAGGTAAAAATAGAGGGTAAAGACGTGGAAAATGTGCAGGTTAAAGAAGTGCTATTTTGGGCGCACGTTACTGTATCAAGGGGAAGAGCTAATCCAGTCATTAAACACCATTAACATACCATCTACATGCGGCGGGTGCTAATTACAACGTGTCATTTTCAGCACTCGCTAAGGACGCGTTAGAGCATATACTGAATCGCGCGTCCATCTTACACGTCTAAAACGAGCTTCTAATTCACGTTCAAAAGCGCAAAAGCCCGTCCGCGCTTTACTGCATCGGCCCGTAAGTGTGCTACTGCATCATTTAAAGTTCCTGCCCTTGTTGCCAGCCCTTACCCAGCCTGCAGCAGCCACCTTTACACTTCCTCCTCCCTATTCAGGCTCTCACTGTCTCCACTAGCTCTGTGAATGGCCCACTGCCAGCTCACACAGAGGCCTGAGTAGCAGGGCAGGGTGTTTAATGACTCCCAGCAGCAGCAAAAAAAAAAAAAAAAAGTATTGATGATAAAACAGAGCCTTCACCTTGTCTTCTGTTCTTCAGCTGCTGTGGTAATAAAGTTGCAGCTCCTGTTTTTTTTTTCCCCTGGCTGTGATTTGTTCTCCTTATAGCAGAGAGAGCTCATCTGTGATAACATAAGATTATCCAGGGTGGGGTTTGAAGAGGAGCGAGGGGAGAGACTGAACTAGCAGAGCCTGTTCTGAGAAGGGAGGGGGGAAGGACCAGCAATGTTGCAACACCAGCCAAAGATCTCACTCTATTCACTCTCCTGCAGCATTCTAACCCAGGAGTGAGCAAACTATGGCTCGCAGGGCCAAACCCAGCCCAATGGCAGATTTTTTTCCAAGCCTCCTCCTCCTTAGTTTGCCCTCTTATTTCCGGCATGCTGGCACCATGCAACAATGTCATCAACAATGGCCTGACATCACAGGCCTTTGTTGATGACGTTGACCTGGATGTCAGTGACAGTAGATAATGGGGCAGGAAGAGGAGGAGCATCATCCAGTTTTTGGTGGCCACTGATAGACCCCATCCCATCAGCAGCGAAGAAGAGAAGAGGCCAGAAAAGCCACTGGTGAACACCATCCCACCGGTGGCGCAGAAAAGTAGGGGCCCTTCTTTACTGTTTGCCTGGTGGTGCAGAAGCTGTGCATCTGCTCCTCCAGGCAAATTGTGTCCATCTGTCATCACTGCAGGCCTTGCAGTATTTAAAGCTTACGAGGGCAGCACTTTCTCTGAAATGATCTTGCGATACATGAGATCAACCTGGAGAAAATGCTCACCTGTGAATTTTTAATACCGCAGGGCCTACAGAGAGGAGAAACAGCAGAGCAGGCTTGTGAACATTGGATCAACTCCCCCAACTGGCACTTGGGTGCATTGACAATAGCAGCGGAGGAGTATGAGAGGCTCTGAGGCTACCTTGTGTGTGTGAGAGAATGAATGGGTGCCTGCCTAGGGTGTGAGTGCATGAGTGAGAATGAATGGGTGCCTGCCTAGGGTGTGAGTGCATGAGTGAGAAAGAATGGGTGCCTGCCTAGGGTGTGAGTGCATGAGTGAGAATGAATGGGTGCCTGCCTAGGGTGTGTGTGCATGAGTGAGAATGAATGGGTGCCTGCCTAGGGTGTGTGTGCATGAGTGAGAATGAATGGGTGCCTGCCTAGGGTGTGTGTGCATGAGTGAGAATGAATGGGTGCCTGCCTAGGGTGTGTGTGCATGAGTGAGAATGAATGGGTGCCTTCCTGGGGTGTGAGTGTGTGAGAGAATGAATGGGTGCCTGCCTGGGGAGTGGTGTGTGTGAGAGAATGATGGCTGCCTGCCTGGGGTCTGCGGGTATGAGAGAGAATGAATGGCTGCCTGTCTGGGGAGTGATGTGTGTGAGAGAATTAATTTGTGCCTGCCTGCCTGGGGGGTGATGTGTGTGTGAGAATGATGGGTGCCTACCTGGGGTGGGGGTGAGGGATGAGAATGAACGGATGCTTGCCTGGGGGTCTGAGTTTGTGAGTGAGAATGAATGGGTGCCTGCCTGGTGTCTGCGGGTATGAGAGAGAATGAATGGGTGCTTGACTTGGGGGTGGTGTGTGTGAGAGAATGAATGGGTACTTGCCTGGGGGTCTGAGTTTGTGAGTGAGAATGAATGGGTGCCTGCCTGGGGGTCTGGGTGTGGGTGTGAGAATGAATGGGTGCCTGCCTGGGTTCTGCGGGTATGAGAGAGAATGAATGGGTGCCTGCCTGGGGAGTGGTGTGTGTGTGAGAGAATGAATAGGTGCCTGCCTGGGGAGTGGTGTGTGTGTGTGTGTGTGAGAGAATGAATGGGTGGTGTGTGTGTGTGTGAGAGAGAATGAATGGGTGGTGTGTGTGAGAGAATGAATGGGTGCCTGCCTGGGGAGTGGTGTGTGTGTGAGAGAATGAATAGGTGCCTGCCTGGGGAGTGGTGTGTGTGTGTGTGTGTGTGTGTGAGAGAATGAATGGGTGGTGTGTGTGTGTGAGAGAGAATGAATGGGTGGTGTGTGTGAGAGAATGAATGGGTGCCTGCCTGGGGAGTGGTGTGTGTGTGAGAGAATGAATAGGTGCCTGCCTGGGGAGTGGTGTGTGTGTGTGTGTGTGAGAGAATGAATGGGTGGTGTGTGTGTGTGAGAGAGAATGAATGGGTGGTGTGTGTGAGAGAATGAATGGGTGCCTGCCTGGGGAGTGGTGTGTGTGAGAGAATGAATGGGTGCCTGCCTGTGGAATGGTGTGTGTGTGCGTGTGTGTGCGTGTGTGTGTGTGTGTGTGAGAGAGAGAGAGAAAGAATGGGTGCCTGCCTGGGGTCTGCAAGTATGAGAGAGAATGAATGGGTGCCTGTATAGGGGCCTGTGTATGTGTGAGAAAGAGAGCACATGTGTGTGCAGCACCCCCCAGCCCTTCCCTTTCCTCTCTACCTGCTGATCCGTGACAATCTCAGGGCTTCTGGAAATCAAAAGTTCCCATGTATGGAAGGCGGGGAATTTTTTTTTAAATCCTTGCTAGTTTTAATGTTTGAGTATTATTTGATGTGTCTGTTTTGAAATATTTTATGGGTGTTTGGGACATATATGAAATTTCAACTAATTGATGTTATTTTATTTGTTAGCTGTGTTGAAGTTTTCTTTTTATTGGTAAGGTTGCTGCTTTGGTTCTCTCACTATGGGGTACACTGAGCACTGTAACGGCCCACACTCCCCGCTCGGGGAGTTCTAAGGGGACCCTGGCCCTTGGCTCCAATAAGCGCCAGAAATGTGGCTCTCTTTAAAAAAAAAAAAAAGTTTGCCCACCCCTGCTGTAACCAGAGAAAGCCTCACTCTCCTGCACTTTTCAGTTTCTGCATGTGCTCAGTGAGTAGAGAGCCAGATGGAAATTTAGGAGAAAGGGATCAGTCATTGATCGCTTGAATTTTCGGGGGGCCATGGCTCCTGTGGACCCCATTTCTGCTGCTTGTGCTGCAGAATATGTAGGCAAACTTGCATGTCCTCGCCAGAGAGAGACACACCTCTGCTTGGGACCAGAGAAGTTACATTTTTAATTTGCTAGCCGTAATGCAGACTGATTTCTCACTAACACTGTTCTCCTTTCTCCTATGTTTCTGTTGCATGCTTTCATATCTATCTCTGTTTAATCTAGCCAGTGTCTTTACATAGAAACAGAAATGTCGGCAGAAGAAGACCAAATGGTCCATCCAATCTGCCCAGCAAGCTTTCACTTTTTTTCCCCCATACTTATCTGTTTCTCTTGTCCCTTGTAAGTGACTTTTTTTTCTATTTCCCTTCCATCCCGCCATCCCTTCCACCCCCGCCATCGATCTATTTCCCTTCCACCCCTGCCATCGATGTAGTTAGCAGTGCTGGAGCTGCATCTAAGTGAAGTATCTAGCTAATTGTTTAGGGGTAGTAACCGCCGCTATAGTAAGCTACTCCCACGCATGTTTATCCAGCCTGTGCAACTCAGTCCTTGTTGGTTGTTATCCGAATATAAATCATCTTTTCATCATCCCCCCTGCTGTTGAAGCAGAGATCTTTTCATCATTCCCCCTGCTGTTGAAGCAGAGAACTATGCTGGATATCATTGAAAGTGAAGTATCAGGCTAATTTGATTTGGGGTAGTAACCGCCGTATCAAGCAAGCTACTCCCTTGCTTTTTTGTGGATGCAAATTTTTTTTCACATTTTCTCTTGCCGTTGAAGCATAGAGCAATGTTGGAGTCACATTAATCGTGTGTATGTTTATTTAATTAGGATATTAATCTCCAGGTAGTAGCTGTCACTCCCGCAATCCACCCCCATGCCTCTTCACTTCATTCACATCCTCTATACTTTATGGATCCACAGTGTTTAGACTCCTGGCTGGTGTTTGTAATGTATAGAACAAAGGGCTGCTATCTGCAAGCCTTGGGTTCTTACCTGAGGCACTCCCGGGGCTGGACTTGGAAGGTTAAAGCCTTTTATTTTGTAAAGCTTTTTGAATGCTGAGTTTTTTTATTATTTTTGTATTGATGTTCTTTATGTTCTGCGAGTGACGCGTGTATTGTGTTTGTTTATGAATGTAGATCTGCAGTCCATACTGAACAATGCACCAGAAGTTGCGGAATATGAGAATTAATGAATGAATGAATAAATAGTGTGTGGGTAGCATTGGTGGAATAATTTTCAAAGTGAACATTAGCAGCGCAGGTTTGTTGGGATAACGGGGGGGGGGGGGGCTAATTTTATGCACATATTTGATATTTGATGACTTTCTATCGTGGTGTATTGCAAAGCTCCCCCAGTATGTATAGGCTCTAAAGAGAGACAATAGCAGTGCATATGGGCATATATGTAACGTGTAGACTTTCTCCTCTCCCCACCACAGCTGTAATACAGATGGCCAGGGTCGCAGTGGTTGGAGGGGGGCTGGTCGGCCTCTCCACCGCAGTCTGCATTTCCGAATCAGTGCCGCAGTGCTCAGTCACGGTCCTCTCTGAAAAGTTTACTCCCGAGACCACGAGCGACGTTGCCGCCGGGATGCTCATCCCCCACCCTTACCCAGGTGAGCGCTCCTCCCATGTCCTAGAAAGCTCGTGTCTCTACAAGGAGCCGGCCGCCTCGTGTCATTCTCGCTACACCAGACCAGCACGGCCGGCCCTCTGAGGGTACAGCTTTATTGATCCTGCAGTACCTCGTGCAGATGCAGCTTTTGCCATTAACACTAAGGAAACTTAAACTTGTAGCTCCTGAAAAGCTGTGGGAGGGGAGGAAGGGGGTGAATTATTTGTACAGGGCTATCAGGTGTATGCATGCAAGCTCTGTACAGACAAAAATGAATCGACGGTCTGTGCTTTCTGAGGTTTATAATCTAATAAAGACAGAGAGGAAACACATATGGGGAGATCTTTAAGGACTGGCTGGCATATGGGATGAACTGATGAAGGAGCAGCTCTGAGGCGAGCTGCTAGAAATTAGTTATTTTAGGAGTCTATGAGAAATGACCAGTGGGGTGGGTAGGTGAGGGGTAGAGTGGGTGGGAATAAAGTCAGACAGTTTTTAATTTGACTCCTTAGTCCTTTAACAGTGATGTGAGAAGTTAGGGGAATGGGATCTGAAACAGAAACTGAATCAGTGGGGACGAGGAGAAGCGTGCTTTACAGAGGCATTATTTCTAAATAAGGCTGAGGGTTTGGGGGCCATGCGCCTGGCTGACTGCGCCTGTATACTTTTGCCCTGCTTTACACATTGAAAAGTGATGCTGGGATGGGTCGGCACAGATTTCAAATTCATCACCTTGTGTTGGCACTAGCAAGGAGACAGGCCCATTGTCAAGAGACACAGCGCGAGGAGTCTCGATGGAGCAAGGGCTAGGAGCGCAGGTGACATTGGCAGATAAGGATTGCTTGGTCCTCTGGGTCTGCCTGCCTCCTGTGCTGCCATGGATCTTACTCGATCTAACGCCCCTCCCATTCCCCTCTGGGGACAGAGAAGCAGCCGCAGTACCTTGCCTTGAGCGCAACCTTGGAAGGACGAGGAATGACATCCAAATCCTACTTCTTACATCGAAAGGGGAAGCCCCTTTCTTTCTCACTGGCTAATGCAGGATCAGGCTGAAAGCTGGCAAAGAACCCAAAACCCTTAAAATTGTTATCATTATCAAGATTTCTACAGCGCATAGCAGCTGTGCGCAGCGCCTTACAGAGACACGTGGGGCTGATTCCACTGGGCAACAAATTTTCACAAAAGTCATGTTACGGAAATTAAATTAGTCAATTCTTATAAATTTCCATGTGCTAAACACGAATGTGACTGTGAAAATGCAAAATTGGCTCTAGTTTTTTTGTAATATGCAATAATATAATTACATCTTGAATTGTATGCCAATAGTAGGAGACCTACGGTTAATACCGTTTGAAAAATGAAGTCATAGACTACGTCTTAGATTTCTTTGCTTGTCTCTTGTGCACCTGTTCGGGAGCATCTCTGCGGAGGACTGCATCTCTCCACACCATGGGGACTGCAAACGGCATTGATGGTCTTGTGCCATTCAACCACTGTGAAAGCTGTGTTGCACATGTAGCACAGCATATATGCGGCGCCCAAGGCTTGTCTTGGTCGCCAATCTTGCATCCGAAATAAAGATGATATGCCTTCTTCACATGAGAAGTTATACTTTTCTTCTGCTTCGCAGATATCACTTCCCCACAAATATAACAGAAATTGTCCATGGTATTAACACACTTTCGAGGCATTAATATTCTCTAATTAATTTACCTAAATGGATAAAATAGAAACAGTTTTATGCAACAGTAGTTTCAACTGTATCCCACGAAGTCTGGAATATTTCAAATGCTCACCCTTTCTGACTGGGCTTCATATAGTACACTGCTTACTCAGCAGCAGCATGGCAGTAGAACTGCACTGCATCAGAAAATGATGTAATAAACTCTGGATGATGTGTGCATGATGGTATTATGCAATATTACATCATTCTAGGCTTATTTAGGATGTTGTTACAGTCCTACTGGATAAATTTACACGACTAAACATAGAAAGTGAACTATATTAAATGTCTTCAAAACGAGCGCCAATAAAAACTTTTCATGGTCATATTCGTGTTCAGCACATCAAGATACTACAGAGTAGGACCTTTTTAGGTCAGTAACACTTTCATTGTTGCCCAGTGTTCTGTAACATCGCCCCTAAATTTCACAGCAAATACTTGCGAAAATTACACCGGCTCTCAAAGAAGACTTATGTGCATTCATTTGCTTTGAAAATCATCCCGGGAAATTTAGCTGTACACACGTACACCTGCTACTAGGTGTGTTTAAGCCCTTCAGGAAATTTTACATACCCACGTTTGAACTTTCAAAAGGATGTGCGTACATCCAAACCCCTCCCCACCTCAGGAGCCCCTCCGCTCCGTCCAGGTAAACTTGTGAGCATATTGGGGGAGGGGGGTTCAGCTTCGTAAAAAGGACAGTCCCTCGGAGCTTACAACCTGGTCCAGACCGACAGACAAAAAGTAAGCGAGAGCCTTTCCGCTGCAACAGCAAGGCCCTGACTGAGAAACGCTTCTAGCTGGGATTAAACTGCACTGCTCTAGCTAAGGAGATCTCCCAGCTGTCAGCCATCCAAGCCGGACTGCCTGCACTGCTCTAGCTAAGAATTTTCTCTTCTGCGAGGGAATTTTTTTTTTTTTTACTTCCTTGATTTCTCAAAAGAAACGGGTCCCTTTTAGTTGAAGGCCATCACATGGTTGAGATAGTCTTCTATAATGTTCTCTCAACTAAGCTGAACAAATCTCCAAACCTCAACAGAAATAGCCATATGTTAGAAACGATTCCAGGAAGAAGATGGGGCTCATGGCAGAGCCTATGGCAATATTTGTGAAAGGGCCAAAAAACACATACGAGGGAATATGCTAGTCCCCCTTCCCAGGACTATCACCTTCTCTGCAAGCTCCCCTTTTCTGTTTCTTAGTGCAGCTTTTAAAAACCTAGAGCTAGCAATCCCCAGCTTTTGCACCAACTCCAGCATGAGTGAGGGAAATGTTAATCTTTTTTTTCAAAATAATAGAAGTATGAGTGCATGTGAAAGCTGCCACAAGTGGAAGCCGAAGCTCTGACGACTGCCCGCAGGTTTCAAACTCGGGCATGTTCGCTCCATTTCTTGTGTTAGAGGGGTTTGTTTGCTTTCCAGTGTCTCTTGTGTGAGGGTTTTGCTTGCTTTCTTGACTCAGACATGCCAATCGAGCAGCAGAAGCGCTGGTTCCAGGAAACTTTTAACTACCTTCTGGCAATCTGCAATTCTGTCGAGGCCGCAGATGCTGGGATTCAGCTGCTCTCGGGGTAAGCTCCCAAGTTGCTCTCTTGTGTTCTTGTACCGTGCAATTATTTTTCCTGTCCTGGGAATTCTCTTAGACGTTACTGCAGATTAACCGGGCAGAGGGTCTGGCGCCCATGCAGGCTGAATGCCAGTCTCTCAGGTTAGGGCTCCGTCCGAGTTCAGAAATGGGTCTAGTGCAAGGCAGTGTATAACAGGGAGACTGCCCTGGGTCTCCTCTCTGGAGAGCCCTGGTCCCCACCACCCAGTCTGCTGGTGCTACATCCCCACCTGTACTCCAAATAACCGGCACAGGAAATATTTACAAGGTGGCAACGGTGTTTGCTTAAACAGAGTTCTCAGGCTTTCATGGCCCAAGGTACGGCTTTAGAAAAATCTTCAGCTGCAAGTTATCATCCTGTGGCTTTCAAGCAAGAAAACAATTCCAAACTCCCCCAAGGCTGCACAATTATCACAGAATGATTCCTTTGTGGACACAGGGAGGTCTGTATTCAAAGCCATTTCAGCCAGATATCTGACAAGTTATCCCACCAAATGGCAGGTATTTGAATATTAAGCCACTTTGGCTGAACTTGAGCCAAATTAAGTCTAAAATCTAGCAGGATGAAAAAGATGTGTCCCGGGGCAGAAATGACTTAGACAGTTCTCCCTTGTAACCGGCTAACACACAGGCTCCGGTGGAGCGCACTGTACACCCGCATTTGGACACGCGTTTTCGATGCGCTAGCTTTACCCCTTATTCAGTAAGGGGTAATAGCGCGTCAAAAACGCGCGTCCAACCCCCCCGAACCTAATAGCGCCCGCAACATGCAAATGCACATTGATGGCCCTATTAGTTATTCCCGCGCGATTCAGTAAGTAAAATGTGCAGCCAAGATGCACATTTTACTTTAAGAAATTAGCGCCTACGGAAGTGCACAGAAAAGCAGTAAAAAAAACTGCTTTTCTGTGCACCCTCCGACTTAATATCATGGCGATATTAAGTCGGAGGACCCAAAAGTTAAAAAAGTAAAAAAAAAAAAAAAAAAATGTAAAATGGGCCCGTGGCTCGCGGGTTGAAAACCGGACGCTCAATTTTGCCGGCGTCCGGTTTCCGAACCCGTGGCTGTCGGCGGGTTTGAGAACCGACGCCGGCAAAATTGAGCGTCGGCTGTCAAACTCGCTGACAGCTGCCACTCGGGCGTGCTAGTGTCCCTAGCGCCTCTTTTTACTGCCGGGCCTAATTTTAATAAATTAACTTACTGAATGGTGCGCACAGGAGAGTGGTCTGTGAGCTCGCCCGCTCTCCCGCGATTTTTACTGTATCGGCCTTTTAGTCAGATCACTTGAGAACTGCTTTAGAGTGGGTATATATAGTTATTCAGCCTTGGGTGGCCCATTACTTGCTGCTTAGCATCTGTTAAATAAAGGGAAAAGAGTGTCTTGTGAACCTGTGGCCCAGCTCCCGCCCTCCTCCCCAATATGTGTGTGGGCCAAACAGGCTCCACCCTACTAAACCCCCATCAAAGAGTTAAGATATCATTTCCTGGGTCACAGACTGCCCCCCCCCCCCCCCCCCCCCCCACACACTCTTTCCTCGTTTCGGTTCCTCTCCCCTCCTCACCCTCTATGCGCCCACAACCCTACGAGCGCTGGAAGTAGCGGGGGCCTGTAAGAGAGACCTCGCTCTTGGCAGGGTTTTCCGGGCCTGGGAGGGCCAGATCCTAAGGGGGTAGAGAGATCCCAAGCTGCTTATCCCAACAATAAGCAATGGATTTCTGCGACTCCACCTTAATAATTGTTAAAGGACTCTTCCTCCAGGATCTTGTCCAGTCCCTCTTTGAACCCCACTATCAGGCCGATGCAAGTGGATGAGCATTAAAACCTTGAGCGCTTGATTTCAGCATGCAGTGCTCATGCTCAGCTTAAAATATTTTTCAATTCCCAATGTAGATAAAACGAATGCTATGCAAGTGCATCGGGAGTTTAAGAACTCACTTGAACTTTTTAGAATGTTGTGTTTGGCCCAGGCTGAACGCACATTTTAATTTGGGAAGCTGGGGACAGGCTAAGTGGCTGCAGCCGCTGCTGCCACTTAGCCACATAAATTCTTGTCCATCTATCTGGCGTGGGTCACTGCTACTTAGCTGGATAAAGCACTTATCTGGTTAAGTGTCGGCAGCTGCCGGCGTTCACCTGGCGTGTTCCTGCCTTTTCTTTCCCATTTTCTTGTAGTGCAAGAAATAAATATACCTCCAGCTCTGACCCAGGAGTTAAGTTTTCAGCGCTAAAAAAGGTGCCCTGGCGAAAGGATTTCCATGCGATTTAGGCGCTAAGCACTATTCTCGTTTCGGGACGCAGATTTTCTGCGCATAAAAAAAACTCCTTGCTACATCGGCGGTACGTCGAGCGCACAGAAAATGCGCGTTCAGATGCAGGCGGAAAGGAACCTCGAGCACGGCCTCCGGCAGCAGATTCCACAGCTTGATTGTGCGTCGAGTGAAAAAAAAACAAACCAAAACACCCTTCACACCATTTGTTTTAAAACTGCCGGCTGCTGGTTTCGTGGAACGTCCCTTAGTGCGGCCTGACGGGGGAAAATATCTGCCCCCTCCACTCATGATTTTATAAATGTCAGTCATAAGCCCCTCTCAGCCACCTCTATTCCCAGCTAAAGAGCCCTAATCCACAAGGGCCAGCTTGGTTTATATTTTAATCCTCTTGTGCATCGACAGCCATGTCAGAGGGAGAGAGGTTTAGCAGCCAGGGAAAGCCATTTCTTCAGTAGATTATTACTGGGCGCTCAGTGGGCAAGGAGTCTCAGCTCTTTGGCAGAAGAGAGCATGCTATGTCGGCTTTCCTTTCTACAGATGGCAGATATTCCGGACGGCGCCGGAGCAGAAGGTCCCGTTCTGGGCTGACACTGTCCTTGGATTCCGGGTGATGTCTGAGGCGGAGCTGAGGAGGTTTCCGGACTACCGGTTCGGCCAGGCCTTCACCACGCTGAAGTGTGACTCCCGGCGGTATCTGCGCTGGCTGGAGAGCAGGTGGGTCAGTCTGCAGAGATGTGCTGGAAGGGACTCCTCAGGTTATTCCTTGAAAAGAGGGTGGCGTAGAGCAGGCAGAGAAGCCGTCCTGCTTTTTACAGACCCACATTAATGTCTGTGCTTTGTAAGGGGGGGGGGGGGTAGGGGACCCCCCACCAAACCTTCTCATATATCTGGAAGAGGTAATGAATACAGTATCTGATGAATTCTTAACTACACCGCATAAGGCCCTCCATAGGAGAAGCATTATCTCTGTCCCTGTGTACAGATAAACTGGGAGGAGATGGGGGTTTGGTGTTAAAACAACAACACTGAGTCAGAAGAACACCAAATATACAGGAGTTCTAATCCCAGCTCTGTCATTGAACTCTGTGAATGACCCTAGGTGAGTCACTTTATCTCCCTGTGCCTCAATTCTAATCCCAGCTCTGTCACTGACTCTCTGTGTGTGACCCCGGGAGAGTCACTTTATCTCCCTGTGCCTCAGCTCTAATCCCAGCTATGTCACTGACTCTGTGTGTGTGACCCTGGGGGAGTCACTTTATCTCCCTGTGCCTCGGCTCTAATCCCAGCTCCATCACTGACTCTCTGTGTGACCCTGGGGGAGTCACTTTATCTCCCTGTGCCTCAGCTCTAATCCCAGCTCTGTCACTGACTCTCTGTGTGTGACCTTGGCTGAGTCACTTTATCTCCCTGTGCCTCAGCTCTAATCCCAGCTCTGTCACTGACTCTCTGTGTGTGACCTTGGCTGAGTCACTTTATCTCCCTGTGCCTCAGCTCTAATCCCAGCTCTGTCACTGACTCTCTGTGTGTGACCTTGGCTGAGTCACTTTATCTCCCTGTGCCTCAGCTCTAATCCCAGCTCTGTCACTGACTCTCTGTGTGTGACCTTGGCTGAGTCACTTTATCTCCCTGTGCCTCAGCTCTAATCCCAGCTCTGTCACTGACTCTCTGTTTGTGACTCTAATCCCAGCACTGCAAATGTTACACTAGGATGTAGAGCACCATTACACCTCCTACTGCAAAAAAACCCAAAAAACAACACTCTGTGTGTAACCCTGGGTGAGTCACTTTATCTCCCTGGGCCTCAGCTCTAATCCCAGCTCTGGCACTGACTCTCTGTTTATGACTCTGGGTGAGTCACTTTATCTCCCTGTGCCTCAGCTCTAATCCCAGCTCTATCACTGACTCTCTGTTTATGACTCTGGGTGAGTCACTTTATCTCCCTGTGCCTCAGTGCTAATCCCAGCTCTGTCACTGACCCTCTGTGTGTGACCCTGTGTGAGTCACTATCTCCCTGTGCCTGGGCTCTGATCCCAGCTCTGTCACTGACTCTCTGGGACTCCGGGAGGGAGTTGGTGTAAGTTGTGTGTGAAGCAGGAACTGCTAGCACATTTGTAAAGGGAATCTCCCATGAACGGGGTTTCTGGCCGGCAGCCCCCAGCGAGTACTTCAGTACCCCTGAGTGAAAGCCCCACGTGTAGTTTTCTTCCCAGTAACCTAACCCTGCTTCTTCTCTGCCCCTTTTATGCCATGGGTAAAAGTATCCACTCTGTGACCAGCAGGAGTACTTCTGCCCAAATGAGGGGTAATTTTCAACATGGACCCAGGGGATAGAAAAGAGGTTTACAAAATCAAGTGTGGGATGGAATGAGTAAACAGGGGACATTTATTTACCCATTTCACTAATATGAGGACTAAGTGTCTCTCCGTGAAGCGAACAAGTAGAGGATTTACCACAGTCAGTCTGTGGAATCCGATGTCAGAGGATGTGATCAAGGCGATGAGCACAACGGGGTTTAAAAAGGTTTAGACAAGTTCCTGCAGGAAAAGTCCACAACACATTATTAGCCAGGCAGACTAAGGAAAGCTATTGCTGTCCCTGGGAGTGAGAACAGGAATCGGATCTGCTTTATAGGATCTGGTCGGGCCACTGTCGGAGGCAGGACGCTGGGCTCAATGGACCTTGGTCTGACCCAGCCTGGCACTTCTTCTATTCTTATGCACCCACGGGAATTGCTTTTCAAAGTTGTCTCTTTGTCTCCCCTGTGCTGCTCAAGCTAAGGATATCTCCCAGCTGTCAGGAGCGCAAGCTTTATTGCATGTGGGAGATCACTCTTCATCAAAGTAAGGTTTTCCGTCCCCTCTTTGTGGCCCTCTGTCGGTTTGGGCAGATTGGCATCAGAGGGTCCATACCTAATCCACCACCAGACCCCCACTTCTTTTATGTAACTTCTCCTCACCGTTCTTACTGCTGCCCTCGATCACATCCCTGCTCTCCATTACCTCTGCTGGCGTGTTACTCCAGGCCCAAGCCCACCGCCTTCCTGAATCAGTTCTGCCAGTAAAGGTAGGGAATTCTCCTTCAAGGCCCAAGGAGTGTGAGACTTGTAACTTTAACACAAACTTCTCACACAGCGAGGAGTCTTTAATGCAAGTCTTAAGAACATAAGAAATTGCCATGCTGGGTCAGACCAAGGGTCCATCAAGCCCAGCAACCTGTTTCCAACAGAGGCCAAAACCAGGCCACAAGAACCTGGCAAGTACCCAAACACTAAGAAGATCCCATGCTACTGATGCACTTAATAGCAGTGGCTATTCCCTAAGTAAAATTGATTAATAGCCATTAATGGACTTCTCCTCCAAGAACTTATCCAAACCTTTTTTGAACCCAGCTACACTAACTGCACTAACTCCTTCTGCCTGAGCAGTTTGGCACGCAGTCCATTTTCCTCTGCTTGCACCCCTAACACCAAGTGAAATGTGATGACCGGGGCTTTCCGATCCTTGCCCGCATACCTTCCGGGGCTTGGGGGTCTCCTCCGGACTGGTGGTGGGTTCCTGACTCCCCAAGCACCCTCTGTATGTTTCTTTTATCCTCTCTCCTCTCGGACGAAGCACTGGTGAGGGACTCTCTCCTTTCTATGTGGCTGGCGCCCAGATGCATCAGCGGGATTAGCCGATATCCTTCTCTCCTTAAGATCCAAACACCGCAGGCGTTGCCAGATACTTTAAAGATCTGAAGCTCACGCCACAAGCCCTTCCTTCCCCTCCCTCCCTTCAAGATTTTCTACCTTGCTTTGGGCATTAGAGCGACAAGGCAAGAACTAAGTTTCCAAAATAAACAAACTCAATTACTATCAGCTTCCTCCCCCCCCCCCCCCCGCCCTAAAAACAAGCCTGTAAAAAACACATAAATGGACATCACACTTTTAAAGTATTAAAATTAATTCTCAAATTACAAATTCTGTGTCACCTCACAGGACAACATCAGACCCTAGTATAGAGCAAAGCTGCCATATCAGAAAATCACTAACTGCCAGTCTCAAACAGCAATAATCATTCCCATGAAAAAGTAGCACTGCAAATGTTACACTAGGAAGTAGAGCACCATTACACCTCCTACCGCTAAAAAAACCAACAAAAAACCCTGCAATTCAATAGATTCCTACACAGAAATTACAGAAACCATCTCCTCAGTCACACCTGCACAACACAGACAGACTCACAGCAAACGCAGAATACCTGACTACAAATTAGAAATTAGAAACATGCAGGCAAACACCAAAATAGAAACTCCTGAGAAGTCAAACTTTGGAGAAAGAGAAACAGAGATGAAATTTCTCCTATCCTGGACAAAAGAGAAGATGACATATTCCAGTCACCAAAGTGAAAATAAAATGGCTTTATTCTCTCTTTCTTGGCTGCACTGGTCCCAGTCTCTTTTCTGTCTTCTCCTAACTTGCAGGGTCTCCTTTTCATTTTCTGTTTCTTCTCCCACCCCCCTTCCTATCTCTGACATTGATCTTTCCCTTTCCTGTCTTCTCCTAACAGGCAGGATCATTTTTATTCTTTAAGACTCATCGCCTTCTTCCTCTCTCTCTTTTCTTGCAGGTTAAAAAGAGATGGAGGTCAGCTGCAAGCCAGAAAGATTGAGGACCTCTGGGAGTTGTGTGGCCAATATGATGTTATCGTCAACTGCTCAGGGCTTGGAGCGAGAGTCCTCGTGGGGGACTTGAAGCTCTACCCTGTGAGAGGGCAGGTGTTGAAGGTGCAGGCCCCCTGGGTGATGCACTTTGTTCGAGTTGACGATGGATCCACCTACATCTACCCTGGGATGAGTGGTGTAACGCTTGGTGGGACCAGGCAGAAGAACGATTGGAGGCTGTCTGTGGATGCCAGCGATACCAAGGACATACTGAGCCGGTGCTGTGCCCTGGAGCCCTCCCTGCAGAGGGCCTGTGAGATGTCAGAGTGGGTGGGACTGCGGCCTTGCAGGTCAGCCATCAGAATGGAGAAAGAGGTGTTGCAGCGGGGCGGTTACCAGCTGCCCGTGGTGCACAATTACGGGCACGGCGGAGGTGGCTTCTCTGTGCATCAGGGCTGCGCCCAAGAGGCAACACGCCTTGTGGGAGAGCTCATAGCGCCAACGAGAGGCTTCTTTGCGAAACTGTAGGGCTCTATGTGCCTGCTCTAATTATGGTGTCTAGTGAACTGTGTGAGCTCCGAACAATGGGATAGGTCCTGACGCTTACTGGCAATGTGATGGGCTTTCATTTGTCTTTCCCTCCTGTTCTCTTCAAGAAGCCATCGTGAGCGTGGCCTCCCGCCTTACTCCTTTCCCAGCCAGCTCTCAGGGTGTGATCGTGTTATACAAGAGCCTCTGAGGCCACACACCAGCTGAGGAGGGGATCACTGTAGCTCTGCTAAGCTCATGGGCAAGATCTTTGCTGGCCAATCCTTGGGCTAGACTTATAAAAGGTATCACAGCCTGCCCAGAGTTGCGCTTTCTCTGGGACTGAGCTATGGACCACAACTGGTGGGTCACAAACTCATTTTCTTAAAGGTCCCACCTAGCCCTGCGGCATTCTGCTAATTCTGCCTCAAGTGCAAACTTTTTATATCCGCTCGGGGTGGATGGAGGAAATCACGCTTTGCTGCTTCTCTGACTCTCCTTCCTTCTGATTTTCCTTCCCTCCCTCTGCCTTGAAATATAAAAGAAGAAGGGGCATTGCCCTTGAAAGATGATAGAAGGCGAGAGAGGTGTAATTGTTACGGGACCGGGCAATGCCCCGGTCCCTCCTCTTACCTCCGGGCCGGCCCGGCCCGCACGGATGCCTCCTAGGCCACATAGGCCTGATTTGCGGCGTCTCCCTGTGCGAGGGAGATGCCGCCGGCCCGACGCGCTTGGCCCCGCCCCCTAGGCGCGCGCGTGCCCAGGGGCTGGACTCTTAAAGGGGCCAGCGTGGGAAAACCAGAGTGGACGCCCCGGATGATGTCAGACGCTGCAGGGTATTTAAACCCTGCAGCTCCATCAGGATGGGGCCTTGCAACGAGGTTCCTCAGCTTCCCTGAGTTATTAGTTGCTGCAGTGTATCCTGATCGTCCTGTTTTCTGGCTCCTGACCTGGCTTGCTCTTGACTACGTCTTCGGCTTCCGCTCCTGGTTCTGGTATTGACTTCTGGCATCTGACTCGGCTTTGTCTTCTGATTACGTCTTCAGCTTCAGCTCCTGATCTTGGTATTGTCTTCTGGCTTCTGACCTGGCTCTGTCCCACGACTCCATCTTCTGCTTTCGTCCCTGGCTTTGGTTTGGATCTCTGACTTCTGGCTTCTGACCCGGCCTTGCTCTTGGACTCTGGCTTCGGCTTCTTCCATCACCTCAGGTATCCGGTACCTGCTGGCCCAGAGGATTCTCCTAAGTCCCAGTGGCTCGGGGCTCTCACAGGCTCCTCCTGGGGGAGCCACGGGCTTCTGAGGGTGAAGACTCTTCAGCTACCTGGGTCCTGCCGTCCTTCGTCCATCTCTTCGGCCTTCTGCCAGGATCCTTGGTCGCATAGGGTCCCACCTAAGTCCAAGAGGTCTGGGTTCCTTCGGGCTCCTCTTGGGGGGACCTCGGACTTCCAGTGGTGAAGCCTCTCCCGAGTCTCTTCCGTGCCACCTCCCGGCTGTGACCCTCGCTGTGGGCCTCCACAGCATACCATCCACTGTCTCAGCCGGCCCAAGGGTCCACGACCGTAACAGTAATTGCCCTTGGTGGGTGCAAAGGAAGAGACTCTGCTCCTGAGGTGTGGAGAGGAGGAGGGGAAGGGACACACTGCCCCTGCATGTACAGGGTAGAGAGAGACAGAAGAGGGACACCGCCTCTGCTGTTACGCGTGCCGTCCGCGGCAGACCCGCGGCACGGCCCCCTCACCTTTCTCCAGTGATTCCAGCTCCTGGTTCCTCCTTGCTGGCGGCGATGAGCCATCAGCTCTGTCCTCGGGCCTCCCCTGCTGCCTCCGGCCCTGCCGCAGTCCCTGGCATTCCCAGTCCAGCCACCGCTTCTCGTTGGGCCTCTCCGCATGGCCCGCGGAGAGACGCTGCTACTCTGCGCCGCACCCCTCCCTAGGCGTGCGCGCCTCATTGATGTTTAAGTAGGGACCGCGGCGGGAACCTAGCCGAGGCCCCGGATGATGACGTCAGTATAGCTAGAGTATTTAAGCGCAGGCTCCGCTCCCTATCGTTGCCTTTGCAACAGGTCTCCTCTCTGTTCGAGTACTCGTTGCTTCTTAGAGATTCATCTCATCCCTGCGTTCCTGTTCCTCGTGTGTTCCTGTCTTGCTCCATTCCTCTGATTTACTACACGGACTTTGACTTTGCTTTGCCCTTGACTCTCTCCAAGCCTGGATCTCTGCTTCACCTGACTACGCTATTGCCTATCTCCAGACCCAGACCTCTGCTTCATCTGATTACGCTTGACTATCTCCGTGATCAGACCTCAGCCTTGCTTGCCACTGCCTTCGGATTGCCGCCAGCCCTGACTCAAGCCTGTTCCTCGATGCCTCTCTGGCTTACTCCCTGGACGTGGTTTATTCAGGCTTCGGCCTGCTCTTGCTCGAGCACCCCCCCCCCCCCTCATCTGCCTCCATTCCATTGGCGCCCGAGTTTCCAGGACACTACCCTGTCCAGAGTAAGACTGTACCATTTCTCACCTGCTGTCTCTGAGCTGAACCGATCTCTACTTCGATTACACACAAAGGCCCACCTAAGTCCTGCCGGCCCCAGCACCCAAAGGCTCAACCCGCGGGGAACGAGGGCTGGTATAGGTGAAGCTCCAGCGGCCTCTGTCTATCAGCCCACTCCACCTGCCGACGGTGGGGACCCGTAGGTCCTTACCTACGGGTTGCATCAACCCCATCTCAGCCCAAGGGGTCTACCTCCATTGCAACACCTGCATGTATGGGGTGGGTCGAGAGGAAGGGACACTGCCCGTACGGATGGCGAGGAGGAGGGGGGGAAGGGACACTACCCCTGAGGTGTGGAGAGGAGGAGGGGAAGGGACACTGCCCCTGCATTTGCAGGGTGGAGAGGGACAGAGGAGGAACACTGCCCCTGCATGTATGGGGTGAGTAGAGAGGAAGGGACACTGCCTGTGAATGTGCAGGTGGGAGGAGGAGAAGCTGTATGTGACTGCTTTTAGCAGTTTCTAGGGCTAAAAGCAATTGCCCCAATCGTGTTAAAACTGAAGCTGCGATTCCCCACCTTCCCATCTGTCTGCCCTAATGCATGAGGAATCTGCTGAAAGTGGAAATGATGCACCAGCAGAGAGCAGCATTGTGAGAAATAATTCCTACCCACCCTGGCAGAGCTGTTGGGGCTGATTAAAACAGGAAGGAAGAGACTTTTAAGGAGTGATTTAACAGAGAGGTGGGTGGGGGGGGCTGGTGGGGTCTGTGGAATTTTACTGCCTGCTCATGCAACACCCCCGAGCTGCCTTGGGGTCCCTGAATGCTCCTGGCAGTGTTCACCAGGGTTCCCAGAAGGAGGCATTTTTTCAAAATTTCCACCGGAGGGAGCCCCTGCTTCAGATTTTGGTGGTCGGCCTGAGCCTGCCTGTGCCTGCTCCTCTCTTGTCTTAGGGGGAACAGCTGAGGGTCTGCTCCCTGGGGCTGGAGCATAGTGCTCGGCCCTTTCCAGACAAGCAAATGAACGCCCGGCTTTAACGTCACCGGCCTGTGCACAGCCATGTCTGGGTCCCTTCAGTTCCCTGGTGGGGGGATGCCACCCTGGTCACGCTCATTTCCTGTGCTAGGAAGCTTGCGTAATTCTCCACTCACAAAGAGGGGCTATTCCTGTGCTGCTCTGGAGCAGAAAAGTAAAATGCAGTCTACACGCTGCTGTCCGGCAGTTTATTCGTCTTGTCTGTGTGTGTAAGCTCCATGGAGCAGGGACTGTATTTTATGAGTCTGTACGGCACTGTGTGTGCCTAGTGGCACTGGAGAAAGGGGACGCATTAGCAGTTCGAGGCCAACATAACCGTCCCATTGGACTTGAGACTGGGATCACCCTTTCAGCATGATCCACGCTCCCTTCATGTGCTGGGTAGCATTCAGACTCTGGGCAGGGAAGCTTCAGGACTGATTCTGTGTTTGTTAATCTCCTCTGTCTCTTTTAGTAAAGGATTCTGCCTGTTTCCCATGGGGTGTCCTCTCTAAGCCAGTGGTACTCAACCTTTATCGCATTACTCATGGGGGAATTCTGCACAAAAAAAATGTAAAATTCTGCAGACAAAAAGTTTTGTAAAATTATGCATAATTATTTTAGTCAAAATAACACAATATATATGACAGTCTTTAAGTAATTAACTTAAAATGTAACACAGGAAAAAGTTATTACCTATAGATGTAGAATTTTAAATATTTTGAGCAGAATTTCCCTAGAAGTTCACTGTAAGAGTGTCCCTTCCACTCTCTCTCCCTATTCCCCTGGCCCTCTGAGGCTCCAACTCCTCCACCTGCCTGTTTCTCTCCCCTCCCCCTCTAGGTTCAACCCCTTCCACTCTATCGCCAATCCCAGAATTTGAACCCTCTCTCAGAACTGCCCCTCACACAGGCTCCCTCTGTCCCCTTCTCTCACACACAGGCTCCCTTTCTCTAGTGCACATACAAACCCCCTCACACAGGCTCCCTCACTCTCTTGCACACACACATCCCCTCATACAGGGCCCCTCTCTTGCATACACACCCACACAGGCTCCCTTTCTCTCTCACGCATACACCTCACATAGGCTCCCTAAGTCTCTCTCTCACACATCCCTTCCCACAGGCTCCTTCTCTCACAATCAAACAAGCACCCTCACATACACACACAATCCCTTTTTCACACACACACACACACACACACACACACACCAGCTTCCAATCTCCCACACCTATAAACACTTCTTCACAATCTCCTCACATAGGCTCCCTCACACATGTGCTCTTTCACCTCCCTCCCCCCCCCCCCCCCCAAGGCTCGCAGTCTTAAACACACACAAACAGTCTATACACACTCACTCTCACCAGGGTCTCCTCCATCTTCACCAAATTCTGCGCATAAAATGGCAATTCTGCGCAGGGGAAAATTCTGTGTAAATTCTGCGCTCCACAGTAGCACATAATTCTCCCATGACTACAATTTAAAATGTGTGTTAGATAATTTGGTTAAAAGTCAAAGAAAAGAGTGCCCTTTCCATCCTGATTCTGTCCTTCCTGAGGCGAGATGAGGGTTTAAAGTTTGTGAAAGTTCCTCCACTTAGCAAAGTGCACTTTTATAAACCCACTATACTGATTGGCATCAGAGCTCCAACCCGCTACAAGCAACAGAGGCTAAGTGCTAAACCAAGGACTGGCTGCAGATCTTCCTCCAGCAATAGGTTGATGGAGAATATCTGTCAAAAAGGACACTTGACACATGCAAAGCTGAAGAGCGGGTCTTCATCAGAGCCTCGTGCACAAAGCATGAATACAGCACGGACAGCCAAAGAGCAGATCTTCAGCCTGCTAAACACTAATGTTCAAAAAGGAAAGAGCGCAGCTTTTAAACTAGATGATGGGAGAAAGCAGACAGTCACTCAGAAGCATATGGTTCAGAATGATGCATCTTTGAAGGACATGAAGAGAACAGGGAAAATAGTGCATCCCAGTAGAGAGGTTGCAATAAATGCCAAAGTGGACCAAGTGTCCCAAGGTAAACGGCAGAAAGATTATGAATTGCCCCTGTCAAATGATGATCAGGTTGTCAATGCAAACAAGAAACATACTTTGAAATATCTGTTTACAAATGCTAGAAGTCTAAAAAATAAGATGGGAGAGTTAGAGTGCATAGCACTGGATGAAGAGGTAGATATAATTGGCATCTCAGAGACCTGGTGGAAGGAGGATAACAAATAGGACACTGTGATACCAGGGTACAAATTATATTGAAATGATAGGATGGATCAAAATGGTGGAGAGGTGGCGCTAAATGTTAGAGAGAGCATTGAGTCAAACAGGATAAAAGTTCTGCAGGAAACAAAATGCAATGTTGAATCTTTATGGATAGAAATTCCACAAGAAAAAGGGAATAAAATGTTTATGGGGCCATATTACCATCCACCTGGCCAGAATGAACAGACAGACAATGAGATGCTAAAAGAAATTAGGGAAAACGAAATCAGCTGTACTGTAATAATGGGTGTTCCCTGTACGTCCCAGGATCAGTCCAGACTGCTGGGTTATGCCTCCCTTCCAGCAGATGGAGTCAGAGAGAAAACTGAAAAGCACCTCCCATATAACCCAGGGTGCCACCTGCGATCCCTCAGTATTTTCTCTGACTCCAGCAGATTGAGAGGCATACCCTGCAGTCCTGATCTTGGTTTTTCTTTGGGGCTGTGCCCCATCAGGTTTGACTTAAAAAAAAAAAGAGAACAGACTGTAGATACAGCTTCAGCACCGGTGACTGTATCATTTAAAAAAAAAAAAAAAAAAAGAGGTTCAGAGTTATTTTCGGTTTGTTCCTTGAAGCAGCCAGACACAGGCAGGGCTCTGTCCTGCTTTTAAATTCCCGGAGGGTGTAGCTCGGGCCCAGTGAGAAGAGGGGGAGGATTCACCGGTGGGCCGGTCACTCTCCCCCTCTCTCAGAGACGCTTCTTCCTCTGACTCAACCCCCTAAGACCGTTCCCCGTGGGCTGAGGTCAGTTAAAAAAAGCCAATTCTCCCGGGCCCCCGGAGGGGGTGGAGTTCTCCACCCGGCTGCTCGCCATGCCTCGGGGCACAGCATGTAACTCTTGTGGAGAGCCTGAGATCCGGCTCTCATGCGAAGGCCTCTGCTCCCGGTGTCTCTCGGGGGACGAGGGGCCTTCACAGCACAGCGATTCAGCTGGGGGGGGGGGCATTTTTTTCGTGGCGCTGGCAGCCGCGTGGAGACCTCGTGGCAGGGGGGCAGGGGCCTAGCTCGCTCCCGATCAGCGCGGGAGTGGCAGCCATTTTGTCTACCTCCGTCGGGGATGCAAGTGAATTGGAGGAGGGGGAGGATCTTCCTCCCCCAGTATCCCCACCGCACAGACCACGCGGTTCGCCGGCAGTACCAGCCCCTCCTACGGGTAAGGCTTCGGGGGGGCCTTAAAGCGGCGGCAGCCTTTTTCTTCAAAGTTTGTTTTATTGATGCATCAAGCTTATTTAGAGGCAGAATCGGAGTGGGATGACAAAGCTCCCCCGGGTCTCGGGGGGGAAGATGCTTCATAGGTTGCCTGATCCCGTGGACCCGGTGCATCCCGGTTGTCCTGATCCGGTAGATCCGGGTTGTCAGGATCCTTTCACCCTGGATGATAAGGGCGATTCAGCCTCCCAGGTGGAAAGGGATGATCCGCAGGTCCTACGACTCTTCCACAGGGAGGAACTAAACCATCTAATTTTGCATGTGCTGCAGGAGCTGGAGCTCCCTTTGTCTCAGGACCTGGAGGTGTCTACGGAGGATGCAGCGTTAGCGGGTCTGCGCAACCCACCGCATACGTTTCCTTTTCACCCGAAGCTCTCACAGATTGTGTCACGGGAGTGGGAAACCCCGGAGGCCTCCTTGAGGATCACTAGAGCCATGGAAAAATTATACCCACTCCCTGGTGAGACGCTGTAGCTCTTGAAGGTCCCTAAGGTGGATTCCGCGGTCACAGCTTGAGCCAAGCACACTACTATTCCGGTGACGGGGGGCACTGCCCTTAAAGACCTGCAGGACAGGAAGTTGGAAGCATTGCTTAAGCGTATATTTGAAGTATCCGCCCTGGGAATCCGAGCAGCTGTATGTAGTGCCTTATGCAGCGAGCCTTGTTCCGATGGGTTCAACAAATGTTGACGGCTCAGGACCTTCCTCCTGGGGAGGCTGAACAGGTGGCTCGTATGGAATCGGCTGTCGCCTACACGGCGGACGCTCTATATGATCTCCTTCGGACCTCGGCTCGTACCATGTCTTCGGCAGTCTTGGCGCGTCGACTGCTGTGGCTCCAGAACTGATCCGCCGATTCCTCATCTAAAGCCCAGCTCAGATCCTTTCCCTTTAGGGGTAAGTTGTTATTTGGTGAGGAGCTGGAGCAGCTTATCAAGGCCTTGGGGAACAACAAGGTGTACAAGCTCCCTGAGGACAGGCCTAGGGCCTTGTAACTAACAAGGCCATTTTTGGGGTCAGCGTCATTTTCGTTCCACTAGGGGGGCTTCGGGCTATGCCCCTCGGCAGTCGGTTTCGAGAGCACAGTCTTGGTTGTCTTCCTTTCGCGGCAGGCGGCCTCCGCGAGCCGGGACCCATGCCTTTGCCAACAACAGTAAGCCTGCACAATGAAGGGACGCTGATCAATTCCTCCATCCCGTACATCGAGGGTCGGCTGTCCCACTTTTACGAGGAATGGGTCAAAATTACTTCCTATCAGTGGGTCCTAGATATTATAAGTCACGGTTACGCTTTGGATTTTGCTTGTCCCCTCCGGGATTTTTTCCTGATGTCCCCTTGCGGGCCTCTGCGCAAACGACAAGTGGTGCTTCAGACCCTGGAGCGGCTGAGGGCTCTGGGAGCCATTACGCCGGTTCCTCCGTCAGAGCTTCGGGCTGGCCGATACTCCATTTACTTCGTGGTCCCCAAGAAGGATGGGACCTTCCGCCCGATTTTAGACCTCAAGCAGGTCAACAAAGCCTTGCGGGTACCTCGTTTTCGGATGGAAACGTTACGGTCAGTCATTGCCACAGTCCACAAGGGCGAGTTTTTGGCTTCTTTGGATCTGACGGAGGTGTATCTTCACATAGGGATATAGAAACCTCATCAGCGGTTTCTCAAATTCATGATTCTGGAGCAACACTTTCAGTTTCGCGCCCTACCTTTTGGTCTAGCAACTGCTCCTCGTGTATTCACCAAGGTGTTGGTGGTGGTAGTGGCGAGCTTATGTCAGGAAGGAATCCTGGTGCATCCCTACCTGGATGATTGGCTTATTCGGGCGAAATCGGAACAGCTCTGCTGGGAGGTGGTCAGTTCGGTTGTGTGTCGGCTACAGTCTCTGGGCTGGGTTGTCAATTATGCCAAGAGCCAGCTCATTCCAACTCAGGTACTGGAGTTCCTTGGGGCTCGCTTCGATACGTTGGCAGGCAGAATCTCCTTACCCCTCGATCGCATGGGCAGATTGATGTCGCAAGTACGCCGTCTGCTCTCTCTTCCCTCCCCAGTGGTGTGGGATTATTTGCAGGTTCTTGGATATATGGCGTCTAACCTGGAGCTAGTTCCTTGGGCCTTCGCACATTTACGACCGTTGCAAAGGGCACTGCTCTCGCATTGGGATCCCAAGTCGGAGGAGTACCTGATCTCCTTACCTCTTCTCGAACCGGTCAGGTCCAGCCTCGCCTGGTGGCTGAATCCGGATCACCTATTGAAGGGAGTCTGTCTCGAGAGTCCCCAATGGATGTTGGTAATGACCGATGCCAGCCTGTCCGGTTGGGGAGCAGTGTGCCAGTCAAGGTCGGTTCAAGGTCTTTGGACTCCGTTTCAAGCACAGTGGTCCATCAACAGATTGGAGACCAGGGCAGTTCGTCTAGCCCTACAACACTTCATGCCAATGCTGCGCAACCAGGCGGTATGGATCCTGTCCGACAATGCCACCGCGGTGGCCTACATAATCAGGCAAGGAGGCAACAGAAGCCATCCCGTGTCCGACGAGACCGACCTGCTGATGAAATGGGCGGAGCGCCACCTCGACCGGATTGCGGCGTCTCACATCGCTGGCGTAGACAACATTCAGGCGGACTTCCTTAGCCGACAGCAATTGGATCCCAGGGAATGGGAACTGTCGGAGGAAGCGATGGGCATGATATTGAGACGATGGGGGACCCCCCACCTGGACCTGATGGCGACTCATCGGAACACCAAGGCAGTTCGCTTCTTCAGTCACCGGCGAGACCACGGGTCCAAAGAGGTGGATGCTCTGGTCCTACCTTGGCCGCCACATATTCTTCTCTATGTGTTCCCTCCATGGCCTCTGATCAGAAAGGTGCTACATCGCATAGAGGCTCATCGGGGTCCATAGTCCTGGTGGCGCCCGAGTGGGCACGGAGGCCATGTTTCGCCGACCTGGTCAACTTAGCAGTGAACGGTCCACTGCGCTTCAGCCACCTGACCAACCTTCTACGGCAGGGTCTACAGGCAGATCGCTTTTGTCTAGCGGCCTGGCTTATGAAAGGAAGCGGTTAAAGCGTAAAGGTTACTCGGATGCAGTCGTTTCTACCCTTCTGCGGGCCAGGAAGACTTCCACGTCGCTCACCTATGTCCGGGTTTGGAAAGGTTTTGATTCCTGGTGCCAGGGGTGCCACTTGTTCCCCCGACGGGCCACTATCGTCCACCTACTATCTTTCTTGCAAGCTGGATTGCAAAAGGGGTTGTCTTACAGCTCGCTTCGTGTTCAGGTCTCGGCCTTGGCCAGTCTCCGTGGCAAAATTGATAGTCTTTCCGTGGCGGCTCATTCGGATGTGGTTCGGTTCTTGAAGGGGGCCAAGCATTTGAAACCACCGGTGCGGGCAGTCTGCCCATCTTGGAGTTTAAACTTGGTTCTTCGGTCTCTTTGCGGATCGCCTTTTGAGCCACTGAAATGAGCGAAGCTTAAAGATTTGACACTTAAGACAGTATTTCTCGTAGCTATCTGTTCGGCCAGATGAGTTTACGAGCTTCAAGCCCTCTCCTGTCGAGAGCCCTTTCTGCGTATTTCTGATTCCGGTATCTCTATTCGCACCGTACCTTCCTTCTTGCCTAAGGTAGTGTCGGCATTTCATGTCAATCAAACCATCGAGTTACCGGCTTTCTCTAACACGGATAAGGATTTACGGCGGTTGGATGTCTGTAGGGTCCTGTTACGCTACTTGGAGGTGACTAATCCGTTTCGTCTGTCAGACCACCACTTCGTTTTGTGGAGCGGACCTAGGAGAGGGGCTCAGGCTTCTAAGACTACTATCGCATGATGGTTGAAGGACGCGATTGCTTCTGCCTATATAGATTGCGGATGCCCAGTGCCGGAGGGCCTTAAGGCGCATTTTCTTCAGTCTCAGGCGGCTTCCTGGGTGGAGAGTCAGTGTGTGTCGCCACAGGAGATTTGTCGGACGGCTATGTGGAGGTCCTTGCACACTTTTGCTAAACATTACCGGTTGGATGTAAGGGATCCCAGAGTGGATTCTTTTGGCGGTAGTGTACTTCGCGCGGGACTCTCCAGGTCCCACCCCATTTAGGACAGCTTGGGTACATCCCAGCAGTCTGGACTGATCCTGGTACGTACAGGGAAAGGAAAATTAGTTCTTACCTGTTAATTTTCGTTCCTGTAGTACCAAGGATCAGTCCAGACGCCCGCCCGTACGCAGGAGAGTCCAATCAGCTGTTCATGAATTTTTTCTTAGCATGTTATCTAACGACTATCTTGTTCTTTCTAGAGGTTAATGTTATTCCTGGAGCGAGTTTAGTTTTAACTTGATCTAGTCACTGGTTGCAAAAGCGTATTTGCTGTTTTTATTTTACACGAAATTTCATCTATGGCAAGTTCATTCTGCTTTGATATCGATAATACTGAGGGATTGCAGGTGGCACCCCGGGTTATATGGGTGGTGCTTTTCAGTTTTCTCTCTGACTCCATCTGCTGGAAGAGAGGCATAATCCAGCAGTCTGGACTGATCCTTGATACTACAAGAACGAAAATTAACAGGTAAGAACTAATTTTCCTATTTCAATTACCCCAGTACTGACTGGGTGAATGTTACATCAGGACATGTTAGAGAGATAAAGTTCCCAGATGAAATAAATGACTGCTTCATGGAGCAGCTGGTACAAGAACCAACAAGAGGGGAAACTGTTTTAGACCCAGTCCTTAGTGGAGCACAGGATTTGGTGTGAAAGGTAACTGTGTAGGAGCCACTTGGCAATAGTGATCACATCATCATCAAATTTGACTTATTAATTGGAGGGAGGGCACTAAAGAAATCTACAGCGACAGAATTTCAAAAAAGGGATTATAACAAAGTGAGGAAAATGATTAGGAAAAAAGGAGCAACTGCAAAGGTTAAGAGTTTATATCAGGCATGGACTTTGTTTAAAAATACCATCTTGGAAGCTCAGACCAGATATATTCCTTGCATTAGAAAAGGCGGAAGAAAGGCTAAATGACTACGGGCATGGTTATAAAGTGAGATGAAGTGGAAAAGGGATCTAAATGAAGAAAGTTTTATGCTTGCCGCCCGCAGCACCCCACAGCTGGCATCACTCACCCACTGCCTCTTGCTCCCTCCGGCCCCTGGCGTCCTCGCGGCAGCAGCGAGCCGCTCCCGCCATGCTCCGACTCTGGCCCAGGCCTCCCACAGACCGCATGGCGGCCGAGATGCCACAGACCGCCGCTTCCAGCCGTGCCCTCCCTAGGCACATGCATGCACCGCCATGGCTCCTTTTAAAGGGCCAGCAGCCGGAAATCTGGGTCCGGCCCCTTGAGATGACATCAGGCCCTTCTAGCTCCAGCTGACTGACTTGGCAATGAGTTCCATAGTTCCTGCTTCAGCGTTCCTACTTCGGAGGTTCCTGCTTCAGCGTTCCTACTTTGGAGGTTCCTGCTTCAGCGTTCCTACTTTGGAGGTTCCTGCTTCAGCGTTCCTGCTTCAGAAGTTACTGTGTCAGCGTTCCTGCGTCAGCGTCCTGGCTTCAGCAGTCTTCTCTCCAATTCTTGGTGATAGCCATCAGTACCTCGACTCCTGCTCTGGCCCTCTCCGGGTCCCCTGTGGACCTCGGACCAGGCCTTACCACCACCTGCTGTCGCCTGCCTTTGACCTTGGATTGGACCTGACCTTTGCCTACTACCATCTGCCTCTGACCTCGAACAGTACCTGACTTTGCCTTTTGCCGCATGCCTTTGACCTCGGACTGAACCTGGCCTCTCCTTCAACCGCCTACCTCCAGTTTTGTCCCTCTCAGGCCCAAGACCCAACACTGGCATCCCTTGGCCGCTACCCCAGGACCAGCCATGCAGAGGCCCACCTAAGACCAGCCGGCCCCGGCACCCAAGGGCTCAACCTGCGGGGAATGTGGGTTGGTACTGGCAAAGTTCCTGCCAGCCTCTGCTTCCCGTCCGGCCTCGCCTCCCAATGGTGAGGACCTATGGGACCTGCTCCCACAGGTAGCTCCAACACCACCTTGGGTCAAGGGTCCACAAACCCTAACAGGAAACAGCATAAGTACTGGCAAGTTAGATGCAAAGCACTGATAATAAAGGGAAGGAGCGAATTTGAAAAGAAGCTTGCCATGGAAGCAAAAACTCATAAAAACTTTTTCAGGTGCATTCAAGATAAAAAGCTGTGAGGGAGTTAGTTGGCTCATTAGATGATCAAGGGATAAAAGATACTTAGGGATGACAAAGCCATAACAGAGAGACTAAATTAATTCTTTACTTTGGTATTCACTGAAGAAGATGTAAGAGATATACACATGCAGAAATGATATTCAAAGGTGATGATTCAGCAGAACTGAAACAAATCTCAGTGAACCTGGAAGATGTACTAGGGCAAATTAACAAACTAAAGAGTAGCAAATCACTTGGACCCGATGGCATACATCCCAGAGTACTGAAAGAACTGAGAAATGAAATTGCAGACCTGCTATTGGCAATTTGTAAACTATCAGTAAAATTGTCTGGTAGTTGAAGACTGGAGGGTTGCCAATGTAATGCCAATTTTTAAAAAGGGCTCAAGGGGTAATCCAGGAAATTATAGACCAGTAAATCTGACGTCTGTGCCAGGCAAAATAGTAGAAACTATCATAAAGAACAAAATTCCTGAACATAGATAAGCATAGTTTAATGGGACAAAGCCAACATGGATTTAGCCAAGGGAAGTCTCGTCTCACCAATCTGCTACATTTTTTTGAGAGCGTAAATAAACATGTGGATAAAAGTGAGCCAGTTGATATAGTGTATCTGGATTTCCAGAAAGCATTTGGCAAATTCCCTCATGAGAGACTTCTTAGGAAATTAGAAAGTCATGGGATAGAGGGTGGTGTCCTATTGTAGCTTGGGAACAGAGACCATGTGTTGCGATGATCGGGTAGGATATTTGCTGAGCTTGCTCCATGTGCTTGTCCCCTTGCTGAGAGATTATTAACATTAAAAGAGTGAAACAGGGCTATAAATCACAAGTGCCTGATCTACAGACTGCATGGATAATTTTGTAGTTAAACAAAATCCAGAGATGACGTCCACAATTCAGAAAAACGACAGACTGGCTGGGAAACAGGTTGACTCCAAGATGGTGGCGGGCCTGCAAACCCATGGGTATCAATTGGAACAGAGGTCCTGGTAGCTGAAGTGACTGCGGCGGCAGTGGTGAATGCGTCGGAAGAAACGTTAACTCACATTTCTAACAATATCGCATCTACGAATGCAACCTTATCCGATATTTTTATTTTATTTATTTGTAGCTTTTATGTACCGACATTCATTTAGTAACATCACATCGGTTTACAATTAACTAAAGAAACAAACAGAGGCTACGCAACGGAGAACTGCTGATATAGAAAACGATGCACACAGAGCTGGTATCTCAGCTGGAATCTAAACCCAATGAACCGGACAATGGTTCTTGCAGAAATAGTCTGAGAGCTGCGGGTTCTGCAGAATCAGTTCCTGATCACAAACTGCATAGTCTTTTGGAATCTTGGCTGTTGTGCAGGGCTGGGCCTAGGGGCACTCCTTGGCAAGGTTCAAACTGAGAGAGAACATCAGCTAGGACTGGAGCACAGTAATCTAATAATAAAAGACACCCCCCCCCCACCCGAGCCATCACTGCAAAGCTCCTTAACACAGTTTCTAACTCTGAGATATTGCAAGCTTGCCAAAAGTGTAGACAGCCGAGACACAATGGGAACTACATTTTGATTTTTCAGGATTATTCCACCCCTGTGACACTGTAAAGGAAAGAATTTGCTCCAAGCTGTTCAGCATTATTTAAAAAAGCAAATAAGATTTACATTGCAATACCCAGCCAGGCTGCAACTACTGCATAATGGCTCATGGCGCACAATAGATCAGGTCTCCGGAAAGAAAGAGTTTTTGGCTTTGCTTCCACGTGGCTGATTGGACATTGCAGAGCTGTACCTGGGAAAGGGAAGTACTGGTCATACTGTCTGCTGGTTTGCTGACTATTGCTTATTGATTTGCTTATTGCTTGCTTAGATATTCAGCTTATTGTTGCTCATGTGATTTTTGATTCATGATGTGAGTTGGGGAGAGGCCCCTGATTGTGGCTTAAACTGGTCCCTGGGCCCAGATGGTAGTTTAATATTGTCTGGGGTAATGTTTCGGAAAGGAAGTAGATAGGGGAGGAACAAGGGAGGGCTGGCTGGAGGGGAGGTGATAATATCTGATAATAATGTGTAGCACTTGGAAGGGAATCCTCTAAATCTAGGATGCTGGGCTGATACCATCCTCCACTAAACAGAGTCTGTGCTGGGGGGCTGCCAGAGTTTCACATTTTGAGCATGTGTTTGGTAGAGTGCAGTTCTTGATATTTTGGATGAAATATGGATGACGGTATAAGAATTGTATCATGGAATATGGCTGGATTTGGTTTCCCAATAAAAAGGAAAAAAAAAATGCCACAATTATTAAGTAGACAAAAGATTCAAAGAGCTTATATCCAAGAAGCACATTTAATTGAAATAAGAACATAAGATATACCATACTGGGTCAGACCCAGTGTCCATCAAGCTCAGTATCCTGTTTCCAACAATGGCCAATCCAAGTCACAAGTACCCAAACATTAAATACATTTCAAGCTATAATAAGCTATAAATCTCAAGCTTATTAATTAATACCAGTTTATGGATTAGGAACTTATCCAAACCTTTTTTAAACCCAGTAACACTAATTGTCGTAAGCACATCCTCTGGCAATGAATTCCAGAGCTGAATTATGCGCCGAGTGAAAAAGAATTTTCTTTGATTTGTTTTAAATGAACTACTTGCTAACTTCATGGAGTGCCCCCTGGTCCTTCTATTATCTGAGAGAATAAATAACCGATTCACATCTACCTGTTCTAGACCTCTCATGATTTTAAAGACCTCTATCATATCCCCCCTCAGCCGTCTCTTCTCCAAGCTGAACAGCCCTAACCTCTTTAGCCTTTCCTCATAGTGCAGCCGTTCCATTCCCTTTATCATTTTGGTTGCCCTTCTCTGTACCTTCTCCAGTGCAGCTATATCCTTTTTGAGATGTGGCGACCAGAATTGTACACAGTACTCAAGGTGCGGTCTCACCATGGAGCAATACAGAGACATTATGACATTTTCCGTTTTATTCACCATTCCCTTCCTAATTCCTAACATTCTGTTTGTTTTTTTGACTGCCGCAGCACACCGAGGAGGAAACTAAAAAAACTATGCAGGGAGAGGGTAGATAATCGTTATTATTCTGCTGCCCATAATAGAAAGGGTGTAGCGATATTAATCACCAAGCATGCACCCTTTGAAAATGTATTTGAAATGAAGGATCCGAGTGGTAGATCTGTGATCATTGTCGGCAAGCTCTCTGGTAAATTAATCACCACCTGTAATGTATGTTCCCCAAATGTATGTGCCCACTTATTCTTTGTTCAGTTGATATAAACTTTGATAGCTAAAAAAAAATAGAGGAAAATGCCTCCGTCTCAGAGAAACAATCATCAAAAACACAGAGAGAGAAAAAGCACTGAGTGAAATTATACACACGAAAAGTCCAAAATATAAACAAACAACTCAAAAGAAGTAAGAGTCAGTATGACAACACATGTCAGCAAGCCAGGCATAAGCACTTCCACCAGTCTTCGCATGCATTCACCCACAGAAAAGATTTTTCATTTTCTCTTGCAAATAAAATAGAAGGCGAAGGTGAAGCGTGATACAAGGTCTCTGAATGATGGTAACAATTCCTGACATTAGTTAACGTTTCGTCCTGGGATAGCATTAGGGATTAAGACGAGAAAGGGCCGTGAAATTTCAACACTTATTTGAAAAAAATGCTGGTGTTCAAAACCGGACCTGAATCTGATCTCAGAGCGTTAATCAGACCCCAATATTTAAACTGTATAAAACTGGTGGACTAATGGGAAAACTGAGAAAGTGGCCAGGCAGAGCAATCCTCGGGGCTTTGGGGGACTCGCTTGTGAGCGAGTGCATGGTCTGAACAACGGCCAGGTTATCGGACCAGAAGAATTGGAGCATCCGCACCTGTACGGCCAACCCAATGGGGAATAATCCGAGAAAGGCGATTTCCCGATGAATGCCCAGACTCTTCCAACGTGAAGGCCATCGTTCTGCACACCATCTCCCTGCCAGGTAATCTCCAAACCCCAGGCCCCATCGTCTATAGCCATTCTCAAATGGCCCAGCAACCCAACCTAACGCACATCCTTTTCTGATCTTATGCACAATTGTATCCCCACCATCCCTTGCTGATCGTAGATTATCGGCCTCTGTTGTAGTTTCTGGCCCTTCTGAGAACCTGGCCTAAAGCCAGCTCGCTAGCTCAGGCTGATAATCTTTTCATAGGATCCTTAACTTGGGCAAGTTGATTGGAGTTGGTGCTGTACAAAAGTCAGACACCCCCTCTCTACCAACCCTAATGCTGATCTGGCTGCCGGCAGTGCACCCCACATGCAGGTCATGCCCCTGCATATCTACAATAGCCAGGGTTATACAACCGACAGAGGGGTTGTCTTGGTTTCATGCCCCCCACCACCCTCTGAATCTCGAGGGCTGAGGAAACCTGAAAAGCCCGCATGGCAAGTTGCACCCCATGCACTAGGCTGGTATGTGTTGCCCAAAAAAACAGGTAGAACCTCCTGCCCCGGCCTGTAGGGGCTGATCTGGAAAGCCATAGGTCGATACCCTTTCGATCCCAATTTAAGCTAGGATTAACCATATGTTGTGCCATGCTGTACCCCTGTGTGTGTGGTATGTACCACAGATCACATCTTGGTATTTGAACAGGGCACAATATTTCTTCGGCTTTTTTTCACCAGTTATGCTTGGAAGGATTATAAAGGCGGATGACCAAATCGCTAAAGTCCTTGTTATGATAGGTTTGTCTTTAGCTGCCATCTTGCCAGACTCGTGCAACTTTGGTTCAACACCTTCCCCAAGCCTCCTACGTAATTAAAAAATGTCAACATACTCAGTAGGACAAATTTTACTGCTTCCGAAACATGCGTGGTGAGCGAGCCTACCATACCTATGTAATGAGCCAGATTAAGAGCCGGGCAGTTCCGGGCATGGTCGCCATAGCGGCGGATCCAGCTGCGGGCTCATGGCCCTGGGGGCTGATCCAGCCTGGAAGCCCCTTCGCTCGTCTCCTCTGACAGCTGTAGGAGGACCCGACTGTCGCTCTGCTGTAACCCCCGAGAGCAGCAACGTTACCCCGCCGGTGCCGTGGACAGTTGCTGCCGCCATCGCCCCCCTCGATGCCGAGTCTCAGCCCGTTCTCTGACGGTTTTAACTGCTGCGGCAGTGCTGTGAACGTGGGAGTCCCTCCTTCAGGCGGGCTGGGAAACGGGCAGCCTGTGTGCCTGAGGAGGGGCGCGTGGTGCTTGGCCCCCGCTTCCGGCTCTTGTTGCACCGGGGCCCGGACCTGCGTTTTTTGGACTCGGTGGCATCATTGTCCGATGCGCCCCGGAAGGACCGGAGGAGACCGAAGGAGGAAACAGGCAGGCTGTGTGAACAGGAAAATAGATAAATAATCCATCCGCCCCTCCCATGGAATTGGAATACGGCCTGCCCGCACGCAAAGGAGAAGAAAAGGGGATGGGAGCTTAAGGCTGCGGAGAAGGAGAAAGCATGAGGGGGCAGATTTGCTGCAATAACAGTTGGGGTGGGGGGCATTTTACTTATCATTTTTTTATTATTATAGCACAGACCAGGGCGGCAGAATAACCCCAAATTATAGTGCCCCAATGAAGGCTCCACATTAGGAGTCACCACTCGTCGCTGAAGATAACCTTGAAATCTTCTGCTCAGTCAGGCCGATGCAAGGTCGGCAGGCGGAAAACGGGCGCTCGCTCTCCTATCGCACGACGATCGACCTCTCCGGGGTGCCCGATGCAATATGCAAATGGGCTGCCACGGTTAAAAAAAGCAGGCGCTGGGGGAAATTGTGCGAGTGCCCAGGAGAGGTGGCTGGCGGCGGGTTAGGAAAACGGACGCTCAGTTTCACGAGCTCCCCTTTAGCTGACCTGTGCCCAGCCTCACGTTAGGGAAACGGACGCTCACGTTTTAAAAAAAATTTTTTTTACATTTCTACTTTTTCAGTTCCTCCGATTTAATATCGCCACAATACTAAATCAGAGGACACTTTTAGGGCTCCTCAAAAATTTACACCTAGAGTAAAAATGTGTGTGCCCAGCGCACATTTTTTTTTTTTTTTTTTTGCATGGGGAGAGGGGGGAAGCTAATAGCCTCATCAACATGAATTTACATGTGATGAGTTTTATTAGCTACGTGCTCTCCTGGCCGTGAGTTCTGGATGCACTAATCCCTGTTTTGCATCGGAGGTTATGGACGCGCCTCCAAAACATGCTTGCAATTGCGTGTTGAGCTGTGCGCTGCGGCCTTCACAAGGTATTGCAGCGGCCTGATGCTGCAGCTGCAGTCAAGAAAGCAAATAGAGTTGCTAGGGATTATTGGGAAAGGAATGGAGAATAAACCAGAGAATATCTGTATCACTCCATGGTGCGACCTCATCTTGAGTATTGTGTGCAGGTCTGGTCACCCCATGTCAAGGAAGATAAAGCAGAATTAGAAAAG
Organism: Rhinatrema bivittatum; assembly: GCF_901001135.1. Taxonomy (NCBI): domain Eukaryota; kingdom Metazoa; phylum Chordata; class Amphibia; order Gymnophiona; family Rhinatrematidae; genus Rhinatrema; species Rhinatrema bivittatum. The sequence goes on from NC_042617.1 coordinate 321,547,119, forward strand.
GTACAGAGAAGGGTGACCAAGATAAAGGGGATGGAACGATTTCCCTATGAAGAAAAGCTAAAGAGGATAGGAATCTTCAGCTTGGAGAAGAGATGGCTGAGGGGAGATATGATAGAGGTGTTTAAAATAGTGGGGCCGATGCAATACATTGCGCTCAGCCGAGTGCACTATATAACCCGCAGTCTGACTCGGGTTGAATAGGAGCTAATGAATCCCCTAATGCAATAAGGGGATTAGCGCCTATTGAAAGCACAAGGAATGAGTCTAATAGCACTAATCACATGCAAATGCATGTGATTGAGGCTATTAGCATTCACTCCAGATGCAAAAAAAAAAGGTGCATCTAGAATGCACATTTAGCACTCCTTAAACCAGTACAGAAAAGCAGAAAAAACTGCTTTTCTGTACTGCCTCCTACTTAATATCGTCACGGCTTGGCCGCACATTTTACTTTGTATTGCAGGTAACTAATAGGCTCATCAACATACATTTGCATGTGATGAGCGCTATTAGTTTCGGGGGGGGGGGGGGGGGGGGGTGTTGGCCGCGCGTTTTCCACGCGCTATTACCCCTTACTGTATAAGGGGTAATAGCTCGTCAAAAACACGTGGCCAAATGGGGGCTAAACAGTGCACTCGGCCGAGCATACCAATCTGTATCGGCCTGAATGAAATTATTAGGTAATACATTTAAAACCAATAAGAGAAAATATTTTTTTACTCAACACATAATTAAGCTCTGGAATTCATTGCCAGAGGATGTGGTGAAAGCTATTAGTGTAACTGCATTTAAAAAAAGGTTTGGACAAGTTCCTGGAGGAAAAGTCCATGAACCATTATTAAGGTGGAGTTGTATAGATCCCCTGCTTATTCTTGGGATAAGCAGCATGGAATCTCTCAACCCCTTGGGATCCTGCCAGGTACTTGTGACCTGGATTGGCCACTGTTAGAAACTGGATACTGGGCTTGATGGACCTTTGGTCTGACTCAGTATGGTGAGTCTTATGTTCATATATTCTTCAGAACCCCATGCAGGCTTCAAACTGATACCAAGGCATGAATACAGCACAGATGGCTAAAGAGCGGATCTTTATCAGAGCCACTTGCAAGCTTCAATCTAATACATACAGTACCTGAATGTAAACCGATGTGATATCTCAGATCGAATGTTGGTATATAAAAATAAATACATGAATGTAAAGCATATATCACACAGATAGCTGAAGAGTGAATCATTTCCAAAGCCAAGCATCACAGTGACACACATAAAGGTTGAATACAGCATGGATAGATGAAGAAGAGATCCTTATCAGAGCCTCATAGGAGTCACATTGATACATTTTAAACATGAATTCAGCACAGAGAGCTAGATCGTGGCTTTAAGGAATGTGATTATAATTATTATGCAACTTCTATCACAAAAAGTGCAAAATTAGAAGAGATAAATTATATCCAGTGAAAACATTAAAAGCCCCCAGGAAGAAGACTACAAGAGAATGCTACAGAAGCAGTAATATGTGGAGAGGCTTAGAGGTACGGTCCCTCTGGCAGAGGTCCTGAAGTTGAGAAGCTTCGAGCCACCCAGGTCAGGCGGAGCCAGTTCTGCTTTCACAACCGGGGTATCTATGGAACTGCAATGGGTCAAAGCCAGGACTGGACCGGCCTGTGACTGCTGACCCGGAGTGACAGAGACGCGACAAGAGCCCGGGAGAAAATCTGCAGCTCGGTGGGCTTCCCCCTTGCTATGGCCCCGTGCATTCTGGTACCTGTAGTATTGGTTTGCCCTGCGATGCCAGGCATCTGTCTCCCTGCAGGAGCCGAGTCCCTGGGCAGCGCTCATCAGCTCCGAGGACAGGAAGGGAGGGATTCAGTGTCTCTGAGGAGGGACCGTGCATTTCCCCCAGGAAGAGAGACAGGCAGGGAGATGCCAGCCTCCTCCCACTCCCCAGGACAGCTGTGCTGGGTGGCTGGGAAGAGAGTTTGGATCTCACGGACTCTGCCAGCAGTGCCTGGGGGAGGAGAGAGTCCAAGTGTGTGTGTGGAGGGGGTGGAGGTACTAACTTTTCCATAAAAGTTCAGTGCATTTTTTCTGTTTCCTAATATGCAGCAGGGCTGGCTGGGAGGGACGGGGCTGAGCAGCACCTCCTGCCAATGAAGCGGGGAGGGCCGCCTAGGGTGGCAGGAGATGGCATCACTTTCAGCTGCGAGCATGGGTAAGAGGCAGTGCTGGCTGCACGGGAGGGGGCTGATCCTTCGGCTGAGCACCCTGGCTCTGACCCTCCTGCTCTGCATGCAGCCCTGGAGATCTTGCTACCCTGGCTCGGGGGAGCTGCAGGTGACCGGCAGGGGCCACCGGGGGAAGCACCAGCCCCAGCCAGGAGAGGGCTCGCCCAGCCGGAGGCAGCAGGGAGAGGGAGCTGCAGACTCCAGCCCGGAGACTGGACCCGGGAAGTGTGGAGAGCGGCCAGCCGGACAGGGCAGGAGAAAGGTCGGTGGTACTGCAGGCGCCGAGGCCGGCCGGGTTGGGGGACAGGGTGCTGGGCTGGGCTGGCTCCGCTCTCGGGTGTCGTGCTGGGACCAGCTCTGGTAAAAGCCCGTGCCAGCCTAACAGAATGCCCTTTATTGCTTGGCATGGCTTTTATTGATTGATTTCTACACGGCCCTGCAGAGCGGTTTATATCCGGGTACTGCAGGTATTCCCCTATCCCCAGAGGGCTCACAATCTAAGGGCTGTATTTACTAAGCGTCAGGGCGCATGTTATAAAATACAATTCCCGCGCACAGGTGCAGGTGGGTTTCCTCTAACGCGCGCAACGTGGGTGGGTGGGGGAATATTATAAAGAAATACGCGTCCACGCAACAGGGCCTTCCCCAGTTCCCTCCCAGTCCGGTCTAATTAAGGAGCGGACTGGGAGGGAACTTCCCTACCCCTAACCCTACTCTTCCTCCCTCTCCTCCCCGACCCCTGCACTAACGCTACCTATCCCCAGTTTTTTTATGTTTGTACTTACTGCTCCTCGGGAGCAGAAGTAAACCCCGCGTGCTCTTCCCCAGGGCAGCGGCTAATGGCTCTGTCGTGGCCTGCCCCTCCCCCCCCCCCCTTTCTTTAGGCCCGGCACTTCTGCGCGAGGTTATGCGTGTGGCCGGGTCCTTCCAAAAATGCGTGTGGCACGCGTAAGGCCCGGCCACGTGCCTAACCCCCGCTATTTACACACATGGCCCTTTTAAAATCGGGCCGATAATGCACAAAAAACCCCGGCATTTATCGCATGATGAGACACAATATTCAGCCTAAAAAATACAGATCCCTATTTCGATGAGCTACTTTGCATGCATGCATACAAATTTTCAAATGCTTGCAAAGCAGCTCATCCATAGATAATCTGAGGCAAATTTAAGAATGCAGCAGGTCAGAAATATCGCGATTCAAAAAACCTGCGAGAGAGCCGGCGCTCCCTGTTGAGCGCCGGCTCTCCCGACGCACGCCCAGGCACCCCTCCTGGGCGCGCGATTCTCTATTTAAGGCCTTGATTTATCAAAATGCGGTAAGTATCGCATGTGATAGCAAAAGGGGTGTGGCTACGTGAAGAGCTAAGCTAGTGCAAATTGCAATAGGATCCAAACCTGTTGTATTTCCCACATATAACCACTGGGGGGGGGGGGGGGGGGGGGGGGAGGGGGAGGGAGGGAGAGAGAGAGAGAGAGAGAGAGAGAGAGAGAGAGAGAGAGAGAGAGAGAGAGAGAGAGAGAGAGAGAGACTGGCTGTAATGTCATCTCCCTAGATAAGTATTTGTATCCCTATGGACGGCTCACCTAGTAACTCGAGGTGAGGGTTAGATATCAGTGTAGGGGGTTAGGGGCCCTTTTGACATTCAATGTTAGAAGTACGAACAGAACAGTGCTCTCTTGTGAACATTTGATGACCCTCGGAGTGAGGGTCCATCAAGCTAGGTTGAGAGAACCTTGCCCGAATCTCATCTTTGAGTGAGTTTCCTCACTCCGAGGGTCATCAAATGTTCACAAGAGAGCACTGTTCTGTTCGTACTTCTAACATTGAATGTCAAAGGGGTCCCTAACCCCCTACACTGATACCTAACCCTCACCTCGAGTTACTAGGTGAGCCTACCATAGGGATACAAATACCTATCTAGGGAGATGACATTACACTCTCTCTCTCTCTCCACCCCCCCCCCCCCCCCCCCATCTAAATAGGCATTGCACCATACGATATGGTGCTATCACATGCGAAAAAGCCTTAGTGCATTTTGATAAATGACTCCCTAAATTAGGCCAGGTGCTAGGGACAAGGGGTTAAGAGTAGCAGCACTGGGACAGTTCCCCTTCCTCTAAAAAAAAAAAAGAGCCTCGGCATCACCCTCCCTCGAGCGTAATAGCTGAGCGCCTCCTCCAGGCACTTTTGAACGTGCCAATGAGCGCCGGCCTGGCTCGGAGCAGAGCAAAAGCTGTGCTTCAGGAAGCCAGGAGATGCTCCGGCGGCGCTTTGCTCTCCACAGCCCTCGCTTCGGTTTACCTCCGGCTGCAGCCCCTCTGCTTGTGCAGCCTCGTGTCCCCGATGTGCACTGGGTTGCTCAGATATTAACGCACGGAGGCCCCCATGATATCTTCCTGGGGAGAGGCAAAATATCATGGGAACAGTGCCCCGCGATAAAACAGGAGGAAGTAAGGAAAGGTGAAATGACTTGCCTGAGGTCGCAGGGATAGGATTTGAACCCTGGCCTGGATTGGCCACTGTTGGAAACAGGATGCTGGGCTTGATGGACCCATGGTCTGACCCAGCATGGCATTTTCTTATGTTCTTATGTTTGCTTCTCACCGCTAAGCGCCGGGCCACTCCTGCACTCCTGGCCTGGAATTCCGTTTGTATTTATTACTATTTGATTTTATATTCCTTCCAAAGCAGAATATGTTCAGGTCCTGTGCGTATTTCCCCTCCCCAGAGGCGTGGAATGCATGATAACGTCGGGATGTAATACAGGTGGCACTCAGGGGGCAATTCTTAAAGCAGCGTGTGCTCTGCGCCCTAGGGAAAAAGTACCCATAGGCGCCACATGCGTTGATAAGCGGAAACGCGTGCTAATCTGCTCTAATTACAATTAACAAGCAGTGGGGCCGATACGATAACTTTTGCAGAAAGGGGGCGCCATGCAATATGCAAATTAGGGGGTCACGCTAGCAAGGAGGTGCTTGGCGCCTCCTTGCTAACGCGACCCGGCGGCGGCTGCCGGTGATGAAGCGAGCACAGACGGCTGAGGTGATCTGCAACTACGTTGTGTGTGCCTGCCAGATGAGTGTCCCGGAGAAACATGGTTCGTGTTAGGGCCCAGCCCCAGATCTGCGCGGCTTCCTGGCAGAAGAGATAAGAGCCCGTTCAGGTACCGCATGGCAACTGCGTTTATCGGCATCCGTTTTCATGACTGGCAGACGGCCGGGTTATGAAGACCGACGCCGAGTTTACCGGCGTCGGTCTTCATAACCCGGCGGTCTGGCGAGGTGTTATTGGTTTTGCTTTTTTATTGAAGAAGTACAGAAAAGCAGTTTTTTCTGCACTTCTTCTACATGCGCTCAGCTATTCACGCCTGCTCCAGGCTGGCGTTAATAGCTGAGCGATAAATGTGCATCTCAGATGCACATTTATTTTTTTGCATTTGGAGTGAATGAGTAATAGCCTCATTCACATGCATTTTCATGTGATGAGCGCTAACTCATTCACTCCAGGTCGGATGCGCATTAAATAGACTCTAATCCCCCTATTGCATTAGGGGGTGGATTAGCGCCTATTTAACCCGCATCCGACAGCGGGTTAAACAGTGCGCCCGCATGAGCGCACTGTATTGCACCGGCCCCAGTGTGCCATGCAAATGCATGTAAATCAGCTTTGTGCAAAGGTTTTCCTGCCCCTTCCTTGGGCTGCGGTTGGTTCACAAATTGATAAAGGAGACCTGCCCCTTTCCTGCGAAGCAATTGTTTCACATAGAGTTAAAGGAGACCTGCCCCATTCTTCGGCTGGAATTGGTTCACATAGAGTTAAAGGAGACCTGCCCCATTCTTCGGTTGGAATTGGTTCACATAGAGTTAAAGGAGACCTGCCCCATTCTTCGGTTGGAATTGGTTCACATAGAGTTAAAGGAGACCTGCCCCATTCTTCGGTTGGAATTGGTTCACATAGAGTTAAAGGAGACCTGCCCTTTCCTTGGGCTGCAGTTGGTTCACAAATTGATAAAGGAGACCTGCTTCTTTCCTGTGAAGCAATTGTTTCACATAGAGTTAAAGGAGACCTGCCCCATTCTTCGGCTGCAATTAGTTCATGTAGAGTTAAAGGAGACCTGCCCCTTTCTTGGGCTGGAATTGTGTCACATATTGATAAAGGAGACCTGCCCCTTTCTTGGGCTGGAATTGGTTCACATAGAGTTAAAGGAGACCTGCCCTTTTCTTGAGCTGGACTTGAGTCACATAGAGTTAAAGGAGACCTGCCCCTTTCTTGGGCTGGAATTAGTTCACATAGAGTTAAAGGAGACCTGCTCCTTTTTTGGCATGGAATTGGTTCACATAGAGTTAAAGGAGACTTGCCCCTTTCTTGGGCTGGAATTGGTTCACATAGAGTTAAAGGATACCTTATCTTTCTTGGGCTGGAATTGTTTCATATAGTGATACAGGAGACCTGCCCCTATCTTTGAATGGAATTGTTTCACATAGAGTTAAAGGAGACCTGCCCCTTTCTTGGGCTGGAATTGGTTCACATATTAATAAAGGAGTCCAGCCCTTTCTTGGGCTGGAATTGGTTCACATATTGATAAAGGAGACCTGTCCCTTTCTCGGGCTTGAATTGTTTCACATAGTGATATAGGAGACCTGCCCTTTCTTGGGCTGGAATTGTTTCACATATTGATAAAGGAGACCTGCCCCTATCTTTGAATGGAATTGTTTCACATAGTGATAAAGGAGACCTGCCTGTTTCTTAGGCTTGAATTGATTCACATTGAGTTAAAGGAGACCTGCCCCTTTCTTGGGCTTGAATTGTTTCACATATTGATAAAGGAGACCTGCCCCTTTCCTGGGCTTGAATGGTTTCACATATTGTTAAAGGAGACCTGCCCCTTTCCTGGGCTTGAATGGTTTCACATATTGTTAAAGGAGACCTGCTCCTTTCCTGGGCTTGAATTGTTTTCCATATTGATAAAGGAGACCTGCCCCTTTCTTGGGCTTGAATTGTTTCACATAGTGATAAAGGAGACCTGCCTTTTGCTCAGGCTTAAATCAAACTGTTGGTGTTTGGGGAGAGCTGAATTCTGCTCAGCAGGCTTCAGGATGTCAGGTCTCTCTCTCACGCCCTTTGTGCACTCTTGGAGTTTAGCTTGTCCTTGGCCTGAAAATTCTGTCATCCCCTTCCCCATGAGGCACTGGGCACCCAGAACAGAAGGGGAGCTTTGTTCAGCTCTGGCAGGAGCGCAGGCACTGACCCTCGTTTGCAGGGAAATGAGCTTTTACTGAAAGGTGCATTCAGCAGCCTGGAGAGCAGCCCCCGTGCCAGTATCAGTTCACCTGTGGGAAAGTTACTGCCACCCTCCCCCCTCCTGATGTCGCTCCTGAGTCTGCCCCCCCCGTGCAGCCTCACAGCACGACCTCCACTTCTAGAGCGTCCATTCCCCTGCAGCGGCATTCTGCCATGTGCTTATTATTGTTTTTTTAAATGTAAAAGATTTCAGATTCCACTTTCAAGGATTAATTAATCCATCCAAAGCAGTGTACAGCCAAGCAAATGTACCTGAATAATATTAGTAAAATATATTAGTAAAATTTAGAATACTTTACAAAATCCTCACAATTATTCATTCCTTAATTCATAATCCAGAATCTATATGGCTTTGCACTACTCTCAGGATATATAAACCAGTAAGACATTTCAGATCACTTACAAAAATGTGTTAGATTTACCCTCTGCTCGAATTGCTAGGCTAGAGTTAACTCGGAAACGAGCCTTTTCTGTGGCAGCTCCATTCCTCTGGAACTCTCTACCTGAATATATCCGTCTCATGTCACATACACGAGACTTTAAGAAAGCATTAAAAATCACTTATTTCAAAAAGCATTTCAACACTTGACAAAAGATTACGCTCAGTATTGTCTTAACACATAGGGCCTCATTTTCTAAAGTATCGCAGGCCTGCGATACTTTAGGTAATGAGGGGCGGGGGCCGAAACAGGGGGGGGCAGGCCTGCGCTAGCCGGCAGCGATCGCACCCAATAGCGCCACCATAGAAGGTGTAGCTATTGGGCGCGAACTCGGACGCGAAAAGGCCCTTACCTTTTCGTCGTCCACGGCGTCTTCGCAGAGTCGGCCCAGGTGACGCCCCGAGTCCGCCCCCATCTTGGTATCGCATGCGATAAGGGACTTTTTGCGTGCGAAACGTCCCTTATCGCGTGCGATCCATCTGGTAAATGACCCCCCATAATCTCCGTTATGAATGACAGTTGTTCCTATCCTTTATTCCCTTTTTATGTTCCCTTCCTTCCCCCCTCCCTTCCTTCCCTGTCTAGTTTTAAAATACATATTTTTAATGAACTTGCAGTCGAAATATGGCACTTATGTCAAGTTTTTGTTTGTAGACAATACTTATTGTCTTTTTGTGGTTAATTATATTATTATTTTAATTGCTTATATTATTTATTTTACAAATTGTGTTGTTTTTGTTGTGAACCATTTTGATCCAATATTATTTTTGTAGAGACGGTATACAAACAATTTTTAAATAAATAAAATAAAAATACACAATATGCAGACAGTTATAAATGCATCATATGGTTACCCCCATGTTTCTGTTAAGGGCAGTAATTGCCACTCCATGCAGGTTACCCCCATGCCTTCTGTTAAGGGCAGTAACTGCCGCTCCATGCAGGTTACCCCCATATTTCTGATAAGGGTAGTAATTGCCACTCCATGCAGGTTACCCCCATATTTCTGTTAAGGGCAGTAACTGCTGCTCCGTGCAGGTTACCCCCATGCCTTCTGTTAAGGGTAATAACTGCCGTTCTGTGCAGGTTACCGCCAAACGCCCTTGTTATTTTCTAACTGTATTTATTACTTCCAGGCAGCATAATTCATAGCTGAGTTAGGGACCTTAAGTGGATTTTTCCCGACTATTTTCGGAAAAACCACAGCAGACAGTATCAAAGCTTTGCTGAAATCCATGTAACCCACATCACGCCCTTGATCTCATTTTCTAGTGACCTAATCCAAGAAATTGGTCAGATTCATCTGACAAAATCTCCCTCTAGATACACCAAGCTGCCCGGGAGCCTGCAACCTCTGGATTCCAGATGCGTCACTCTCCTTTCCTTCAGCAGAGTCTCCATTCATTATCCCACCTCTGAGGTCGGTACTCCAGCCTGGGATTTTCAGCCACTTATACAGAAAGGGATAACAGCCAGCATTCTCCAGACCAATGGGACCTCTCCCATCTCCACAGGTCTGTTAATCGATCCTTCAGCAGACCCAGCGGAACCTCTTTCAGCTCCCTTTGCATCCCCAGATGCCTCCCATTCAGCCCTATGACTTTCTCCTCTCTCTTGCTAGTTCCTCACTATCCCACCACCCTACATACGCTGGAGCAGTAATGAAAGTCTGCAGCGTACGAGGCAGTTCTCTCTATGGATTTCACGCGTGTGAGACAGAAGCAGCGCACGAGGCAGGTCTCTCTATGGATTTCACGCGTGTGAGACAGAAGCAGCGCACGAGGCAGGTCTCTCTATGGATTTCACGCGTGTGAGACAGAAGCAGCGCACGAGGCAGGTCTCTCTATGGATTTCACGCGTGTGAGACAGAAGCAGCGCACGACGCAGGTCTCTCTATGGATTTCACGCGTGTGAGACAGAAGCAGCGCACGAGGCAGGTCTCTCTATGGATTTCACGCGTGTGAGACAGAAGCAGCGCACGAGGCAGGTCTCTCTATGGATTGCGCGCGTGGGAGACAGAAGCAGCGCACGAGGCAGGTCTCTCTATGGATTGCGCGCGTGGGAGACAGAAGCAGCGCACGAGGCAGGTCTCTCTATGGATTGCGCACGTGGGAGACAGAAGCAGCGCACGAGGCAGGTCTCCCTATGGATTGCGCACGTGTGAGACAGAAGCAGCGCACGAGGCAGGTCTCTCTATGGATTGCGCACGTGGGAGACAGAAGCAGCGCACGAGGCAGGTCTCCCTATGGACTGCGCGCGTGTGGGACAGAAGCAGCGCACGAGGCAGGTCTCCCTATGGATTGCGCGCGTGGGAGACAGAAGCAGCGCACGAGACAGGTCTCTCTATGGATTGCGCGCGTGGGAGACAGAAGCAGCGCACGAGGCAGGTCTCTCTATGGATTGCGCGCGTGGGAGACAGAAGCAGCGCACGAGGCAGGTCTCCCTATGGATTGCGCGCGTGTGAGACAGAAGCAGCGCACGAGGCAGGTCTCCCTATGGATTGCGCGCGTGGGAGACAGAAGCAGCGCACGAGGCAGGTCTCTCTATGGATTGCGCACGTGGGAGACAGAAGCAGCGCACGAGGCAGGTCTCTCTATGGATTGCGCACGTGGGAGACAGAAGCAGCGCACGAGGCAGGTCTCCCTATGGATTGCGCACGTGTGAGACAGAAGCAGCGCACGAGGCAGGTCTCCCTATGGATTGCGCACGTGTGAGACAGAAGCAGCGCACGAGGCAGGTCTCTCTATGGATTGCGCACGTGGGAGACAGAAGCAGCGCACGAGGCAGGTCACCCGTATGGATTGCGCACGTGGGAGACAGAAGCAGCGCACGAGGCAGGTCTCCCTATGGATTGCGCACGTGGGAGACAGAAGCAGCGCACGAGGCAGGTCTCCCTATGGATTGCGCACGTGGGAGACAGAAGCAGCGCACGAGGCAGGTCTCCCTATGGATTGCGCACGTGGGAGACAGAAGCAGCGCACGAGGCAGGTCTCCCTATGGATTGCGCACGTGGGAGACAGAAGCAGCGCACGAGGCAGGTCTCTCTATGGATTGCGCACGTGGGAGACAGAAGCAGCGCACGAGGCAGGTCTCTCTATGGATTGCGCACGTGTGAGACAGAAGCAGCGCACGAGGCAGGTCTCTCTATGGATTGCGCACGTGGGAGACAGAAGCAGCGCACGAGGCAGGTCTCTCTATGGATTGCGCACGTGGGAGACAGAAGCAGCGCACGAGGCAGGTCTCTCTATGGATTGCGCACGTGGGAGACAGAAGCAGCGCACGAGGCAGGTCTCTCTATGGATTGCGCACGTGGGAGACAGAAGCAGCGCACGAGGCAGGTCTCTCTATGGATTGCGCACGTGGGAGACAGAAGCAGCGCACGAGGCAGGTCTCCCTATGGATTGCGCACGTGTGAGACAGAAGCAGCGCACGAGGCAGGTCTCTCTATGGATTGCGCACGTGGGAGACAGAAGCAGCGCACGAGGCAGGTCACCCTATGGATTGCGCACGTGGGAGACAGAAGCAGCGCACGAGGCAGGTCTCTCTATGGATTGCGCACGTGGGAGACAGAAGCAGCGCACGAGGCAGGTCTCTCTATGGATTGCGCACGTGGGAGACAGAAGCAGCGCACGAGGCAGGTCTCCCTATGGATTGCGCACGTGGGAGACAGAAGCAGCGCACGAGGCAGGTCTCCCTATGGATTGCGCACGTGGGAGACAGAAGCAGCGCACGAGGCAGGTCTCTCTATGGATTGCGCACGTGTGAGACAGAAGCAGCATGCTGGGCAGGTCTCTCTATGGATTGCACACGTCTGAGACTGCACAAGATTTTTGTGTACCAAATTTGTAATGCGCCAAAATGCACTTCCCCTCCAGCCTGTGTCCGCAGTTTCTTTTCCCTCCCTCTGCTCCTCTTTTCACTATTTTTGTATCTTTTTACTCATTCTTTCCTTTTCGCCTGTGTCCCAAGGGTTTTCTCTGATTCTGTGTCTGGAAAATATGCTTCCTACATGGGACCCTTTGTCCTTCTTTTGGTATTTCCTGGTCTCCTCCCCCAAACTAAACCCTCTTCCCCATTTTCCTTTCCACGTTCTCTCCTCATTCACTCTCCCCCATCTCATGATTACCCTCACTGCCCAGTCTTCTCCTCCTCCCACCACCGGCCCTTCTGATTTTTCTCCATGGAATAATTACCGCAGAGATTTGCGCCTGCCGACTCTGCCACGAGCGTAGTTGAGGACGTCCTCGGCAGTCTTTGAGTACAAGTACCCACGTTGTGGTGAATCACGTGCGCTTTTACCTGAACACCCAGGGCCAGGTTCTGTGGGTAAAACACAGTTTTTTTCAGGATTCTCGCTCCATTATTAGTAAGGATTGTTATAATACGCAGTAATCCTATCTAGGAATATGCAGCACTGACAGCACCCCTTAACTCTGTAAGATGTACACAGACGTAGCATGTCAATGCAGAACTACACTCACTGACTGGAATTCCCTGCCACAGAGAGCTTACAGTCCAAGCAGGAGCAATGAGTGACGTACCAGGAGTCAGCAGACAGGGAAGGGGTTTGCTGGAGGTTGGCAATGATGAACCTCAGCCAGTGAGCCAAAGACTGGGGAGCCTGAGAGATCCAGGAGAGGGGGAGAAGCTGGACTCCAGTGTAATGGGGGAGGGGGGAAGATGTCCCAAGAGACAGGAAGAGTAAGGATAAACCTTAGCTGCCTGAACAGAAGAAATGGGGGACACAGAAAAGAAGGAGGAGGCCCGCGCAGAAGCCAAGGTGAGAGCGAGGGCGGGTCAGGGTGCGGTTTCCCTTCTAATGCAGCGCTCTGTGGCTGTTGCAGGCCAGACGCTGGCGGATACGCCTGCAGCCCTGGGCGAGCCCTGCTCCTTCCCTGGATGAAGAGGCCTCCAGATTCCTGCAGTACATCACCACCGCACAGGTAGGTGCAGCTCTCCACGGCTTCCTGCAAATCCAAGTCTGAAGCACACGTGGCTCCATTCGGATCTCCGTCTCCACTTGCTTTGGATCTATTTGTCCTTGTTGGGATGTAAAGATTCCAAATCTTATTTATTTATTTATTTATTTATTTATTTATTTATTTATTTGAAACTTTTTAAATACTGGTATTAGTATGCATACATCATACCGGTTCACATTGTAACTAAAGGCAGAAATTACAATCAACAGGGAGGGGAAAACAAGGAGGATTATACAAAGAGCAGGGGGCATAGAAATTAGAGCATTAAAACTGTAATGGGCTATTTACAGGACTATATACAAATTTAAGCAGGTTACTTACAGGAAAAGTGTAAAGGAGGGTTCAATAAGGCAGGGGCTGGTAGGGGAGGGGGAGGAGGGGGTGGAGAAATTAGGGTAGAGGGGGGAGGAGGTGAAGATTAGTCAGGGTAGGCTTGTCGGAAGAGCCATGTTTTAAGTTTTTTTCTGAACTTGAAGTAACATGGCTCCAGCCTGAGTGTGGGACGCACCTCGGGGGTTCATAGTGCCAGTCAGCTTTTCAGGCTATCCACAATGAAAATGCATGAATTAAATTTGCACATGCTAACGTGCACAAGATTGTCACATGCATCTTCACTGTGGATAGCTTGAAACCCTAATGGACTTGGGGAGTCGCTGGGACAGGTTTGGGTAGCCCTGCTCTAGGAGTTAGCCCCCCAGCGTGGATCCCGTAGTCCCGCAGGGCTGTATGGAAGCGGCAGGGCCCCAGCCTTTCTCTTCCTGACCTCACTTTCTGATTCCCACAGATCCTGTGCAGAAAGATGAAGGCGAACGGCCTGACGGGTCACTCCGAAAGCACAAAGAAACCCTGGACCCTCTGCCTGGACAACAGGTTCAGCCTCGCTCGTCACATCCGGGCACAGCAGTGTCGCCTCTATTCACTGGGGTAAAGCAGCTCAGCACTGCCCCATGGCCAGGGCTGGGCGCTGGTCAGTCTTTGAAACCAGGAGGCCTTTTCCCGTGGGAATGCAAGCTGTTGTCCTTCGGTGCAGTGATTTTGAGTCTTAATTCCAGCTGGTCTCCATGCCTTCCAGCTCTGGGAGCTGCTGGATTTCCTCTTGCTCATCTCTGGCTCTGATTCCCTGTTTAGTTGTTAATGAGGCCACTCTCTTTGCATGCCCCTGTACTTCAAAGAGTTATTAAGGCTAACTGGACTGCAGAGTGTGGGCTGATCGGTGCTTCTAGCCATCTGCCAAATCCCACAGGATGCTGATAGGGTGGAAATATTACGTGGTCTGTTCCCCCGACTGCTGCCAATCACCCCTACCATCGAGGTAACATAGCACCACCACCACAGGGAGCAAGCCAAAGAGAGTGATGCTACCGGATTCCTGTAGACTTAGGGGATGGTAATCTTACCTGGATTCCCATAGCATTAGGGTAAGAAGGAACATATTGGGAATTATTTCAGTCTTTCAAATGCATTTATTTGATTTATATGCCGCTTTTCAGCACTTCACTGCTAATGCCTTTCTTAATACCTGCATTCCTTCTGGAATTCATGGTTAAATTCACACGCAACATATCTAGATGCGCTTGCAAATTCTTTTTTAATCATGTCAGTGGCACCCAAAACAATTGGGACTTTCTGTATCTTTCTGTCGCATTTTCTTGGTCTCTGCATCTTCTGATACTTGAGGATCTCTCTCTCTCTTTCCGTACAATCCACAGAATCGTTGCTTGGTACTGACACTTGTTAAAAGCCATGCTGTTCTTGTGCTTTTCTCTGTTACCATTATTTCCGGTTTTGCTTTTCATCTGTTGGAATCATTCCTGAATGTTTGACCGTTCCAGTTCTGCTGCCTGCTTTTCTGGCCAATCCGCTCATCTGTAAAGCTTAGTAACTCTGTGGAACATACAGGCTGGCGGATTCAGGTTTTTGTGGTTATATCCTGGTCAGTTTGATTTTTTTATTTTGGAGCTGAGCAACAGGACGTATTAAGGCAGTCAACATGCAACAGCTCCCAGTTTGGAGGGGGGGGGGGGAAGTAGTTCTCTGTTGAGGTCAGCACAAACTTGAAACGTTTATTCTGTCTTTGCTATGCGTTTCCTATGTGCAACTTAAACAGATAGCTTAACTCGCTCTTTACTCACAGACAGAAGAGGCCGCTTTTTCAGCTACAAACTTTATCAACAGGTAAAAAAATTAAACAAAGTCCTACTATACATAAACCGAAGAGAACAGCAACCAAGCACAGTCTGGGCCACAGAAATAAAGACAGGTAAAATAAGGATAATTCTACAGGGCTGGGCCAGATTAGCTGCTGAATCACACAGGACAGATAGGATAGAACTGACAGAAAAACACCTAAGATCCCCTGCTTCCAAGTCAGAAGTTAACCCCTTGGAGATAGCTGCTCTTAATATAGCAGAAGCAGTGAATGTGCAGGCTGTTCACCAGTTAGCAGTGTACATGAAACAAGGACATTATACAGAATAAAGTATGAACAGTATTAGTAACAGAAACAGGCTGCTGTGGACTTAGGACAACAGTGAGCAGAGAAACAGGACAACATTCAGTGCTTCTTCAGAACCAACAGCTGTATTGCTCTTTATCTGGAGCACAATGTAACCCAGAGTGCTGACAATCACAGCTCCTGTTCACTTCTGCAAGCAGGCCTCCCCTTTCTTTCTTTTTTTTTAATTTTCTTTTTATAATTTTCAAAAATAATCACAAGAATCCTCTTGTACAGCAATATGGATAATATCATGTACAGATATATATCTTTAAGTCAAAATACTATCATTTTCAAGGAAAAAATTCAAACATGAGTTCTCCGAAACTAAGGAAACAGGAGAGAGAAAAGTGTAATAAAGCAGTTACACAGCATAGGGAAAACAAAAAAAAAAAGAAATTATCCCATGAATACCCCGCCACATTATTCTAGCACCTACTCCATATATATGGGATTTCTTCAGGAATGTGCATCCAGAAATGCTCGTAATTGTGTAGGTTCAAAAAAAGACATATTTCAAGTCGGAATAATGTATTAAACATTTACATGGATATCTCAACATAAATTTAGCTCCACATGATAAAGCTTCAGCTCTCATTTCAAGAAACGTTTTCCTCCGTAACTGAGTGACCCTTGCTAAATTGGGATAGATCCATATTTTTTGGCCATAGAACAATAAATAACATTTTCGTAGGAAAAACTTTAATACAGCATTTTTTTCAGAAATAAAGTAAATGACACCAATAAAGTAGCATGATCAGTTACCATCGTATCTAAAGACATCTCTAAGATATCAGATAGATTTATAGATTGCTCAGGTAATTGTTGATCAACAGAAGAATCTCTGTTCTGTTGATCTTTAGGCAAATAAGACATTTTTGAAATGGAAGGTACATTATCTGGTGGAAATCCCAATATCTTAGTTAGATAAGATTTAAACAAGTTAATAGGAGGAATCAATTTAACACTTGGAAAGTTGAGTATACGATGATTCAAGGTTTTCAAAGCATTTTCGATATTCTCAATCTTCTTTATATGGATTATTTCAGATTGTACTAAACCATGCTGTAGACTCTCCACAGATGATATCGGAGTGTCTATTTGTCCCACCTTTCTTTCAAGAGTATTAACAGTTTCATCTATAGTTGATATCCGTTGTTTAATATCCAAAGTAATGTTTATTAATGTCAAAATAGCTGATTCTAGAGAGACCTGTTGCAGCGGCTGCTCCTTCCAACGGCATTGTTGGCGGGGCTGCAAAAAAGCTGTCAATCCGTAACGGATGGTCCTCAGATATGGGAGAGGAAACTATATTCTCCCTAATCTTGGCTTTCCTTTTAGTGTGAGGCTTTTTTTTTTCAAGGAAATATTAGACAAAGGTATAAAGAAATGGAGAGAGAGCTCTTCAGCGTGCTTCATGGTTGGCGGACATCTTGTCTCCCTGGCCTCCCCATTCTGTTGAGGACATTTTCGGTTCAGAAAGGAAGGGAGAGGTTGTCTCTCCTCTCAGCTGGAGCTCAGACTGAGAATGCTGCTCCCTCTGGCCTCAGAGTAATAAGGTACACTCAGTTCTGTGCACATTAACGCACATACAGGCCAATACAGAACGGTGTGCTCGGCCGAACGCACTGTTAGCCCCCGTTTGGATGCGCATTTTTTACGCACTATTATTACCCCTTATACAGTAAAGGATTGTAGCAGTATTAAGTCGGAGGCCTCAAAAATAAAAAAAATAAAAATCTTTAAAAAAAAATAAAAAATCTGCCCACGGCCTGCCGGTTGGAAAACAGACGCTTAATTTTGCTAGCGTCCGTTTTCCGAACCCATGGCTGTCAACAGCTTCGACAACCAATGCCAGTAAAATTAAGTGTCGGCTGTCAGACCCGCTGACAGTTGCTGCTTCCGCCAATATGAAGGCGCTAGGGACGCGCTAGTGTCCCTAGCGCCTCCTTATTAGCACAGGCCCTAATTTAAATAGTGAATCGCGCGCCCAGGAGAGGTGCCTGGGCACACGTTGGGAGAGTGGGCACTCGCCTCGGAGCGCCGGCTCTCCCGCGCACTTTACTGTATGGGCCTGAAAAATGTTCCTGCAAATTAGTGGCTTCTCCATGCAAATCCCATGATAATCAAGGCATTAGCTATTGCTCCCTAGTTCACGGAGGTTTTCTTAACACTGGAAATTAAACTCCAGCTCAGAGTAAAGTTTCTGGGGCTAAGCATAGTCTATGAAGCTGAACCTGGAGTTCCTGGTGCAAGGGTCTGGTATTTGGGAATTTTGTGCACAAATCATGTTTTATGTGCGGCAAACATACGTAATCTTTCTGCACACGTTTTTGGGTTAGTGCTCTTTTTTTTAATTAGCTTACTGTATCAAGAGTTAGCTCTTTTTTTATAGCACGTGATCCTCTCCTTGTGTGCACAGTTTCTTCTTGCTCAGAGCCAAGTCAGAGGTCACTGAACCTTTGCCCCAACTCTGGCTCCTGCCCGATTGCAGACGGGCTCCTGATCGGGCAGTGTCCCCGCCTGTCATGGCGCTCCTGTTGGATAGACCCGGGCAGGCAAACAGAAAGATCACAGGGAAGAGCGGAGCAGAATTAAGCCCACAGATGCAGGTTTTTTCCCAGGTCCTGAATAAAACCAGCGTTATTCAGGCTGTAGGCGTTCAGGTGAGGAGAATCAGGAAGAATGCCAGGGCTATGGAGAGACGGACTGGCAGCAATAGGTGTTTACTAGTGCCTGATCAAGAGGCGGAAGAGGAGGGGGGGGGGAGGTCAATGGATGGGGAATGTTTCCGTGTAATTCACAATTACTTCGTGGGGATCGCAATAGCGGTACTACAAGAGTAGAAGAAAGCAGTGTTTGAGTTTACTGCCTGGGTAAGGTAAGGCAGAAGGAAAACTGGAATCTCCCCTTGCTCCGGATGGGTTTCTTGTTTCCTTATGACCCTGAATGGACGCTATGAAGTAGAAATAAGTTCACCGGCCCAGCAGAATCCTCTACCCTCCGGGAAACCACTGCAACAGGTAGGGAGAGCCCTTTCACATCCACAGCCCCTGCTGCCTCCCCCTGCCCGACGTCACCTTTTCGAGATTCTGGATACAGACCCACCCTGCAGGGGATGGACCCTATCTCTCACTCCCAAAACACTGTATGCCCACGGACCCCCTCCCAATGCTGGAAACCTCCACCGAGGCAGTAAGCTGCCTGTTAAAATGTGCATTGGAAACCAGTGAACGGTTTCTTAATGCCCAGATCTTTTTTTTTTTTTTAAACTGCTGATGCAGTAAGCTAATGAAAGGCAAATGCATCAGGAGTTTAAAAAGCGCACTGCCAGTAAAATGTGCATTTGGCACAGGTCGCACAAACATTTTAACTCGGGAAGAGGGGGGAGGCAAACCTGACAGACCATAAGTGAAGGCAGCCACCGCCACTTAGGTGGATAAATATGTGGCAGCTGTGACCCTCTGCCAGGTAACCCGATAAGTCAGTACTTACCCGCGGACACTTTTAAAAAAACATTTCTACCCTTTTTTAAGGATTTTAAGTGACAGCGCAGTAGCGCTGGGAACTTAACTCCAGCTCTAACCAGGGTTCAAGTTTCCAGCGCTAAAGAAGCCGCACTGGCCAGATGCAGTCTACCTGCCTCAGGGGTAATACTTAATGCCCTCACTTGCATGGGATTTCCCTGCGAGGGAGGTAAGCATGACTCCTGTTTGGAAATGCGTTCAGCTGAATGCACCTTTCTGCATCGGCCTGATAATGAGGCCTAGTCAGCCTTACATCCCTGTATGGTATTCTTGGTGACTTCCTGTAATTAACTCACATGAGGTATATGCCCAGATGGGATCTCTTCCTTGGGCTGAATGCATTAGGATTCTTCCTAACTTAAAATGAAGGTTAGCTCTGAGCAAGTGCCATGGTTCAGAGCTAAGCCTCTTTCCCCTGGCTTCTAAGGCCACCTTGACCTTTAGGTCATGTGAGGACCTCTGGTGGAATTGGGGATGGTCCACACCTTCCTTCTTGTCCTGATGTTATCATTGTGTTTACCCTGCATGCTGGGGATCCCTTCAGCCCAGAGAACTCCTGCTCCAGGGGTAGGGGAATTAAATTTGATTTTGGGCTTCAGGGTTTGGGACTTCACTGCTGGGTTCCGGGGATCACAAATAATTGATTTCACTTTAACCTGCTGCAGCAGAAGTAGAGAACACGGCTGACGCACTGCACTCCCCTCCTCCTGTCATCAAACAGCTGCAGTCTATCTGACCCATTTTGGCCCTGTGAAGGACCAGCTTTTGGTAGGGCCATGGCCCCTGTGGCCCACTCCATTCTGACATCTATGGCCCATCGTGTTGTAGAGTGCTGGGGAATGTCCTGAACTGTGTTGTTCTTTTTTGGCTTTTTGCAGGCTTGGAGCTCATGATAACCAGTTCGAAGTCAGCATGGCTGATGGAGGATGTGATGTTCACCGCTTTGACCCTAGTATCAAACCTATCCATGTACAGAAGGGGCAGCGTCTCTGGTACCATCGCCTGTCCATTGACTGGAGGGATCCAAACCCAGCCATCTCTGTTCAGAAACTACACAGCAGGGTCAAAAAACTGGGCACCATCCTGAGCGAGTTTGGACACTGGAAGGTGAGACTATGCCCCATCATATCCCCTCAGCCATACCACATCAGGAAGGGGGAAGACCTTCTGTAACTCCCTGATTCTAAATTCCCAGCTGCATATCAGAGGACTTTGTACTTCAGTGACTGCACACCTGCAGGTTTCCTTTATTCCTACCCATACACAGGTCTCCTTTATATTTGCACATCGACCATCCATTATAAATCTCTCTCCCTGTCAGTGTCTTGTGTTGCTTGGGCTGCAGACTGCGGAGATGGGTCACCTCTCTCATCTCATAGAACCAAAACATGATGGTAGATAAGCACCTGAACGAACATCTATTCCTGCTGCAAGGTCATAGACCTCAACTTGATCTCTGGCTGGCTTTCCTCTCGCTTCTTCATAACCTGGGATCCTCCATGCTTTTGTCACATCCTTCCTTGAGTTTTATCACTAGTTTTGTCTCCACCACTTCTCTCGGAAGGCCATGAAATATATCTACCATAATCTGTGTGCAGAAATATTTCCTGATGTTATCGTCCAGTGTCTAGAGTTTCATACCCTGGCCTCTTGTTCTACAGCATTCTTTCCTCGTAAAAAGGTTTGCATCTTGTACCTGATTTTATTATACCCTTGAGTTATTTGACTGTCTGTATCATAATTTCCCGTCTTTACTTTCCTCTAGGATATACATAGAGGGCTATGTAATAAGTTGAGGTAGACCTGCCACAGATTGGTGTGCGTGGTATTATGTGTGGTTTTTCCAAGCTAATCTTACATGTGCATGTAAGAACACAGTTAGCGTGGGAAAAAAGTGCACTCAAACCCGCTCAAAAAGCTGTTTGTTTAGCGCGAGTCCTTGCTCATGGCATGCAAAGCAGGCAATTAACTATTCATGGACAATGCGGAGAGCCACACTGGCATTAGTGCAGGTTTTTTTAGCACCTGGGTCAGGGCGGGCGTTAAACGTAAGCGTCTGTCTGGAGGTTGAAAAATTAAGCAGCAGAAGCCAGAAGAGAGGAAAGCGGGAACAGGCACATGCCAGAAATGCTGAATGATTTTGTAGCCCCTTCCAAATCTCTGCTGCATTTCCCTCACTCACTGGCATCTGCCATTATAACTCCCACATGGTCGGCGATTAATCCCTTCATGATCTGACATTGTTCCACTCACCTTCAGTCCCACTCCTGGACCACTAACTCACTACTGCCTAAAAGGCTTTCAACTGAGAATCAATCACAGGTCACCACATTAACATGGGTTTATGTGCAGTTTATTGCACAGGGCCTTCAGCGCGCATTATAGTGCGCATATCTGTGCGGATATTTCTTTTGTGCAGGTTTTCTGCGCGGATCTCATTTGCATACTGTCTCCTTATAACATCCTGCGGAGGCACCTGCTTTAGCCGCTTGCGCTAAAAAAATACACACAGACAACTAGCGCCAAGTTCACCGCTGGTCTTATTACAGCGGCCCCAGAGTTAGGTCCTTAGCTCTCATTTCATAGGACTTTTGATGTAGACCCTGCAGTATTTTTGAAACTTTTCTCTGGAGCACTTTCACACTGTCTATGTCCATTTGGACGTATGGCCTCCAGAACCGGACATTGGGGTCTCACCAATAAGCTATACAGAAACATTACTCACCTCCCTTTTTCTACTGGTTATGCTTCAGCATCCTTTTGACTCTGGCCACTGTCTGATCACGCTGTTTGTTACCCCAAAGTCACTCTCCTGGATGGTAGACATCAATCTGTCACTCCCATCACATTTTGCTCTCTCAGATTTCTGTATTCCAAATGCATGAATCTTCATTTTTGTTTGCACTGAATCTTAATGGCCAGACACTTGCACACTTCTCAAGCTGTCTTAAGTCACACTACGTTCCGATTACACTTGTCAGAGTTGTCAGCTCTATTGCAGATCTTGGTATCATCCACAAAAAGACAATTTTTTCCTCATAACCCCTCTGCAATATTGTTCACAAACAACAAAGCTGACCCCAGAACTGATCCCTAAGCCATGCCACTAATTACTTTTCTGTCCTCAGAGTGATTTCCATTCACCAGTGCCCTCTGACCTCTATCACTCAACCAGTTTCTTATCCAGTCTACCACCTTGGGGCTTACTCCCAGGCTGCTTGGTTGATTGAGGCGTCTCCTGGTGGTAAAGACCACCAGCCCTACTTAGCATTTTGTAGCTGCTTCTCTCTTCTGTGTATTTTATTTCTCACTTTCTATGGAATGCTGAAGACTTTGGTTTACTGATACCGATGATTACTAGACCAAGGCACCAGCATTGCCAGCTGGCACCATGGTTTTCCTGAGACCAGTCTTACAGATCTTAGGGAACTCAGAAGTATGAGTGTTTGCGTGTGTATAAACTCAGGTCTGGATCAGCCGCTCAGTATAAAAATGAAAGCAGCAGGCAGCCCTCTGCCAGAGAAACTGAGTGTGCTGAGCTCACAGAACGCCAGTGTTAGCCTAGGGGCTGCCAACAAGCACCATGTCATCTGCACTGGCCGACACAGTCCTGGTTTTACCCCCTTCCAGCTGTGGGCTTGCTCATTCAATTTTTATTAGAAAAACATGACTAGAGATCCATAGGAGCCATAGAATAAAACTGGTCATGATTCATTTGCTAATGGTTATGAGAGTTATATATTATTAGAATATTCTTTGCATTAGTGAATGCTCTTAAATATTATCCTGAGATGATGGTCACAAATTCCTTTTTCATGAACACAATCCTGGTAGGAGACAGAACTGGCCGAGTGGCTCTTTTGGGTTTTCCCCTGGATCAGCACTAGGAGGGGGCTGGAGAAGTTGACACAGGATGGCCTGCTAGTCTTCCTTTCCTCCGAGCTGATTAATTGGACCTGCTCATTCATTTCAGTGCAAGAAATACCAATTTGCTTCTTTTCAGGTATACAGACTGCAAAAGCAAGAATGGGTCCCGTTGCTTTCACATGCTTTAATTAACATCAACATGTCAGTGTTCTGGTCTCATGGGCTGCCTTCCCAGGCGTTAATAAGATTCTGAAATTAAGCACATGTTGAGCTGGCATCGGAGCCTTATAATTAGCCTTACGTGCAATCAGTGCATGTATCCCACTCCCAGCCAGACACCGAGAGCTGCCATCTTCTGAAAGCCATCACCCCAAACCATTACTTCAGAGAGTGAGAGCATGTTAGCGCCTGCGGTGCACACAGAATGGATGCAAACCATCAAGGGGATAAGGAGAGACTGACACAGAAAAGCCCTGCTCATGATCCTCCTATTCCTAGTCAGTGAAATGACCTGTCAGGCATTTCACTGAAAACCAAAATGCTAAGCAAAGGCAGAGTAGGCGCCTTTAGATCCTGTGGCTCTTGAGTTGCTGTATCTTGTCAGGATGAGGCTCCTGACTTCAGGTGTTGTAAGAGCTCTGGGTGACTTCAGTCCTGCTTAGTGGACTCCTGAGGTAGCTGGGCTGATGCTATGCCAAGGAATGCATTGTGCACAGAAAGGAAAGCAAATTACCACAACACTCGTAATTAAAACATTAGCGTGAGGACTCGTACTATAATTATACTGCAAGCAGGCTTTGAACCCAGGTCTCCTGATTCCCATTCTAACCATAAGAACAAAAGAAATTGCCACATGAGGCCACCCCCCCCCGGCTCCCACGATGTGGGCAGCACTCACAGCTGGACTCTGGGTGACGTTTTTCACTCTTGCTGCTCACAAACGTGGAGCTAGCAGCATGTGGATATATGAGTGGCAGTCCTGTGGCAAGCTGGGCAGGCCAGGTCTGGGAATAATGCTTGTTATCATAGCTTTAGGATAGGGTGTCCTAATCCTGTCCCACCGACTCCGCTGCCATTTTGGGTATTCAGGAGCTCCACCCTGAATAGGCATGAGACATATTTGCTTACCCTGGCGAGCCAGTGCCCTAGGAGTAGTGCAGCACTGTGATGTTTGCAGAGAAGGAAAGGATGCCAGTGATTAGCAGCAGCTTCACTTCTCCATATTTAGTTATTGGCATTGTTCAGACACCTAATTCTACTTAAAGGCTCTAGGCAGCTTATATATAACATAAGCAATAAGTCAATATATAATACATTTATAGAATAAAAACTTCAATAAATAACAGTGGTGGTGGTGGAGACCAGACACAATGGCAGATTTCAAGAAAGCATGGGACAAGCACAGAGGCTCTGAGGAAGAGGAAGGGATTGCAAAGTTGAGCAGGAGCTGTGGATGAGCAGAGTGGAAGGGCCATATAGTAACACAGTAAATGAAAGCAGATAAAGGCCAAAGTGGTCCAGCCAGTATGCCCAGCAAGTTGCTTTTAGTAGATACAGCCAGTCGGTGTAGGTTAATCTACATATGGGGAAGTGTGCATGGAGCAACAGCTGCTACTACTCTTAAGACAATAATAGCTAAAATAAATAAACTTGCTGGGCAGACTTGATGGACCTCTTGGTCTATATCTGCCGTCATTCACTATGTTACCCTCATGCCTTCCATGAAGGGTCCTAGTAACTGCTGCTCCATTCAGCAGTGATACACCTAAAGTTAACAGTTTACCCCATGTCTTCATTTCCATCCTCTAGCCTGTAGGGATCCACAGTGTTTCCGTTCTCGTCTTCACCACCTCTTCCAGGAGGGCATTCCATGCATCCACCATACTCTCTGTGAAGAAATATTTCCTGATGGCTCTGACTTGTCCGTGCTGGAGTTTCATATCATGAGCTCTAAGTTCTGCAGTTTCCTTTCCAGAGGAAAAGGTTTGATGTTTGTGTGGATTTAAAGGTCTGTATCATATAGCCTCTGCACTTCCTTTCCTCCAGACCCTTCCGTCTCATCTCGCATGGCTTTTGCTGCAGTTCCCCACACCATTTTGATCACCTTTCTTTGGACCACCTCGATCCTGTCGTTATCCTATCTGAGATAAGGTCAATATGTTCTCTGTTTCTATAATTGGCATCCCGGAGACCTGGCAGAGAATGGGACATGGTGATATGAGTGGCCAAAATACACCAAAATGATAGAGTAGATAGAAGTGGTGGTGCCATGGTGCTATATGCTAAGGATTCCATAGAGTCAAGTAGGATACAGATTCTACAGAAAAGAAGCTGCACTTTGGAATCGCTATGGCTAGACATTCCATGGGTGGCACGGAACAGTATAGCATCCACCTGGTAACAGAGGCTGGCAAAACAGATTGTGAAATGCTACCAGAATTTAGACACCCACTAATAAGAGACTTCAATCATTCCAATATTGAATGGCTGAATGTTTCATCAGGGCAGGGAAGGTTACTTTCTAGACACTATACGGGACAGTTTCATGGAGTAACTGGTCCTAGAACTGATGAGAGGGGGGAGCAACACTAGGATCTAGGTCTTCCTGGAATGTGGGACCTGCTGCAAGGAGTAACAGTGGTTGGATCACTTAGCAATAGTGATCATAATACAACCAAATTTGAGATAATTACTGGAGGGAAATTAATAAATAAAACTACTACAATAATATAAAAATAGAAATGACAGCAGAAAAGGATCAAATGGTCCAGCCAGTCTGCCCAGCAAGCTTATGATAGTATCTGCCATGCCGTACAGGTCACCCCCCCATACTTATCAGTTTCCCAGACCATAAAAGTCAGGGTCCTTGTTGGTTGCTGTTTGAGTCCAGTTCCGTGTCACTTCTTGCTGTTGAAGCAGAGAGCAATGTTGGAGTTACATCAAAAGTTTCAGGCTTATTGGTTAAAAGTAGTAACAGCCACATCAGCAAGTTACCCCCATGCACTCTTTTCCTCATTTCCATCCTCTAGCCTTTAGGGATCCAGAGTGTTTATCCCATGCCCCTTTGAATTCTTTCACCATTATTGTCTTCATCACTTCCTCCGGACGGGCATTCCAGGCATCCACTACTCTCTCTGTGAAGAAATATTTCCTGACATTGGTTCTGAGTCATCTGCACTGGAGTTTCATGATTTCTTTCCAACGGAAAAGGTTTGTTGTTGAATGTGGATCATTATAACCTTTCAGATATCTGAAGTTCTGTATCATATCCCCCCTGCACCTCCTCTTCTCCAGGGTATACATATTTAGGTCCTTCAATCTCTCCTCATGAGTCATTTGTTGGAGAAACACCCCCCCCCCCCCCCCCCCCATTTTGGTTTGCCTTGTCTGGACTGCCTCGATCCTGACTCTGTCCTTTTTGAGATATGGTCTCCAGGTGAGGCCTCACCATGGACCTGTACAAGGGGATTATCACCTCATTTTTCTTATGGGTTATTCCTCTCTCTATGCAGCCCAGCATTCTTCTGGTTTTTAGCTATCACCCTGTCATATTGCTTTGCCATCTTCAGACCACTAGACACTATCATTCCAAGGTCCCTCTCTTGCTCCGTGCATAACAGCCCTTCACCCCCATCACATGCAGCTCTTTTTTATTACCATACCCCAGATCTATTACTCTGCACGTCATGGTACTGATTCCCAGCTGCCATATATTTGACCACTGTTCAAGCTTCTTTAAATCACTTTTCATTCTCTCTCCTCCTTCTGGCATGTCCACTCTGTTGCAGATCTTAGTATCATCAGGAAATAGAAAAATATTACCTTCTATCCCTTCTGCAATGTCATTCACAAAGATATTGAACAGAACTGGTCCCAACACCGAACCTTGTGGCACTCCACTTAACACCAATCTCTGTTCAGAGAAGATTCCATTTACCATCACACACTGTCTTCTATCGGTCAACCAGTTTGTAATCCATGCCACCACCCTGGTGTTCACTCCCAAGCTTCTCATTTTATTCACAAGCCTTCTATGCAGGACCGTATCAGAAGCTTTGCTGAAATCCAAGTAGATAACATCTAGCAGTCTTCCTCGATCCAATTCTTTAATCACCCAATCAAAAAAATCAATCAGATTTATCTGACAACCCCTTCCCCTAATGAATCCATGGTGCCACAGGTCCAGCAATCCTCCTTACTGTAGATAGGTCACTATCCTTTCCTTCAGCAGAGTCTCTATTCATTTTCCCACCACGAGGTGAGGCTAAGCGGCCTTTAGTTTCCAACTTCTTCTCTGCTACCTCTCTTGTGAAGCTGGACCACCACCACTCTTCTCCAATCACTTGGCACCACTCCCATTTCCAGGGATCTATTGAACAGGTCATGCAGCAGACCTGCCAGCACATCTCTGAGCTTTCTCAGTATCCTGGGATGAACCTCATCCGGCCCCATGACTTGTCGACTGCGTTTTCCTAGCTCTTCCCATACAATCACTTCTGTAAATGTAGTTAAAAAGGTTAAAAAGGAATATTATGATAAGATGAGAAAACTAGTTAGAATGGAGCATTAAACAATGATCCCAAATTGAAGATGAAAGCATCTGAGGTTAGAACAATGTGGTAAATTGCTACCCAATTTGGACCTGATTGTCTCTATTGTCTCCAGGTGATCATCCTTAGGAAATCTGGATAGCAGCACAATTTCAGTCTTCTTTAAACAAAAATGTTGTTAAAGAGCCAGAATACAATGCAATTTACTGCAGTTCTGACCCTAGACACAGTTGCAGCCATAAAAAGTCATAGGACAGGAGGTAAAGCAAAATTGCTTACCTTGTAATAGGTGTTATCCCAGGACAGCAGGATATAGTCCTCACATATGGGTGACATCAGTAATGGAGCCCTATGTACGGAAAACTTCTGTAAAAGTTTCTATGAAACTTTTGACTGGCACCAGAGTGCCTACTGAGCATGCCCAGCATGCCATGATATTCCCTGCCACAGGGGTCTCCCTTTAGTCTTTGTTTGTAGCAAATAGCGTTAGCCAAAAATAAAATAATAAAACGTATCGGACCCAACTCCGCGGGGTGGCGGGTGGGTTTCCTGAGGACTACATCCTGCTGTCCTGGGATAACACCTATTACAAGGTAAGCAATTTTGCTTTATCCCAGGACAAGCAGGATGCTAGTCCTCACATATGGGTGATTAGCAAGCTAGAGGCTGAGTCATTTTGTGCTGAAGCAACAGTAAGGTATTGACGATGAAATGAATCAGCCGAAATCACAGCAGGTTGGATGTAGAAGGAGTTGGGATTAAACTGGAAACAAGTTCTTTAAGACGGATTGTCCATATGCTGAATCTTGTCTTCCTTCTTTGTCTAAACAGTAGTGAGCTGCAAAGGTATGAAGAGAACTCCATGTTGCTGCTTTGCAAATGTCCAGAATAGGCACCGAGCGAAGGTGTGCTACTGAGGTTGACATTGCTCTGACTGAATGTGCTTTTACTCGCCCTTGGAGAGTAAGGCCTGCTTTTTCATAACAAAATTGTATGCAATCTGCTAGCCAGTTTGACAGAGTATGTTTACCCACTGCTTTACCCGGTTTGTTTGGATCATAGGACACAAACAGCTGATTTGATTTTCTTTGGGCTGCAGTGCGGTTTAAATAGAAAAATAACGCACGTTTACAGTCCAAAGTGTGTAAGGCTCTCTCTCCCTGGTGAGAGTGAGGCCTAGGAAAGAATGTAGGTAAAACTATGGTTTGGTTTAAATGAAATTCCGTGACAACCTTAGGAAGGAATTTCGGATGTGTACGGAGGACTACTCTGTCATGAAGGAACTTCGTGAAGGGTTCGTAAGTTACTAGTGCCTGCAGTTCACTGACCCTTCTAGCTGATGTAATGGCTATGAGAAATACCGTTTTCCAAGTGAGGAATTTAAGGTCACAAGTATTTATGGGTTCAAAGGGAGAACGCATAAGTCTAGTTAGTACTACGTTCAGATCCCATTGTATGCTTGGGGAATGAACTGGAGGTTTAATGTGAGTTAGGCCTCTCATGAATTTACTGACGAGAGGCTGTGTGGAGACAGGTGCATCTTCCAGCTTGTTATGGTAAGCTGAGATTGCACTTAAGTGTACCCTTACAGATGACGTCTTAAGACCAGAGTCTGAGAGATGGTAAAGGTAATCTAGTAGTGAGGTAGTGGGGCAAGTGAAAGGATTTAAATCTTTGTTAGTGCACCACAATGTAAACCGTTTCCATTTGTAGGAATAATTCTTTCTAGTGGAAGGTTTACGTGAAGCTATAAGTACTTGAGATATAGTGGTTGGAAGGTTGAGTGGTTGTAAGATCAAGCTTTCAACATCCATGCTGTCAGGGACAGGGATTGAAGGTTGGGATGGCGCAACTGACCCTGTTCCTGAGTTATGAGATTGGGAGCTACTCCCAGGCGAATTGGATCCCTGACTGAGAGATCTAGCAGTGTGGGGAACCATACTTGTCGAGGCCAATATGGGGCTATGAGTATCATGGTCCCCTTGTCCTGTTGCAGCTTCACTAGTGTTTTGGTTATTAGCGGTATTGGTGGATACGCGTATAACAGGCCTGAATTCCAATGGCGGGCAAACGCGTCTCTTGGTAAGCTGTTCTGCTGCGAGAGGAGAGAGCAGTAATTGCTCACTTTGTAGTTCAGATGGGACGCAAATAGATCTATTGATGGTTGACCCCAGCATTGGAAGATCTTGGCTGCCAGGGTCGGGTCTAGAGACCACTCGTGTGGTTGGAAGTGACGACTGAGGCGATCCGCTACTATGTTGTGGATGCCTGCTAGGTAGGTTGCCCGTAGTAGAATTGAGTGTGCTAGGGCCCAGTCCCATATTTGGGCTGCTTCCTGACAAAGGAGGTATGAGCCCGTACCCCCCTGCTTGTTGATGTACCACATGGCTACTGTGTTGTCCGTTTGGATCAGAACAGTCTTGTGTGAAAGGCAGTCCTTGAATGCATATAGAGCATAGCGTATAGCTCGAAGCTCCAGGAAATTTATCTGAAAAGAGGCTTCTTGCTTTGTCCACTTGCCCTGTGTTTTCAGATGAGCAATGTGCGCTCCCCATCCCAAGGTGGACGCATCTGTAGTTAAAGTCACTTGTGGAACTGGCTGCTGGAAAGGTAGGCCCTTGAGCAAGTTGATCGGTGATGTCCACCAGAGAAGGGAAAACTTCAGATCTGGTGTTATCTGAATGTGAGTGGACAGTGGCTGGGTGGCTTGAATCCATTGAGATTTGAGTGTCCATTGCATTAGTCGCATGGTCAGTCTGGCCATGGGAGTGACGTGAACTGTTGAGGCCATGTGTCCGAGTAGGATGAGGCACTGATGAGCTGTGACTGTATATTGATTGCGAATAGAGTGTGCCAGGAGAACGAGTGTTTGAGCTCGGTCTTTCGGAAGAAAGGCCTTTGCTGTGATGGTGTTGAGATCTGCACCTATGAACTGCAACTGGTGAGATGGTGTGAGATGGGATTTGTCGTAATTGATGAGAAATCCCAAGGAGTGAAGCAATCTTATTGTGAGATGGAGAGAAGTGACAGCTCCGCTCTGTGTATGACTCTTGATGAGCCAATCGTCTAAGTAGGGGAACACATGCACTTTTTGCTTGTGAAGATGTGCCACCGCTACTGCTAGACATTTTGTGAATACTCGAGGTGCTGATGCAAGGCCGAATGGTAGCACCCTGTATTGGAAGTGTTGACCTTGTACCAGAAATCGCAGGTACTGTCGATGAGGTGGAAAAATGGGAATGTGAGCGTAAGCGTCTTGAAGATCCAGAGAGCAGAGCCAATCTCCTTTTTGAAGAAGAGGTAGCATGGTGCCTAAGGACACCATCCTGAATTTTTCCTTCTTTAAAAATTTGTTGAGATTTCTGAGGTCCAGGATAGGACGTAGACCCCCAGTTTTCTTTGGAATGAGGAAATATCGGGAGTAGAATCCTGTGCCCCACTGAGGCCTGGGAACTCTTTCGATGGCCCTGGCAGTCAGGAGGGTAGATAATTCTGCTTGCAGGATTGTGTAATGATGAGACACTGTCCAAGACGGAATAGGGGGATTGTCTCTTGGCACAGTGAGGAAGTCCAAGTGGTACCCTTGAGATATGATTGAGAGTACCCATTGGTCTGTAGTGATGGAGGTCCAAGTTTGAAGATGGTGAGCAACTCGGCCTCCGACCGGTACTTGTGGATAAGGATTTTGGGAATGACTCATGCCCTCTGGTTGTACTTCAAAATCCGGAAGTGGACGCCGCAGGCGGAGGCTGCTGAGGCCTAACAGTTCTTTGGCGAGGCTGAGACCGTTGAGCAGGCCTTTGTTGTCTGGGCCTGGCTACTGGTGGATAATACCGCCTAGGGCTGTAATATGGCTTTCTTTGTTCCCTTCTTGGAGGCCTCCTTGAAGGTTGATGTACCTCTTGTGGCAGCTGAGAAAGCTGTTTGAGGGTTTCTGTGTGGTCTTTGATGGTGGCCACCGCCTCCTTGACCTTATCGCCAAAGAGGTTTTCCCCTAAACAAGGCAGGTCCGCCAAGCGCTCCTGTACCTCTGGTCTCAGCTCTGAAGATTTGAGCCAGGCCCATCTTCTAGCTGTTATTCCGGATGCAGACAATCTGGATGCTGTCTCAAATGAATCATACGTGGCCCGAACCTCGTGTTTTCCTGCCTCTAGGCCTTTATGTACGAGGTTTTGAAATCCTTCCTGAAGATGGTCAGGTAACTGATGAGACAGGGATTCAACTTGTTTCCATAGGTCACGCTGGTATTGATTCATGAAAAGCTGGTATGAATTTATCCTAGATACCAGCATAGCAGCTTGGAAGATCTTCCGGCCAAGATTGTCCAAGAACCTGTTATCCTTTCCAGGAGGTATGGAGGCGTGTTGCTTTAATCTTTTGGCTTTCTTTTGAGCCGACTCAACCACCACTGATTGGTGTGGTAGTTGAGTTTTTTGGAACCCCGGGATGGGTTGCACTAGATAAGTGGCATCCGCCCGCTTATTAACAGCTGCCACCGACCCAGGGTGTTCCCATATCCTGTACATAAGTTCTTGTAATACTTCGTGAACAGGAATAGCAAGAATTTCCTTGGGAGGATCTACGAATTGAAGCACCTCCAAGGTTTTTTGCCTGCTGTCTACTTCAGAAATGAGGGAGAAAGGAATTGTTTGATACATTTCTTTAATAAAGTTGGAGAAAGACAGATCCTCCGGCGGTGACTTTCTTCTATCTTCTGGCGGAGAAGGCTCAGAAAGGAGATCTTCATCCGAGGAGAATTCTTGGTCACTATCATCCAGAGGGTGCTCCAACGGCCTAGTAGGCTTAGCTGGAATTTCGGATAGTGGAGTCTGAGGTCTAAGGGGTGGCATGACACCCGAGGGACCTGGTAATGGCTCTTGATTCTCATCTACATCTATAGGTTGTGGTAAAGATGAGAAGCAATGGATCAGTGAGTCCAGCTTGTCCATTAATGGTTGAAAAATGGATTCTTGAGAAGGCATCGACGGTGCCATCGGGGTCGATGGCCGTGGTGGAATCGATGGTAACCGGGGAATCGGCAGAGCTGGAACCGGTGGTTGCGGCCTAGGTAGAACCGGTGATGGAATCGGCGCCATCGAGGAGAGCGGTGATTTCCTCGGCATCGGTATTGAAGGTATCGGTGATGGGACCGGAGATCCTCCTATGACCGGTGTCGATGGCAGAACCGGAGTGGAAGGCCGTGGCATCGCCTCGATAAAGGCATCCTTAACCGCTTGACGTATGTAACTGTCAAGTTCCGCCCGCATGGATGATGTGAACAGAGCACCCATGGGGGGAGGCGGTGGCGGCGATAGTAGCACAACCTCAGAGCCCTGAGGAGGTACGATTCCTTCTGCCGGAATCGGCGAGGGTTGGCCTGTTGGTGGCTCAGAAGCCTTACTTTGGAGCCGGGCTTTCTTAATCGGTGTCCCGTCCTCCGCCGATGGCTCGCCGGGTATCGGGGCGGTGGTTGCTGTGTGCAGCCTGCGATGCCGATGGCGATGTTTATCTTTTTCGCGCCCTTTTTCGCTGCTCGATGTGGACGCTCTAGACGATGGAGAGGGGGAGGAGAATGGAGCGTCTCCTGATTCCTTAGACTGACGTTTTTTTAGGACGACCTTCCTAATCGACCCAGCCGGAGAAGATTGTGTGGAAGTAGATGGAACAGTAACTAGCTGTATTTTAAACAATTGTTCCATCTTGTCGAGCCTAAGACGTCGACCTTTCGAGGTCATCGTAGCGCAAAGGGGACAATTTCTCACGTCATGGCCTTCTCCAAGGCAGAGGACACAGTCCTGATGAGGGTCTGTGATCGACATATTTCTTGCGCATTTTGGACATTTTTTGAATCCTGTAGCCATTTTGTGGCCGGACAGCCGTCGACAGCCTTGACTCAGGTACAAAAAATTTTATGAAAAACGGAACGGAACCGTGAATCAAACGAAAAACTTACCCCGATGTCTACT
Source organism: Rhinatrema bivittatum (assembly GCF_901001135.1). NCBI lineage: Eukaryota > Metazoa > Chordata > Amphibia > Gymnophiona > Rhinatrematidae > Rhinatrema > Rhinatrema bivittatum. The sequence continues at coordinate 321,580,475 of NC_042617.1, forward strand.
GAAGGGAGACCCTATGCGGCTAAGTTTTTCTAAGTTTCCCGTAAGGAAAATATTGTGGAGAATCCCACAGGACTCCTAAGATCCGCGAGGCTAACTGCTTCGCGGAAAAAAGAAGACTAAAGGGAGACCCCTGTGGCAGGGAATATCATGGCATGCTGGGCATGCTCAGTAGGCACTCTGGTGCCAGTCAAAAGTTTCATAGAAACTTTTACAGAAGTTTTCCGTACATAGGGCTCCATTACTGATGTCACCCATATGTGAGGACTAGCATCCTGCTTGTCCTGGGATAATGTTCTTTCATTGATTAGAAACTGGTTAAAAGCTAGGCAAAAGAGAGTAGGATTAAATGATCTGTTTTCTCAATGGAGAGAGGTAAAGAGTGGATTGCCTCAGGAATCTGGACTTGGACCAGTGCTTTTTAATATATTTACAAATGAACTGGAAAGAAGTATGATGAGTGAGATGATCAAATTTGCAGCTGACACAAAATTATGCAGAGTAGTTAAATCACAAGCAGATTGTGATAAATTCAAGGAGGACCTTATGAGACTGGAAGATTGTATATCCATATGGCAGATGAAATTTAATGTGGACAAATGCGAACTGATGCACACAGGGAAAAATAACCCATGCTGTAGTTACACGATGTTAGGTTCCATATTAGGAGCTACCTCCCAGGAAAGAGATCGAGGCGTCATAGTGAATTATACGTGGAAATTGTCGGCTCATTGTGCTGCGGCAGTCAAAAAAGCAAACAATGTTAGAAATTAATAGGAAGGGAATGGTGAATAAAAAAGAGTGTCATAATGCCTTTGTATTGCTCCTTGGTGAGACTGCATCTTGAGTACTGTGTGCAGTTCTTCTCACTGCATCTCAAAAAAGATATTGTACTGGAGAAGATACAGAGAAGGGTGATCAAAATGATAAAGGAAAGGTTAAAGAGGTTAGGGATGTTCAGCTTGGAGAAAAAATGACTGAGGAGGGATATGAAAGAGGTGTCTAAAATCATGATAGGACTAGAATGTGTAAATATGAATTGGTTATTTACTCTTTTAGATAAGGACTCCATGAAGTTAGCAAGTGGCACATTTAAAAGAAATCAGGGAAAATTCTTTCACTTAATTTACAGAAATGCATAATTAAGCTCTGGAATTCATTGCCAGAGGATGTGGTTAAGGCAGTTAATGCAGTTGGGTTTAAAAAAGGTTTGGATAAGTTCCTGGAGAAGTCCATATGCTGCTATTAATCAAATTGACTTGGGGAATAGCCACTGCTTAATACCAGCATTAACAGTACGGGATTTATTTAATGTTGCTAAGTACTTGTATCTTGAATTGGCCACCACTGGAAAAAAGATGCTGGACTGAACCAGTATGGCGACTTCTTATGCTTTGCTCTTATAAATATGAATATGAATATTAATCCCCAGGTCAGATTGGAATGGGAGAGCGGCTGTGGCCCTTCAAAGCCTAAGGGGCTTGATTCCACTGGAACTTCATAATCCATTGAGCTTGACCTATATGGAGATGAGCCATGGGAGTGACATGGCCTGGGGAAGCCATGAAGTCCAACATTGTCAGCATGGCTGAAATTTCTGCCTGCTTGGTTTCAGAATCACTCCCTCCAATATGGCCACTACATTATCGGTCCTTATCAAGATGGCAAATGGGGCAAAAACGTTTTTTTTCCTACCAAAGTGCAAAACAAAATCAAAAACTGGCTCTTGAACAAGAAATGTAAACCAGTGCCAGGTGCTACACACCCGTCACCCTCCCTCAACCCCAAATTCATTTGGGGCAAAAACCAGCTCGCCTTCTAAAGCAAAACTGTGATTGCCATTCTTTCTTTGGATCTGCTAATGGATGTTATTTTATTGTAAATTGCTGATAGATACTGCCCCATAAGCAAAACTAACTGTATAAATACCTCAGTATAAACTGAACAAAGGTGAGTGACCCTGTGACATCACAGAGGCCAGGCCAAACTCCGGGGAAAAATACCCATCGGCTTTGGCAATGACTTTTGCTTAAACTGTACGCCATGCTGGCTAGGCAGTCAATTTATATTGATAGTCTGTGCAGATCAGATAGTGGAATACATCAATACACTTATCTTATAAACCTGTCTGACACACTTGAGCTCTGTACGAACCTATAATCTTAGGAAGTTTTATGGAATATAAAATCAACATAAGACATAGTTATTGTTGAGTTGCTGAGTTAAACATGAAATAACCAAGGAGGTATGCTCTTCTGGGAAATACCTACTGGTGATACCATCATAAAAAACAAGGTGAAAAGTCTCACGAGAGCGCATTGTGGCATGGTGGGTCCAAACCTCATGAACAAGCTTCCAGAGTTCTTGAAAAAAGAAGATGATTTTCTGAGGTTTAGGAAACAACTCAAAGCGCACCTTTTACCTTTGGCTTGTGAGTTTGGTCAGGTTCCCTGGGGCCTCATTACTGGGGTGACAGGCTCTTTGTCTTGGTTTTTAGAGTGGGCTGACTTTGGCAAGACCATGTTTAATTTGTCTGTGTGCATTGGATTTATGGATATGGATATTATGTACATTTACCTATTACTCACTGGGATTTGTGGATCAGCAGGTTATACATTTTTGTAAATAAATGCTTTCATGAACAAGTTATATAATTTTTTCTGATGGGCTACATATTGTAGAGAACTTCAGTTGTAGAGCATTGAAATTTTTCATGCTAATAGTTCAAGCCTGAATACTGATCTGCTTTTTGGTAGTGTATTTGAGAATGCTCTGTTTTTCCTGTAACGGAATGGCATCTGGTTCTCTTGCTGCAGGTTGATGTTCTCAAGGCAGATATGGAAAGTGCTGAGTGGAAGATTCTGGAAAACATGCTGCTGGAGGACACGATTGAACAGATTGGCCAACTGGTTCTTGAGATTCATCTGCACTGGCCTGGATTTGAGGTTAGGGGCAATGACAGTAGTGTGGTCCGATACTGGTACAGTCTACTCAAAGAACTGGAATGCAGGCACTTCCGACTCTTCCACACCTACAAGGACCTCTCCAAACCACAGAAGCTCCTTAGAAAGCAAATCCTCAATGCAAGCAGTTGCTACACGCTTAGCTGGGTGAACAGCAAATGGACATAGCACAAGGAACAACAATTTAAAATACTTTCTGTAATCAGTACAACAGAAGATAATCGTGCAAGCTGGTGTCAGGCTCCCTGTCCTTAACATTTGTAAGAAATCACAGCCATAGAAACAGTCATGGGCCATGAGGGGAGTGCACGGCTGAGAATCACTGCCGAAACCATCATGCTAGCCCCACTCAACAGTTTAGTAATTTGTGATACTGCTCAGAGAAATAGCGGGGGTGGGGGTGTCTATTTACTTCTGCATAGTAAAATATTTGCATTGTGTAGAATTAAGGGCCAACAAATTGTAGGCGATACTGTTTTATTGGATTAATTTAATACACATCTGTCACTGACTTGATGAAGGGAGCTAAGCTCTCGACCGTGAGTCACAGATGTATTATATTAGTCCAATAAAAAGGTCTCATCTACAGCGTGCCTGCTGACCCTTAATTCTACATATCCAAGTGGACTAAGACAGCAACTCCAATTCTTTGCATTATACAGACATTGTTTCTGGTAAGGAGCTAACGGAGCCTTCCAGCTTAGTTCTTGGCAACGGAGTGTGCATGGAGAAATAACTGCTAGGTGTTATTTGTTTGAACACAGTGCTTGGGATCCACGCTAACAGCAGCAGTAGATGATGGCAGAAAAATACCACCCAACCCATCTGCTCTGCCCTGTTATTCCTGCCCACAGTAAGAACATACCCCAGCTGCCAGCCATAGAACATGGCCACTTATAAGATCTTCCTCCTTTGTATTGTAGCATGGTGGGCAGATAAGCCTAGACCATGGTTTGTGCACATTAAATGTGATTTCCGCATTTTTGGTTTAGCGTGCTTTTTAAACTCCTGATGCATTTGTATAACTACTTTTTTTTTCAGCCCAAACATTAAGAAAACAGGCACTGAAATGGAAAGGACATTTTATTTTTCATCTGTCTTATTATATCAGGCCCTCTGGCAGCCCTCATCGTGCTATATCAAACAGCAGACATGAAGCATGATTGCTGAAATTTCAGTCACTCTATAATATAGATAGCAGCAGCAGTAGTATATGCAATGCATTATTAATATCCACATTATCAGAGCTCATGCAAAGGCAACAGTTTGGTTTTGAGTTTGTTTTAATCTTTTGGTATTTTCACTTGAGACAGGCAGAGCACAGCTAAACCGTGGTCATGGTAGGGTTTTAAGGTTTTGTGTGTGTGCAAGTTTTAAGAAATGTTCAACAAGGTTTCCAATGTAATGCCCTTAGTTTGGTGGGCCTATGATTGCTCTGTTGGACCTCTCTGTATCCTTACATTCCCTCAAACCAAACTTTAAACTGAAGCCACTCAAAAGTCACTACTGTGAAGGTCTGAGTATTACAGGTGGGATGTAATATTTAAGATTTTTATAATCCCACTCGACATGCACAGTGCTGTACAAAAAAATAGAGGGTCCCTATGGAGTAGTGCTTACAATGTAATCAAGACAAACATACATTGATTTGGATTTATATTCTGCTTTTTCAGGCACTTCAAAAGCTGATTACATTCAGGTAGTGTAGGTATTTCCCTATCCCCAGAGGGCTCACTATCTTACGTTTGTACCTTAGGCAATGGAAGTGAAATGACTTACCCAGGGTCACAATGAGCAGGAGGGTAAAAGAGACTGTGGGAGGTGTAATATGAACTTAATGCCTGGCTGATGATCTTATTTGCTTTTAATTCCTGTCCCAGAGACTTGTGGCTCATTTGGAATCAGCTTGCGTGGGTGGCACCAGCAGGGTTGTATATGCTCCATCTGAAGGGAGTGATCTAGACAGTGGAAACTTGTTCATATAGTGCCCTGCTGGTTGTAACAATGCGCTGTGGGGAAAAAGGGGTTCATTGTGAACTAATGTGCAGTAAATCCTACCACCACTGCATAGGTTGGCTCCTCCTCATTGCCATCTCAACGTGGCTCTGCTCTCGAGCTTGGCTGAGGCTGTCACAACTCAGTTGCCGAGGTGCAGATACTTTCCCAAAGTCTTTGGTTCTTACACCCCTTCAGCCACGCCGTGGCTGCCACCTGCTAGTAAGGCCAAGAGCTACAGGCGAGCTGAGGCAGAAATGTACACACAGCAGCTGAAACATAACCCCTAACACTGAATGCTGCAGCCTCACGGAGCCTGAACAGACAGCACCAGAACCAGGCCTGCCCCGTTGCCACTCCTCAGAGACACAGACTCTGTTTTTCATGATAGTTGACAAGAAATTGCCTTAGCTGGTTCTATGCTCTCTGTTCTGGGCAGGCAGTTAAAAAGAGAGAGCTTCCAATCTGCTGACTGAATAAAATATCACCTCTAGTCTTATGTAAAGGGAAAACAATCACACATACCCCATGCTATATGCACATTTGATAAGAAAAGGCCATGACAGCCATAAAGGACCAGCAGCTCCAGCGAGCCTGCACACTGTATTCTCTGTTGCATTGGTGCTGTCTGTAACAAGCGGAGTGCCTTTCTGATATCACTGACAACTGTGAATATGGTCACTTGGTTGCACAGAGATGATGTTACATTTCTGTACTCCAATCCCAGAGCAGTGCTTGATATGGTAAGAGCTAATGAAGACATATACGTAATGAAATTTAATGTGGACAAGTGCCAAGTGATGCAAAAGTGAAAAATAATCCTAACTGTAGGTGCACAGTGCTGGGGTCCATATTAAGCGTGACCATCCAGGAAAAGACCTTAGAGTCTTTGTGGACAAAGCTTTGAAATCCTCGGCTCAGGCAATAGTCAAAAAACAAATAGAATATTTGCAATTATGTGGAAAGAAACAGAAAACAAAACTGAAAATATCATAAAGCTCTTGTATAGGTCCATGGTGCAACTGCACCTTAAGTATTGTGTGCAGTTCTGGTCCCCCCCATCTGAAGAAAGACTTAGCAGAACTAGAAGAAGCCTAGAGAAGGGCAACAAAAATATTAAGGGCGATGGAACAGCTCTCTTATGAAAAAGGGTAAAGAGGTTAAGGCTTTTTCTCAATGGAAAAGGGTAAACAGTGGAGTGACTCAGGGATCTGTACTGGGACCCGCGCTTTTCAATATATACATAAATGATCTGGAAAGGAATACGATAAGTGAGGTTATCAAATTTGTGGATGATACAAAATTATTCAGAGTAGTTAAATCACAAGCGGATTGTGATACATTACAGGAGGACCTTGTAAGACTGGAAGAATGGGCATCCAAATGGCAGATGAAATTTAATGTGGATAAGTGCAATGTGATGCATATAGGGAAAAATAACCCTTGCTGTAGTTACACAATGTTAGGTTCCATATTAGGAGCTACCACCCAGGAAAGAGATCTAGGCATCATTGTGGATAATACTTTGAAATCATCGGCTCAGTGTGCTGCAGCAGTCAAAAAAGCAAACAGGAATGCTGGGAATTATTAGAAAGGGAATGGTGAATAAAACAGAGGATGTCATAATGCCTCTGTATCGCTCCATGGTGAGACCGCACCTTGAATACTGTGTACAAATCTGGTCGCCACATCTCAAAAAAAGATATAGTTGCACTGAAGAAAGTACAGAGAAGGGTGACCAAAATGATAAAGGGGATTGAACGGCTGCCCTATGAGGAAAGGCTAAAGAGTTTAGGGCTGTTCAACTTGGAGAAGAGACAGTTGAGGGAGAGAAAATAGAGGTCTACAAAATTATAAAAGGTCTTGAATATGTAAATGTGAAACAGTTATTTATTCTTTCAGATATATTACCAGGACTAGCAGGCACTCCATGAAGTTAGCAAGTGGCACATTTAAAACAAATCACAGAAAATTCTTTTTCACTCAATGCACAATTAAGCTCTGGAATTTGTTGCCAGAAGATATATTTAAGGAAGTTAGCGTAGCTGGGTTTAAAAAAGGATTGGATAAGTTGCTGGAGGAGAAGTCAATAAACTGCTATTAATCAATAGAGAATAGCCACTGCTTGATGCTGGCATTAGTAGCATGGGATCTATTTGATGTTTGGGTACTTGTGACTTGGATTGGCCACCGGGCTTGATGGACTCTTGGTCTGACCCATTATGGCATATCTTATGTTCTCTTTAGAATGGAGAAAAGATGGCCGAGAGAGGATATGATAGAGATTTATAAAATCACAAGTAGTAAAGCAGTTATTTACTCTTTCAGATGGTACTAAGACTAAGGGAGTCTCCATGAAACTAGCATGTAGTAGATTTAAAACAAATTGGAGAACATATTTTTTTCACTTAACATACAATTAAGTGATTATTACACCCCTTGAAGCAATATCTCCCTTTGCCAGAATTTAGACATTCAATCCATAGTTTGTGCCCAATTGAATTATTCATTATACTATGGATTACCAAAACTCCTTATGCATATACAGCCGAATTTTCGATGGTTGCGTGCATTTTTGAAGGGGCCCGGCCACATGTGCAACCCCTGGTATGCGCAGAAGTGCCAGGCCATCGGAAAGGGGCAGGCCAGGACAGTGCCATTAGCTGCTGCCCCAGGAAACTGCCAGCTGGTGCGTGGAAATTACTTCAACTTGGAAGCTGAAGTAAGTTTTAAAACAAAGAAAACCTAATAGTTGGGGAGGGAGGGCATAGAGGTTAGGGAGAAGGGAAAAGGTAGGAAGGTTAGATAGGGTTATAGGGAACTGGGGAAGCCCTACTCATGTTGCTGCACATTGCTTTTTAAAATTTCACATCCCCCTGGATGCGCAAGTCTCGACCTGCCCGCACATGCGCACGCAGATTTTAAAATCCGGCGCGGACATGGACACATGCGTGGAGTTTTTAAATCTACCCCATATTGCAGCTAATTCAAAATGCTGCTGTAGATTTAAAGTATGGTGATCGTATCTCTCCTTATTTAGTAAAATTGCACTGGCTTCCTACAAAATAGAGGGTGAAATTTAAGTTATTGACCTTGGTGCATAAGTCTCTACACTCTTATTTTTTCTGTTTAAAGAAAAAATAATTTCTTTTGTACCTGCTCGCCCACTGAGATCTGCTTCACAGCATCCATTACTTAAGAACATAAGAACATGCCATACTGGGTCAGTACAAGGGTCCATCAAGCCCAGCATCCTGTTTCCAACAGTGGCCAATCCAGGTCATAAGAACCTGGCAAGTACCCAAAAACTAAGTCTATTCCATGTTACCGTTGCTAGTAATAGCAGTGGCTAATTTCTAACAGGCCAATACAGTACAGTGCTCTCTGATGGAGCACACTGTTAACCTGCCCTTGGACGCGCGTTTTCCCTTACCCCTTATTCAGTAAGGGGCGGAAAACACGCGTCCAACCCGCGGTACCTAACAGCGCCCTCAACATGCAAATGCATTTTGACGGCCCTATTAGGTATGCGCGCGGGATACAGTAAGTAAAATGTGCAGCCAAGCCGCACATTTTACTCTAAGAAATTAGCGCCTACCCAAAGGTAGACACTAGTTTCTCCCAGCACCGGGAAAGTGCACAGAAAAGCAGTAAAAACTGCTTTTCTGTGCACCCTCCGACTTAATATCATAGCGATATTAAGTTGGAGGTCCAGAAGGGTGTAAAAAGTAAAAAAAAAAAAAAAGAAAAAAATGTAAATTGGGCCGGCGGCTGTCGGGCCGAAAACTGGACGCTCAATTTTGCTGGCGTCCGGATTTTGAGCCCGTGTCTGTCAGCAGGCTCAAGAACCGACGCCGGCAAAATTGAGCGTCGGCTGTCAAACCTGCTGACAGCCGCCGCTCCGGGTCAAAAGGAGGTGCTAGGGACGCGCTAATGTCCCTAGTGCCTCCTTTTGCCCGTTTCTACCGCACCACCTAATTTACATACTGAATTGCGCGCGCCGGGAGAGCGGGCGTTCATCCGATCTCCTGCGTTTTTACTGAATCGGCCCGTAAGTCAACTTAATTAATAGCAGGTAATGGACTTCTCCTCCAAGAACTTATCCAATCTTTTTTTAAACACAGCTATACTAACTGCACTAACCACATCCTCTGGCAACAAATTCCAGAGTTTAATTGTGCGTTGAGTGAAAAAGAACTTTCTCCGATTAGTTTTAATTGTGCCACATGCTAACTTCATGGAGTGCCCCCTAGTCTTTCTATTATCTGCAAACGTAAATAATCAATTCATATCTACCTGTTCTAGACCTCTCATCATTTTAAACACCTCTATCATATCCCCCCCTCAGCCATCTCTTCTCCAAGCTGAAAAGTCCTAACCTCTTTAGTCTTTCCTCATAGGGAAGCTGTTCCATTCCCCTTAACATTTTGGTAGCCCTTCTCTGTATCTTCTCCATCGCAATTATATTTTTTGAGATTCGGCGAACAGAATTGTACACAGTATTCGATCTGCGGTCTCACCATGGAGCGATACAAAGGCATTATGACATTTTCCGTTTTATTCACCATTCCCTTTCTAATAATTCCCAACATTCTGTTTGCTTTTTTGTCTGCCACAGCACACTGAACAGACAATTTCAATGTGTTATTCACTATGACGCCTAGATCTCTTTCTTGGGTAGTAGCACCTAATATTGAACCTAACATTGTGTAACTGTGGCATGGGTTATTTTTCCCTATATGCATCACCTTGCACTTATCCACATTAAATTTCATCTGCCATTTTGATGCCCAATTTTCCAGTCTCACAAGGTCTTCCTGCAATTTATCACAATCTGCTTGTGATTTAACTACTCTGAACAATTTTGTGTCATCTGCAAATTTGATTATCTCACTCGTCGTATTTCTTTCCAGATCATTTATAAATATATTGAAAAATAAGGGTCCCAATACAGATCCCTGAGGCACTCCACTGCCCACTCCCTTCCACTGAGAAAATTGTCCATTTAATCCTACTCTCTGTTTCCTGTCTTTTAGCCAGTTTGTAATCCACGAAAGGACATCGCCACCTATCCCATGACTTTTTACTTTTCCTAGAAGCCTCTCATGAGGAACTTTGTCAAACACCTTCTGAAAATCCAAGTACATACTTTAAGGTTCACCTTTCTCTACATGTTTATTAACTCCTTCTAAAAAGTGAAGCTGATTTGTGAGGCAAGACTTGCCTTGGGTAAAGCCATGCTGACTTTGTTCCATTAAACCATGTCTTTCTATATGTTCTGTGCTTTTGATGTTTAGAACACTTTCCACTATTTTTCCTGGCACTGAAGTCAGGCTAACCGGTCTGTAGTTTCCCGGATTGCCCCTGGAGCCCTTTTTAAGTATTGGGGTTACATTAGCTATCCTCCAGTCTTCAGGTACAATGGATGATTTTAATGATAGGTTACAAATTTTTACTAATAGGTCTGAAATTTCATTTTTTAGTTCCTTCAGAACTCTGGGGTGTATACCATCCGGTCCAGGTGATTTACTACTCTTCAGTTTATCAGTCAGGTCTACCACATCTTCTAGGTTCACCATGATTTGGTTCAGTCCATCTGAATCATTACCCATGAAAACCTTCTCCAGTACGGGTGCCTCCCCAACATCCTCTTCAGTAAACACCGAAGCAAAGAAATCATTTGAGTTTCTTTAAAAAGAAACTCAAAACATGGTTGTTCGGCCGAGCCTTTCCGTGCGCCTAGACCATATTTGCATCATTGAACTTTAATGTATTATTTCGTTACGCTTCACATTAACTCACATAGATGTCATAATTCTCAGAAGTTGCCTTAGAGATTGGCTATACTAGCCACTCTCACTCTCTGTATAAAGTATCCTATTGTTTGTATACTTTTGTTTTCCGCCTTTTCTTTTCTCTATCCCCAGTTGCTCGCCCTTGTTATAATGTAACTTTTGACTCTGCCACTATCTGCCTCGTACTAATATGTTTATTGGTTATGTTATTGTTTAAAACCTATGTTCGATGTAAACAGAGTTGATTTGATCTGTATCAAGAAATTCGGTATAGAAAAGCCATAAATAAATAAATAAATAAATAAACAAACAAACAAACAAACAAACAAACAAACTTAATCTTTTTGCAATGGCCTTATATTCTCCAAGTGCCCCTTTAACCCCTCGATCATCTAATGTTCCAACTGACTCCCTCACAGGCTTTCTGCTTCGGATATATTTTAAAAAGTTTTTACTGTGAGGTTTTGCTTCTACGGCCAACTTCTTTTCAAATTCTCTCTTAGCCTGTCTTATCAATGTCTTACATTTAACTTGCCAATGTTTATGCATTATCCTGTTTTCTTCTGTTGGATCCTTCTTCTAATTTTTGAATGAAGATCTTTTGGCTAAAATAGCTTCTTTCACCTCCCCTTTTAACCATGTCGGTAATTGTTTTGCCGTCTTTCCACCTTTCTTAATGTGTGGAATACATCTGGACTGTGCTTCTAAGATGGTATTTTTTTAACAATAACCATGCCTCTTGCACACATTTTACTTTTGTAGCTGCTCCTTTCAGTTTTTTTCTAACTATTTTTCTCATTTTATCAAAGTTTCCCTTTTGAAGGTTTAGCATGAGAGCTGTGGATTGCTTACTGTCCCCCTTCCTCTGTTAGTATAAGTGGAACTCAATCTATGCCAAATGAGCTCCCTGCTATAATTGATCATGTTATATGGAAAGGAATTGAAAAGCTATTTGTTTTTAGAGGCTTTTAACTAATGTTTGTATATGTTTATTTCAAATTATATGTTTTTATTATGCATATTAATTGAAATCCACATTGGTGCTGTGCAAATTGTGGACTATAAATCTGTGAAATAAAATTGTGGACTATAAATCTGTGAAATAAAATTAAGCTGCAGAATTTGCCGACAGAAGATGTGGCCAAAGGAACTAGTTTAGTGAGTATAAAAAGGGTTTGAACAAGTTCCTAGAGGAAAAGTCCATAAACCATTATTAGCCAGGTAGACTTGGAGAAAGCATTTGCTTATCCCTGGAAGTGACCAACAAGAAAGCAGAATTGCCTACCTGTAACAGGTGTTCTCTGAGGACAGCAGGATGTTAGTCCTCATACATGGGATGGAGCCCCAATGTGGAAAACATGTCAAAGTTTGTAGAACTATGACTAGGCACACTGAGCATTCCCAGCATGCCCTATACCACCTGTCCACGTGGGGTCCCTCTCCAGTCTTGTAACATAGAATTATAATCAAAATAAAAATAGACAGACATCCAACTCCATGGGGTGGCAGGCAGGTTTCAAGAGGACTAATATCCTGTTGTCCTCACAGAACACCTGTTACCAGCAACTCTGCTTTCTGAGAAAGAGCAGGATGGTAGTCCTCACACATGGGTGAATCCCCAGCTTCAGGCTGCCTCCCAACACAAAAGGGGACCAACAGACACCCAACCAGGTGCCACCGGGCACAACACTGGCGCTGTTGGTAACAGAGGGGGAGACAGCCTGAACCCAAACAACAGGCCTTAGGTGGGAGAGGTGGGTTCTACACCTAAAACAGATTTCAAAGGACAGACTGGCTGAACCTATTGTCATGTCAGCCATACCTATCCAGACAATAATGAGATGAGAATGTGTGGAGAGAACTCCATGTCACAGCCTTGCAGATCTCTTCCATGAGAACTACTGCAAGTGGGCCACCCATGCCACCATGGCTCTAATAGAATGAGCCTTGACAAGACTTCCAAGATGCAGTCCTGCTTGGACATAAACAGAAGGAGATGCAATCTGCTAGCCAATTGGATAGCATCTGTTTGGCAACAGCAATGCCCAACCTATTCTTGTCAAAAGAAACAAAATTTGAGTAAACTGTCTATGGGCTTCTGTCCGCTCCAGATAGAAGGCTAAGGCTCACCTGCAGTCCAAACTGTGGGGTGCTTGTTTGCCTTTGTGTGCACTGGGGCCTGGGAAACAATATTGGTAGGACAATTGACTGGTTAAGATGGAAGTCCATCACCACCTTAGGCAGGAACTTTGGGTGCATATTGCAAGATCACCCTGTCATGATAAAACTTAGTATAAGGTGGATAAGTCAATAAGGCCTGAAGCACGCTGACCCTGTGCGCTGAAGTGAGTGCCACCAAAAATATGACCTTCCAGGTCAGGTACTTCAGGTCACATGTGCACAGTGGCTCAAAAGGAGCTTTCATCAGCTGAGCTAGCACAATGTTGAGGTCCCAAGTCACAGCAGGAGGCCTTAGAGGAGGCTTCAATTGAAGCAGGCCCCACATGAAATGTACAACTATAGGCTGTATAGAGATGGGCGTACCATCTACACCTTGGTGGTATGCACCAATTGCACTAAGATGAACTCTAACAGAGTTGGTCTTTAAGTCAGCTTCCGATAGGTGTAGGAGGTTGTCAAGCAGTTTTAGTGTGGGGCAGAAGAACTGATCTAGGGCCTTCAGCTCATACCACACAGAAAACCTCCTTCACTTCAGTCCATAGGACTTTCTAGTGTAAGGCTTTCTAGAAGCCACCAGGACCAGAGTCACATCTTCTGAAACATCAAGTGGCTCCAGGGTTAACCTCTCAACATCCAGGCTGTAAGTGACACAGCCCAGAGGTTGGGATGCTGCAGCCTGCCTTGATCGCCCGTGATGAGATCTGGGGCGGTCTCCAGACTGATCGATCTCTGGATGGACTACTCCCATAGGAGTGGAAACCAGACCTGTCTTGGCCAATAAGGGGCATGAGGATCATAGACCCCCTGTCCTCGCGAAGCTTCAAGAGTCTTTGCCACTATGGGAATCTGAGGATACACATACAGAAGACCCTTGCCCTGATGATGGGCAAGGACAGCAGAGGCTAGTTTGCCAACTGGCCTGTACAGGTAGCAGAAACAAGGCACCTTCCTGTTGTAGGGGGATGCAAACAGATCTACATCCGGGCTCTCTCAGAAGTGGAATATCCGATTCTCCATCCTCTGGTCCAAGGACCACTCGAGGGTCTGAAGGTTCAACTCAGCCTGTCCACTACCATGTTCTCCGCCCCAGCCAGTTAACATGGCCCTGAACACCATGCCATGGGACAGGGTCCACAATCAGATCTAGACTGCTTCCTGACACAGTAGGTACGATCCCATGCCTCCCTGCTTGTTGACATATCACATGGCTTCTTGGCTGTTGGTGTGGATCAGGGCAACTTTGTTGGACAGCAGATATCTGAAAGCACATAGCTCATACCTAATCGCCTGAAGCTCCAGGAAGTAAATTTGACAAAAGTGTTCTTGAGTGCTAAGCCTATCTACATGAACTCCCCACCCCAGGGTGGATGCACATGTGGTTAGGACAATTTGGGTAGGGGGACTTCAAAAAGATCCCCCAATTCCAGATTTGAAAGTACCCACCACCAGGACAATGAGTCCCAGAGAGACAGGGTGACTCAGATGCAAACCTGGAGGCTCTGAGTGGTCTGCTGTCACTGCGACCGCAGGGCAGATTGGGCTCTGGGCATTTGTAAACATGCCAAGGGAGTGACATGGACAGTTGAGGCCATATGGCCCAACAGCCTTAACATGTGATTTAGACTTAGATTTTTATATTCTGCTTTTCACTTTTTTCAGCACTTCAAAGCAGATTACATTCAGGAACTGTAGGTATTTCCCTATCTCCAGTGGGCTTACAATCTAATCTAATTTTGTACCTGAGGCAATGGAGGGTAAAGTGACTTGGCAAAAGTTACCGCAAGGCTTACAGCTCCGCAGAAAAAGAGAGACTGGAGAGGGATCCTGCCTGGAAGAGGGCATGCTGTGTGCCTAGTCAAAGTTCCGCATTGCAGATCCATCTGATGATGTCACCCACATGAGACAACTATCATCCTGCTTGTTCTAGGAGAAATGGATCTACTCTTTGGATCTGCTGGCTACTTTCTAGTGACCTGGAGAGGCTACTGTCAGAAACAGGATGCTGGGCTTGATGGAACTCAGCATGACACTTCTTATGTAATGCGACCTGGGAAGTCATTTATTTTATTTTTTGTATTTAACATTTTTTGTATACCGTCATTCAGTTTTTCCATCATAACGGTTTATAGGGAAAAATTATATGAGGACAAATTAACATTAGTTATTTAACAGAGTATCATGGTTGAAAATGTAACATTGATGTAAAGTATAAGGTTAATATTTATATATATGTAAAGGTTCTTGAACGACTATTATGGTTTCATGGTTGTGTTGAGGGTTCATGGGTTTTTTTCAGATAAAGACAGCTACTGAGTCCTCATCTGTTAGTTATATGGTTGGTTTAGGTTGAAAGAAGATCTATCATATCTGATCTGCTCACCTAACAGCTCTCGCTATGAGGAAGTAAAAAAAAAAAAAAAAAAAAAAGCAGAGTTGCTTACCTGTAACAGGTGTTCTCCCATGACAGCAGGATGTAGTCCTCACATATGGGTGATGTCATTAGACGGAGCCCTGTTACGGAACATTTTTGTCAACGTTTCTAGAAATTTTGACTGGCACACTGAGCATGCCATGATCCCTGTGTCCACAGGGGTCTTTCTTCAGTCTCATTTGTAGCAAAAAATTGAGAGCGAAAAATAAAATAACAAAACGTAAGCGGACCCAACTCCGCGGGGTGGTGGGTGGGTTTCGTGAGGACTACATCCTGCTGTCCTGGAAGAACACATGTTACAGGTAAGCAACTCTGCTTTCTCCCAGGACAAGCAGGATGATAAGTCCTCACATATGGGTGATTGGTAAGCTACTCATATTACAACAGGCCAATAGCAGACAACTTGTGCAACAGGCACAATAATTGGGGTGCTATTGGCAATGATGAGGCAGCCTGAAATCACAGCAGGTGGCTGTGGAAGGAGTTGGGCATTATACTGTAAAAAAATTTTTCAAGACAGATTGTCCAAAGGCAGATTCTTGACGGACTTCCTTATCTAAGCAGTAGAGGGCTGTGAATGTGTGAAGAGAGCTCCATGTCGCAGCCTAGCAGATGTCGGCAATTGGTACTGAACAATAGTGTACTACTGACGTTGCCATGGCCGTTACAAAATGTGCCTTCACTCACCCCTGGAGAGGAAGGCCTGCTTCCTCATAACAAAATTCGATACAGTCTGGTAGCCAGCTGGAGAGAGTTTGTTTGCCCACTGCAACTCGCAGCTTGTTTTTGTCAAAAGAAACAAAGAGTTGGGTGGATTTCCTGTGGACTGCAATGCGGTCTAGATTGCAAGTGCACACGTACAGTCCAAGATGTGCAAAAACCTCTCGCCCTGGTGAGAGTGAGGCCTTGGGAAAAGAGTGGGCAGACTAAAGACTGAGTAAGGGGAGAGTCTGTGTCCACCTTAGGAAGAAATTTAGGGTGAGTACAGAGGACCACTCGGTAACGGAGGAACCTAGTGTAGGCTGAGTATGCAACAAGTGCTTGTAACTCACTAACCCTTTGAGCAGATGTAATGGCTCTGAGGAAAATAGTTTTCCATGTTAGAATTTTTAATGTCATAGGAATACAAAGGCTTAAACGGGGAACGCATGAGCCTTGTGAGCACTACATTTAGGTCTCATTCCGTAACCGGTGATCGTAGAGGAGGCTTAAGTTGTAGAAAGTACATCATAAGCCGACTCATAAGGGGTTGAGCCGTTATCAGGGCATCCCCTACTCCCTGGTGGTTCACTGAAATGGCACTGAGGTGTACCTGTGCGGAGGATGTCTGGGGACCAGAATCCGAAAGGTATCCTAGATAGCCTAATAGAGATGGAGTGGGGTAGGAAAAAGGGGCCAATACCTTTTTGTGTACACCATTTGGTAAATCCTGTCCATTTCGAATGGTAAGATTTACGTGTGGAAGGTTTTCATGAAGCTACAAGTACCTGAAAAACATTAGTGAAAAGATTTGAAGGTTTGGATGGTATAAATTGCCATGACTGTGTGTTATGAGATTGAACTGTGGACAGGCAAATTGGTTCCTGGATGATAGGTCGAGAAGTATGGAGAAGCATACTTGTCGAGGTCAGTACGGGGGTATGAGAATCATTAAACCCCTGTCCTGCTGTAGCTTCACGAGAGTTTTTTGGCTATGAGCGGTATCGGAGTAGACGTATATAGGAGGTCTTTGTTCCAGGGGCGAGCAAAGGCGTCCATGGCTAACATGTTTCATTGCCTGTGTAGGGAGCAGAATCTGTCCACTTTCGGACGCAAAGATGTTAATGGTTGGTTGACCTCAGTGCTAGAAGATTTTGCTCGCTACACATGGATTCAGAGACCACTAGTGGGGATGGAGACATAGATTGAGATGGTCTGCTAGTACATTCGGTATGCCTGTTAGATAAGTGGCCCAAAGATGCATGAAGTGTGGAAGGGCCCGGGCCCAGGCCCAGATCTGCGTGGCTTCCTGGCAGAGCTGATAAGAGCCTGTGCGTCCCTACTTGTTCGCGTTTTGCCACTATGTTGTCTGTCTGTATCCACACAGTTTTGTGTGAGAGGCAGTGTTTGAAGGCATAAAGGGCATAACATATGGCTCGAAGCTCCAGGAAGTTGATGTGAGACTGTCCCATCGAGCAGAATCTACATATCTTGGGTTTGGAGGTTGTTAATACGAGCTCCGCAACCCAAGTTGGATGCGACAGTGGTCAAGGTCACCTGAGAAATTGGTTACTGGATCGGTGACATGGATCAGGGACAAAAGTGGTTAAACAGTTTAGAGCAACTGAATTTTAAAGTGCACTGAGTTTTTCCCATGGCTAGTCTGGCCATAGGGGTGACGTAGACTGTGGAAGTCATGTCACCCAGCAATGGGAAGAACTGATGGGCTGAGGCTATGTTGCATGCGCGCAGAGATGTGGACAGTTTGATAGGATGTCTGCGCGGTTGTTGGGCAGGAAGGTCTTTTGGATTGTAGTGCCCAGATCTTCTCTGATGGAGGCAAGGAGGTGAGACGGATCCATATGGGATTTATGGTAGTTGATCAGAATTCCCAGCAAATTTAGTAGATTTATAGTGAGTCAGAGAATTTGGATCTCCTTGTTTGGATTGACTCCTTATTAGGCAGTCGTCCAGGTAAGGAAACACGTGAATGCTGTTTTCTTCATAGATGAGCGGCAATCACTGCTAGGCATTTGGTGTAATACACATGGTGTCGAAGTTAGCTCAAATGGCAGAACTTGGTATCGAAAATGCTGTTGACTCACTATGAAGCATATTGAAGGTCCTGAGAATAGAGTCAACCTCCTTGTTGTAGTAAGGGAAGCATGGTGCCAAGAGACACCATTCTGAACTTTTCTTTTTGAAGAAATTTGTTGAGATTTCTGGGCTCCAGGATGGGCAGAGGTCACCTGTTTTCCTTGGAAGTAGGAAATAGCAGGATTAAAATCCTCTGCCTTGCTGTGTCCGGGGAACGGTGTCCCAAGCCCTGGGCCTCAGTAGGATGGACTGTTCTGTTCTCTGGCAAGGTTTCAAAATCCAGAAGCCTGCCCAACTGGCGGAGCTGGTGTAATCTGGATATCAGTTGTTGACGTGTACGTGCTTTTTGAAGTGGACTGGCTGGTCTCACGCGGGATCTAGATTATACTCGGTGAGCAGTAAAAGGTCCTTCTAGCAACCCTCTTCGCTGGTTTTCTAGCCGAGGAGGGAGGATTTGTAAGAAACGTAGAGAGCTGTCGCAGGGTCTCACAGTGTTCTTGCAATAGAGTCACTGTCTGCTGGACCTTGTGCATGAAGAGATGATCTGAGATCCATGGCAGATCAGCTAGTTTATTTTGGACTTCGGGCCGTAAGCCAGGTTCACTATCTAGCACTGAGTCCTGTTGCTGGCAACGGGAGGACGTTTCGAAGCAATCACATTTTGTATGAACTTCATGTTGATGGCAATGAGGTTCCCTTGGTGTTGTGTCAAACATAGCTGGTAAACAGCAACATTTATTTATTTATTTATTTATTTATTTATTTAAAGTCTTTTCTATACCGTCGTTAAGCTAGGTGCTGTCACAACGGTTCACAATAAGGCACATAAATTAATGTTACTAAATGTATTAAATTATATCAACTTAAACAGGTGCCATCAAGGTACAGTAACAGTTTCATAATAAATACTAATTGTTGGGTGTGATAAAACACGTCCATTTCTATCTTTATCAGCTATAAAATGAATTAATGGTTAAATCTTATCTTTTGGTGTTGATACAAGAATATTTATTTATTTATTTAGGATTTTTATATACCGACATTCTCGATACAATTATCAAATCAGGTCGGTTTCCATAGAACAAAACTGTCGCGGTTAAGGAGTTACAATAAACAGATTTTCTGAACATAGGAGCATAAACATAAGTTACAATAAAAACATAAGTTACAATAAACAGATAATATAAAATAAAATACACATATTGATTAAGGTGATGTGTGTGGGTGTCTTACTGACCGCATTCTACACTTTCCTGGTTTCTACTCTCCATGCTCTTTGTGATACATTTGCTTAAATAGCCATGTTTTAAAACTTTTCCTGAATGTTTTGATGTCTCTTTGCAGTCTGATTTCTAACGGCATGGTGTTCCATATTGTAGGTCCTGCTAAGGATAGAGCCCTTTCCCTTACTTGCGTTAGTTTTGCTGTTTTGACTGAAGGAATAGTTAGCAGTGCTTTGTTTGCTGATCTCAGGTTCCTGTGAGGGACGGTACGTGAAGGGCTGTGGTCAGCCATTCTGCTTTTTCGTTATGTATTAATTTATGTATGGTACATAGTGTTTTGTATTGTATTGTATTCTTTGCTCAATGGGTAGCCAATGTAACTCAGCTAGGGTTTTGGTGATATGGTCTCTTTTACTTTTACCAGTCAGAATTCTAGCAGCTGTGTTTTGTAGTATCTGGAGTGGTCTTATCGTGGTGTAAGGTAAACCCAGTAGAAGGGCATTACAGTAGTCAGCGCTAGCAGAGGTTTTAGTCTTCTGAGAGTCATAAGTTTGGCGTATCCTTCCCTTACTTTTAGAGATATGTGTTTCAACTTAGTTCTGTATCAATTATCACTCCAAGGTTTCGCACTTTTTCAGCTAATTCTATTTTTTGGTTATTTTTGAGTGTGATTGGGTTTTGAATGATCTCTATGTTTATGTTCTAAATGTAGGAATTCTGTTTTCTCTATATTAATTACTAATTCCATTTGGTTTAGTAATTGTTTGATGATATCTAGATACATGTTGGCTATGTTTAATGTTTTTTCAATTGTGTCATCGATGGGAAGTATTAATTGGATATTATCAGCGTATATGTAATGTGAGATACCCAGACCAGCTAGCAGGTGACATAATGGCAGCATGTACATGTTGAATAGTGTGGCGGATAGGGCTGATCCCTGTGGCACTCCTGTTTGAAGGTTTATTTTTTCTGATATTACGTCTTTGATCTGTACTTGGAAGTATCTGTTATTTAGGTATGATCTGATCCATTCAATTGTTTTGTTGCTTAAGCCTATTTCTTCTAATCTATCTAATAGGATGTCATGATTTACTGTATCAAATGCCGCTGACAGGTCAAGCATCACTACAAATGTAGTGTTTACCAACATGGATCCCTGGAAGATTTTACGAACTAGATCCTCCTGAAAACTTCTGGTCCTCTTTAGTGACCAGGTCGAAAGGGATGTCATTTGGAGAGATCGTATCCACTCTTCTGGTGGAGAAGGCTCCAAGAGGAGGTTGGTTTAGGTCTCGATGGGATCGATGCCAAAGCGGGATTAGTCCCCATCGCTCTTCAAGGATACCGGACTAGGTATAGGGGCCCGTGGAGGCTCAGAAGGACGAGTCGGCGTCGATGAGTTAGGCTGTCATTAGTAGGGTACCGATGAGGGCAGTGAGGCGGTGCCGCAATGGTGCGAATATTGATGGCTCCGGTGTTGGTGCCAGTATGGGGGCCGGTGTCGATTGAGGTTGTAGATTCCATAAGGCATCGAGGACAGTCTGGCGGACAAGGACATCCAGCTCCTCCCTGGAGTTGGTATGGGTAACACAGCTACAGGGGGAGGAAGGCTAGGAGTTACTGGCACTCCCACATAGATCTGTGGTGGCTCAGTACCCGGCACCGGTGTCAGTGGGGAACGCCTCGGTACTTCAGGTGCAGAGGAGCATGGAGACTCTTGGAGCCAGGCCCGCTTCACAACTGGCTTGATGGACATCGATGCAGTATCGGTGCCAGCACTGAACGCGGCACCCTGTCAGTGCCAGCGACAATGTTTCCCTCTGTGCTTGGCCCGGTCATTCTCCAGCACAGAGGAAGATGCCACCGATGTTATGGATAGCGTCGGTGACGGACGGTCACCGTGCATCTACTGCTCCTGGCGTTGTTTTTCGCCTAAGGATTACATGGGGGCTCTGGTTGAGGTCCTGAAGTATGCAGCATTTTCGTTAGTCGAAGGCACTGAGGCCTCGACAGTGGCCTTGACGGCATCGATGGCAGCCGCGACTGCATCGATGGGAACTGTGGACGCCCTGATCCCTCTAGCCCCGGTGGAAGATTGCAGCAAGTACACCCACGGGCATCGTGGGGCGGACAGAGTGTGATAGACACAGGGAGAGAAAAAAAAAAAGAGGGCCGCAAAACAGTTGGTAACCCAGGGGAACCAACAGTGAGGTGACAGGAACCGACCGGAGAACACAGAATAGTACTCACCGAGTGTCGATGAAAATGTATGCGAAGGAAGACCCGTGTAGGGAAATTATTTGTGAAGTAAAACTTCAAGTTTTTCCTTGAGGAAAAGTTGTGAGAAAAAATCTCACAGAACTCCTAAACGCAAGGCAACTGCAGCCAGGGCAGCAGTTTCTAGAAACTTTGACAAAAGTGTTCCCTAATAGGGTTCTGCCTAATGACATCACCCATATGTGAGGACTACCATCCTGCTTGTCCTGGGAGAATAAGCAAACCCCACTCTGCACCCATAGCAACAAAAAAAAAAAAAAAAATTCTTTCCTTACTCCAGCTCTAGATCCACACTATCCCCTAGCATATGGCTGAATCATCCGAGCCAAATGTATCTTTTCCTTCCAAAACTCTGTCCAATTTACTTTAATCATGGCAGGCTGCAATAGCTTTTATTGAACATAAAAAAAAAAAGTTGTAGTGCGTGAGCTCCTGAGACCCCACAGGGCCTTACTTGAGGCATGATTGCAGGGCTGAAGGAAGGAAGGAAGCTTTATATCCAGAGCCAGCTGTGGGGTGGGAACTCCCACAGTATAATTTTACTTTTGAATTGATTTTGTATTCTAGCCTTAAATATTTTATCTGCCAAAATGCACTATACATTGACCACCTATATTAGCAAATGAAATTTTAAAAGTAAAAACCTATCTTTGGAAAGTAGGTAACATAGTGCTAGGAAAGACTATTATTTTTTAAATAGAGGTAGAAGAAAAAGAAGCCAATTTCTAATTTTAGAATTGTGCAGTATGGGTTGGTGGTTAGAGTGGAGATCAGGTATATGGGGAACCAGGTTCCAATCCCACTCCTGCAACCAGGCCCTCTTTAAGACAATTTTCAGCTCAATGTACCACCGGATTTAGAGCCTCCCTCTCCCACATACATTTTGTGGCAAAGAAATGTATAATTACATCCCAAAACAAAGCTCCCCTCCCACTTCAGGTCTTCTCTTCACAGAGTAGGGATAATTTTGGCACCCTGTTCTGTTCCTGCTGTGGGACAGTAAAATGAGCAGTTTTTTTAAAGCCCTGCAAGGTAGAAGTGAGGCAGTGGAACAAAACATGCAGGTTTTTGTTACTTTTAAGCCCTACAGATCAAAAATAGCAGCAAAACAGTGATGTGGTCAAACGATGCAGGGAGCATTGGGGGTTATATCTCATCACTGCTCCCAGCTGGCCTGCTCAAACCCCCCAGAACAGCAGGGCCCAATGCAATCACATTGTTATAGTTTTAGATTTATATTCTGCTTCTTGGCACTTCAAAGCAGATTACATTCAGGTTCTATAGGTATTTCCCTATCCTCAGAGGGTTTACAATCTCGGTTATAGTCTTAAAGAGGCCCCACCAACTGTGCACAACTTTCAGCTCATCACTTAACTGCCCCATGTCCTAGCTCAGAATGTCAGCTTGTGGCGGTAGGGCCAGAGCAACTTTGTCATTGGTTTCTCATGATATCTAGCAAGTTTTGCGTCCCCCATGTCTGTACATAAATCACAGTCTCATACTGCTGAGATCTGTTCTTGAACAGGGAGGGAATAAGCCACACAATAAACAGAAATGAGACCTTTTATAGAAATGTTTATTAAAAATATATACACATATCTTTAAAAAAAAAAAAAAAAAAAAGTTAGGGCAGGAGAGTAATAGACACAGCGCTCTGACCAGGAAAGATTAGAATAATACAATAAACAGAGGATGAGTAGGTCCTAGGGCAGAAGAGATTACACAGAGCAGTTGTTTCCTTTCTCCCATTACATGCCAGGGCTGATTGGGTGTTGACCTCTCTCCTCCTGAGGAATACACCAGAATATTTTTGTTATTATTGTGTAGCTCACTTATTTTTCTCTACATTGTCTTTCAGTCATGCGCAACAGGAACCAATCAGTTCTGCTTGGATACGTTGGCAAAACACAGCCAAAATGTAAGCTGGTTTTTAACAAGATGGTTGAAAACCTCTGCTCCTTAATTCTTTCCTTTGACCATGTTTAATAAGTCAGCAGTGCTGACAAAGGAATCAAAAGGACGTCTGCATCCTTAACTGGGAAGCCTGTGGTCAAATCGATGCTCACTCATACAAAAGCTTTTATGTAAAACAGCAAACCAAGCCAGGACAGAAGAAATCGTGAGACACTGCTAAAAGTGCCATTTGTCCACAGCAACTCGGGCTCTGAGGTTTCTGGGGAAATGATCGCATTAGTCACGTTATGCTGGGCCTTCTCTGCTGACTTCTCATCCCCCTGGGTCTTCCAGTAATGAGATAAAACAAAGCAACTCAGCCACCGCCCGGAGGAGGGGGGCAGGAGTGCAGCCGCCTCAGTCCCACAGCTTGATGAGGCCGTCCCAGCCGCACGTGATCACTTTGGACGTCTCATGTGGGTGCCAGACTGCTCCGATGCACACCTTATCGTGGGCCTTCAGTCGGCTGTACAGTTTCGTGGTTTTCCAGTCCCAGATATTCAGTTTTCCATCTGCATCACCTGACACCACATAGCTGCATTAAAAATGATAACAGAAAACCGTTATGTCTGGAAAAGCGATAGGGCTTAATGTGGGTAATGGTCACAATATGGTCCCCTTAAGTCAGCAGCTGGACGACCGCATTCCATGGCAGCAGAGAGCCTTGGCCATCACCCAGTGGAGTCTGAGCTGCCTATCCCAGTTTAATGGTGCTATTGAATGGGGCTATTATGAACGGCCCACCTCGCTGTAAAGTTCACAAGTTCTTTGGACCCACAGACCGTGTAGGTAAGCTTCACTTGGTTTCCCTATGGGGTCTGTGAGAGAAAAATAACCACGGACTTTGCCTGCCAATAAGGCAGGTGCAAACACATGCAGAACACTGTGCGCGCAGGTTTAAAATCAAATGTATGGGTTCTGTTTGCCTAATGCACCCTCTCCCCACCCTCTGAGGTACTGTGCAAGCCTGGGCAGAGGCAGACCATCTTCAGCCTGGCCTATTTATCTGGTTAAAAAAACTTTGCAACTTGTCGACCTAGGCCGTAAGAAGCCTGCAAAGCTTTACTTTCATTACCTGACATACCACCTCTGGGAATGTTCTCCAATTACCTGCAAACTAGAAACTTTCAACGCTCAGAAGCTAATTGTGTATGTTTTACTTTTGTACAATGCCTAGGGTCTAGTTCATAGGCGATTAATACATTTTAATAACCATAAACAAACATGTAACATCGTCAGCAATCCAGCGCTACTCAAGAATCCGGGCTAACCCAGCAGCAGCAATATGCATGGCCATGCAGAGGACCTGGATTTGAATCTTGAGCCAGAACTCTGCTCCCAGGGTCAAAAGAGGAGGAGGAGAAAATGGGCCCCAACTGGCAGGGTAACCCAGGAGAGACTTCCTTCACTGGTGCAAAGGATAAAGCAGTGGAATTACTCTCCCTGCTCCAGCCAAGGGGCAGAGATCCATCCTCCCTGCACTGTGCCACATCACTACTTTAGGTGGAACAAATTCTGCACCTTACCTCATCTCCGGAGAGAAGTCCACCTGACAGGCGTACCCTGCCACCATGTGACCCTTAAAGATTTTCTTTTTGTTTAGCCGGAATCTGTTTTGTGCTCCAAATATCAAAATCTGATTGTCCATGGACTGACACGCCAGCCACTTCCCTGCAGAGACACAAACGTGTAGGCCCAGATCAGAATCAAGCAGCAGACACATGAGGAGGGGCATGCAACTTGCTTCAAGGTCAGCTGGCAATGCCCGATACAGCCCCCTGCACCTGCGGGTTATGCTTTACCCAAGTTCTTTCAAACTTCGTCTTTACTGTGGCAGAGTAAGATAACGAAAGAGCTGACCTACAAGCAGCACGCCCAAGCTGTAACGTGGCGCTGGATAGTGGCAAGTGGGTAGATAAACTGCAGGAAGGGAACGCAGTCACAGCATGTCACAGCGGACTGAACAAGGCCAGCCTTGCCTGAGAAAGGCAGCCACGTTATACACAAGAGGAGATTAGTAGCTTTAACCTGAGGAGTGACTTCTGCTTACCTCCTCCCCAACCCCAACATGACACCAGGCAGAGGGGCCTCTTTCTGACCACGACAGGGGGAGAAGCCTTAATCGACCCCAACCCAACCTTTTGGCATGGCAACGTACCCTGCTACCACACCCTGGGGCTGGGCCACCATCCAACCCACTCCAGGTGGCAAAAGACGCGCAGCACTGTTCTTGGCGCCTCATCTGTGGGCAGCACTGCCCTCCACTTTCAGACAGAGAAGGCAAACCAGCTTTCTATCCCAGAAGCTGCACTTAGTCTGATTTCCTTTTTCTTGAAAAAGATTCAGTGCTGCACAAGTACTCAGTCGCCAATGATGGTGGCAGCTGAAATGTATTTTTAGCAAATAATTAGGTTTGGGATCATGGGACAAAATGAACTCCTATACCGTGGGCACAAAACAAGCAAACAACCCGCTCTTTCTAAGTACAATAACTCAATGGATTACTATCCTTAGGTCTGCTCAGTCTGTCCATGCATTCAGTGTCCACCCCCACCCTACCCGCTCTCTGCTCATCTGCCTTCCTTCACTAATGTTTTTTCCTTCTGCCCCCAACTACAGGAAGTGCATCTTTTGACAGCACGAAGAGAGCACTGACGGGCTTCAGCTGGCTGAGATCAGAGTGCAATGTCTCGTTTATTAAGAGGATTCACGTGATAATAAAGCAACGCCCTGAACTCTACGGCATGGCAGGAACCACAGTGAAGGCAGCAGCATTCGCACAGGCCTCTCCAAGCTGACAGAGGAGTTTCTTTTGGATGCTGCATGCCTGTAGTCAAGGGAAGATGCACCTATTTATGCAAACTGCCAAATATACCAGGTCCTTTAAAAAAAAAAAAAAAAAAGGACCTACTGCTGTAAAATGTATCTTGTGAACAAGTAAATCACCAGCATCCAGTGCTAGACAGACTCAGGCGCCAAGGTTTGTCTCAGAATAAAAAAACAAACAAACAAAAAAAAACCATCTACAGTTACAGCTCTCCTCAATATTCTTCCAATAGACCCCTGCAGTTCAGGCCATAGCATTAGTTAAGAAGACTGTGTTTAATCACTGTTCACCCTGCAGGCCATGGAGGAAGAATCATCACCACGCTCTGATGGCCTCACGTGGCACGGTACTGGTCGTGTGTGATGTCTCCTATTTCACTGTGCAGGCCACGATGGAAGAATTGCCACCACTCTCTGTGAAGGAATGGCGGTTAGCAGGGATGTCCTCACACGGCATAGCACTGGTGGCGTGCTGTACCCCCACCTCATGGCTTTGCAGCACATCCAGGCCATAACTTCACTTTACTTCACATGAACCACTTCAGGTGTGATGAGCTTTGCTGAACAGTGCTAATTACTTCATGGTTACACACCCCCTCCACCACACAAAAAAAAGGGCATTACCTGTAGTATCGATTATTCAAAGGAAACAACACACAGAGCCATAATAATCTTCTACCAACTTTATGCTGTTTCTAGCTCAGCATCACATTTCCGCTTTTACTGTATATATAAATCCAGAGAACATAAGAAATTGCCATGCTGGGTCCATCAAGCCCAGCATCCTGTTTCCAGCAGAGGCCAAACCAGGCCACAAGAACCTGGCAATTACCCAAACACCAAGAAGATCCCATGCTACTGATGCAATTAATATCAGTGGCTATTCCCTAAGTCAACTTGATTAATAGCCGTTAATGGACTTCTCCTCCAAGAACTTATCCAAACCTTTTTTAAACCCAGCTACACTAACTGCACTAACCATATCCTCTGGCAACAAATTCCAGAGCTTGATTGTGCATTGAGTGAAAAATAATTTTCTCTGATTAATCTTAAATGTACTACTTGCTCAATTCATGGAGTGCCCCCTAGTCCTATTATCCGAAAGTGTAAATAACCGATTCACATCTACTCGTTCACGACCTCTCATGATTTTAAAGACCTCTATGATATCCCCCCTCAGCCATCTCTTCTCCAAACTAAACAGTCCTAACCTCTTCAGCCTTTCCTCATAGGGGAGTTATTCCATCCCCTTTATCATTTTGGTTGCCCTTCTCTGTACCTTCTCCATCGCAACTATATCTTTTTTGAGATGCGGCGACCAGAACTGTACACAGTATTCAAGGTGCGGTCTCACCATGGAACGATAGAGAGGCATCATGACATTTTCAGTTTTATTCACCATTCCCTTCCTAATAATTCCTAACATTCTGTTTGCTTTTTTGACTGCTGCAGCACACTGAACCGATGATTTTAAAGTATTATCCACTAAGATGCCTAGATCTTTTTCCTCGGTCATAGCTCCTAATATGGAACCTAACATCGTGTAACTACAGCAAGGGTTATTTTTCCCTATATGCAACACCTTGCACTTATCCACATTAAATTTCACCTGCCATTTGGATGCCCAAACTTCCAGTCTCCCAAGGAGGTTATCAAATTTGCGGATGATACAAAATTATTCAG
Organism: Rhinatrema bivittatum; assembly: GCF_901001135.1. Taxonomy (NCBI): domain Eukaryota; kingdom Metazoa; phylum Chordata; class Amphibia; order Gymnophiona; family Rhinatrematidae; genus Rhinatrema; species Rhinatrema bivittatum. Next base: position 321,608,598 of record NC_042617.1, read on the forward strand.
AGTAATTAAATCACAAGCGGATTGTGATACATCTCACTCGTTGTATTCCTTTACAGATCATTTATAAATATATTGAAAAGCATCAGTCCAAAGTACAGATCCCTGAGGCACTTCACTGTTTACCCTTTTCCACTGAGAAAATTGACCATTTAATCCTACTCTCTGTTTCCTGCCTTTTAACCAGTTTGTAATCCACGAAAGGAAATCACCTCCTATCCCATGACTTTTTAGTTTTTTTAGAAGCATAACATGAGGGACTTTGTCAAACGCCTTCTGAAAATCCAAATACACTACATCTACCGGCTCACCTTTATCCAAATGTTTAACCCCTTCAAAAAAAATGAAGCAGATTTGTTAGGCACGACTTCCCTTGTTGACTGTGTTCCATTAAACTATGTCTTTTATATGCTCTACGATTTTGATCTTGAGAATAGTTTCCACTATTTTTCCCAGTACTGAAGTCAGGATCACTGGTCTATAGTTTCCCAGATCGTCCCTGGAGCCCTTTTTAAATATTGGGGTTACATTCACCCCCCTCCAATCTTCAGGTACAATGGATGATTTTAATGATAGGCTACAAATTTTAACTAATAGATTAGAAATTTCATTTTTGAGTTCCTTCACTACCCTAGGATGCATATCAACTGGTCCAGGTGATTTGCTAACTCTTTAGTTTGTCAATCTGGCCTTCTATATCTTCCAGGTTAACAGTGATTTGGTTCAGTTCATCTGACTCATCACCCTTGAAAACCATCTCCAGAACTTGTATCTCCCCAACATCCTCATTAGTAAACACGGAAGCAAAGAATTAATTTAGTCTTTCTGCAATGGCCTTATCTTCCCTAAGAGCCCCTTTAACCCCTCGGTCATCTAACGGTTCAACTGACTCCCTCACAGGTTTCTTGCTTCAGATATATATATTTTTAAAATTTTTTATTTATAAACCTTTTTACAAATACAATCCAAGAATATTACTTGAATCAGAAAGCATCAATCCTTCGGCCAAAATCACAAAAGATATATAAATTGAAAAACAGTTTTTACAAAATTTATCATTTGCTAAAGTCCTCAATGTTCGGAGAGGTAGTCTCAACCTAAGGAAAAAACAATTTTACTTTCAATAAGAAAGAAATATAATGCAATTAACAATGCTTAGGACATATACTACTTTTTGATCGTGTAGCATGGACCTATTGCGCTCCTTCCACTGATGAAGGGGGTAATAATACTTCTAAGTTAGGATGTTTATCTTTCAAAAATTTTTCAAATTGCTCAGGCACCACAAAAACATACTTATCTCTATATTTAATGAAACATTTGCAATTATACTTCAGAATAAGCATTGCCACCAAATTTAATACTCTTTGTCTTAATTGCAGGAATTGTTTCCTCCTAACTTGTGTCGACCTAGCAAGGTCGGGGAATAATGGAATTTCTAGACCCATAAAAAGCTCATCTCGATTACGGAGAGCTTTACGCAAAATTCACTCCCTATCTGTATCTAAAAGAAATCCTGCTTTTAAAGTAGAAGGATATATCTGCTCCTTTTGTGAAGATTCTATTATGTTTTTTAAATCCATTTCTGGTTCCAGAGTAGTGGGAATTAAGACTTGAAATCCCTCCTTATTAGTTTCTGCTCTTTTTTTATAGGGTAGGATATAGTAAATCCTTGAAAGTGGTGGAAAAGTTTTCTCTGTTAACTTTAATATTTGGACCAAATATTTAATCCATATATCATGTGCGGTGATTAAGGGATCCCTTGGAAAATTCATAAATCTCAAATTTTTTCCCCTTGCTTGGTTCTCTAATTGTTCCATATGATTAGTCAGATATTCTCATTGATTAACTTCCCCTGAATTTCTAAGGATTTTTTAAATTTTTCTTCTAAGCATGTTACTTTATTAATATTCCCTGAAACTTCAATCTGGATTTTTTCAGTTCCCTCTTCCATACCCTATGGGCCAGATTTTAATAGGCACACATGGGCGTAGATTTGTGCGCAGGTTTGCACCTCTACCATCTGCTGGAGACAGAGAAATACTGAGGGACTGTAATTGACACTCTCGGTTATGTAGCAGTGCCTCAAAGGTTTGTTCTCTGCCTCCATCTGCTGGTAGGGATGCATAAACCCACTCGTCTGGACTGATCTTGGGTACGAACAGGAAACCAGGATTCTCCAGCAGCTTGGAAAAGAGACAGCTGAGTGGAGACTGGAGAGAGGGCTATAAAATAAAGTTAACATAGTAAATGATGGCAGAAAGAGACTCACATGTTCATCCACTCTGTACACAGGAAACTATTTTATCTCTCTGCCTCATAATACAATGCACAGATTAATGCAATACACCCAATATCAACAAACATAAAACCAATAACCAAAATACAAACAATAAAAATAAACCAAAAGACTGCATCAATGCATCCCACACAAAATAGAGATAATATACTCTTCAGAACTCCAGCCAATCAGAAGGATTAAAAACCTGGAAAAATCAGCATGGTCACTTTCTCCCTACAAATTCAGGCTGAACATCAGAAGGAAGGCTGCTTCATAGTAACGCAAAAAGCTCTCGCTCGTATTGGAGCACTCTGAACTTCCCTAAATGGCAATATATATAACGGATATCCCAGAATTTACCATTTTGGTTTCTTTTTCACAAACAAGGGTCCATTCCCTCTCATGACCCTAAACACATTGAAACTCTTACACTATACCCGAATGTTGATGGGGAGTCAATACAAAATATGGAATGATGGAACTGCAGTGTCTTGAGCACTCTTAACACTGCCCTGGTGGCCACTTTCTGGACCACCATTAGCCAGTATAGAGTTAACCTGCCAAATTGATCATCACAGGATGTTGGGAGGTGAACAGTACTACTGGATTCAAAGAGGAATTGGACAATTTACACGATAAGTCAATCACAGGAACTCATGCTGGTTCAGTGCTGGAAGCTGAGCGGTTGTGATGGGAGTTGACCACTATGCAGGTCCTGTTTCTGATGTACTCCTGCACCCACTGCTTGCCACTGTCAGATGCAAGATGCTAGGTGACAGGGATCTTTGCTCTGACCACATCTGGTGGCTCTTGCATGCTCACTCACCATTTGGAGATAAGGTCACGGCAGGCATAGAGTGCATACTTGGTTCTGCTATATACTTAAAATCCACAGGAATATCCCTGCAAAAACAAAAACATGCAGAGGTGAGACAGGAATACACGCAGAGGAGGGCAACAAGAATCACAAGGGATCTGCAAGAGATAAAGTATCTTTTGAGGAAAGGTTAAAGGAGATAATTTAGCCTGGAAAGGAGAAAACTAACCTGAGGGTAGACATGATGACACTATTCAAATAAAGTTAAACCATGTTGGTCTGTTCTCCAAGATGGAATAGGATATAATTACAGCCTGCAGACTTAGGTTAGACATAAGGAAGAGCTTTCTGACAGTGAGAGCGCTCAAGCAATGGAATAAGAGACTTTTAAGAGCAGATTAGACAAACATGTATTTGAGATTGTTTAGCTATAGTGCATTGTGTCTGGAGGGCACAGGATGGACAATGACCCCCTGAGGTTCCTTCCAGCCTGATCTTTCTGTGATGTCAGCAGTGCTTCTGGTCTGGGAAGCCTACACTGGGTACAAAAGTACTAACCTCACTTTTTTCTTAAGAAAATCCAAATAATCTTAGACAGGACAGACTATTTTATGAAAAACCTGTGCCATCAAATACAATTCTCAGTGGGACTTAACAGGAGGGCTGTGAGGGATGAAATCTCATGCTTCCAGGAATCTGTGCTAGTTTTGTTCAAACACACAAGTTTCTCAAGGCCGCAATAAGTACAAAGCAGTACACAGATTACAGAGGGTGAATGGGAGGTAGAGACTTGCAGGAATGCGAAGGGTTCAGCCAAAGGAAGCCAGGCTGGTCACTATAAAACAGAAGTTTTACCAGATTAACAAATTCCACTATAAATTTTGTCTAGCCACGGAAAGCAAGCATCATCTGAACGACTAAAGAATTTTGAGCAGAGTAGAAGAGAGACTGGCTGGGTCATAGCCTGAGAAGCATGGAGAGAGAGAGAGAGAGGGAATGCGATAATTTGCTTGAAAGAACACATTAATCTCTTTCAGATCCCCCATGTTTGGGAAATGTGCATTTCCTGTGATCTAGAGGCACGTGGTCCACAGCTTAAACAACAAAACCTTTCCTAACTCCAAGAATTTAGTCAGAAAAAAAACCACCTTGATCAGCACATGCCCCTTCTACCCCGCACATAAACTATTCTCCCCAAAACAGACAAACGCACTCAGCGGATGGGCTGGGAAGGAAGCATTCACATTCCCTGCATGGAGAGGGAGTCTCCACCACTGTACAATGGTGACACCCAAGTGACTAGATGTTGGGTACACATACACCAGCTGCCATAAACAGCTAAGGTCTGTTGCTGTGATGTGGTGGGACGCGAGGAGGCATGAGCAATGTTTTTTTTGTTTTTTTTTAAATTGTGGGAGGGCCAACTCAAGTAGCTGCTCCACAGCCCAATATATGATGCTCAATAACTGAGCTGGAAGAAACCAAAGAGAAAAACAAAAAGGTGGTTAGGAAGGTGACAAGCAGCATCTTAGCAGCAGATTCTATATCTGGAGCAGTGTCAGCGTGGAGAGCAGCTCTGCACACGTCTGCCCAACATTGGGGGTATCAAAAGGTAAAACATGTTGGATTCTTATGGAACTGGGAAAGTAAAGCATGGCCTTGCTGTACTCTCAAACCATGCTTGTGTCGCAAACGGAATCCCTTTCACCTACACTGGAGCTCTTTCACTTCAAATGCTCTGAAACAAATAATTTAGCTTTCATTACCACTTCTGTGAAATTCTAAAGCCATGCTATCCATAGGCTTGAGGAAGCTGCCATCCTTCTCTCTGTAATAGCCAGCGGTGCGGTAAAGCGTCTGACTGCGGCCTGAAGCTTACCATTCCCAGACTCTCAGACTCTTGTCATCTGACGTGCTGACGAATCGTCTGTTCTCATCCACAAACGTGATAGTGTTAACAGCTCCCAGGTGCCTATCGTACTCCTGCACTATTTCCCCGCTGCGAATGTCCCACTGCACATGAACAAGAGAGAGCCAGAGGTGGAGGTAAAGGAAATTAGCAGTGGGAAGGGCGGGTTCTTTAACCCCGGTCTCCAGCTCATTCAAGAAGTCATGGACCACCAAAACCAGGCACGGCGAGCGATGGAAAGAGCTCAGCAAACGGCCTGGTCTATCTAACGCTTCCCAACATTAAAATCACCAGCTGCTACTGACAGAGACACACCCAGTAAAAGCAGAGGCAAGCATTTGCCAGAGATCATTTGCAGACTCACTTGCACAATTTTCTTATCGGACATTCCTGCCACAAAGAGATTCTGTTTGTCTTCGTCCGGGTTGAACTTGACACAATACGGCACCTTTCTGTTTGTGAACTTCGTAATGCACTGACCTGGAGGAAAAAGCCAACAAACCAACTCATCGGTCCTGTTTCAGAAGAGGCTAACAGTGCTGCACAGACAATGTAACTGAAAAGCACGGTACCCATGATGCCCCGCGATCCACCCACAGTCCGAGTCTTACACCGCTCGCATGTACCATCTCCACTTAACATGTCAACCACACTAGCACCTCCTGGTGGCCAGGAGCAGATCCAGGAGGTTTATCAGAAGTTCAAGCAAAGGAAAATTAGGTCTTACCTTTGATAATTTTCGTTCCTGTAGTACCAAGGATCAGTCCAGACTGCTGGGTTATGACTCCCTTCCAGCAGATGGAGTTAGAGAGAAACTGAAAAGCACCTCCCACATAACCCGGGGTGCCACCTGCGATCCCTCAGTATCATTGATATCAAAGCAGAATGAATGGTCCATATTATAATTTCCATGTATTGAACTATGCGCAAAACACACACATTGTCAAAACTATGACTAGACCAAGTTAAAACTAAACCTGATAACCAGGTAAAAAACGTGTAAAAACGTGTAAAAGGAACAATTGTACTTAAGAAAGCTCTGCAAAAAGACATGGACTGTCGCAAAGAACCTGTTAATAGAATATAAACACTGTTGATTGGACTCTCCTGTATACAGGCGGGCGTCTGGACTAATCCTTGGTACTGCAGGAACGAAAATTATCGAAGGTAAGACCTAATTTTCCTTTCCCTGTACGTACCAGGATCAGTCCAGACTGCTGGGATATACCCAAGCCGCTCTAGATGGGGTGGGATCTGGAGAGTCCCGCGCGAAGCACACTACTGCCAAACGAATGCACCTTCGGATCCTGTACGTCCAACCTGTAGTGTTTAGCAAACGTGTGCAAGGACTTCCAACGTGGCCGCCCGACAAATCTCTTGTGGGGAAACACACTGGCTTTCCACCCATGAAGTCTCCTGAGATCTCAGGGAATGCGCCTTAAGGCCGTCTGGCACTGGGCGACTGTGACAAATGTATGCGGAAGCAATAGTGTCCTTTAACCATCGGGTGATAGTCGTTTTAGAAGCTTTAGCCCCCTTCCTAGGACCGCTCCACAAAACGAAGAGGTGGTCAGACAAACGAAACTGATTAGAAACCTCCAAGTATCGCAAGAGTACTCGTCGGACATCCAACCTCTTCAGATCCTTATCCTCACCCGAAAAAGCTGGCAACTCGACAGACTGGTTGACATGAAAAGCAGAGACTACCTTGGGCAGAAAGGAGGGAACTGTGCGACGCGAAATACCCGAATCAGAAAAACGCAAAAAAGGCTCTCGACATGACAAGGCTTGTAGTTCCGAAACCCGCCTGGCTGAACAGAAAGCCACGAGAAAAACAGCCTTGAGCGTCAAGTCCTTAATTGTCGCTCGCTTCAGAGGCTCAAAAGGGGGCCCGCAAAGACAACGAAGCACCAAATTCAAACTCCAGGACGGACAGATCACACGCATTGGCGGTTTCAAATGTTTGGCCCTTTCAAAAATCGGACCACATCCGGATGCGCTGCGATGGAGATAGCGGGCCGTCCACCGCTACGTTGACCAGATCGGCAAACCACGGTCTTCGAGGCCATTTGGGAGCTACTAGGATCACCGGTCCCGGGTGAGACTCTATGCAACGTAGGGTCTTCCCGACAAGTGGCCACGGAGTGAACACATAAAGAAGAATGTGCGGTGGCCAAGAGCGTCCACCCCTTCGGATCCGTGTTCTCGACGGCGACTGAAGAAACGAGCTGCCTTTGCATTCAGACGAGTCGCCATCAGGTCCAGACGGGGGACTCCCCAACGTATCGCGATCATTCGCATCGCCTCCTCTGACAGTTCCCATTCCCCGGGATCCAACTTCTGACGACTGAGGAAGTCTGCTTGAACGTTGTCGACCCCCGCTATGTGAGACGCTGCAATTCTGTCCAGGTGGCGCTCCGCCCAGAGCATCAGCTTGTCGGCCTTGGACACGAGACGACTTCGGGTTCCTCCTTGCCTGTTTATGTAGGCCACTGTGGTCACATTGTTGGACAGAACCTGCTCCGCTGTGCCGCGCAACATTGGCAAGAAGTGCTGCAGAGCCAGGCGAACTGCCCTGGTCTCCAACCTGTTGATAGACCACCGGGCTTGCAACGGCATCCAAAGACCTTGAGCCTACCTTGACCGGCACACCGCCCCCCAGCCGGAGAGACTGGCATCGGTCGTGACAACTACCCACTGGGGACTCTCGAGGTTCACCCCCCGCAGCAAGTGAACTGGGTTGAGCCACCAGTCCATACTGGATCTGGCAGGCTCGAGCAGCAGCAAGGAAATCTGGTACTCTTCCAACTTGGGATCCCAACGGGACAGTAACGCTCTCTGCAAAGGTCTCAGATGCGCCAAGGCCCAAGGCACCAGTTCCAGGGTGGATGCCATATACCCAAGAACCTGCAAATAATCCCACACTACCGGGGAGGGAAGAGACAGCAGCCGCCGCACTTGCGATATCAACCGGTCCATGAGGGAGATTGGAAGCGAAACTTTGCCTAACAAGGCATCGAATCGAGCACCCAAAAACTCCATCATCTGGGAGGGGATCAATTGACTCTTGGTATAATTGTCCACCCAACTCAAGGAATGAAGGCGAGACACTACCGTGCGAACCGCCACCTTGCAGAGATCCTCAGACTTCGCCTGGATGAGCCAGTCGTCCAAGTAGGGATGAACTAGTATCCCCTCTCGTCGTAAGCTTGCAGCGACCACCACCAGCACTTTGGTGAACACACGGGGAGCAGTCGCTAGCCCGAACGGTAGAGCACAAAACTGGTAATGTTGGCCCATAACCATGAACCTCAGAAACCACTGGTGGTGCTTGTGAATTCCGATGTGAAGATAAGCTTCCGTCAGATCCAAAGAAGCCAAAAACTCTCCTTTGTGGACCGCCGCAATGACCGATCTTAACGTTTCCATACGAAAACGAGGTACCCATAAGGCCTTGTTGACTTGCTTGAGATCCAAAATTGGCCGGAAGGATCTGTCCTTCTTGGGCACCACGAAATATATAGAGTAACGACTGGTCCGCTACTGGGAGCGAATGCATGGGTTCCGGTACGCTGAGGCCGCCTGACACGAAAGGAATAAGACCAGGCCTGTGTTCTAGCCACCGGTTGTCTAGCAGCATAGCTCGACGCATCCCGACCAGACCCAAAACGGCCCCGATATCTACCCTGCGAACGGGCCGCCCTGGGCTTATTCTCTGGTAATTTATAAACCTTGCTGTCACCCAAAGCCTTTATGAGCTGCTCCAGCTCATCTCCAAACAACAACTTACCCCGAAAGGGGAAGGAACCCAGTTGAGACTTCGACAAGGCGTCCGCAGACCAATTCCGAAGCCACAACAGACGCCGTGCGGACACCGCGGAGGACATAGAGCGTGCAGAAGTTCGTAAAAGGTCATATAGTGCATCTGCCGTATAAGCGACAGCAGATTCCATCCGGGCCGCCTATTCCGTCTCCCCAGGAGGAAGATCCTGGGCTGTCAATATCTGTTGCACCCAAAGTAGCAAGGCCCGCTGCATCATGCTACTGCATACTGCCGCCCGAATACCTAGGGCGGACACCTCAAAAATGCGCTTGAGCAAGACCTCCAGTTTTCTATTCTGTAGGTCCTTAAGAGCCGTGCCGCCAGTCACCGGAATGGTAATATGCTTGGCTACTGCTGTGACCGCCGAGTCCACCTTAGGGATTTTAAGGAGGTCAAGGGTCTCGAGAGGAAGAGGATATAATTTTTTCATGGCTCTAGAAACTCTCAGTGAGGCCTCCGGGGACTCCCATTCACGGAACACAATCTGGGAAAGCCTCGGGTGGAAGGGAAAAGTCTGCGGCGGAGCGCATAATCCCGCTAAGGCCGAATCTCCAGTAGACAAATCCGATGACTCCCGAGTCAGCGGAAGCTCAAGCTCCGGGAGCACATGCAGAATTAAGGGATCTAGTTCCTCTCGCCTGAACAGATGGAGGACTTGAGGGTCATCCCCTTCCACCTGTGTGGAAATGTCTCCTTTGTCACCCACATTCGGAGTTAAACCTGGATCCACCGGGTCGACTGGACCAAAAGGGTCAGGCAGACCCTCCCCCGGGGGTGGAGGGGTGAAACTGGGAACCATTCCTCCTTAGCCTGTAGAAGCCCTAGGGATCTTATTGGGACTAGGAGACTGTGAACCCCACTCAGTCTCCGCTTCCAGGAATGCCTTGTACATTAATAAAATGAACTTTGAAGAAAAGTGCTGCCGCCTCTTTAAGTGCTCCCCCCCCTCCCCCGGGGAATGAAGCGAAGGCGGAGCAGTATCAGCCGGCAATTTGCGCGGTTTATGTGGCGGAGACAGTGAAGGAGGGAGATCCTCTCCCTCCTCAGAATCTTCGGCATCCTCCTCCGACGCTGACAAAAGGAAAATTAGTTCTTACCTGATAATTTTCGTTCCTGTAGTACCACGGATCAGTCCAGACACCTGGGTTGTGACTCCGCACCAGCAGATGGAGACAGAGCAAAACTTGACGGGCTCCCTACATATAGTAAGGTGCCACCCACAGCCCCTCAGTCGAACGTAATGTCAAAGCAAAACAAGAGCCTGACTAAGTAACTAGAAAAACCTGAAAAGATTTAACCAATTCAACACACCCCTGGCTGAAAACAGAACACAATCAGAACCAGAGGCAAGCGGCCTTATTCCAAAACCGAAATAATGCAGCATTAAAACGCAAAAAACGAGCGGACTCTCTCACTCTTCAGCGCAATCAGAACAGACGGGCGGGAGCCTGGACTGATCCGTGATACTACAGGAACGAAAATTATCAGGTAAGAACTAATTTTCCTTTCCCTGTACGTACCTGGATCAGTCCAGACACCTGGGATGTACCAGAGCTAAGTTACCGAGGGTGGGAAGCAGAGAGTCCCGCTCGGAGAACACTTGCTCCAAACCCCTGCAACTCAGCTGCCTGGACCTCAAGTCTGTAATGTCTAGTAAGAGTATGCAACGACTTCCACGTCGCCGCTCTACAGATTTCCTGCGTGGACACCTGAGAGACCTCCGCCCAAGACGCGGCCTGCGCCCGAGTCGAATGGGCCCGAAGTCCCCTAGGCGCCACCCTGCCCTGCAGCAGATACGCCGAACCAATCGCCTCCTTGATCCAACGGGCAATGGTGGCCCGCGAAGCAGCAGCCCCCTTGCGAGCCCCGGAACAGAGCACAAACAGGTGATCGGAAACCCGAACGGGTTCGTAACCTCCAGATAACAAAGGAGCACCCTGCGAACATCAAGCTTCCGCAACTCTTTCGACTCCTTGGCCATCGGATCCAAGGCCGAAAACCCCGGGAGATCCACCGACTGAGTCAGGAGAAAAGAAGACACCTCCTTGGGCAAAAAGGACGGAACAGTCCGCAGGGAAACACCGGCATCCGAAAAACGCAAGAAAAGTTCCCTACAAGACAAAGCCTGTAATTCCGAAACCCGACGAGCGGACGTAACCGCGACCAGGAACACCGCCTTCAAGGTGAGATCCTTCAGAGTTGCCCTCTTGATCGGTTCAAACGGGGCCCTACACAGCGCGGACAGTACGCAATTTAGATTCCAAGACGGGCAAGGATTCCGTACCGGGGGCGTAAATGTTTGGCCCCACGCAGAAAACGTACCACGTCCGGATGGCAAGCTAAGGACCGACCCCGACCCAGGACCTTACCTCTGAGGCAATCTACGCCGCTATGTGGACCTTCAGCGTACTCCAGGACAGCCCCTTCGCCAGACCCTCTTGCAGAAAGGCGAGAACCGACGATACCTCCGGGCGAATAGGATCTACGTCGTGAACACTACACCAGTCTTCGAAGACCGTCCATACCCGCATATAGGGTAAGGACGTCGATTGCTTCCTAGCTCTCAACAGAGTAGCGATCACGGCCTCGGAGTATCCCTTAGTCCTCAAGCGCGCCCTTTCAAACGCCAAGCCGTGAGACAAAAGTGATCCACATCCTCCAAACAGACGGGTCCTTGACGAAGGATTGTAGCGTCCCTGTGAAACCGAAGCGGGGACTCTGTTGCCAGCTGAATGAGATCCGCGAACCACGGACGCCGGGGCCATTCCGGCGCCACCAAGATCACCTCCCCCGGATGCAGCTCGATTCTTCGTAGGACCTTGTCTATCAAGGGCCACGGGGGAAAAAACATACAGCAACACGTCCGTGGGCCAGGGAAGCACCAGCGCATCGACTCCTTCTGCGCCTCGCTCTCTCCGACGGCTGAAGAACCGCAGAGCCTTTGAGTTGTGAGCGGTGGCCATCAGATCCAGGCGGGGCCGTCCCCACCTGGCACAGAGGAGACGAAAACGCGACATCCGGCAATTCCCATTCTCCGGGATCCAACCGATGGCGACTGAGGAAATCCGCCTGGACGTTGTCTACTCCGGCGATGTGAGACACCGCTAAACTGCTGAGGTGGTGCTCCGCCCAGCACATCAACTGACTCGCCTCTTCCGCCACTTGTTGGCTCCTTGCTCCTCCCTGGCGATTGATGTATGACACTGTGGTCGCGTTGTCGGACAGAATCCGGACTGCCTGTTCGTCACCACCGTCCATGTGGGCATGAGCAGAGAACCCCGCCCGGTAGATGGGCGGTGGAAAACCACCAGTGCAGACTGGTCCGGGCACGGATTGTCAGAGGCAACGGGCGATGAAAATCTTCGGAGACCGGCGTCCACCGGGAAAGTAACGCTGATTGTAACGGACGCAAATGAGCGAAAGCCCAGGGAACCAAGGTGAGCGTCGACTCCATGGAACCCAAAACCATCAGGTAATCGCAGACCAACGGGCACCGCAGTGACCAAAGATGCCTCACCTGTCGCTGGAGCTTGACCACCCGTTCCTGGGCAGAGACACCCTGGCCCTCTCGGTGTCGTACAGGGCTCCCAGGTACTCCAACCTTTGAGTAGGTTGAAGATGACTCTTGGATAGGTTGACCACCCATCCGAGCGAGCGTAAGAGCTGCAGAACCCGGGCAATCGACTGCCGGCACTCGACTTCAGATTGGGCCCGGATGAGCCAGTCGTCCAGGTACGGATGTACCAGCAGCCCTTCCCTCCGGAGGTGGGCAGCCACCACCACCAAGACCTTGGTGAAGGTGCGTGGAGCCGTGGCGAGACCGAAAGGAAGAGCCCGGAACTGATAATGTCTTCCCAGGATGCCAAACCTCAAAAACCTGTGATAGGCCGGCTGATCCCGATATGAAGATACGCCTCCGTCAGATCCAAAGAAGCGAGGAACTCGCCTGGACGAACCGCGGCCACTACGAGCGTATCGTTTCCATCTTGAAAACGCGGCACGCTCAGAAACCGGTTGACGCCTTTCAGGTCGAGAATGGGCCGGAACGCGCCGTCTTTCTTTGGGACCACGAAGTAAATGGAATACCTTCCCTCGCCTCGCTGTGGCGGTGGAATGGGAGTAATGGCACCCAGTCCTTCCAAGCGTCGAAGGGTGGTGCTGACCGCGGCGCGGTTGACGATGGCCTTGCAAGGAGATACGAGGAACTTGTCCACCGGTTGCCGAACAAAATCTAAAGCGTAACCGTGTCTTATCACGCCGAGAACCCACTGGTCTGAAGTGATCCCGGTCCACTCCCCGTAAAACAATGTGAGCCTCCCTCCCACGTTGGGCACAAGGACCAGAGACTGCAACGAGGAATGAACCATCCTCCTTTCATTGGGCCGGTTTGGTCCCGGATCCCGACGAGGGTCCACCAGATCTGTTGACCTTCTTCCCTCGAAAGGACTGAGACCATGACGAAGATCTAGCAGCGCCCGATTGGTAAGCCTGGCCCAACCCGGACGATCTCTGCGGACTCTGGCGCCGGTTGTACCGAAAAACGAGTCCTCGCGGCAAAGGATGACCGAGGCTTGGGCCGATCCTCCGGCAACTTAAAAGCCTTGTTCTCGCTGAGGAACTGCATCAGGTCATCCAGCTGCTTACCAAAGAGAAGCTAGCCCTTAAAAAGGCAAAGAACCAAGGTGGGCCTTGGAGGCCCCTGTCCGCGGCCCAGATACGGAGCCAGAGGAGACGGCGAGCCGAGACCGCCGACACCATCGCCCTGGCCGAAGTTCTCAGCAGGTCATACATCGCATCAGCGCTGTAAGCAATCCCGCTTCCAGGTTATCCGCCTGCGCCGCCTCCCCCGCGGAGAGGCCCGCATTGGCTTGGAGAGTTTGGGCCCAGCGGAGCCCCGCCCGTAGAGCAAAATTACTACAGATAGCCGCTCGAACTCCGAGGGCGGACACCTCGAAGACCTTCTTGAGCTGCACCTCCAGCTTCCTATCCTGGATATCCCGCAGCGCCGTCGCGCCCGTGCCCGGGATGGTGGACCTCTTCGTCACCGCAGACACCGCCGCGTCCACCCGCGGGAGCCGCAGCAGCTCCAAGACGTCCTCTGGGAGAGGATATAGCTTGTCCATGGCTTTACTCACCTTCAGACCCAGTTCCGGTGTATCCCACTCCCGGAACAAGATATCGGAGGCCGAGAAGTGAAAAGGGAACGCTACCGTGGGCCCTGCCAGGCCCAAGAGCACCGGGTCCATCTTGGCCCCTTGACAAGACTCCACTGGTGGGGCTTCCACCCCGAGCTCGTCCAGTATAGCCGGAATCAGGGGAGAGAGCTCTTCCCGGCGAAACAGGCGTACGACTTTAGGGTCCTCCCCTTCTGCCGCCTGCGGCCCCTTGCCAGTTCCCGGCTGGGCTGGCCCCTCCTCGTCGAGCCCCTCAGGCCCTTCAGGGACGGCCGAAGCTAAATCCTCCCCCGAGGATGCGGTGGAAGCCGTGTCCGAGTCCTGCAGTTCTCCTCGCGAGCCTCTTCTCCCGAGGAGGACCTGGAGCCCCCCGGGACCGAGCGGTCCTCTTCCGGGGCGGGGAGCACTCCTCCCTGCCCCCTGACGACTTTCCAGCCTTCCGTCTGGATTTTTTGTAGTTTGCCAATTTTCTAAGCAAAAAAGGGCAAAATCAGCCGAAAAGGATCCCTCCAATCCCGAAGAATCCTCTTCAGCACAAAGGCTCCCTGATCCACGAGGCCTCGGGGCCTCTCCCCCCGAATTCGGAAGCTGTGGTGACAGCGAGGGTGGCTGAGCGCCATCTTGAAGCGCTTTCCTCGAGGCCTCCCTCACCGAGGACAAAATGGCTTCTGTTCCCGCGCTCAGCGGGAACGGGTCAAACGGCGCGGCCTCGATCGTTCCGTCGCGCGGCGGCAAGCGGGCACCCCGAGATCAACCCCCACGAGCGACCTCCGACGCCCCTTCGCCCCCCGAGACACAAGTGGCGCAGACCCCGTCCCGGGAAACGCGCGCACGCGCACGGATCCGCAGGCGCGGCAGGCCGACTCCCTCGGCATCCCCAGCCGGCGCCCCGACGCTGGGAGGAACAGAAAAAAAAACAAGTCAGCCCCCCGTACGCGAAGCACCCCGACCGCGAGAGAGAGAGAGAGCAGGCACGGCGCAAAAATAAAAACCGCAAGACAGATTTTTTTTTTTTTTTTTTTACACTTAGCCGCTGACCGAGGTCCTGTAGTCTTCTGCTTCAGCGGGGGTGAGTGAACCGGGCTCCCCGGTGTCACCCCCGACGCTGCTGCCCGCACTGGCCGGGTCCTCGACCCTCAGCAGTGGCCTCAACCTGGAGGGGATGGTCCTCTCAGGACCTTCCAACCCTCCTGGGAGGCTCCACCGACGGGAGACTTCTCATCCTTCTGCAGATGACTTCCTGTAAAAATTGATCCTTCCTTTTTTTTTTTTTTTTGAAGTAATCAACCTTGAGAATCCTAATCCTCTTATTAATCTTTTTTTTTTTTTTTTTAAACTATCCCTGACTGACTAGGCCCGAACAAAAACCCTCGGGATCCCAGAGACTGTGGGTGGACCTGCCCCATCTGCTGGAGACAGAGAAAGACTGAGGGGCTGTGGGTGGCACCTTACTATATGTAGGGAGCCCGTCAAGTTTTGCTCTGTCTCCATCTGCTGGTGCGGAGTCACAACCCAGGTGTCTGGACTGATCCGGGTACGTACAGGGAAATGGAGGCTGCTCCCGTGCGAATCGGAAGCGGCCCAGGCCTCCGCCCCTCGGCATCGTGCGTGCTGCGTGATTTTCCTGCCTTCAGAGCGGGCGCCCCCCGCGCCTAATCGGATCGATGCGGAGGACCCTCGCTCCCGGGTAAGCACCGGGAGCAGAGGCCTTTGCGGGAGAGCCGGAGCCCCGGCTCTCCACACGACTGACAAACCGTCCCCCTAGGCATGTTTTGGTAGCTGGGTTGAAGTCCACCCCCTCCGGAGGCCCGGGAGACTAGCGGCAGGCTTGGCTGAGGTAAGAGGAAAAAAATTAAATAAAGAATCATCTTCTTTTTTTTTTTTTTTAAACTCAGCCACAGGAGGAAAGGCGCTGGGGGAAAAAGAAGGCTCAGCGAAATGAATACCTCTCTGAGGGAGGGGGAGAGTGACCGGCCCACCAGTAAGTCCTCCCCCTCTGCTCACTGGGGGAGGGCAGCGAAAGTCTCCGGGTATTGGCTAGAGGGCAATGTCCTGCCATGCCTGCCGCTGCCTAGCTGCTCTGAACAAACTTCACCTACCTAATTAATTCTTGAATTTTGTTTCTTTTTTTTTTTAAATGATCTAGTCAAAGGTTCTCCACAAATGTAAATATTCCTGACAATTTAGTTTACACCAAACCTGACGGGGCAAGGCCCCAAGAACCTTAAGGACAGGACCGCAGGCTACGCCTCTCAATCTGCTGGAATCAGAGAAGATACTGAGGGATCGCAGGTGGCACCCCGGGTTATGTGGGAGGTGCTTTTCAGTTTCTCTCTGACTCCATCTGCTGGAAGGGAGGCATAACCCAGCAGCCTGGACTGATCCTGGTACGTACAGGGAAAAGTCATTTGTTACAAACAGGTGCAAAAAATGGTTGGGCTATATAATGTACAGCATAGCTGATACACCCCAAGACACTGCTACTGCTTCTGCTCATCAAGGATGTCTGGAGATGAATTATTTGATCAGAACTTAATAATGCAAGTCAATGTATTTTCAAACTTTAAGTAGCTGATGGAGAAAAAAACAGAAAGGAAGTCAATTCCCTACTGTAGAAACAGGGAATAAATTGCATCGAATGTCTTGTGTGCATCAGTACAAGTAAAAAAAAAAACACAAACCGAAAAACACCCTGACACAAAATGTTAGGGAGCACACAGACTAATCCTAACACCAGACACGCATACTACAGCTCTGGGACGAGGAGGAGCTGTTTGGTTAAAATCTTCTCGGCTCACTCTCTCTTCAATCCAGTCACCAATACCGTAAATTATGCTGGGACACTGGGCCAGTACTGGCTCAGAGGGGAGAGTGTCCCCTAACACCATGCTGGGACACTGGGCCAGTGCTGGCTCAGAGGGGAGAGTGCCCCCTAACACCATGCTGGGACACTGGGTCAGTGCTGGCTCAGAGGGGAGAGTGTCCCCTAACACCATGCTGGGACACTGGGTCAGTACTGGCTCAGAGGGGAGAGTGCCCCCTAACACCATGCTGGGACCCTGGGTCAGTACTGGCTCAGAGGGGAGAGTGTCCCCCAACACCTTGCTGGGACGCTGGGTCAGTGCTAGCTCAGAGGGGAGAGTGTGCCCTAACACCATGCTGGGACACTGGGTCAGAGGGGAGAGTGTCCCCCCAACACCATGTTGGGACACTAGGTCAGAGGGGAGAGTGTCCCCCCAACACCATGCTGAGACACTGGGTCAGAGGGGAGAGTGTCCCCCAACTCCATGCTGGGACACTGGGTCAGAGGGGTGAGTGTCCCCCCAACACCATACTGGGACACTGGGTCAGTGCTAGCTCAGAGGGGAGAGTGTCCCTAACACCATGCTGGGACACTGGGTCAGAGGGGTGAGTGTCCCCCCAACACCATACTGGGACCCTGGGTCAGTACTGGGTCAGAGGGGAGAGTGTCCCCTACCATTGTGCTGGGGAACTCTGTCAGACCTGATTCAGAGGAGTGTGTTCTGTATACTAAGTCACCACCATCGTCAGAGCAACCAGTTTTCCTTGGAAGTCTTCAATCCAAGTTCTGGCCAAACTTGATTCTACAAAATGTCTGCGTTTGTACAGAATTAAGAGCCCAAAGTGGTGCAGCAGCAGGCATTACTATGCTTACTTTACCTGTTTCAGCGTCCCAGAGTTTGAGATACCGATCATATGCTGCACTAAGAAACTGAGTCCCGACATTATTAAAACAGATGTCTCGCACAGCCTTATTGTGTCCTGCAAGACAAAAAGAAAGAGCAACACTTATCTCTTGTCTTTACATCCCACCCACCCCTTTACCACAGGTGTAGTCAGAGTGAAATTGGGTGCAGATAGAGCGATAGAGGTTTGTTACAGGAAAATTGGTTCTTGCCTGCTAATTTTTGTTCCAGTAGTACCACACTTCAGTCCAGACTCCTGGGTTTTGCCTCCCTTCCAGCAGATGGAGACAGAGAAAGTTTCACTTATATTGCCACATAACAGTGCCACCTGCAGTCTCTCAGTATTAATCTGGACCCAAGCCAAAATCCAAATAAATACCAACACCGTAACTAACATCCCCTGAATAAGCAGTGGGAAGTGGAAACCTAGAACAGATAACTGTGCCCACATGGCAAGGACTAACAAAACCTGTGCCGTTCTTCAGAGTAATCACAAAAACCGACTGAGCGCACTCTCCAAATCTCCCTTTCCTCCAATGAGCGGGACTCTGGACTGATCTTTGGAACTACAGGAACAAAAATTAGCAGGTAAGAACCAATTTTCCTTTCCCTGTATGTACTCAGATCAGTCCAGACTCCTGGGATTTACTAAAGTTTCCTTAAATGGGGTGGGACCATGAGAGTCCCGCTGGAGGAACACTCTCACCAAAATCCATGGCCTCTGGGGCCTGGTCATCCAAACGATAATGCCTGGTGAAAATGCAATGACTTTCAAGTAGCCGCCTAACAAATCTCCTGTGGCAATACCTGCTGACATTTGGCCCAGAAGGTCACCTGAGAACTAGCAGAATGAGCCCTTAACCCCTCAGGGATAGGACGACCCTGACAGATATATGCCAAACCTATGGCTTCCTTCAACCATCACACAATCGTGGATTTTGACGCCTTCTGAATTTTTTGCACCACTCCACAGCACAAAAAGACGATCCGACAACCAGAAGATATTAGTGACCTTAAGACACTCTTAAACAAGCAGTTGTTAAACCTCTCCTCAAGAAACCCTCTCTTGACCCCAAAGACCCTGCGAATTTCCGTCCTATATCCAACCTCCCTTTTATTGCCAAGATAATGGAAAGAGTAGTCAACTCACAGCTTATGGACTACTTAGAAAACCACAATATCCTTCATGCTGCATAATTCGGCTTCCGTAAACATCTTAACACTGAAACCCTCCTCCTTACACTCACCGACCACCTCCTTATAGGAATGGACAAGGGTACCAGCTATCTTCTCGCTCTCCTGGACATATCAGCCGCCTTTGATACTATATGCCACAATCACCTACTTGTCCGCTTAGAAAGTATTGGTATCTCTGGTTTGGCACTAGCTTGGCTCAAATCCTACCTTTCAAACAGAACTTTCTCTGTCAAAATAGGCAATGCTACCTCCACTTCCCTCCCCTTACTACAAGGTGTCCCACAAGGCTCTTCCCTCTCCTCCACCCTCTTTAATATTTACCTTACCCCCCTATGCCATCTCTTAACAGATCTCAAACTCAACTTCTATCTCTATGCTGATGACATCCAAATCTTAATCCCCATCCACAATTCAATATCTGACGCCTTGAAGTACTGGGAAACCTGTCTCATCCCTATTAATGCTCTACTAACGAACCTCCACCTCGCTCTGAACACAAATAAAACGGAACTACTACTAATCTCCCCCCACTCCAAACCACATTCACCTCACGATCCCATCTGTCAACCCGCTATAAATCAACCCTTTGTAAGAGACCTTGGAGTCCTCCTGGATGAACAACTAAACATGAAAAAATATGTAAGTTCCATCCTCAAAAGTGGTTTCCACAAACTAAATGTCCTGAAAAAACTTAAGCCACTGCTACACTCTCAAGACTTCCGCACTGTTATTCAAACCTCCCTACTTGCTAAACTCGATTACTGCAATTCTTTACTCTTAGGCCTCCCACACCACGATCAAACCACTCCAAATGTTGCAAAATGCAATAGCCAGAATCATCACCAACTCCCGCAAAACAGACCACATCACCCCCATTCTGAAGGGCCTTCACTGGCTGCCCATCCCCTTCAGAATTCTTCACAAAACTCTTACCACCATACACAAATCCATCTTCTCACACAACTCCCTTTGGCTCGACATACCATTCAGCCCTGTCACCCAGACCCGTCCCACCAGATCAATCCACAAAGGAACCCTGCTAGTACCTCCTCTAAAAACAGCTCGCCTCTCTTCCACTAGGGAAAGAGCTCTCTCTATTGCAGGCCCCACCAAATGGAACTCCCTGCCCATGACGCTTCGATTAGAACCTTGCCCAATCAAATTCAGATCCAAATTAAAGACTTGGCTATTCCATCAAGCCTTCCCTGACTAATCGACCTCCCCAGCAATACTGCCCCTCTATCTGTAATTTACTCCCCCTATACCCTACCCCTGCCCTTTTGTAACACACCCCCCTGTCCCAGCCCCTTCCCCCTGTCTTTTTCTAACATGTTGCCTTCCATGCTGGTGCTCTCCCGCACCTCTCCCTTTATATTAAACATATCATTATGTAGCCTCTTATATTAGAACTTGCAATTATTATTTATTTTAAATACATATTTATCAGTTGTTTTAATTGTTCTCTAGTTGTAGTTTCCCCCTTTTCCGGCTTTTCTATTGCGCTAACCAGACTTACTTTCCCTGTTATAATGTATTTCCTTCGCTTTTGTTAATATGTGAACCGGCATGATGTGCCTCTCTAATGCCGGTATATAAAAGTTATTAAATAAATAAATAAATTTACATGCAAGAGCCTCAAACTCTCTCGCGTGAGGTGCTGTAGCATCCAACTTGGAAAGGCTGGAAGCTCTACGGATTGACTTAAGTGAAACGACACCACCACCTTTCGAAGGAAGAAAGGAACGAACTCCTCTCAACGAGATTCCAGAATCCGTAATCCTCAAAAAAGACCCCTATATGACAAGGCTTGAAGTTCTGAGATCCTTCTATCAGAACGAATTTCCACCAAGAAAACCACTTAAAGTGAGATCTTTCATGATAGCCCTTCTAAGAGGCTCGAATGCACACACACCCTTAAGGACCAAGTTAAGGCTCCAAGAGGAACAAGACTTCCGAACTGGAGGATGTAAATGCTTTGTCCCCAGGAGAAAACGCACCATATCCGGATGTGCAGCTAGAGCTGCCTCCTGCACCTCGTCTCAAAGACAACCCAAACTAACTCCCTTTGCCAGAAGGTCAGAATATGCGCCACAGATGCTCGAATAGGGTCAACCCCCTGCTCCGTGCACCAATCCTCAAAAACTCTCCAGACCCTCATATACGCCAAGGAGGTGGAAGGCTTTCTAGCTTGCAACACAGTAGAAATGACATCTCAGAATATCTTTTTTCCCTTAAGTGTTTCCTCTCAAAAAGTCAAGTCGCGAGACAGAAGTGAGTTGCCTGATCTGAAAATATGGGACCTTGGTGCAGAAACGTTGGTAGATGAGTGAGCCTCAATGGCCCGTCCATCGCCAGATTGATCAGATTTGTAAACCAAGGCCGCCAAGGCCACTCCAGAGTGTCTAGAATTATTTCCCCCGATGAATCTCTACATGTCGCATTATCTTGCCCACCAGCGGCCACGGCAGAACCACATACAGTAGAATGTCCTGCAGCCAAAAAAGAACCAAGGCATCAACCTCTTTTGCTCCACGCTCTTTTCTGAGACTGAAGAAGCGCAGCACCTTGGCATTTCGCTGAGTTGCCATTAAATCCATGTGGGGTCTGCCCCATCTGCAACTGATGAGGTGCAGTTTCCTCAGACAACTCCCATTCTCCGGGGATCCAGCTGTTGTCCACTAAGATAATCTGCTTGCACACTGTCTGTCCCTGCTATGTGAGAAGCTGCGAGGAACAGATGCTGCTCTGCCCAGTGGATTAACTCCTGGGCTTCCTGAGCCGCTGCACGACTCTTGGTATCACCCTGTCGGTTGATGTAAGCCACAGTTATCGCATTATCAGACAAGATCCTGACTGGTTGGCTGTGCAAAAGAAGTAGAAACGCCCGCAGCGCAAATCGCACCACTCATCTCTAAGCGACTGATAGACCATGATGCTTCCTCCGCTGATCACTGGCCCTGTTTCGACTAAGCTTGGCAGACAACTCCCCATCTGGAGAGACTGGTGATGGTGGTAAGATTTATCCACTCTGGAACCTCCAAAGTCCACCCTGTAACACAACTGGTCCCGACCAAGCCACTACGAAAGACTGGACCTGGCTAACTCTGTAAGAGGAAGTTGAAATTGCTCTGACAAAGGATCCCTCCAGGAAAGCAACGCCTACTGCAGAGGCCTCATATGAGCAAACGCCTAAGGAACCAGCTCCAAAGTGGAGGCCATGGAACTGAGAACCTGCAAATGATCCCCAGACCCAACAACGTTCCTCTGTGAGAAAAACCTTCCCTACCCTGGTATTGAAACGTGCCCCCAGAAACTCTAACACCTGAGAAGGGGAAAGATGACTGACATATTTACTATGCACCCCAGGGATCTCAAGAGCTGCAGCACAAAGTCCACTGCCTATCTACAAAGGACCTCTGACTTTGCTCGAATAAGCCAGTCGTCCAGATATGGATGAACCAGGATGCTCTCCTTCCTGAGAACCACACCATCACAACCATCACCTTGGTGAAGGTCCTCGGAACAGTCGCCAGACCGAACAGAAGAGCACAAAATTGAAAGTGTGTCCCTAGGACCATGAACCAGAGATACTTCTGATGGTCCAGCTGGATCTCTATGTGCAAGTACGCCTCTGTCAAATCCAGGGACGCCAAGAACTCTCCCTTGCGCACTGCAGCAATTACTAAGCATAAGGTCGCCATCTGAAAACAAGGAACCTTGAGAGCCACATTGACTCTCTTTAAGACCAAAATTGAGTGAAAAATTCCCCCCTTCTTTGGAACCACAAAATAAATGGCATAACGTCCTGATCAGCATTCCTCTAGGGGGATGGGAACAATGGCTCCCAGAATCTGTAGGCAGGTGAGGGTTTGTTGCATTACCCACCTTTTTTTCCACGGAAGCGCAAGGAGATACCATGAATAAGTCCCTTAGTGGACAAGCAAATTCTTATCACACTTAAGATCCACTGGTCTGATATGATCTTGGCCCACTCCTCATATATATATAAAAAAAAAAAAAAAAAGTCAACCAACCCCCCTTAGGCCTGGAACTGAGGAGTGGGCTGACCCCGCTTCATTGGGTGGATTTGGCTCCACCACCACCCTGGCTAGAGCCATCCCTGTTCAGCTTTCAACCTCGAAAGGCCTGGTTCCAGGAATGTTGCCTCCCCGAGGCCTGCCTCTGGGCTCCTCCTGAAGCCCTACCTTGCCGAAAACACCTATTCCCTAGGAACTGAGAATGCAAAGTAAAAGAACCTTTGCCTCTTTCAGCTTATCCTCAGGTAATTTATGACCTTTATTCTCTCCCAGATGTTTGGAGAAGACTTGGAGGAGCTGATCAAAGAGCAGCTTTCCTTTGAGAGGCAACGCTCCTAACTGAGACTTGGATGAAACATCCGCTGACCAGTTTCTCAACCAAAGAAGTCATCTGACCGAGATTGCTGATATCATTGTTCTAGAAGAAGTCCTTATGAGGTCATACAACGCATCAGCTCCATAGGCAACCACAGCTTCCAGCCACTCCACCTACTTTGCCTCTGATGTAGACATGGATTTGTTTGCCTGTAACTGCTGCACCCAGCGCAGTACAGCCCAAAGCATAAAACTGCTGCACACCGCAGCACGAATGCCTAGAGCAGACACCTCAAAAATCTTCTTGAGATGGTCTTCGAGCTTCTTATCCTGCAGATCCTTCAGCGCTGCAGAATCGGCCATCAGAATGGTCATTTTCTTAGTAACTGCTGACACTGAGGCATCCACTTTTGGAACCTCAACAGTTCCAGTGTGTCCTCAAGCAAAGGATTTGACTTATCCATCACTCTACCAATCTTCAAACCAGTCTCCGGAGTATCCCACTCCCTCAGCATCAAATTTTTAACTGACTTATGGAAAGGAAAAGCCTTCGTTGGACCTCGTAAGCCAACCATGAGCGGATCCACATCCCCCATAAAGGTTCTCTAGTGGAACCTTTATCCCTAACTCTGCAAAGACATAGGGGATCAGGGGTCCCAACTCTTTCCTGTGGAACAGGCGAATCACCTTCAGATCGTCTCCCTCCTCAGCCGGGGCTTTCTCCAGCCCCTCCTCTGGATCATGACCCTCTAGAGAAGATCTACATCAGGAGGGTCCACTCCAGGTGGAGCTCCATCCTCCAAAACATTAGAGGGTTCGTCTGCCACGTTTGCCTGTGCGGGCATCCCAAGGACTTGCTGAACCCTTGTAACACCAGTAGTCCAAGAATCCCTGGACCTCTTCCTGGGCTGCGGACCTACTGAAGCCCCCTGCTTGGAACCATGCTGCCCGGCGGCTTTCCTGGCCAAATAAGCTTGTGCAATAGGATGAAATCTGATGAGAAGGTTGTAGAATCATCAGAAGTCTTCTCCAGGAGGTTTTCATTCTTCCCTGACTGAGATCCTCCACCCTGGTCCTCTTTGGGGCTCAGATCAACCGGGGACAGCGGCTGAGGGAGATCCCCCTCTGCCCTTGCAGCCTCAGAAGCAGCCGTTAAGGAAGGCAAAATGGCTACTGTTCCCCCGCTATTCGGGAAGGGACCTGCTGCTTCCCCTGACGCACCCGAGAACCTACCAGACCCGTACTGCCGTCACTGCGGTTGTCCCGGAATCACCCACTCCCCCAGAGAGGCATTGGAAACACAGGCCAGCCCGAAAGAGTCGGGGGCGTGCACTGCTGCATGCGGTGTACTTGCAGCTGTGCAGTATGCCTTCGGCCCACCCACGCAGTGGCTCTTGCGATTTGAGCCTGAGGAGCTGAAATTGCAAGAGCCACTGTAGCTGAGCCCGCGTCAGAGCCACTGTAGCCCCGCTCTCCCACCGAATGCAAGGGAAAGTAAATAAAGAGACTTTTCTCTCTCTTTTTTATTTTTTTTTTAACTTTACAAAAACCACTTCCCTGTAACTGAAGAATGACAACAGGCTCTGCAAGTCCTCCTGGGAAAGAGGGAACTGGCTCCACCAGATTTCTATCCCCAGAGGTAAAGGACTAAGCAAAATAAGGGAACTGAACCCCCTGCTCGTCCACCTCAGAACCAGGAGGGATGGCCCCACCAGGACCTACCAACCTCCTGGAAGGAAATGTTCAAGAAGCTAACAATCTCTCTCTCTCTTTTTTTTTTTTTTTTTAACCAGGTTTTGCATCTCTACCATCTGTGGAGACAGAGAAATACTGAGGGACTGCAGGTGGCACATTGGGTTAAGAACATAAGAACATAAGAAATTGCCATGCTGGGTCAGACCAAGGGTCCATCAAGCCCAACATCCTGTTTCCAACAGAGGCCAAAAACCAGGCCACAAGAACCTGGCAATTACCCAAACACTAAGAAGAACCCATGCTACTGATGCAATTAATAGCAGTGGCTATTCCCTAAGTATAATTGATTAATAGCCATTAATGGACTTCTCCTCCAAGAACTTATCCACTTATGTACAGTGTCAGTGAAACTTTCTCTGTCTCCATCTGCTGGAAGGGAGGCAAAACCCAGGAATCTGGACTGATCTGGGTATGTATAAGGAAGTTGGTTTATGCATTGTGTGTGTGATTTGTACCATGAATGTTGTATTGTAAAGCACCGAGAATTTTAGACTGCACACTCTATAAATAACAACTTCACTACACAGCCTACAAAGGACTCTTAAAGCAGCAAAACCACCCAGGTTTTTCCCTGAAATCTCTTCCTTTTCTGGGCTCCTGCTTCTCCTTCAGCTCTTCCAGGTTCAGATCATGCTTGGGCTGAGGAGCGGTATGCATGGCTGCATGCAGAATCTGCGTGATCGTGCATATTATGTTCCTTAAGGGAACATTGACAGGAATCAGACTCCTGTGCTCAGGATGGGAACGCTGCAGAGGTAGCATTCACAGCCCCTGCTGCTGCGCAGTGTCAGGATGTCCAGAGTCAGTCAAGATCTGTGCTCCTGGCTAAGCACTCTCAGTGCAATGCACAAGGTAAACAAACCGAGTAAATACATTACCTATAAACGTCCTCAAACATCTCCGTTCCTGATATACCTCCCAAAGCTGTGAAGCAAGTGGAAACACAGTAAACCTCATTATTCCTCACATTTTATAACAAAAGTGGCTGTAATGAGTCTATCTGGAGGCTAAGGTCCACCATATCTTCAGCGCTTTCAGGAGGAAACAGGTGCCGGAAACAGCAGGCTTATTTCCCCATTAGCAGACCTCTTTATACCTCTTCAAGAAAAGCAACCAGCAGCCTAAAAGGGCTGTTTTCTGAGTCCCCCTCCCCCCCCCACAGTGTTGCTGGCCATTCTTTAAGTATTAGTGACCTGTTTGGAGGGCTTTTTAACAGTCAGCTTCTAAGCTAAGAGCGCCCAAGAGTCTAGCATCTGCTTAATCAACCTCTAAAGATCAATTAGCAATTACTATAAGTCTCTGCCTTGCAAATGAAGAGAAACTGTGTGTGTCAGCCGGGGAAAAAGGTTTACGTACGTTGATAAATCGCTACTGCAATCTGCATGCAATGATTTGCAATCATCACTTATCAAACACAACCCCAGGCTGCATGTACCCACAAATTCCATAACACAGCACCATGCACTCTAAAAAAAAAACAAAACAAAAAAAAACACAAACCCCCAAAAAAACCAAAACAAAAAAACATATAATCCACGCTGCCTATTCAGGGATACTATATCACCATCTAAAACCCAATAACTATAATACAATAATATTAGTATGGAAAATAAGTCACCTCCAGCATACCATTTGGTATGAATATTGCATGGACATTCCCTGGGTTGTGTGCTCTCTATGAACAGCCCCAGCAGGTCCATATTTAGAAGTATGCGTGGAAGGATTGTGCATGTACTTTTATGCTCATACTAAATAGGCATTCTGGGAGTTGAAGTTGGCGGCAGGATCAGGATTTATGCACAGCCTTTTGATTTTCCAATGCTGCGATGGCTTAAAGCCGCTCTGAAAATCCTGGTTATAGTCTGCGAGTGAGAAGTACCTGCAGACTGTAGCCTCTTTGTGGAGTACGGAGCACCAGCCATTCTGAAGGCCTTGAACTCCAGTAATCTTCCCACTGGTACACCTGAAGGGTGAAATGATGGCTGATTCTGAAACCCGATTTCTCCAATCTAACACGGAGCTACCACAGAGCATCCTCTGTCTGGCCCTTAAAACAGGCCTTGGCTATACTGTGAAGCACAAGGACGCAGGCAGTGTAGTAATGTTTTTACATTTTTCAAACCTCACAACAGGAGAAGGGTAAATGAACATCTGACTGACTCCCTAAGAGAGAGATGGCGATTGTGCATGCATTACTGCTGCACAGGAACACCATGCTATATAGTACAGCTACCACTCACCTTGATCTTACAATCCATGGAACAGGAGAGCAATAAATGGCCAGAGACAGGAAGCAACCTGACTGCGCTGACACCCTACAAAAAAAATACAGCAGGAATTATTCACTTGCCAGGGAAAGGATGCCAGAAAGCTTTAACCAGCAGGAGGGAGGACATGGACTAATGGTAAGCACAATGGGCTGTGAATCAGGGGAACCAGGGTTCAAACCCCACTTCTCCAACCAACACTCCTTTTCACCTAGGGCACGTCACCATCTCCTGTTACCTCATACCTGAAAAAAAATGATCTAAACCACCTTTAGCTGAAACTGGAAAGGTGGCCTTGAAATAGAAAATAAAATTAACCCAGAGACCCTCTTTCCACCACACACAGAACAATGGATGGCAGGTAGTTTGTCCAGGATCTAGATGAGGAGGAAGAGGACGTGCAGGTCACAATTCATATCTCCGAGCAGAAGTGCTCATGGGCCATAACTGCTGGGGAATGTAGCAGAAAAGTCAGGGGTCCTAGACAGAGTCCACAGTATGATGCAGCAATATCTATAATCTACTGTAACACTTTGTGACAATTAAATCCACTGAGAAAATGTAGAGATTTATTAGACAAGCTTCAATGTTCCATGAATTGTATGCAGCCCAATGGCAGCACAGACTTCTTTCTCCTGCTGGAGACTGCAGAAACCGCTGTGTGTTTGCAGCTATCAGCAGCAAAAGGAAGAGAAGCCCAGGCCAGGGTCTGCCTGAGAATTGGGAATGGTATTTACTGACTATGCAACAACTTCAGCAGTAAAGAATGGAGGCTCTACAGCAGTGGCATGCGGTCAAGGCCTTCAAGCGATTCAGTTAATCCCCTCGACCTTCCCTCCCCTCCCCCCACCAGTTGTGTATCTGCGTGAACTGGCTGTGGCCAATAGGAACAGCAGCCTGTACTCCTACACGCGGTCAACAGAGGGGCCGGGCCAATAAGAAGCAGCTAGGGATTGGCAGAGCAGCACCAGCACAGCATGGGGCGAAGGTAGGACTCTGCTTCAGCTCAAAGCTAGGCCCCCATCTTCTACCCCCCAAGCAAAAAGGCAAGCAGAGAGTGAGAGTGTGGAACCGGGACAGGACCTTGATCCCATTGTCTGACAAGAGCTGGCTGAAGCTGCGCCTGTGGCCCCGTGCAGATGCAAACTTAGAGGCAGGAGCTAGGAGGAGAGGACCTTGCAGGAGGAGCTAGGAGGAGAGGACCTTGCAGCCCTTGCTTTTATGATCATGGCAGCATTTGAGTTAAGGTCAGTATGACAGTGAGCGAGTATGGGAGGGAAGAGGGGGCCACTGAGCAAGACTGCTGGGGACTGGATTGCTGGGGATTGGAGTGGGTGAGGGGGGATGAGCTGTAGCTACTCTTTGTTCTGCTTCTCTAAGATGCAAAGTAGGAAGAATTTGATTTTCTCTGTCATTTTTGGGAAATGTGCATCTCTGAATATTCTCTTGTATATAGTACAGAGAAAAATGCACTTGTTTTTATTTCTCCGGTCTTATATTCTTAGTAGAGTCTGCTTTTTGGGTTTTCCAGATCAGCTTTTGTCTTACTATTTCTAATTTATGGTCAGTTCTGTATTTGGTGAGGGTCTGTCAGTGCTTTGCTTGTGGGGATCAAGGTGAGGTATTCTACTAGTGTATAGTTTCTGTGTCAGGATCTGTTTTCCAAATCTGCACCTCCTAGTACAGGGTGTATTATGTTCTAGAGCAGTGAGGAAATGTATGAAACTGAGATACAGTAGCGTGTGTGTAAGGGAGCATGCATGTGAGCCTGAGAAGGTGCACATCTGTGAGCATGCGTGTGTGTGTTTCTTTATACTTTTATGGTAACTGGAATGCTGTGGTCTGGAGGGTCGGTGATATGTATGTGTGACAGAGATGAGGTTTTCTGTTACTGTGTAGGAATCTAGATAGGCTTGGAGGTGTATTGGTGTTTTACGGCCTAGTGTAATATATGAAGTGTTGCTTTTTCATAGGTAGGTTTAAGTGCTGGCAGTTAATGCTGTCTTGGTTTGGGAGGTTTACTATATTGTAATTGTAATTATAATTCAATTTGCCCGAGGCTTTCCAAGGCCCAAGCCCTTTTAACTTTTTTGCAAGCTTTTTTGGTTGACACCACAGCAGTGCATGTAAATATAATATACATGTTGTTCTAAGAGATATTTTTGCTCAGAAGACTGTACTATGTTTTTTTTTTTTAATGTAAAGCAGAGTTGCTTACCTGTAACAGGTGTTCTCCTAGGACAGCAGGATGGTAGTCCTCACATGTGGGTGACATCATCAGATGGAGCCCGGCATGGAAAACTTATGTCAAAATTTCTAGAACTTTGACCAGCACACTGAGCATGCCCAGCATGCCACTAATCCACGCAGCCACATGGGGTCCCTCTTCAGTCTCATAACATAGCATTACGATAAAAATAAAATAAGAAACATAGAAGAAACCCAACTCTGTGGGGTGGCGGGCAGGTTTAATGAGGACTAACATCCTGCTGTCCTAGGAGAACACCTGTTACAGGTAAGCAACTCTGCTTTCTTCTAGGACAAGCAGGATGGTAGTTCTCACACACGAGTGAATATGTAGCTACTGGCTGCTCCCAAACACAAAAGGGGATCAACAAGCACTAACCAGGTGCCAATGGGCACAACAACCACAGTGCTGTTGGTAAGAGAGGAGAAACAGCCTGAACCCAAACAACGGGCTCTATAGATAGGGAAAGTTGGGTTCTATACCTCAAACAGGTTCCAGAGAACAGACTGGCCAAATCTACTGTCACGTTGGCCTTTCTTGGTGAAGCCTCACCTGAGTACTGTGTTTAGTTCTGGAGACCTTATCTCAAAAAGGATAGAGAGGTGGTCCTGAGAAGGGCAACCAAAATGGTGTGGGGGTCAGTATCAGAAGACTTACGAGGAGAGGCTGAAGGATCTAAATATTTATACTCTGGAAGAGAGAGGTGCAGGGGAGACATGATGCGGACCTTCAGATACCTGAAAGAATTTAATGATGCACGAACTTCAATCCTTTTTCATTGGAAAGAAAACAATAGAACTAAGGATCACGAAATGAAACTCCAGGGGAGACGACTCAGCACCAATGTCAGGAAATATTTCTTTACGGAGAGGGTGGGCATGGAATAAACCCAGTGGATCCCTAAAGGCTGGAAATGAAGAAAAGGGTGCATGGGGGTAACTTGCTGGTGCAGTGGAACTATCCATAAGCAATAAGCCTTCATACTTTTGATGCAACTGCAACATTGCTCACCACTTCAACTGTAGCGGTAAAAGGGGAATTGGACCCCAGCTTTTAATGGTCTGGGGGTAACTCTGAATGGAGCAGCAGTTACTACACTTAACAGAATGCATGGAATTACTACCCTTAACCAATAAGCCTTGATGCTTTTTACGCAACTGCAACATCGCTTTCCGCTTTGATGGCGGGGGGGGGGGGGGAGACTAATTGGATTCAGATGACCACCAACACAGGCCCTGGCTTTTACTGTCTGGGGTACTGATACATAGACATAAGTGATAAAGCACAGGACTGCTTCTACAGCCAAGTCCAAAAGCAGAGCACGTCAAGCAGCACAGTCTGAATTTTCAAGAAGGCTCATTAGCCAGTAAAAATACTGCGAGCAGTAAATTTTTTATGGATTATCATAAGGCTTGGGGATAACTGCACGGAACGGCAGTTGCTACCCTTAAGAGAAAAATGGGAATAACCTGCATGGCGCAGCAGATACTACCAGAAGAACCTTGCTGGGCAGACTGGCTGGACCATATGGTCCTTTCTGCCATCATTACTATGTTACTATGCAAATCTCACTTTTTGGGATGAAAGTTTTGGTGGACAGAGAAAGTCAGGCAATTAGGCCTGGAAGGGGTGAAAGGGATGGGAGAATTAGTTGATTATGCCAGCAAGTGGGAGAGGAAAGGGAAAGGTATGTGCTTATACTGGGGCCGGAAAGGAATCGGATGTGCATTTACTGAATCCTCCTGTTTAGAACACCACCACACCCCACTGGTCTACAGCCCAATATACTGCCCAAAGATACCCGCCTCTACCTTATTGTTGGCGTGTTTGCCTCTCCCTTTCCGGCCATCTCTGGCCATTCCCTGAAAGAGGACACCGCCCCCGCCCCCCCCACCTCCCGCACAGCACCACCAAGCTTCAAACGTCTGCTTGAGCAAGGCGAGAGTGAAAGAATGGCTCTCTCTGCTCACTGAGTCTATCATATGCTTTCAGAGGGAATGAGCTGGGGGATTGAAGGCATCTCGTCTTCTGTAGTCTGAATGTATTAACCATTCATCTCTTTTACACAATTCATACCTTAGTGTGCCCAGACCATACGTGAATCTGTTTCTTGGGGAGGTAGCATTTCTCGGGTGGCTCCGAGGAGCGCAGGTTAATGCCAATGTCTTGAGGAATGTGCAGGTAAGATCGGCCTTGGTAATCATACATATCTTTAACTAGAAAGAAAACAAGAATGCAGAAAGTCAGAAGGGAAAGCACCCAAGAGGATGAGTTGAATCCAGGCCAAATGAGTGACTAGTGCGCTGCGTACATCGAATAGCGCTCTAGAAGTGATAAGTGACAGTAGCAGTACTGGAGTGAACGCCTGGGAGCGTCAGCATAAGAGAGAAGCTGCATGCTCAGGAATCAGGTCCAACATGAGCTCTACGATTTCTGTGCAGTGGCAGAAAAGGCTCAGCCAGGAGGGATAATGGTAAAGTTTTAGACCTCTCCCTGCCCTAGGGAAACTCTGCCAGACTTTCTATCAGCAGCTGTACAGTATTTACATAAAGGGGAAGAATTTTGTCCAGAGGAATTTCACCAGGCTATCCAGTCTAAAATGGAAGTTTCATGTTACTGGATAAATATCCTTAACTCTTGTGAAAACTGCTCTGAGTTGAGAGGAATTGGGTTTAACATCTCATCTGAAGCCCAAAACACTTGGCAGTACTGTGCTAGCAAAAGGAAAATTGATTCTTACCTGCTAATTCTTGTTCCTCTAATACCAAAGACCAGTCCAGACAAGTGGGTTTTGCATCCCTACCAGAAGATGGCGGCAGAGAATAAAAACGTTTCAGGTACTGCTACATAGCAGAGAGTGCCACCTGCAGTCTCTCAAAATTGACATG
Source organism: Rhinatrema bivittatum (assembly GCF_901001135.1). Taxonomy (NCBI): domain Eukaryota; kingdom Metazoa; phylum Chordata; class Amphibia; order Gymnophiona; family Rhinatrematidae; genus Rhinatrema; species Rhinatrema bivittatum. The sequence goes on from NC_042617.1 coordinate 321,641,013, forward strand.
TACCCAAGCCAAGATAGAGTGAAAACTCTCAAAACTCAAATCAACTTCTCTCCAGGGCGAACAGACTAACAAAGAAACCAAATATCTTCAATCCTAAAGGCAAAGATAGATACACATAATAAGTTCTGCACCACAAACAAGCGACGCAACCACGACCTTTCGCAACCAAGGGAACAGGCTTCTGGACGGATCTGGGGTATTCCAAGAAAGAAAATTAACAGGTAAGAACCAATTTTCTTTTTCTGTTCTGTTCATATCCCAGATTAGTCCAGACAAGAGGGATGTACCCAAGCTTGCCTACACTGGGCGGGAACCCGAAAAACCTGCTCGTAACACACTCTCCCCAAACATAGCCTCCTCCGGCGCCCGAACATTCAATCCGTAATGCCTGGTAAAAGTGTGAAGCGAAGACCATGTCGCTGCTCTATAGATCTCCTGTGGCTACACCAGCTGACACTCAGCCTAGGAGGCCACTTGAACCCAAGTACAGAGCACATGCAACCCCTTTAGAACTGTATGACTTTCACAGAGATAGGCCAAAAAGATAGGCTCCTTCAATCAACAAGCAATCGAGGCTTTAGACGCCTTACTCCCTTTCTTTGCTTCGCTGTTCAAAACCAACAGATAATCCAAACGCCAAACACTGAAAAACAGTTAGTGACCTTAAGGTACCACAACAGAGTCACAGACATCCAATAAGTGAAAATCCCTCGATGTGGCGCCTCCAACGACAAATTCAGAAATGCTGGATGCTCCACCATCTGGTTAAGATGAAACGAGAAGACAACTATCAGTAAAAAATGAAGGCACCGACCGCAACACCCCATTCTCTGTAATCTGCAGGGAAGGATCTCTAAAGAACAAAGCTTGAAGCTCCAAAAACCACCTTGCTGAACAAATTGCCACCAGAAAGACAGACTTCAAGGCTCAAAAGGACGTCCACAAAGAACCCGCAGAACCAAGGTAAGGCTCCACAATGGACATCCTGAAAACTGGTGGGAGCAAAGGACTCGCCGCCTTCAAAAAATGTATGATGTCCAGATGAAAAGCCAATGGCCTCCTCTGTAGCTAACCTCTAAGACCTCCGAAGGCTACCACCTGTACCCGAAGCAAATTGTAGGCCAGTCCCTTTGTGAAGACCTGTAGCAAAAAGGCCAAAATCTGAGGAATGTATTTCCACAAGAGCTCCAGACCTGCCTCCAAAAACCAGGACTCAAAATGCTGTCCACATCTGAACATAGGCAAGAGAAGTGGATGACCTCCTAATGCAAGGCAGCAATAACTGGCTCCATGTACCCTTTCAGTCATAAGTGCCTCCACTCAAAATCCAAACCGCGAGACATAGGCAATACAAAGACGATATGCCTGATCTGAGAAGATGGGCCCTTGCTGAACTAACCCCTGCAGATGAGCCAATCTGATGGAACCATCTATTGCGAGATGAATCAGATCTGCAAACCACAGGCAATGCGGCCACTCATGCTACCAGAACCACCCTTCCTGCATGCCTCTCCATGTGTTGCAACACATGGTCGATGAGGAGCTTGGGGGAAACACACAAAGCAGGATCTCCATTGGCCAAGGAAGAACCAGAGCATTGATCCCCTTGGACCTGAACGCTCAACTGCAATTGAAGAACCGAGCTGCCTTGCAATGCCATCAGATTCAGTTGGGGGCTACCCCACCTGGTTAGGAGGAGGTCTAAGTCCTCTACAGACAACTCCCATTCCTCTGGGTCCAACTACTGCCTGCAAAACAGCTCCCCAACCTCTAAGGCTGGTATCTGGTCACCACCACCCAAAACCTCCAGATCCACTCCACTCTCCAAATTGAGGCAAGATGGCCACCACGAGAGACTGGATCTGGAATCCCCCCTGAAGTGGTAAAGGGAGGAGAAACTCCTCCGAAAGAAGATTCCAACAGGACAAAAGCACATTCTAGAGAGGTCACACATGAGTAAACGCCCCTGGCACCAATTCCAGCATAGATGCCATAGAACCCAGAACCTGCCAATAATCCCAGACCCTGGGCGCCGAAAGCCGGAGTAGGCAAAGCATCCGAGACCGCAACTCCAACAAATCCGAGGCAAGGAACCCCTTGCCAACATGGGAATGGAAACTCGCCCCCAGGTACTCCAACAACTGGGAGGGCACTAGCTGGCTCTTGCTAAGTTTACTACTAAGCCTAGAGACTGCAACATTTCCATGACCTGCCGAATCGACCAACAGAACTCCCCTTTCGACTTCGCCCAAAAGAACCAGTCAATCAAGTAAGGGAGTCAGTACTGCTAGAATCCTTTCCCTTTTCAGGGCCACAGCCACAGCCACCACTACCATCACCTTCATGAAAGTCTGCGCCTCTGTCGCTAATCCGAAAGGTCTCGCAACTGAAAATGCTGCCCTAGCACCATGAACCACAGAAACCTGCTGATGCTCTGAAGGTATGGGGACATGCAAATAGGCTTCCATCAAATAAAAAAATGCCAGAAATTCCACTTTACGGGCTGCTACTATCACTGTCCGCCATGACTCCATCCGGAAATGCGGAACTCAAAGTGCCACGCTGACCCTCTGGAGATCCAGAATGGGATGCCGATGTCCTCCTTTTTGGGAACTATGAAGTAAATAAGAGTACCTCCCCTGACAGAATGCCTTGGGTAGTATTGGCACAGTTGCAACATATCCCACACATCGCCTCTCGTTTGGCGCAGAATGTACAATGGGATATTCCCTGTCCGGATGAGAAAATTCTAAAGCGTAGCTGTCTCTGATCATGTCTAGGACCCATTGATCCAATGTGATCTTGGTTCACTCTTCATAAAAGAGGGCTAGCCTGCCTCTGATGGCTTTCAGAGAAGAGTGGACCAGCCTGACTTTTCCTCCCTTGGCACCCTGACTGGAGATATCCTGGGGGATCTTTGGTTCCTTTGAAAGGACTGCTGCTCTCTTGAGCTCTGCTTCTACAATGAAGAAATAAATCTCCTCATACCCTGGAAGTGAGGATGGGAAAACCTTCTTGCTGCCCTTCTTGTCCTCCGGCAACTTATTCCCCTTAGACTCCCCCAAGGCTTCATCAGTTGTTCCAGGTCCTCCCTGAACAGTTTGCCTTCAACAGGAAGACTGCATCGTTGTGACTTGAAGCACACGTCTGTCAAAAAATTATGCAACCAGAGGTGTCTCCATGCTGCCACCGCAGAGATCATGCTTCTGGTAGATGACCGAACAAAATATACAGCACATCCAGCACCCAGGCCATCTCAGCTTCCAACTGGGCTGCTTGCTTGGTATCGGTTGAAGGGGAAGACTCCTTCTCGAATACTTTCTGCACCCAGCACAGTCAGTCCCTTTGCCTCAGAGCGCCACCCGCAGACTCCAGGCCAAGACCTAAAACATCCTCTTCAGCTGAATCTCCAGACTATGGTCTTGGGCATCCTTCAGTGCAGCCACCCTACCATGGGGATGGTTGTCTTCTTGACCACCACCAAGACCGAAGCCTCCAACTTAGGAAGCAACATAGCTCCAGGGTCTCCTCTGGCAAGGAATATAACTTCGTTGTTGCCCTGCCTACCTCACCGCTCCGATGACCCTGAAAAAAAGCACTCGACCCTCCCCGAAAGTCTTGCCTGCCCACCTTAGGCTATTGCTGGGATCCCAGTGGAGGAGCATGTTTGCCTGCTGCTTCACCCATCTTTTTTTTTTTTTTGCTAAAATAAACTTTATATGTCATAAAAGGACAAAGTCCGAGGAAATTCCTGCAAAGCCACCGGAATATTTCTTCATGGACTGCCTAGCCTCATCACCACTTCTCTGGGTCCACCGAGAAATCATAGGCGGCCGGCAATAAAGGGGGTAGGGAATCCCTCTCTTTCCCCAATTCTCCTTGATAATTGCCATGTGGTGACAAAATGGCCGCTATTCCTGCCGTTTGACAGCCAAGCCCTCTTGCCTGCTGCAGCCGATTGGGTAAGAAGTTCTACCCCACACTGCCTCAGCGGATGCCCCGGAGCTTCTCCTCCTGAAGCACATTTTAGGCGTATACACATCTCCTCACAGGCCTTGCAGCACTTGCCATGTTCCGCAGCCACTGCCATTATAAGCACAGCTGCCACATTGCACGCTTACACTCAGGCGCATACTCTTCTTCCAACAGCCTTGGAGCACTAGCTGGGTCCCACGGCTGTCATCATAAGTGTGCACTCTTCCCCTTCGCTGGCCTTGCAGCACCTGCCGCGTCCCACGGATGAAGCCACTATGCGTGCACTTCGTGCTCGTTTGGGTCAGATATGCCTCCCGCTCGATGGCAAACTGCCCACCAACAGCTAGCACTGAAGCCCCCTTGACCCTAGTGCCCAGTGGGCCTTAACCGCTCGCTCGCCTTCTCCTCCCCTGGCTGTCTTGTGATCAGCCGGTCAGCGACCGCACCCACATTGCCTCATCTCCCCCCCCCCCCCCCCCCAGAAGACAGGCCTGTGAAAATACCCTTCCATAAAAAAGAGGGGGAATACACTCCTGATCGTGCTTAGATGCCAGAGGGCCAGCAAGAGCAGTACAAGGGGAAGGAGGGAGCCAGAACCACCGGCTTTCAGTCCCATCAGTGACCTGAGGCTGAGCTAAACCAGGGATACCAACCCCCTACTCGCCCTATTCCACCTGAAGGATGACCCACAAAGCTGCCTAACACCTCAGGGAGCCCACACGACAATCCTGTACTGTCTCTTGTTTTCCTTCCTTCTTTTTTTTTTTTTTTAATTTCCACCAGACTGCAGGTTTGCACACCCATCATCTGCTGGAGGGAGAGAGAGAGAGAGAAATACTGAGGGACTGCAGGTGGCACTCTTATGTAGCAGTGCCTGAAACGTTTTTATTCTCTGCTTCCATCTGCTAGTAGGGATGCAAAACCCAACTGTATGGGTTGATCTGGAGATACGAACAGGAACACAGGATTCACTCCTAACACTGTACTGGGACACTGGATCAGTACTGGCTCTGGGAGAAAAGCAGCACCCGATACAATGCTGGGATATTGGGTCAGTAGGAGGAATACCCTGACATCATGCTGGGACACTGGGTCAGAGGGGTGACTGTCCCCAAACACCATGGTGGGTCACTGAGTCAGTGCTGGGTCAGAGACAGAAATGTCCCCTAGCATCCACACTTTCACTTCCTGCAGAACCCTGGTCTCTGGACATTCCCATCCCAGTGCCATCCTTACCTGACCTGCTTCATGTCCAACATCTGCAGTGATCCCAGTCCAGGAGATAAGGCTAGATGTGGAATAATTTCAGTGTAACCCTGTACCAAGGAAGAAGCAGAGAAAACGACAGGGAGGCTCACCATGTAAGATTGTCTTCTCATCCGATGGCTTCTCATCTTCATGTCTGCCCTTCTTTTGCCTCTTTGCAGTTATTTCATCCAGCTCCTTCTGCTCTTCCTACACAAGAGAACCCTTCCTAAGCCAAAGGATAATATGAAACATGCAAGCTATGGGGCCCGAAGCGCAGCCAGAGAGTCCATACCTCAGAAGGCTTGGCCACATCCTTCTCATCCACATATTTGGCCCAGGGTCCCAGGAAGCCATCAATGTTGGAAGCATCCATCCCTTTCACTTTCCTCCTCTTCTCGGCTTTCTTCTGTCCGGATTCAAACACAGTCAGGCCTGCAAGACAAACAGATCAGAAGGGCACGCTGAGCCGATCTGGGAGCACCAGGAACCGAATTAAGAACACTCATCACGATGACGCGCTCGGTCGATGGGAGAGGAGTAGCGGCACAAGACATGAGCCCCACGAGCGCTTCCTGATGCTCGCCAACTCCTGGGGGCATTCACAACATGCCCACACACATTTTAAACTAAGCAACGAGGTTCATCTTACCTGAGAAATGTAGAAAACAGCTCTTACGGGAAAACCCACCCCATCCCTTACCCCTTATGTAGACTGAAAGGAAAAGGTTTCTTTTTACTGACGGGATGCCAGATGTGGACACACCGCTCAGTTTACTGTTGCCATTTTGTGTACAGCTGGAGTTCTTATGCCTAGATGCGCCCCCTTTATGCATCGAGATGGAGCCCCCAGCTCCTGGGCCGTGCGGCCCTGCAGAGCCTGAGCCCATGGCAATGGAAACCCAGGTCCATCACTCAGGACGTGCGCACTGATATAAAAGGTCAATTTTTATTTGCTGGTTTTTAAATTTACTGACAATTGGCAACCCTGATAGGGGAACCAGGCACGGCTTTCATTTTTTTTTTTTTGAGCACTGCGACAGATCAAGAGCACTTAATTACGACTACAGACATCTTTTTTGTAAAGAGTTTGCTCTGCATGAAATGGTGCAGGAGGATGGATTCTATAATCCATAAATAACCGTGTGACTTGCTCTCAACTAATCCTGTGGCTCTGTGATTAAGCCGGTTCTGACCCGTCACAGCATTTCTCACTGCCTCCCAGTACGTGCAGCTCGTGTCCCCTTCCTAGGGACGGGAAACCCAGGACTACAGCTACCAAATGCACTGGGAGCAAGTGTCGAACGCAGCAGCTGGAGAGATCTTATAGAGAAGCTGTGAAGTATAGCATCCAGCTAAACCACTGCAGGGCAGCCAAGCTAGAGCCTCCTATCGAGAACAATGGTGGTGGTAATGGCATAAATTCGAAGCATTACCGTAGTAAGCTGGTTTTCTATCCGAGGCCAGGATGAGGGCCCTTTCTCAGGCTGCATGGCGGGATTGTGATGGATGGGGGACAAAAGGTCTTCTTCCCAGGTCAGAGCTCACACACATGGCTATCCTGCACTCGGTTTACACCAGGGAGAATGGAAACAAATTCTTCTGGCTTTTGTTCTATTTAAAACATCAGCGATCAGTTACACTGCTTCAGTTTGATTCCAGCTGCTTCTGTTTGGGGTTGGCCCAGCCTACACTAGTAACTGGAGGTTTGGATCAGATGTGGGTAATTCACATGTGATCATAAAGTACATCCTTCCAATTTTATTCCCAAGTCACTGCTTCATCCACATGGAGATAAAAATGAGGCCTTCTCAGTTGTGGTTGCTCTGTGAGCTCCAGGTCAAATCTGCTCCACTTACTGGTAGCTAAATATAATTTATCCTTACTCAGTTACTGTACAGGGACAAAGGCAATTAGAAAGTCTGATTTCATGAGACAGATTCCCACAAGAGAATGAAATGCATTTGCAATTTGGAAGCCCCAGTGAAGGAGGGCATGATAATTTTACGAGGGCTCATGGGTCTGTTTCAATATCTCTGATGAGATAAATTTAAAATCAAAACATTCTGTTATGCTTGGTCAGGAAACAAACCGTGCCAATTCAGTTGAGGGAAGGGCTTGCCAGATGAAGGAAGCAGGCAGAGCTCAGCTAGGACAGCATTCTGCCCCTTCCCCTTCCGGAAGACCTTGAAGCCGAGAACAGAGACTGGTGATGAGATATGGGAGCATCAGCTGTAAACTGCTACACATCAGAGAAGCTTAGGGTAATAAACTCATATAAATATGAGATTATGATGGAAATAAATCAAAGAGTAAGGCAGCAGGATGTGGAGCTGGGTATGGAAAACTTATGTCAAAGTTTCTAGAACTTTGACTGAGCCTCTCTGAGCATGCCTAGCATGTTATATGAAGCATCCACGTGGGGTCCATTCAGTGTTATAAACATAAAATTCTAAGAAAATACCTATGAAATGGAAACCAATTCCATGAGGAGGTGGGAGAGTCTCGTGAGGACTAACATCCTGCTGTCGTAGAAGAACACCTGTTACAGGTGGGCAACTCTGCTTTCTCAGAGGACACGCAAGATGGTAGCCCTCACACATGAGTGAATCCCTAGCTACAGGCTGCTCCCAAACACAAAAGGGGATCAACAAGCACTAACCAGGTGCCAACGGGCACAACAACCACAGTGCTGTTGGTAACAGAGGGGAGACAGCCTGAACACAAACAATGGGACCTAGATAGGGAGAGCTGATTTCTACACATCAAACAGGTTCCAGAGGACAGACTGGCCAAACCTACTGTCACGTCGGCCATCCCTATTCCGATAGTAGTGTGATACGAATGTGTGGACAGAACTCCACATTGCAGTCTTGCAGATCTCCTCCATGGGAACTGCTCGCAAGTAGGTCACCGATGCTGCCATGGCTCTGACAAAATGAGCCTTGAAATGACCCCCAAGATACAGTCCTGCTTGGGCATAACAAAAGGAGATGCAATCTGCTAGCCAATTGGACAGTGTGTTTGGTGAAGGATAGTGCCTCCTCAGGCAAAAGAAAGACTTGCACCTGATATCTGAGTCTTCCTGGATGAGGAGGCCGGCTCGTGGGTGCTGGCGGAAGCTGCTGAAGTGTTGCACAGTTATCATGGATCTGTGCCACCGCATCTTTCACAGGACCTCCTAAGAGATTTTCTCCTCTGCATGGCACCATCAGCAAATCTTTCCTGTACCTCCAGATGGAGATCCAAGGCCCGCAGTCATGCAAGTCTGCAGGCACTGATCACTGCAGAAGAGATTCTTGATGCCACCTCGAAAACATTGTAGGTTGAATGGATCCCGTGTTTTCCATACTCTAGACCCTTTTGCACAAATGACTGGAGGATGTCGTGTTGATGTCGAGGAAACTGATCACCCACTTCTTGCAAGTGCTTCAGGACATCCTGCATGTACTGGCCTATGAAGAGCTGGTAGGCCACTATGAGGGCAATGAGCATAGCTCCCTGAAACACCTTCCTCCCAAGAGTATCCATGCCCTCTGATCTCTCCCAGGGGCACTGAGGACTGGGGTCCAAAGGTGCTTGGCCTTCTTGAGAGTGAATTTGACCACAACTGATTGGTGTGGCAGCTGTTGCTTGTTGAATCTGGAAATCTTCTGGATGAAATACACCGGGTCCACCTTCTTGTTGACAGGAGCTACTGAGAGGTGTTTCTTCCACACCCTCATCAGCAATTCCATAAGAATCTTATGCACTGGGACTTCCACAATCTCCTTAGGAGGCTCCACATACTGAAGGACACAGTCGCAAAGGCGAGATCTTCTGAAAGAGACTTCCTTCTGTCAGCGGGAGAAGATGAGTTGGAGGGAAGGCCACATGATGCCTTGTCTTGCAAAGCCTCAGAGGAGCCAGTGGGCAGAGAGGAGAAGGACTGGGGGCAGAGAGGAGAAGGACTGTGGAAAAAGGAGACCCAGCGGCCTTCCGGGGGTGCAGGTAATCACCAGCCCCGACGGGGATCAGCTGGGACATGTTGACGTCATTCACTATCGACGGAGAGAGGCCTTTAAATCCCGCCCCCTTTGTGGCCTGAAAGTGGGGCAGAGAGGACGACTGTGGAAAGAGGAGACCCAGCGGCCTTCCGAGGGTGCAGGTAATCACCGGCCCCAACGGGGATCAGCTGGGACGTGCTGACGTCATTCACTATCAATGGAGAGAGGCCTTTAAATCCCGCCCCCTTTGCGGTGCGTAAGCCGCCGCTGGTGCACGGCTTTGTTTCAATTTGTTGAATTCTACAATCAAGTTAAGGTACTATTTCCTATATATTTTTCTTAGATTATTAACCAGTCCTCTCCCTCTAAAGCACTATGAAACAGGATTGATGCTGATCTAAATTGTGCTGTGTAGCAGTTTTTGGGTTCCACAATGTTTTGTTTTTTCTTATTTTTCCTTAATGTCACATACTGCCAGAAAACGGCAAGCTAAGGAGAGATTAGACCCTGATAACTCTCAGACGACTCAAGTTTTAGGGCCTATGGATGCCCAAGTGCAACGGGGAAATAAATCGGAGGGGGTCGCAGTTGGGGGAAGTGGACGTAGGATTTCAAGCGTCCACCCACCAGACCATTCAACATTATCCCCGATTTTTAGGGAACCACCAGCCAATCCGGCACTCTTCAGAGCCCGAGAAATACTGTCTGAAGTTGCACAAGCGGAAGGCACGGATAGGGTCAGTAAACCCCGGTGAGTCTGGAGAGGGTAGCCTGAATATGGCAGGCCCATTCATAGAAGAAGATAATCAGACATTACAGGGAGAAAGCAGTAAAGAGGAGACTGCTTATTGGAAGAATTTAAGCCCTCGGTATTGGCAAGACCTGAATTAATTACACTGGACACAATATGGGATGCGATTGCTGGACTGAGTATGTCTATGTCTACACAGATAAATCCTATTATGGGGAAAGTCAACAAAATACAAGAGTATTCAATTTTGAAAAATTTAAAGATATAACAACAAAAGAAATTGAAAAAGTCAAGATGGACACTTGTAAATGGAAACCACTTCAGGACTCAATAATAGCAGAAAATAGAGTTCTACAAATGAAAGTTGAAAATTTAGAAAATGTTAATAGGAGGAAGAATTTAAGATTTATTAATTTTCCAAAATTACCTCATATGACACCAAAAGATATTTAATGAAAATATATTGCAGAACTATTAAAAGTTTCTGAAGAAATGGTATCCCCAACAGCAAAAGCATATTATCTAATGCCATATAAAAAACAAGAGAATTTAGATTCTAATCAAGAAGGTAGACAAGTTATGGATATTCTATCTTTAAATTTAGATTTATCACATATATTAGAGACATCTGACTCCGAACTGGTTCAGGCAGCGACATTGATAGTGTCGTTTGTCTTAGAACCAGATAGAGATTGGATATTAAGACTATTTTTTAAATATCGGCTTGAGGAATTCTATAAATTAAGGGGTAGAATATATCCAGACGTGTCAAATCAAACACAGAAATGGAGGCAACAGTTTCTGTTATTAAGGCCAAAGGTTGTCCAGATTGAGGGGATGTTTTTATTAAAATATCCCTGTAAATGTTGCATAAAATATAAGAGTATTGTATATTTTTTTTATTATCCATCTCAATTATCTTTCTTTCTGAGTGATAAAATTCCTGCGAAATAAAATTTAGGTCTGATTATATATTATTCTACATTAGAATGGGTACCCCTAAATATTATATAATACCGTTGCAATTACTGCTTAAATAACAGTAATGTTTTCTTCTAATATAAGTACTGTTTTTCTGGAAATACTAATTGATAGATCAGCATTTTAATATTGTGGACTACTAATAAGAAAAGATGTGTGTTATAGAGTATATCATATAAGATATTGGATTAGAGAATTGTTACTTTCTTTTCTATTTGTAACAAGGTAACAAGAGTTTTTCTTGTAAGATTTGTTAAAAAGTGATAAAGAATTAAAAAAAAAAAAAAAGCCTCAGAGGAGCCTTCCTCCAGGGGTAAATGGGGTCCTTCTCAATGTCATTGACAGGGGACGGACCCAGTGGTGCTTGGTCCTTGGACAGTGGTCTAGGAACCAGAGCAATTGGCTGGGTGGGCTGGAATTCAGAGGCAATCACCTTCCTCAGGGGAGCTTCTTTCTCCAAGGAACCATAGACAACCACTGGACCAGGAGGCAGTGGTGCTGATGGCCCGCTGGGCAATCAATGCTGCAGCAGACACAGACAATAGTGCTAAGACAATGTTAAGCGCCTGAAAGGAGCCAAGGAGTGGCGTGAGGAGTGGCTTGAGGAGCAATGGTGCCGGTCCTGGTCCTAGTGCTGTCAGTGGTCCAACACAGGGGCCCTGCAGCATCTTCTCTCCATGGCTAGCTGCACTCCTGTCTCCCGCTTCTCCTCTAAGATCACCAATGCCATTACTGACTGGCAGCCAGGAGGCATGACCAGATCCTCTTCAGAACAGAGGAGGATTGGTGGCTGACATCTGGACTACTGAGGCCATGGTGAACCCCTGGGAACAAAGGAGGATGATCTGTCCTCACCAAGGGATGCCTTCTGGGACTTCTCGGCAAAATCCAGAGCATCCCTGTGCCTGACACTGTGCACTGATGGTGACCGATACTTCTTTGGTTTTCCTTGATGTTTGGCATGATCTTTCCTCAGTGCCAAGGCTGAAGAAGAGGAACCCAATCCTGTCTTTGACCTGGAGGAGCTAGGCAATGGCACGTCTCTGGAGTCCCTGACAGTCATAGATACCAATGCAGCTGATGGCCTTGTCGATGTCAATGGTCATTGGTGTGGCTTTGAGGACCCTCGATGTGATTGCCTCAGATGCAGATGGATTGGTTTTCCGGTGCCCGAAGAGTTGCTCCATCTTCTCCAGATGGACCTGGTGTCCTTTTGGTTTTATCTGAATGCATTTGCGGCAACCCCAGATGTCATGTGAAGCCCCAAAGCAGAAGACACATCTCCCATAGGGATCCATGATAGATATAGTCCTTGCACATTGAGGGCACTGCTGGAACCCCGTGGATATGGTGCTGTGTAACAAAAGGGATGCAAGATCAAAATTGATGGCGGCAGCCATTAAACTCTGGCGGGCACCAAACGCACTGCCACCCTGTGGTTTTAAAAATGAAAGGAAACTTAGCAAAAATGCCAAAAGTCTTCCTAGGGACGATACAAACAGGAACCACAGGACCCCACATCGATGAAGCGCAAATCTCATCAGTGAAAATTCCTAGAAAATGAGAGACAAAAAACGAGAGAGACTCATGGAACACGAATCACTGTGGAAAAAAGTAAGATTGCATGCTTGGGCATGTTCAGAGAGGTTCAGTCAATGTTCTAGAAACTTTGACATAAGTTTTCCGTGCTGGGCTCCATTGGATGATGTCACCCATGTGTGAGAACTGCCATCCTGCTTGTTCTTGGAGAAAGGCTCGTTGCTCATTGCTGATACGAGCAAGTTTGCTTACCGTAAACGGTGTTTTCCGTAGATAGCAGATGAATTAGCCATGCTGTATGGGTACGTCCTCCGTGCCACTAGGTGGCGGAGCTCTCAAGTCTAGTAAAGACTTTAGCTAGGTACTCCCTCCCTCCTGTATCCTGACAGGATTACCTCAGGCTCCTCAGTCAGTATCAAAGCAAGGTAGGTGCACTAGAACTATCCAGGGAGGCGGGCGGGTCAGCATGGCTAATTCATCTGCTATCTACGGAAAACACCGTTTACAGTAAGAAAACTTGCTCTTTTCAAATAGATAAGCAGCTGAATTAGCCATGCTGTATGGGAGTCCCCAGTTGATGTATCGAGCAATTAAGATATAGGTAATCATTTTTTTTTTTGCTCAATACGATAGTAGTGGCGGACAGTTCCTATGAAGGCTGTATCTGTGTAGAATCTGTGCTCTTCTGTAGGAAAGTCCATCTCAATAGGGCATCATCCGCAGTTTGTTTGCCTACGAACCATGGGATGTGAGGTGCGTAGCGATGACAATGTCGTCACTTCACAGATGTCTATGAGAGGTACGTGATGGAGCGTGGCTATCGAGGCTGCCATTGCATGTACCTGATGTGCGCCTGGGGTCACAGATAACATTGGTGATCATTTCTTATAATTGAACTGGGTACAGGTGGTTATCCATTTGGAGAGAGTTGTTATTGTCTCTGGTCGTCCTTTTGCGTTCAGATTAAACGAAAGCATTAGTTGTGAGGGTGGATTGGGTGAAAAGTGTACTGATCGGAGCATGTCAGCGCACATGTACAATCTAAGTTTTGTTAAAAAAAAAAAAAAAAAAAATAAAAAAAAAAAAAAAATATATATATATATATATATATATATATATATATTTTTTTTTTTTTCCCCCCCTCTCTTTCCTTTCCGTGAGGTATGGATGGAATGTGGGCAGGTAATGTTTTGGTCAGTGTGGAAACTGGAAATTACTGCTGGTAGAAATTTCAGTGAGTGCTCAAGGTTACCTTGCTGTGGTGAAATTGAAGATAAGGAGGGTAGTGAAGTAATGCTTGTAACTCACTTAGTCCCACTGCAGAAGTTAAAGTGACCAGGAAAGCATCATCCATGAGAGGTAGCGAAGGAGACAAGTGTCCAGAGGTGCAAAGGGTAAAAGCATTAGTTGTTCGAGCTATGCTAATGTCCCTCAGCATTTGTGGCTTATGTAAAGTGGATGTAGATGCAATGTTCCCTACATGAATTTGCCTACTAAAGAATAATATGAAATAGGTCCTCCAGCTAGATGAATGCAATGAGCTTATATAGTGCATAAATGAACTCGTAGCGAGGAAGTATCAATGCCCTTGCTGTTGAGTAGATGGAGGCAGAGAGAAGCCATTCAGGCGGGCAAGCTAATGGGTCGATATCCGTTGATGAATCCTAGGAAGCGTAGCGGGATCAATTACTCTGGTAATTGAGACTGGACAAGAAGAGGAAGGGTAGGAGATGTGTTGAAGCGCTGGCAAGCGAGCCCATCATTCCCCATGCCACGAAGTAAAGGGAGGAGTGAAGAGGATGCAGAAGTGCTCTCCTGTCTCAGGGAAGAAGCCGTGAGCAGGCACCCTGAAGAACTGGACTGTGGCTTGATAAGCGCAGTTGGCAAGCATACCATGGTCATCTGGGCCATGCTGGTGCGACTAGGATCAGATCCTCCTGACCAATTGATGAGAAGGTGTCTTGAGCGAGTCCGAGTGGGCTCGAGCAAATTGAGCAAAAGGTCTCCGTTTACCTGTTTCTCTAAATTGCAAAGAGATGGACTGTAGGGAGACTCCAATTTGAGAACACGATTTGAGGTACTCTTGGATTTAGGTTGCATTTGTGGGGTGGAAAGTTCCGCTGAGTTTGTCTGCTCTTGAATCGTGTATCCCGGGTGTAGTGCGATAGAACCTTGGTGAGGTCCCTCGAGTAGCCGAACTGCCTCCTGTCAGAGGGTCCACGAAATTCCTGAGCACATAGAACATATCAACTTGGTCGTCCGTATGAATGATGACTATCTTCCCTTGCAGGGCAACCTGGAAGGCTCGAAGGGCATTTCTCGCTCTCTTTTTTTTTTTTTTTTTTTGAGTTCCAGAAAGTGTATGTGTAGTGTACTTTCGTAGGAAGTCTATAGATCTTGTGTCTGTAATTCGTTCAGATGAGTCCCCCCATCTTTTGGGTTATGCATCTGCTGCGAGTACCATTTGATGCCGAAGGAGTTGCAGGGGTGAGCCCGTGACTAGTGTCAACAGGAGTAGCTCCCATTGTAGGTCCTCTTCCATGTTGCTGGGCAAGGACATGTCAGTGGACAAAGGATGGAGAAAATAATCCATTGGTGCTCGAGGCCTTATTGTAGGCGGCGCTCCTGTAGGCGTGCATGTGTAACTACACAGATGGCTGCCCCACTATGTTCCAGGCAGGCAAGACTTGGCGAACTGTCACTGAGACCTTGTGACGTAGAGCTGTAGACAGTGTGGAGAGAGATAATGCCCTCGGGTGAGATAGGAAAGCCTGGTCTTGAATCGTGTCAATGAAGGCTCAGGTCTAGGCAAGAACATTTGCGAAGATCGCCAAGTAGTAGTGTGGGATTGGATGCCACTAGGAGCCAGTCGTCCGGATAGTGGAATGTTTTCATCCCATGACAATGAGGGTATGCCACCGCCTCCGCCATACATGTGGTGAGAATCCTGGGGGCAGAGGCCAAGCTGAATTGAAGAACCTTGTATCAGAAGTGATGGTTGTCTGCCTGGAAAAAGAGGTAACACCGGGAACTGGGGTGCATTGGTATGTGAGCATATGCATCTGTTAAGTCCAGCAAGCACACCCCATCCCCATGTTGAAGGAAAGGGAGAATGGACTTGAGAGCAGTGATTTTGAACGTCTCTCTGTGGAGGTTTTTGTTGAGGGAACGGAGGTCCAAATTTGGATGTAAACCTTCCGATTTCTTTGGAATCAGGAAATATTGGGAATCAACCCTAGATGGAAGGTCGGGTCTGAATGCATTGGTTCTGCAGAAGAAGCTGGAGCTGGCGTGGGACATGTAAATATATATTATATATATATAAAAATATATTTGATTAGAACCATCCACCTTATTACAATAAGAGTGTTGGGAAGAACGGATGGTTCGCAATAGAATAGCTGGTTTTGTGTGTGAAGGAGGACAGCAATCGCGGTCCCGGCGCTGGTGGTGGATTCCTAGAAACAAGCAGTGAAATTTTCATCTGATGGTGAAGACATCGTGAAGTAGTACTGATATAAGTGTGCTGAGACAGACCTCAGAGACTGGAGACATGAGTGGAAGATCGCTGCATACCCTGTATGTGCCGTTAATGTGCATGCAGTAGTGTGTAGTGGAGTGTCCTTCGATGGAAGGGCCTAGAAGATACACTTTATAAGAACATGCCATACTGGGTCAGACCAAGGGTCCATCAAGCCCAGCATCCTGGGCTTGATGGACCCTGCTCGGGAAAGCTTCTGTTTTGTTTTTTTTTCCCCCCCGAGGTTTATTTGATAGGTAGTCGGCCACCTTCAGGAGGGGAACGTCTCCGGCTGGTTCCCCCTCTTTTTTTTTTTGGTGACCCAGGTGTCAGGAATAGTCTGAATTCGTTCCACGAGTTCTCACAGCATGGATGTGTCCTTCCTTTTCATGGAAATCAACAACCTAGATTTTGTGAAGGAAAGAGAGAGGTCACACCACAGTACAGCGGGGTGTGAGAAGTTATCTGTGGAACATGGTGGAGGGGACCGGCGGCTATAGAGAAATGTAGCAGTATGGTTGATTTGCAGTGCCAATTGGGCGCAATGATGTCAGCTACTGAACTCTGTGTGGGAAGTGCCTCGAAGAATAAAAGAAGGACCTTTCTTGCTTCATTTGATGTCCATGTCTCAAGTATGATTTCTGGGACTTCTAGAGGCATCACGCATGAAACATTAGCGTTTAGCAGCTTGCCGCTCAGTAGGCTCACAGAATGTGTTGGCAATGTAGGGCCCCTGGTCGACAGTGGTTAGTATGCCGCTGATTGGTGGGGAAGTTAGAGAATCTGTTAGCCTGCTGTCACTTCTGGTAGGCGCAGTACATTGCCCGTGGACACAGTGCCCCTGGTAGCACATCTGCCAGCCCATGGACATATTCATGCCTCAGTTTGTCGGCGGAGGCATGGGTGTCCCGTTGCTCCCCTGACACGTCACCCAGGATGCATGGGGGGGTGGTGGTGGTGTTTCGATGCACCCGGCCCTGTGTTGCCCTGCTCACGTGCCGGCGTCCTAGGTGTCACTAGTCTTCCAGGATCTTGGCGCACGGACGGATGTGCTGTCGAATTGGCACATCTGCATCTAATTTTTTTTTTTTTTGGGTAGGCCCTTGCACGGATCCGTGCTTCAGAGTGGCCGTGACCGACTCGGAGGCTCGGTGACCAGGCCACTGGCCCAGTGCAGTGGGGCAAGCCTTTGCTTTCAGGCATCTCGTTCATGCCTCGGCTTCAGTGCTTCGGGCCACACATTGGCGTACCCACGCATACTTCAGTGTGCCGGTGTATGTTCTGGCAGTTCGGCATGCACCTTGGCGTCCTGGTGTGCCCACACTCTCGGGTCGCCTGCGCATGCCCCAGGCCTCAGCGCACGCCCCGGTCTCGGCGCCCCTGTGCCTCCTAGTCTTCTCTGTGCAGTTGGTGCATGCTCCGGCGCCATTGGCGCGCCGGCGCACACTCCGGTCTCGGTGTGCCCATGCTTTTCCTGGCATCTGCGCAGGCAGTGCATGCTCCGGGCTTCGGCACCGACGGCGCATGCTTCGACCTCTGTGCGCAGCATATGTTCCCAGCGCATCCCTCAGGTCTTGGTGCGACTGTGCTCCTGCTTCCGTCTGCCCAGTGGACACTATGGTGCGGCAGCCGCCCTCAGGTCAGTGTCCCGGCACAATCAACAGTTAATATGCCCATAGGCAGGGTGCTGAATAACCTGGACGTTTCGCCCAGCTTCTCTGGAGCTGTTCTTCTGATGATGGCTTCAGCAGTGACACCGCCATTGATTTTGGCGCCCTGTTGCTCAGCAGACCGGTGAGTACATCAGCGGCTGTGAGCGTGCCCCTGCCTCTACTTGGAGCCAGGCCGTTTAAAATGGGAGGATGACCGAGGAGACACGATAAAGATAGTAGGCACTGTAAGGAGGGGGATGCCCTGAGATGTTAATACAGTCTCACAGGGCAGTTTAATGAAGAAAGTTCCTTTTTTTTTTTTCTTTCTTCTTTATTGTTGTTACAGGCATGGATGCCTCTAAATCCTTTGAAATTCTTTTTTTTTTTTTTTTTTTTTGAAGAGAGCTAGAGAGCTCCGCGCACTCTGTTGCGTGGAAAATCTAAGACTGAGGTAATCCTGTCAGGATACAGGAGGGAGGGAGTACCTAAAGTCTTTACTAGACTTTGAGAGTTCCGCCACCTAGTGGCACGGAGGACGTACCCATACAGCATGGCTAATTCAGCTGCTTATCTATGTGAAAACGTTTAATATCTCTATTGATAATCTTCTTACAGAATGGAAGAATTATGTTCACCCCAGAATTCCACTGAATCGCAAGACTCTTATAAATACAGTACTTTACTGATGACCATGTTATATTACATAAACCTGAAAGTGAACTTCAGAAATCAATTTATTAAATTATCGTATTTTTCACTCTATAAGACGCACATGACCATAAGACGCACATAGGGTTCAGAGGAAGAAAATTAAAAACAAAAACAAAAAATGGTGTGCTAAACCGGCTTCGTTCCCAGGTGTCTGTGCATCTTACGTAGTGTCCGTTTCCAGCATTAAAATTAGGGGTGTGCATACAATTTTTTTCGTCCCCGTTTCATTTTCGGGTCTGGGGAGGGCCATTTCCATCCTTTCCCTGGATCAGAAAACTTTTATCGTGCTATTTCATGAAAAACAAAACAAAAAACCCACCCCAACCCTTCAAATTTAATTAACTACAACCCCCCACCCTCCTGACACCCTCCCCCCCCCAGTCTTGCCAAAGGTCCCTAGTGGTCCAGCCGGGGTCCCGGGAGTGATGTCCCGCTCTCGGGCCTTTGGCTGCCAGTAATCAAAATGGCATCAGTGGCCCTTTGCCCTTACTATGTGACATGGCTACTGGTGCCATTGGTCGGCCCCTGTCACATGGTAAGGGCAAAGGGCCTCCGGCGCCATTTTGATTACTGGCAGCCGAATGCCAGAGGGGGAGATCACTCCCAGGACCCCCGTTGGATCACCAGGGACTTTTGGCAAATCTTGGGGGGGGGGGGGGGGGGGGGTCAGGAGGGAGAGGGTTTGTGGTTAATTTTACTTTTTTTTTATATTCGCTCCATAAGACGCACAGACATTTTCCCCCCACTTTTGGGGGAAAAAAAAGTGCGTCTTATGGAGCGAAAAATACGGAATATCAACACTAATAACTATAACCAGAAAATATCTGCAAAGAAAACAAAGACAATGGTGTTCACAAGAAAATGGCCAATTTTAACTCAGACTGTCAGACAGCTATGCTTGTGAACAAGTTTCACGTTTTAATTACCTTGGATGTGCCATTACTTTTGGTTATGACAATGCTATAAAATTACATCAATTCCAATCAATCTTTAGTACCATCCATAGAACATCAAAAGGGAAACTAGCTGACAAGTGCAGCTTAAAGTTTATAAAGTTACGGCAGCTCCAACACTTATCTCTGGATTTGAAACATGGTACGAGTTCTTTAGCACCATTTTAAACTAAGTAACTCATACTATGTTTAGCCCCTGAAGCAGTTTGTGCTAACAGAACATCAGCTGATGTCGGGTTTGGAGACTTAGGGTATGGCTGGTTAACTCTGAAAGTAGAAAGAGGACGATACATGTTATTTGCAAAAGATTGAAAAAAAAGATTGAAAAATACTTTTTGGATGGCTCCATGATCGAGAAGACAGCGGTGACCTTTAAGGGTCATGCGTGTTTTGGCTTACTGTCACCCATGTTTTATATTGATGGGACATTCATGGTGGGCTTAGGAATTGTATTTATGTTGCTCTCAATATATGGCGATATTCATTTTGAGCTTCATCGATGCACTTTTTCTGTTTTGTGATTGTACGATGCTGGAATGAGCTTCGATCTATCCATCTCTAAACCCAGAAAGAGTCTGGTATTGCCTCAAATTTAGCAAGTGTTAGGGGCACATTACCTTGATTCTTTTCTGCTTCTTCCACAGAGCCAATATATTTATTCACACTTTGTTGGCTGTCTAAGGATGGATCCAAGGCATAACCTGAAATAAAGAAAAACCAGTGTGAGAGTCAAATTCTGTGATTCGCATGGTTTCTATGCCGAATCCCTGCAGAAAGATCCCTTTGAAAGAAAACATCTGGAAGGGAACATTTTGGCACCAGCTCTCGCTTCCACCAGAGGAGCTGCACATTTTAGGCAGAGTTGGCTTTGTAGCATTACAGGGTGATATTTCGGCACAGCTCCCACAGGCAATGGCTTCATACACCGGCGGGCAGAGAGGACACACCTGCAGCAGGGGGAGAGGTTTCATTACTGACACTGACCCTTCCTGCATCTCCTGTGCTTTTGTTCTTTTGAAGGCGGAGACCCCCACTTTGAGGAAAGGGTCACCCACACAGTCTCTTGCCTCACGGATGCGTCCATTTCCGCAACTCAAAGGAACTGTTGTCTGACTAATTGCACTATCTTATAATTTGCTTAATTTCATATACACTATGTAAATCTGTAAATTTGCTTACTTTCATATACACTAGGTAAATTTGTACATAATTCTTATCCTGTAAGCACCCTCTCCTCCTTTTGCCCTCCTCTCCCGTTAGAATTTGGTTAACTTAACTTTTAGAATTTATTAGAATTTGTTTAATTTATTTTTTCTCTAACAGCCTAGTTCTACATTCCCTGTTATAATGTAACTTTTGTTTTTGTTTGCTCTGTTAACTGGTTCCCCCTAGTTTACTGTAAACCGGTACGATAAGACCTGGTCTTGAGCATCGGTATATTAAAAGAATTTAAATAAATAAAATAAATAAATAAAGCCATGCCTGGGCAGTATTAGTTTCATTTTACAGAGCACAGGGAGCATACACAGCTCTGTACAAGGTAAATACAATCAATCAATGGCAGACTACCCAGTGTCTCTTACAACAAACTGCCTCCAACTTGTTATTTCCATTCGTGTTTGGTCTGGGGGAGTAATGTTTGATATATTAATCTCTTCCGAGTTAGTGTGATATGTAGGGACTAAGGGCTGTGCTAGGCTGGGTGACAATCTATTTTTATGAAGATTTAGAAATGGTATGTGGATGTGCTTACAATTTTAACCATTTTTGTGCTGCTGGTCTTGGCCATAGTTAGAAAGATGCCTCCATTCATGCCAACCCTATCTATCGCTACACAGCTTTTTGACTAGTACTATAACATCAGTGTGTGCCATCTAATTTTGGTTGCTGTGGACCTGCATTTTTATTGGGTGTTCTTCTTATTTGAGGTTGTTTATTATTGTGGTTTATTGCTGTAGGTATGCCCAATGTTTGGCATGTATTGTAACTGGATGTGTTATTTCTGAATCCGCTTGCTTTGAGCATTTTCCCAAACAGATGGGATAGAAAAATGAATAGAACTATCTGGTTCCCCCTACTCCGGGGCTCCTCCCATTAGCAATGCTATATCCCAGGTAAAGGTGGTATGAAGATCAATGATCATTTTATGACAGAGAAAGGCTTCACACTTGAATTCAGGAGCATGAGGACGAGGTAGACAGGACTTGTTTTCTCTAGTACTGACTGTTATCTTACCCATTGCTAAGGTGACAGATAATACAGATATTGATCACCTGGTTCACTGTGAACAGTGGGCAGAAAGCCCGGTGCCCCTTGCTGTAATAAAGAGAGGTAGGTGAGATGCTGTTTACCACAGTATGCTCAATAATACACTTGTTTGCCTGGTGCGCCCCCTTGTGGACATGTGCTGAGTAATTTCCCAAATCAATGCCTTCTCCAAGGCATCTGTGGGATTGACCTGAAGAAAGTTAAGACAGTCATTTTCCCGCTTCCTCAACAGAAAAGGAGAAGAACATGAAAAAGACCTCGGAGTAATCATCGCATGCCATGTGATAATGTAAGAAGGCCAGCTAATGGCATGCTCAGGTGCACAAGCAGAGTCCCCTTGCCTCTGGCAAGACCCCTCCTTGAATAGGTTCTGTGCTCAGTTCTGGAGGTCGGACCTTTGTAAGTGGCTATAACAGTGCAAGACTTGCAACACAAACCCTAAACAGAGAGTCTTAAGGAACTCAAAATGTAGTCGCTGGAAGACAGAAGAAAAAAGGCCGAGGATATGACAGAGATTTTAGTAAAAGTAGAGGAAGATAAAATATTCCATAGAAAAGGTTACTCAAAGACAAGGGGTCATGATATGAAGTTGGAGGCCAGGAGACTGAGAAAATATAAGCAAAACCTTCTGCACAAAGGTGTGGGATATTTGGAATAGCCTACAGCAGAGGTGATGGAGAACAAGACTGCGGCATTTAAGCATGGTTGGGGCACAAACAGAGGACAGGGAAACTGCATAAAGGACAGAGGGCAGTGGGAGTCTGGGTGTTAGTTTAAGTTGGGGGGGGGGGGGGCTTGTACGCTCATCTAAACAAAATGGCAGACGAGTAAGGAGGGGAGGCAGCAAAACTGATGTGAATAAGGAGCAATCTTCGGCAAGCGGTCAAGCTTGTAGGCTGACAGCTGGGATATATCTTTAGCTGGAACAGTGTAAATGGGCAAACCAGATAAGCCAATTAGTCCTTACCTATCACTCACTACATTACCTGATAACCATGGAGGGGATCAATAAGACCAATGCAAGACAAGGAGCATGAGGTTCATTTCTCTGTTTTACAATATCGTCTGAGGTACTGATCTGATGAAATTCATCACTTTGCAGGATGGCCAAGTAGTTCAGAAATGTGGTAGACCCGGACTCAACTCCCAGGTCAGAGGATACTGTGGAAACAAAACTCAAGAGTCCTTGGGAGAGACGGCGTGACCCAGTCACGGCTAAGGGTGACACCTAATGGCCGGACATAGGTACATGCTACAGGGCTTGTTGCATGGCCCCCGGACAAGGATTGGGTTTTTTTTGCAATGATTAGGTTAAAGGAGTTTGGAGGGGTTATAAAATGGGGGTCGGAGGGGGAAATCACTGGGTTCTTGTGAATGAAGAGTCATGGCACTGGGACCCAGCCCTGGAAGCCCAAAAGGAGCGGAAGGAAGCCGCTAGGTCAAGCCCACCCACCTGAACACAAATATCATACTAGGTCAGATGAATAATTAATCAAGCTCGGCATCCTGTCTCTGACCATGGCCACCAGGATCATCACTCCCAGCTCAACAGTCAGAGTCACCCTGGCTAACAGCTGTTAATGGATCTCTCTTTCAAAAATTTGCCCTTTTTTTTTTTTAAACCCAGCTGCACTATTAACCTTAACCACATTTTCTGACAATTTTCACAGCCTATTGTTTGTTGACTGAAAAAATAGCTTAAATTTGTTTCAAATTAGTTATCAGTTGATTTCATGGTTTGTCTGCTAGCTCTATTAGAGAACAATTATTTACCCTTTCCATTTATCTGTTCCATTCCACTCATTATTTCATAGACCTCTATCATATCTCCCTCAGCCGTCTCTTCTCCAAGCTGAAGAGCCCTAACCTCTTTAGCTTTTCCTCATAGGGGAATCATTCCATCCCCTTTATCTTTTTGGTTGTTCTTCTCTGTACCTTCTCTAGTTCCACTATATCTTTTTTGAGATGGGAGGACAAAACTGCACACAATACTTAAGGTGCAGTTGCACCAAGGAAAGATACAGAGGAATTATGATATCTTCTATTTTATTTTCCATTCCTAATAATTGCTGGAATTAAGGGTCAATAAACAAGTTGGAGGTGATACCTATGTCAAGTTTTCAAGTCATCATCTCTTTGATATCCTCCTCTCCTCAAAACAGAGCCAAAGGGCAAAAACTGGTTTTGGTAGCAACAGGCCATTTTTGTATTTTCTGTTTTGCATTTTTATTTATTTCTTTTAATAGGCGCAGACTGAAATAAAATAACAGGTCCTAGGAAGGATGGGGTTAGGTTCTGCATCTCAAGAGACACACCTTAGGACAGACTGGCCAAATCTACTATCACGTCAGGAGTCCCTGTCCAAGCAATAGTGCAATGTGAATGTGTGGCGCGATCTCAACCACAGAGACTGATCGTAGGTGAGTTACGGACGCAGCCATCGCTCCAACAGTCTAAGCTTTGACATAACTCACCAGATTCAGGCCTACCTGGGCATAACAGAAGGAGAGGCAGTCTGCTAGCCAATTTGAAAGGACATGCTTGGCAATGGCAATTCCAGGCTTGTAGGTGTCAAAAGAAACAAAAAGTTGGGTAGAGTTTCTAAGGCCTTCAGTCCGTTCCAGACAGAAGGCAAAGGCTCTTTTACAGTCCAAGCTGCGTAGCATTTGTTCACCTCTGTGGACATGTGACCTAGGAAAAAATGTTGGAGGATGATTGACTGGTTAAGGTGGAAGACCGACACTACCTTAGGCAGGATTTGAGCACGGAACACCCTACTATGAAAATATTTGGTATAACATGGATAAGTCACTAAGGTCTGAAGCTTACTGACTCTGTGAGCCAAAATGACTGCCGCCAAAAATATATGACTTTCCAAGTCAGGTCCTTCAGCTCACATAAGCTCAAAGCAAGCTTTCATCAACTGGGTCAAAATCACACTAAGGTCCCAAGACACAGGAAGCTTGATGGAAGGCTTCAAGTGAAGCAAGACCCGCATGAAATGGACAACTAAAGGCTGTAGAGAGATGGATAACCATAGTATATGTAGGCCTTCCTGTTTACACAATGAAGGCACTGCAGCTTCTTCAGAATGCTGTGGCACGTCTAATCACTGGCATTCATATAAGGGAGCATCTTACTCTTGTGTTGTATAGGCTGCATTGGCTTTCAACACAATGGAGAGCTCAATATAAGATGACCGTTATGGTTCACAACCTCCTGCAATTCAACTTCTTCCATTCGGCAAATGCACTCTTAAGGATTACCTGCCCACTCGCAATTTCTGTTCCCTTACCAGGCGTATGCTTGATGTTTCATCATATAAATTGGCTTGTCTACAAGAGATGCATGAGAGAGCGTTCTCTGACTCTGCCCCAGGGTTCGGGAATACAGTGACCATCACACTGCAATTGTAGAGCGTCACCAAAAGATTAAAATAGAACTAAAAAACTATTTAATTAGGTTAGCCTTTGGCTGAACCACTGCTTGTTTTTCTGAATTGGCTGTATCTTGTATGTGGGACATACTATATTTAAAGGATATTTTTTTATTAATGATCCCTATTTTATATGTTTTGTATTTGCTTTATCTGTCTCCCTATAAATCACCTAGAGCCTTGGGCACTAGGTGATCCATACATTTTAATAAAGATAAAAATAAATGGTGGTGTTAAGGGTCAATTGCATTGGAGGTGAACCCCAAATTGGTGTTAAAACTCATCTCGAAGAGAAGCATGAGCAAAATGATAAAGGGGATGGAACAGCTCCCCTATGAGGAAAGGCTGAAGAGGTTAGGGCTGTTCAGCTTAGAGAAGAGATGGCTGAAGGGGGATATGATAGAGGTCTATAAAATCATGAAAGGACTAGAATGGGTAAATGTAAATTGGTTATTTACTCTTTCAGATAATACAAGGACGGGGAGGTACTCCATGAAGTTTGCAAATAGCACATTTAAAACAAATCAGAGAAAATTCTTTCACTCAATGCTCAATCAAGCTCTGGAATTCATTGCCGAAGGATGTGGTTAGGGCAGTTAGTTTTAATGGGTTTAAAAAAGGTTTGGATAAATTGTTGGGGGAGAAGTCTATAAACTGCTAGTAGGAAATAGCTACTGCTAATAATGGCATCAGTAGCATGAGATCTATTTTATGTTTGGGATCTTGCAAGGTATTTGAATCCTGGATTGGCCACTGTTGGAAACAGGATACTGGGCTTGATGGACCCTCGATCTAACCCAGTATGACAACTTCGGTTTTTCTCATGTACTGAGAACAAGCTATTTGGATTAGAGGGATATAAATATATTTTAAATAAATAAAAAAATAAATGTGAAGATGTGCCAAGGGAATAATATGGACAGTTGATGTCATGAGGCCCAACACCCTCAACATGTCCCATGCTAATGCCTCACAACTTGTTCGTATCCTCTCCACAGCAGATACTAATGTGAAAATCCTCTCTTATGAGAGGAAGGTTCTCATCCGAGTCATGTCTAGCAGGGCTCCTATAAATCCCAATTCAGATGATAGGCTTAAGTGGGGCATGGGGTTGTTTATGACGAACCCTAGCAAACTCCGGCATCTGGATGGTTTTGCTTATTGATTATGAAGCCTTGCTTGAGATGTGGTCTTGATCAGTTAATCGTCTAGATAGGGAAACACGTACACCCCTAATCTGTACATATGTGCCACCACCATCGCAAAATATTTTATGAATACTTGTGGCACCGCCACAATACTGAAGGGTGTGATTCCCTACTATAAATTTAAGATATTTTCTGTGACCTGGAAATATCTCTATGCAGGTGTAAGCATCTTTTAGATCTAAACAGTATAGCCAGTCCTCTTTTTCAAGAAAGGGAATCAAGGTGCCCAAACAAACCATCTTGAAATTTGTATTCTTCAGGAACTTGCTTAAAGCTCTCAGGACTAGGATAGGATGGAATCCCCTGCTCTCTTTCCCAAGGTGGAACAGGATCAACCACATCGGCTTCCTTTTTGAGGTACTTCCTGATATTGAGATACCGACCAACAGGGTGGGCAATTTGGATATACATCCAATAAATGTAATCTGTATGAATCCTTTTCAAAATTATGCCGAGGACCCAAGTACTCCAAGTTATTGTGGGCAATGGTTTAAGTAAAACCATTCTAGGGGTTTATTAGAAATGAAGTAAAACGTAGCCTGCCTGGAACAGGAACATTCTTAGCCCAGATACCGCAATCTCTGCTATGCTCTCCCTGATCCAATCAAAACCCCGTTCCAGGTTTTGGCTGTCAAGTGAGCACATAAGGACATAGGAACACAAGGCTTTGCCGATAAAATAAAAGCAAAAAGGAACAGTGTTCCCAAAAAGAGGAGCACAGGGAAGACTATCAGGTGAAACTGAGGGAGACGAAGAAAGTAATCAAGAAAGCAAAAAAAAGTCAGGTGGAAGAAAGGATTGCCAAAGAGGTAAAACGAGGTGACAAAACATTTTTCAGATACAGAGAAAGGAGAAAAGTCCGAAGTGGAATACTGAAATTGAAAGGTGACAAAGATCAATGTGTGGAGGGAGACGAAGAATTGGCGGAAATATTAAACAAATACTTCAGTTTGGTGTTCACTGAAGAAGACCCTGGAGAAGGACCGTCGCTGGTTGCAAGACTTGTGGATGGGGGTGGAGTTGACAATACTCCATTTACAGAAGAGAATATATGGTAAGAGCTAGAAAAACTGAAAGTGGACAAGGTCATGGGGCCTGTGCAACCTGCTCAATAGATCCCTGGAAATGGGAGTGATGCCGAGTGACTGGAGAAGAGCGGTGGTGGTCCAGCTTCACAAGAGTGGAGGCAGAGAGGAGGCTGGAAACCATAGGCTTGTTACCTTCAATTCAGTGGTGGGAAAATGAATGGAGACTCTGCTGAAGGAAATAATAGTGAACCATCTACAGTCAGGAGGATTGCTGGACCCAAGGCAACATGGATTCATCAGGGGAAGGTCCTGTCAGCCAAACCTGATTGATTTTTTTGATTGGGTGACTACAGAATTGGATCAAGAAAGAGCGCTCAATGTGATCTACTTGGATTTCAGCAAAGCTTTTGATACAGTCCCACACAGGAGACTTGTGAATAAAATGAGAAGCTTGGGAGTGAGTGCCAAGGTGGTGACATGGATTACAAACTGGTTGACGGATAGAAGACAGCGTGTGATGCTAAATGGAACCTACTCCGAAGAGATAACGGTGTTAAGTGGAGTGCCACAGGGATCGGTGTTGGGACTTGCAGACAGGCACTGCATCATGTGTGCGAGTAAGGATGCAGAAGAAGATTCCATCTCACTGTGCTGGCATGGAGGCAGGAGTGCCAGTTTTGGAATGGAGGAAATCTTGTGCAAGTAGGAACAGCACTACATGATAGCCTGCCACAGTAAACAGCATCAAAGAGCTAAAACAATGTCAAATGACCCTGAAAACGCTCCAAGTGCCACACTATGTAACACCCAGCAGACAGGAAGGCTCATCCTCCAGCAATTCAAACCATTACTGTCATATCATCAACCCCTCTAAGCCCCTGGAACAGCCATACCCAGAACAGTGCTGTGGGGTGGGATGGGATCTGCCACTGCCCTCATCTACGATAACACAGCTGCTATGGACAAATCCGATCCAGCGCTCTCCGAGGATCAGGGGAATATTGTGGGAGACCAGCTAAAAGGATTTCCTGATTCAGGAGCTGGCAGGACACTGTTATGTGCCACAATCAGGGCGGATGAGGAGGGTGCAGGTAACAGCGACTTACACCTCGGCTGGAAAGGGATACAGGGTGTTACTAGCAAGCTTGACAGCAATTTAAAGCTGCAGTGGTCTGGGACCATGGAGAAACAGTATAAGAAGAAAGATCACGAGAGTCTCACCGTACGTGGCAAAGGTTCTCCTCTGCTGTTCAAACATGAAGTCGTTGATGTGTGTGGGCTCAGCGTATCCCGACAGCATGTTCCTGGGGGCTGCCATCTGCCGCGTTCGGAATGGGTTCTCTGGCCCAAACTGAAAGAGCAGCACATGAGGAGAACATCAGACACATGGGAAAAGGAGGCTTCCTGCTCATGTCTAGAGCAAACGTTAGAAAGGCCTTGCCTCTACAAACTCCCCGAGTTAGGGAAAGAAAAGCAGCCTGCACGCTACTTCAAAGATATTCCAAGTCACCTACTTCTTTCTCACAGAGGTTTACACTTGCACAGAAGTTGTTTCAGTGTTTACAATTTTTTGTATACAGTACAATATTTTTTTTATAAGTTGAACACAGCAGCATTAAGTAATCCAAGTTATTGTGGGCAATGGTTTAAGTAAAATCATTCTGGGGGTTTATTAGAAATTAAGTAAAACGTAGCCTGCCTGGAAAAGGAATGTTCTTAGCCCAGATACTGGAATCTCTGCTATGCTTTCCCTGATCCAATCAAAACCATATTTAATTTTTTTTTTAAATTTAATTCCTGATTAATTCTATTTTGGATTTCTATTCCGCCTTTAGTGAGTGGTCAGCCATTTCTAAGTGGATTACATTCAGGTACTGTAGGTAATTTTGCTGTCCCCAGAGGGTTTATAATCTACAACATTTCAGAATTAGCAGCTAACATACACCAAACTTTTTTGTTTTCTTTTTAAAAATGTCTTTCACTGAATCCTGTCAGAACAAAACTATGAACTGTAAATTTAACCCACCAGGAGTAGTCTAGTGCAGATTACCTGGCAAAAATGGTGAGACGGATAGTGAAATGCTAAGAGAAATTAGGGAAGCTAACCAAATTGGTAGTGCAGAAATAATGAGAGATTTCAATGTATTGGCTAAAACAAACTTACTTCCCTAAAGAAATATCTCATCAGATAATGAGGGCAAGTATATAATCAATTTTAAGTGAACTTAACACATTCATTAAAACATTGTTTTATTTATTTAAACAGTTTCTGTACCAATTCATACAAACACAAGTGCAAATCAGCTTATATTTGTGTATGAAATGTTTATACAGCAAAGAAACACAATAAAGATTATCATTCATGTATAACGTGCATACACACACATAACCTTTTATAAAAACAAAAAATAAAATCTAGATACATACAGCTTTTCAACAGTACTAGCAATCTACAAAGAATCCTCGTTAGCAATAATCCTGTTACCAACTGGAAAAAGCTGTTTCCAACGCAAACTCTTATGAATAATTATTCTTCAAAAGGTGACCACATTTTCGATCCAGGATGTAAATCTTCATATAAGAAGAAATCCCACCCGGGGCCCAAGTTTCACCTCGAAAACGAGGCTGCTTCAGGAGAACTAAAGTACGAAAAAATAAGGAGATACCTGAACAAAAATGGGCTGCATGGTGGATATGTCAGAAAAAAAGCCATTGCTGTATCAGCACCAGAAAACAGAGTTCACTTATAATATGCCAAACAGCACCTAGAGAAGCCTCAAAACTTCTGGAATAAAATTATTTGGTGATGAGACCAAAGTTGAACTTTATGGTCCCACCCAGAAACACTCTGAAGAGAGCACACCATCCCTACCGTGAAGCATGGAGGTGGATCTCTACAGCGGCACAGGGAATTTAGTCAAAGCTGATGGCAGGATGAATGCAGCATCTTATCAGAAAATATTGGAGGAGAATTCGCAATCATCAGCCAGGAAGCTGCACATGGGGCACACTTGGACTTTTCACATGACAATGATCTGAAACATAAGGCCACATGGACTCTTCAGTGGCTGCAGCGGAAGAAAGTGAAGGTTCTGGAGTGGTCATCACTGTCTCCTGACCTCAACATCATTGAGCCACTTAGGGGAGAACTCAAATATGTAGTTCATGATCTGGTGGATTTTTGCACTCTCTATCCAGCAACAGGTTCTCTAGTACTCCCTGACTCCTCAGAGAGCAGATCTCTCACATGTCCATCCAGCAGCAGGCTCTCTATTTATTTAATAAAGTTTTATATACTGCACTCTACAATGGAGTTAGATCAAAGTGATTTACAAGTCACATACATAATAATTAAACATTAAACCAAGGAGGGTTTCCATTTCCAGTGGGAGCACTGACAGGAGATAATCACCTTGCTGGTGGCTGAAAAGAATCAGTAAGTTTTTGCTTGGGACATTGTCTTTTTTAAAAAGTATTGGGGCAAAGTTAACTATTTGGGAATATTATTTAGTGTGTTTGTGCTTTTAATAGTCAGTAAGACAGTGAATAAACAGAAGCTAGACTGTTTGTATTTTTAAATGGTCAGTCAGTAAGGCAGCTAGTAAGCAGTAGTGTGTTTATTTTTAAAAATCTGTAAGGCAGCTAGTAAGCAGAACTGAGTGTTTGTATTTAAAAAAAAACAAAACAAAACAAAAAAACAAAAAAAAAAGTAGCCAGGAGCAGTGTACACCTAAGTAAAAAGGTTGAAAAGTTCAGTTCAGTTACTCACCTTGGAAAGGTGTTGAGGTAGTGTGATTTTGTACCAACATTTGTTAATAAAGAGAGCAGTGAGTCACTCTGACTAACTAACTGAAGTTAGTATTTCCCAACCTTCCCACCCACCCCTAGCTCATCTCATTTATAGGCAGGTGCCACTTTCACAAAAGACAAACAACAAAAAAAAACAAACCAAGAACAAAAACTTTGAGAGTTTGATCAGTCCCTTGTAGGCCACTACCAGACATATAGTGAATTCACTAATACATTTAAAGGATGTTAATTAGATACATTCCTACTCCCATAGCAACCTAAAACGTAACTAGGAACCGAACAAATTTGAGATGAAGACAGCAAGAGGGAGGGCTTCCCAGTCTTTTGCATCGAGTGTCACATGTATGATTCTTTACCCGCCGGTGAGAAGTTGTACATGTGCATGCGATGCAAAGAGCTCATGGCTCTCAGAGAACGAGACCAATCTCTGGAGGCTAGAGTGGCAGACCTGGAGGAGATGAGGCAGACAGAGTTCCAACTTCAGACTGGCAGCCCTGGTGCTGCCTTGGAGGAAGAAGGTCTCATGATTGGAGAGCATCAACCTGGTGTAGCAGGAAAGGATCCTGTAGCAAGGACCTGCTCTCCAGGTGATGCATTGTCCTTTCGCACCGAGGATATCTCCCCAAGGCCTACTGCCCAGGAGGGAAGGGTTAGGTTGGCCACCATAGTTGATGATTTGATTATTAGAAATGTAGATAGCTGGGTGGCTGGTGGGTGCGAGGATTGCCTGGTAACATGCCTACCTGGTGCGAAGGTGTCGGACCGCACGCGTCACCTAGATAGGATTTTAGACAGTGCTGGGGAGGAGCCGGCTGTCGTGGTATATGTGGGCACCAACAACATAGGAAAATATGGGAGGGAGGTTCTGGAAGCCAAATTTAGGCTCTTAGGTATTATGCTTAAATCCAGAATCTCCAGGGTAGCATTCTCTGAAATGCTCCCTGTTCCACGCGCAGGTCACCAGAGGCAGGCAGAGCTCCGGAGTCTCAATGTGTGGATGAAACGATGGTGCAAGGAAGAGGGATTCAGTTTTGTTAGGAACTGGGGAACCTTTTGGGGAAGGGGGAATCTCTTCCGAAGAGATGGGCTCCACCTTAACCAGGGTGGAACCAGACTGCTGGCACTAACCTTTAAAAAGGAGATAGAGCAGCTTTTAAATTAGAACAAAGGGGAAAGCTGACAGTCGCTCAGCAGCGCATGGTTCGGAGAAAGGTATCTTCAAAGGATACTAATGATGCATTAGAATTAGGGCATCCCGACAGTGAGATTCCAAAAATAAGAAAAGTAGTCCAAGTGCCTGTAACTAAAAACTCACCTGAGCTAAAAAATTCTAACTTATCCCTATCAATTAAAAAGCAGAATGAAAATACAAACATTGAAATGTTTGTGTGCTAATGCCAGAAGTCTAAGAAGTAAGATGGGAGAATTAGAATGTATAGCAGTGAATGATGACATAGACTTAACTGGCATCTCAGAGACATGGTGGAAGGAGGACAACCAATAAGACAGTGCTATACCGGGGTACAAATTATATCGCAATGACAGAGAGGAGCACCCGGGAGGAGGTGTGGCGCTTTATGTCTGGGATGGCATAGAGTCCAACAGGACAAACATCCTGCATGAGACTAAATACAAAATTGAATCTTTATGGGTAGAAATCCCATGTGTGTCGGGGAAGACTATAGTGATGGTGGTATACTACCGTCCACCTGGTCAAGATGGTGAGATGGACAGAGAAATGCTAAGAGAAATTAGGGAAGCTAACCAAATTGGTAGTGCGGTAATAATGGGAGACTTCAATTACCCCAATATTGACTGGGTAAATGTATCATCGGGTCACGCTAGAGAGATAAAGTTCCTGGATGGAATCAATGATAGCTTTATGGAGCAATTGGTTCAGAAACAGACAAGAGAGGGAGCAATTTTAGATATAATTCTCAGTGGAGCACAGGATTTGGTGAGAGAGGTAACGGTGGTGGGGCCGCTTGGCAATAGTGACCATAATATGATCAAATTTGAATTAATGACTGGAAGGGGGACAAGTAAGCAAATCCATGGCTCTTGTGCTAAACTTTCAAAAGGGAAACTTTGATAAAATGAGAAAAATAGTTAGAAAAAAACTGAAAGGAGCAGCTACAAAAGTAAAAAGTGTGCAAGAGGCGTGGTCATTATTAAAAAATACCATCCTAGAAGCACAGTCCAGATGTATTCCACACATTAAAAAAGGTGGAAAGAAGGCAAAATGATTACCGGCATGGTTAAAAGGGGAGGTGAAAGAAGCTATTTTAGCCAAAAGATCTTCATTCAAAAATTGGAAGAAGGATCCAACAGAAGAAAATAGGATAATGAATAAACGTTGGCAAGTTAAATGAAAGACATTGATAAGACAGGCTAAGAGAGAATTTGAAAAGAAGTTGGATGTAGAGGCAAAAACGCACAGTAAAAACGTTTTAAAATATATCCGAAGCAGAAAGCCTGTGAGGGAGTCAGTTGGACCGTTCGATGATCGAGGGGTTAAAGGGGCACTTAGAGAAGATAAGGCCATCGCGGAAAGATTAAATAATTTCTTTGCTTCGGTGTTTACTGAAGAGGATGTTGGGGAGGTACCCGTACTGGAGAAGGTTTTCATGGGTAATGATTCAGATGGACTGAACCAAATCACGGTGAACCTAGAAGATGTGGTAGACCTGATAACCAAACTGAAGAGTAGTAAATCACCTGGACCGGATGGTATACACCCCAGAGTTCTGAAGGAACTAAAAAATGAAATTTCAGACCTATTAGTAAAAATTTGTAATCTATCATTAAAATCATCCATTGTACCTGAAGACTGGAGGATAGCTAATGTAACCCCAATATTTAAAAAAGGGCTCCAGGGGCGACCCCGGAAGCTACAGACCGGTTAGCCCGACTTCAGTGCCAGGAAAAATAGTGGAAAGTGTTCTAAACATCAAAAGCACAGAACGTATAGAAAGACATGGTTTAATGGAACAAAGTCAGCATGGCTTTACCCAAGGCAAGTCTTGCCTCACAAATCTGCATCACTTTTTAGAAGGAGTTAATAAACAGGTGGATAAAGGTGAACTGGTAGATGTCGTGTACTTGGATTTTCAGAAGGTGTTTGACAAAGTTCCTCATGAGAGGCTTCTAGGAAAAGTAAAAAGTCATGGGATAGGAGGCGATGTCCTTTCATGGATTACAAAATGGCTAAAAGACAGGAAACAGAGAGTAGGATTAAATAGACAATTTTCTCAGTGGAAAGGAGTAGGCAGTGGAGTGCCTCAGGGATCTGTATTGGGACTCTTACTTTTCAATATATTTATAAATGATCTGGAATGAAATACGACGAGTGAGGTAATCAAATTTGCAGATACAAAATTGTTCAGAGTAGTTAAATCACAAACAGATTGTGATAAACTGCAGGAAGACCTTGTGAGATTGGAAAATTGGGCATCGAAATGACAGATGAAATTTAATGTGGATAAGTGCAAGGTGATGCATATAGGGAAAAATAACCCATGCTATAGTTACACAATGTTAGGTTCCATATTAGGTGCTACAACCCAAGAAAGAGATCTAGGCGTCATAGTGGATAACACATTGAAATCGTTGGTTCAGTGTGCTGCGGCAGTCAAAAAAGCAAACAGAATGTTGGGAATTATTAGAAAGGGAATGGTGAATAAAACAGAAAATGTCAGAATGCCTCTGTATCGCTCCATGGTGAGACTGCACCTTGAATACTGTGTACAATTCTGGTCGCCGAATCTCAAAAAAGATATAATTGCGATGGAGAAGGTACAGAGAAGGGCTACCAAAATGATAAGGGGAATGGAACAGCTCCCCTATGAGGAAAGACAAAAGAGGTTAGGACTTTTCAGCTTGGAGAAGAGATGGATGAGGGGGGATATGACAGAGGTGTTTAAAATCATGAGAGGTCTAGAATCGGTTATTTACTCTTTCAGATAATAGAAAGACTAGGGGGCACTCTATGAAGTTAGCATGTGGCACATTTAAAACTAATCGGAGAAAGTTCTTTTTCATTCAACGCACAATTAAACTCTGGAATTTGTTGCCAGAGGATGTGGTTAGTGCAGTTAGTATAGCTGTGTTTAAAAAAGGATTGGATAAGTTCTTGGAGGAGAAGTCCATTACCTGCTATTAATTAAGTTGACTTAGAAAATAGCTACTGCTATTACTAGCATCGGTAGCATGGAATAGACTTAGTTTTTCAGTACTTGCCAGGTTCTTATGGCCTGGATTGGCCACTGTTGGAAACAGGATGCTGGGCTTGATGGACCCTTGGTCTGACCCAGTATGGCATGTTCTTAGGGTATATAAAAATAAAGAAGAACAGTCATAAAATCAACATATCATGTGAAAACAAAAGAAAACAAAAAACAACATACCTCAGAAGATGGAGGCAGGCACTGACTGTTTAAAAGCAATGGAACACAGGTAAGTTTTCAGATTTTTCTTAAACTCCTTAAAGTTAGAAATTAGCCTAAGAGAATCAGGCATAGCATTCCAGAGAACAGGACCTGCAATCGAAATGGCACGCCTTCTAGTAAGATCAAGCCTAGGTAATTTGACTGACAGAACCTCGGGAAGATTTTTATTCATAGAACGAAGGTGTCTAGCAGGTTGATACATACATAGAGTAGAGCATAATCAGAGTGCAGATTTCTTATGTAGCAGGTTATGAATGATCATGAGAATTTTGTACTGCATTTGTAAGTCACAGGAAGCCAGCGTAATGAATAAAAGACAGGAGTTGTATCTTCTCAATAACTTGCACTTACGAGAACAGGGGCAGCAGTGTTTTGAATTAATTGTAAAGGGCGTACCGTGTTAGCTGGAAGGCCCAAATTAAATTCATTACAGTAATCTAAGCTGGTCAATACTAGAGCTTGCAAAACTGTATGAAAGTCATTAAGGTATAGCAGAGGTTTGAGTCGTTTCAAGAAGTGAATCTTATAGAATGAAGTTTTTAACTACTGAAGAATTTTTTTGAGACACAGATAATTCTGAGTCTAAAATAATGCCAAGATTATGGGCTTTAGTTGTGATGGGGATGGAGTGACCATCAAAGGTTAAGTGACTTGGTGGACGACACGAGGATTGAGGAATAGTGGATAGATGTAGAATTTCAGTTTCAGAGGTATTGGGTTTTAGACGATTGTGGGATAACCAAGGGTTAACGGAGCTAAAGACTAACAAATGATAAGAGTTTTGGACCAGGAAGTACTGTAAGGGATGAAAAATTGAATGTCGTTGGCGTACATTTTGAAGTCTACACCTAAGCTTGCTAAAAGATGGCAAAGGGGAAGGAGGTAAATGTTGAACAATAAGGCTGAGAAAGATGATCCTTGTGGGATGCCTGATGGAATAGTGTACCATTCAGAATTATGTAAGCCAATATTTATTTGCTGAGGGCGATTTGATAGGGAAGAGGTGTGTGACCTTGGGCAAGTCACTTTACCCTCCGTTGCCTCAGGTACAAACTTAGATTGTAAGCCCTCTGGGGATAGGGAAATACCTACAGTGCCTGAATGTAATCCACTTTGAAGCGCTGAAAAAAGCAGAATATAAATCTAAATAAATAAATAAACAACATTTGAGAACCGTATTGGTAATGGCAATAGATTTTAGACCTGCTAACAGAATGTTATGATCCAGGGTGTCGAAAGCAGCTGAGATGTCCAATAGTACTAGGTATAGTCAGTGTTTGAGTCAAACCCTTGCATAATGTGTCAAATGATGATAGTAAGAATGTTTCTGCGCTATGCCCTTTCCTGAAGCCATGTTGATTCGGATGGAGAATGGCATTATCGCTGAAGTAATCTGTCAGCTGATATAGGACTACCGATTCAATGATCTTTGCTAAAGAAGTTAGTGAGACTATAGGCCACAAATTGCTAAAATCCGTACTAGTACTCCCTGAATGCAACCTTGGTCCTCAGAGAGCAGATCTCTCACACATCTATCCAGCAGCAGGCTCTCTAGTAGTCCCTGATCACAGCTGGGCAAAAAATTATACACATGCCAATAAAATTCACAAATTAAGAAGTACAAACTTATTTTTCAGTCACCCTGGAACCCAAATGAAAGCTAAGCAGCCACCATGCAGGGAGAGGCGCATACTTGGCCCATCTCAGGGCTGGATAAAGCATCCAGAAAGGCCCAGAACTGGCTGAAAATGCTTGAATCAGCCCCAAGGTGAAGTGACCGGTATGTATTAACAGTGTACAGTACAAAAGTGATTCTTAGGGTAGTGGTTGGGTACTTTGCAGCAAGCTGATATGCAGACAAGGAGCGGATAAAGAAAGTACAATCTAGAGGTTGGAACCAACAGGCTGCAATTCCCAGAAACCAACCGGATCGGTGCCAGCAGGTTGGTGGTGGCTGGGAGCTGTCCTGCAAAGCCATAGGTACCTGGGAGGTTGCTGGTTTTGGTAGCTATTTCTAATTATCAAAAAGCATAAAAAGCAGAAAGGAGGAGAAAACCGGCTAGTGAAAAACAAAACAAAAAAAACCCTCCAGCACAAAATTTCTCTCTCACTTCATCAAGTGAAAAACAGAAAACTTAGGAGGATAGCCACAATCCTGAAAAGCAGACTGGTTAGGTGTGTCCCTAGGAGAGGGGTGGGAAGCACTGTCTTAATGTATGCTTGTGGTACAAGAGATCGGCACTGGGCCGGCTGTTACTGCATATATATCTCATGCATATTTATTTCTGCTATCCGGAAAACCAGGCCAGTTAGGCATATTCCCATAGAGGAGCGAGGACTAATACATTAAGCATTACAGAGCAATTCAATTTATTGCATTATAATTTCATCAGTTTTCGGTTTCTGAATTTGCTCCCTACACCATGAATGAGCCATGGGTGCAGAAGCGAGGGAGGAGCACCTCCAATGGAGCCATTCCTGGCACATACGAGGGCAGGGCGCGACACCAAATTAAGTCCGGTTATGTAATTTAAAAGAGCATGGGATAAACACAAAGGATCCCTAATGGCTAGAGGATGGAAATGAAGAAAAGGGGTAAACATGTTAACTGGGGTCCCCTGCATGGAGTGGCAGTTACTGCCCTTAACAAGGGGGCATGGGGGTAACCTGCATAGCGTGGCAGCCATTACCCTTAAACAGAAGGATTAAGGATAACTGCTGGAGTGACAGTTACTGCCCTTAACAAGAAGGCATGAGGAAACCGGAATGGAGCAGCAGTCACTATCCTAAAAGAAAGAAAAAGTTTGCTGAGGAGCCTGGATGGAGCATTGGGTCTTTTTCTGCCGTCACTTACGACATTACTATGCATTAACCACTGGGAAAGCTAAGGATACAAGTCTCACAAAGTTACACAACATCCTGGCATGAGACTGGCTGGACAAGATCTCTGCTCAAAAGACGGAGAAGTAATGACCCTCAAGCGCCTTCCTGTCGGACACTTAGGTACAGCAGTAAGAGGTTCAGTTAGGGCTTGTTCTGCTTTTGTCCCACTGCATGTATGCAGGCATAGCTCTGATATTCCTTAAAAAAACGCCAACAAAAACAAAAACAAATTTAAGCATGCAAGTGGAGGCAAAACCCAGGAGGAGTTCAGTCGGTGGAGTCTGATCTGGGGGAAGGGGTCAACCCTATGTTCGCTGCTGCTAAGGCAAAATCCCTCTCACATTGACATTCAGTTCTGAGCGTAGTGACGTGGATGCTGGGTCAGTGCAGTGCACACCCAGATATGAAGGTCAGCGGGGACGTCGGTGTGTCTCTCCCTCCATGCCACTCGCAGACTCGCTTTTATGAAACTGGATCCCGACGACTCTCTGGCACACTGCAATGCAGACCCCGCAGCTATCTGAGCTCGCATTGAAGCGACGAAATCCGATAGCGTTCGGTGCTCTCTGGACAATGCATAACCTGCCTCGTTTCTCTTACCAGCTTTCATCTCAGAATTCTGCAAGAAAGGTGGCATCACCTGACCCATTGCTTCCATTCGCGCACCAGTGGGACGGTTTTCTGTAACAACTGCATTACCAAATAAATCTCTCGTATCAAAAAAGAAGGCATGGTCAGCAGCCCAGGTGCAGATGCAGCAGCTCTCTCTCTCATTTCATAATCTCAGGATCAGCTTTGAATATTTCTGCTTTCTGCACTGACCTGATGAAGGTTGATAACAGAAAAACTAAATCACAAATAGAGCTGGAAAAATATTAAAAAAAAATGTAGGCACCAACCAATTTTTTTTCACTGTTTCACTATTTTGCTTTGTATTTTTTATCTATTTTTGCTTTTACTTTTCTTTGCTCTTCCCTTCCCCCTTCCAGGACCCTTTCCCCTGATCCCAGTTCCCTCCCAGCTACTTCTCCACTCTCCTATCTCTCTTCCTGGCCTCTGCCAGCTGCGGCTACCACAATGCTTCCTGCCCCTCGGCTGGGCACAGTCAGTGGCAGTCTGAGTGAATCTCTTGCCTCTAGGTCTGGGGCCCTGCTGGCATCTCTTGTCAGGTGCTAGGTCCTGAATTTTAAGCATCTGGACGTTTTCCAGCTTATCTGGCACTGCAAAAGAAGCAGCAAGCCAAGAGGGCATAATGCTAGCTTCTTTCAATTAACGTCTCCTCATTTAGGGAATTGCTGCCTTCTGACCAGTGCTGGGCACCCATGAAAGAGAAAATGCAGTGGAGGTAGGCAAACCCCTTCCTCATTCATCTCACCGGCACAGGGGGAATGGGCAAGGAAGATGGGCCCAACAGGGAAGCATGGGAGGGGACAGCAGGGACGAGACAACCTTGGTTAGGGGTCTAGGGTGGGACAGTATCCCCCAGTCTCTTTCCTCAGCTGGAACTGTTCAAGCACACTGGCCTGTCACAGGGACAGGAACTCTTTTTGTAGCACGTCTGGGTGAGAGGCAGGAAGGCGACACCTTCTGAGGGTGATTTGGAGGGATTCTCCGAAACTGTAACCTCCAGCTTTCCTTTGTGATCTAGAGAACCCATCTGCTTACACAAATCCTCTCCTTCCTCTAAGAGCCAGGTCCCCCAGCATGGCAACCGGGACGCTGGCGTTAGTCAAAACTCCGTCTCAGGTTTTGTCTGGTTACCTTCTGGGGATTTCAGTTACTGTGATTCCGCTGGCGAGGCCTCGAACTCTGCGGCTGAAGGGCACGAGACAAAACTGAGCCATGCCAGTGCAGTCTGGCTGTGGAGGGCAGATCAGAAGTGGCAGCAACAAGGGTCTGACGCCTAGAACAGTGGTCCTAGAGAAGATCTACCACTCCCTCGACCTTCTCATCAGCGAGCCTATCATATACATCTTCTCAGAGTCCCTAGAGTCATCACGATGGAGGCTCTTGATGCCGTTTCAAAAGCATCCTCCTCATTTCTCAGGCGGGAGAATGCAGTGAACCTGAGGATCTTCTGCAGAATGGACTGCATGTATTCAATCATAAAGATCTGGTGAGAAGTTATACAGGATTCAAGCACAGTGTTCTGAAAAAGAGTTCTCTGCTGAAAAGTTCTCAGATCTTTGAATCATGCCCCAGGGGATCTGAGAAATAGTTCCTCAATCTCTTGGATCCTGGATATTATTATTTATACGAGCATTGTGATATGCAGCCAGCAAACAAATAACAGATTACAGCCAAGTTACAGAGGTATACACATCACAATACAGATTTTTGAACAGCAACATAACAGTTATAGGAAATTCAATATATAAATTGCTGAAATAGCTCGACAGGACAGCTCACTTAATTCACCATTCATTCACTCTCTTGGTTCTTTTCAGTGTGGATTCAGCTTCCACAGTTTGGTATAATAAATGGGGCTTACTGAATTCTGAAGACTCTTACATATGATACTTCATAGACGCCCTCTTTGACACAGGAAGAACAGCAGGTGGGGTCTCCCTCATCTCTTTCAGAAGATCTCATAGGATTCTGGTGCATGGACAGTGCCACAAGCTTCTTAGGGGCATTCAGGTCATTTAAGGAAATCAAGAAGAGTTGCCCTGGGTTCTCCTTCGACCTCCAACTTTAATGGAGGTAGAAGAACCCACGCCAACTAATCATCTTTACAATCCCCACCAGTACCTCTGAGATCTCCTGTGCTTACCCTATGCTTTCTTGAATTCAGATACTGTCCTCATCTCCACCTTCTCCACAGGGAGGCTGTTTCATCTATCCACTATCCTCTCGGTAAAGAAATACTGCCTTACATTACTCCCAAGTCTACTCCTTTCACCCTCATCCAGTGACCTCTCATTTCAGAGCCTCTTTTTTTGTAGCAAGAGTCCTGCCTCCTGTGCAATTATCCCTTGGACCAATTTAAATGTCTCCATCATCTCTCTCCTAACCTGCCTTTACTCCACAGTATACATGTTTAGATCTTTCAGTCCCCATAAGCTTTACCAAGATCATCTTATTTGTAAATAGCCCTCGCAACACTCAAAAGGCTGGTACAGACATTTTAAACCCAATCCATTGGTTAAATAGGGAGCCCGTGCCTCTTCGCTGGTCAGATTTCATGTGGCTAGGACTTCTTGCTGCTTGTTACACTACATCCACCCTTATTTCAAGGTCCTTGCCTTCTGGAGGCATCTCCTTGGGTTTATGTCTCTATAAGAGTGAAGAGCTCCAGCTGATGCTCTATTCCCTCACCACAGTCTGGATGGTGCCAGATAGTGATGCAGTCTGAGTTAGAACAGGCTGAGCTTTGACCTCAGCACTCAGAAGCAGGTTCACGTCCCTACTCAACTGCCTGATGAACACAGTGAGGACATCAAAGCTTCTCCGTTCAATGAACTTCAACTACTTCAAGATTTCAGTGACTGCGGACAGTATTCCCATTAGAGATCCTCCAAATGGAGAAGTCTTTGGCACAGGTAGGACTGGTGTGGAGCTCCTTGGCTGAAGCTTGATCTTATGGGTTAGCCTTTTGGAAAATCAAAATTTTCTCTCTCCTCTGACTGAAAGAATGGGATGTGTAACTCTCTGTGACTTTCCTCTGCAGTCATGGCTTTCTGGGACATTGTTCCTCCTCCTCTTCTGAGGCTCAGTGCCACATCCCGCCCCCCCCCGGTCTTCTCAGTGGCTCAGGACTTCTCTGTTGGATAAGAACATAAGAAATTGCCATGCTGGGTCAGACCAAGGGTCCATCAAGCCCAGCATCCTGTTTCCAACAGTGGCCAAACCAGGCCACAAGAACCTGGCAATTACCCAAACACTAAGAAATGTATTGGGACACAGCTGGGACAGTTTGCCATGCCCATTTGGACAGATCTTTCACGTTTCCTAGGTCCTGGCAGTGCCTTTGCAGACAGTGCAAGAGAACATTGAAGAGTTATCTGCTTCTGTGTGCTATCTTCCCCGCTGCTGTCAGATTTCCCAGACAGTCTTCCCTGTGCTCCTCCTCTTCCTGAGATCTTGTCTCCTTTCTGAGCACTAAACATTTTCCTTTTAATGTTCAGCCACCTCCTTCGAACCCATAGCGCTTGCTTTTTCTTCTCACTTTCCTATACTTTCCTAACAGTGTGCTGGTCTTCCTCTAATATCTTTTAGTTCAGCTGATTTTTCCCACACTCTGCCTGCACCCCCATTTTAACAAAGTTGACCTTTACGTGCCCCTTTTCTTTGGCTCTGATCACTGAAGCTCAGCTCACCATCTACCTGGACATCCGAAACACTTTCCCCACTGTAAGAACCAGGTCATGCTTTCTGTTACCATTTACCTGAGGAAAGTCACATTAAGGCAATCCAGGATGTCTTTACTTCTCTTTCTTTTAGCTGGACTGATCCAACCAACATCTGGCAGATTAAAGTATCCCACAAGCAACTTCTCCTGATTCAGACAACGGAGGGCCAAGTCCATAAGCAAAGCTCGTCAATCCGTACTGTCTGAATTTTCAAGAAAGCTCAGCACCCAGTAAAAATGTTGAAAGTTGCAATTTTTTATGGGTTCTTTATAAGGCTTGGGGATAACTCCAGTGATGT
The DNA here is from genome assembly GCF_901001135.1 of Rhinatrema bivittatum. NCBI lineage: Eukaryota > Metazoa > Chordata > Amphibia > Gymnophiona > Rhinatrematidae > Rhinatrema > Rhinatrema bivittatum. Next base: position 321,684,057 of record NC_042617.1, read on the forward strand.
AAGGAATTCTCCCGGCTGTATTGCCCTTATGACTGATTGCAGGGTTTCCATGCAGAAGTGTGGTATCCTTAGGTAGTGGTTGACCAACCTGAGGTCCAGGATGGGCCGGAATGTTCCCTTTTTCTTGGGGACGATAAAATAGATGGAATAGTGCCCAGTATTTTGTTGTTGCGTGGGCACCGGCGTTATGGCCTTTAGGGCGAGCAATTTGGCCAGTGTGGTTTCCACTGCCATCCTCTTGGAGGGTGTGTGACAAGGAGATTTCACAAATTTGTCTAGAGTGATGTTGTGGAAGTCCAGATAGTATCCCTCTCGCATGATGGTTAGGATCCACTTGTCCGCTGTTATCTCGACCCATCTTTGGTAGAACGGGGCAAGCTAGCCCCCCGCTTCTTCTTGTGGATGGGTCGGCTGATTCTCATTGTGGGGTGTGGCTGGGGCCTGTGCCAGAGCCGGCTCCCCTCTTGTTGTGTTTGTTCCGAAAGGACTGGCCCCTGCCTGCGGGGCGAGGGGCTTGATATGTACTCTTGTAGGATCTAAAACGCTGTAATCGGGGAGAGGAGCATTGGCTTCTTTTGTTCTTGTCCTCCGGTAGCCGAGGTACTGGGGATTCGCCCCATTTGTTGGCTAGCTTCTCCAGTTCGCTTCTGAACAGGAGGGCTCCTTTAAAAGGCATTCTTGTGAGTTTAGTCTTGGAAGTTGCATCAGCTGATCAACTTCGGCAGCAATCTGTAGTGATATAGCTGATACGTCAAATGACTGTTTAAGGATGGATTCCAGATGTCTATCCTGGGCATCCTTGAGTGCTGCTCCTCCCTTAACTGGGATGGTAGTGAGCTTTGTGACCGTGCAGACCATGGCATCCACTTTGGGGAACACCAGGAGATCCTTGGCTGAGGGTTCCAGTGGGTAGAGGGCTCCTAGGGCCCATCCGTCTTTGAAACTGGCCTCTGGAGCATCACATTCCAGGTCGATCAGCTGTTGTACTGCTTGCAGCAGAGGAAAATGGCGGGAGGCCTGGCGGAGTCCCTCTAGGAGAGGGTTCGTCTTCGGTTCCCCTGCAACACTAGTGCCCAGGATGGCAAGCTCCTTCAAGCTGTGAGCCACGAGATCTGATAACCTCATGGTTTGGTAAGGTTCCATTCCTGGAGGGATTTCCCCTTCCTCCAGGGATTCTTGATCTTCATCCGAGGTGTCCATGTCCCCTATGGTGGGGCTTTTGGCCGGGGGAGGCACGTCCCTGGGGAGCCTAGAGGGCCCTGGAAGGTTAGGATCCTCTGTGGGAGGCTGTGGTTGTGTCATCGGTGGCACCGGTTGCATATGGACAAAGGTGTGTAGACCTTTGAAAAAGTCTACTCAGGAAAAAGATCCTGGGTCTAAATTGAAAGCCGCCACGTCCCCAGGGAGCCCCGTTTGAAGGAGGCTCGTGTTGGGAGTGGAGAGGTCCAGTGTACTATCTGTGGATCCGGATTCCTGTACTAGCTGGGGAGGGCCTTGAACTGGTTCTCCCAGAGCCTCCTCGCACTGTCGGCACAGGGCCGTGGCCTCTTCGTGCTGCGCAGCTATTATCTGGCAGGCTGGGTAGAGGGCTTGTGCTTTGACCTTCTTGGCCAGTGGTACCATGGTTTGTGCGCATAGGGTAGCAGAATCCCTTTTAATGCGTGCACCAGGAGGCTTAGATATGCGCTCCGGGCGCGATGAAGATGTGCGTGTAGGCCAGGATGTGCGCTTACAAAGATTTACGTCGGTGCGCACAGTGGTGCGGCTTTCTGAGCCTCGGAGACCAGAAAAGTACCTTCACCGCTGCGCTTGGTACTGCACCCGCTGCCTCTAAGCTGCTCCTGTTGCCGGGGGCTAAGTCCACGCCGGGAACCGGCTGCTGGATCGAGGCCTACCTCTGAGGGACCTCGGAAATCACCTCAGGGGGAGGGACCCGTAGGTATCACCGCAGGAGAGCAGGGCTCGTCTGTAGAGGTAAGATTTCTTCTTGTTTGGAATTTTCTTTGGTTTGAATTCTCTAACGCTGTGCAAGCGTGTATAGAGTCCAGAACTGCTATGGAGAAGGAGAAATATTGAAGAGCAGAACGAACTTCCTGCAGGGGTACATGTACTGGTGGTGACGTCAGATTGAAATCTGACTCCGTCTTCAACTGCTATCAGGAGCACACTATACCCATTGGTCCTGAGTCCATCTGCTACACGCTAGGAAAATATCTATTAAATAAGGAACTACTACTGAACAGATGAGAACTCAGTAAGAATGTATCCAACTCACTGGACTTGTTGAACCATGTCCCTGTGACAGCAACAATCCCTAGATCTGCCTCCATTTGCAAGTCTACGAGCATGTGTGCTTATAACCTTCCAAGTATTTCTCCTTGCCTGGCCTTCCCATGGCATATCCTCAGACCTGTCCCCGCATGTGGGCCCTCCTGTTTACAGGTAGCCATGGGAGAGCCATTTCCGGTTTTCTCCTTTAACTTTGTTTCTTTGCTGGGGTTCGTAGCCCAATTCAAGCAGCATCCATTTGCCACCCCTTTCTGTCTGTAGTTTGTACTGGCAGAGATGGACGCAATAAAAAAAAAAATTAAATGCAACTCAATGGTGCAGCCAGAACTGATTTTTTTTTTAAGAGGCCCAAGGTTAACATGGGTAAGCAGTAGACATATAGGTCTTGGCCCTACTAGTTGTACTCTTATTGATAAATAATGCCTTAGAGTGCACCTGACAATGGATTTCTAAGTAGTCACATAATGTGTGATGCTTTAAAATATTTTAATTCCATTTCAAACACTTACTTTTGGCCCAAACCAGTAACATGGAGCCCCATTACAATTCTGTACATACAGTACTCTTCATATCCTACCGTGCTATAAGCATCCTTGAAGCTCCTCCGCTCTGATATTCATCCTACTGTATTAAATCGCTACATCTGATTATTCTTCCCACATATTGCTGCGATTTGTCATATTTTATTTGTTTCACTTTCTGCATACTGTGCCAGGAATATTTGTACTGCTGTTTTACTGTATCTGATTATTCTGCAATTATTCCTGTAATACACCCTGAACGCTGCTGCTGGAATGGCGGGCCATAAATAAATGACGATTTGGCGGAGCAGCTTGACCAGTACAAATGCGCTGCTGGAACTGATGGGCACTGCAATTTTGGAAGCTTAATGTGGTTCTGCTCTAGTGAGTGGACAGATGAGAGCGTGTGGCAGTTCCTCTCTTTGCGGGTATTATCGGGCATCAAGGAAACCATCCCGTCCCCGGCTTCTGCAGCTGTCCCCATGTAAAATCTAGGGTTAGCTTTCTTTAAAGGGCCTGCTGCAAGACAAATATTGGCTCTATTAAATGTACAAACCAATAACATGCCCAGGGAGGCAGTCAATGAATTTTATACATAGAGTAAGAAAATTCTGTAAAATGTGCAGTGCTGAAATAGTACAGCTTCTTCCCTCAAAATGTACATGCACCCCAAAAGGAAACGAAAGCTGGGAATGCAAGTTTTGGGCCGCTTTCTTACCTCCGGTGCAAACATGGTGTCGTAGGTGGGATTGAACTGAACCTCCTTCAGTGATGGGTCCAGGTGAGTCCCCGTCTCCACATCTTCCTGAGAGGAAACAGAAGGAAAATTAATGGAATACCCTTATAATGTGGTTCTCTACAACAAACCTCTTTAAAACACACTGTTCTTACAGCAGATTGCTCTCACAGATAATGGTACTAGCACGGAAAGTCAGCTACAAGTTCATTCCTACCATAATGCTCTCTCTCAGGGGCAGGCCAGAGGCGCTGCCCTCTCCGAGCTCCGTCCCCTCTCTCACGTCCAGGCCAGAGGTGCTGCCCTCTCCGAGCTCCGCCCCCTCTCACATCCGGGCCAGAGGCGCTGCCCTCTCCGAGCTCCGTCCCCTCTCTCACGTCCGGGCCAGAGGCGCTGCCCTCTCCGAGCTCCGTCCCACTCTCTCTCGTCCGGGCCAGAGGCTCTGCTCTCTCCGAGCTCCGTCCCACTCTCTCATGTCCGAGCCAGAGGCTCTGCTCTCTCCGAGCTCCGTCCCACTCTCTCATGTCCGAGCCAGAGGCTCTGCTCTCTCCGAGCTCCGTCCCACTCTCTCTCGTCCGGGCCAGAGGCTCTGCTCTCTCCGAGCTCCGTCCCACTCTCTCATGTCCGAGCCAGAGGCTCTGCTCTCTCCGAGCTCCGTCCCACTCTCTCTCGTCCGGGCCAGAGGCGCTGCCCTCTCTGAGCTCCGTCCCACTCTCTCTCGTCCGGGCCAGAGGCGCTGCCCTCTCGGAGCTCCATCCCACTCTCTCTCGTCTGGGCCAGAGGTGCTGCCCTCTCCGAGCTCCGTCCCACTCTCTCTCACGTCCAGGCCAGAGGCACTGCCCTCTCCGATCTCTGCCACCCTCTCTCACATCCAGGCCAGAGGTGCTGCCCTCTGAGCTCCACCTCCCTCTCTCACATCCAGGCCAGAGGTGCTGCCCTCTTCGATCCCTGCCACCCCCCTCTCTCACATCCAGGCCAGAGGTGCTGCCCTCTCCGATCTCTGCCACCCCCTCTCTCACATCCAGGCCAGAGGTGCTGCCCTCTCCGATCTCTGCCACCCCCTCTCTCACATCCAGGCCAGAGGTGCTGCCCTCTCCGATCTCTGCCACCCCCTCTCTCACATCCAGGCCAGAGGTGCTGCCCTCTCCGATCTCTGCCACACCCTCTCACTTCCAGGCCAAAGGCGCTGCCCTCTCCAAGCTCCACCCCCTCTCTCACCTCCAGGCCAGAGGTGCTGCCCTCTCAGATCTCTGCTACCCTCTTCATGTGTCCAGTCCAGATACACTGCTCTGTATGCTTTTTATTTTTTTAATTTAAAATTTACCTCTGAGAAATCTTCAAAGAGAAAAATGATTATTCCAAGATGGGAACTGATCCCCCCCAATTTTTTTTAAAATAAATTCTCCTCCTCCACAGAGGTACTTTAAGGACAAATTACTTTCAAGACCAAAATCAGGACCCTCTTTCCAGTCCCCTATCTGGAAAGATCTTGTGTGAAGAGCGTGTTATTTAGGTTGCGCGTGTGCAACCTAAATAACACGATGTCTGCTGAGTTTGAACACACTTTGGAAGAATCACTTTCTTCATCTGTGCAGAGGTTAGGATGCCTTTGCTCTCCAGATGTTAGTAGTTATCTGGCACAATGAGAGACACTTTTCTGTCGGATAACTATAGAAAGAACACAGCCTGAGCTTCGTATTCTACTTGCACTGTGCAGTACCTAAATGTAATACGCTTTGAAGTGACTGAAAGGCTGAATATAATAAATAAAAGAAACCCAACAAGAGGGTTTTAAGCTGTAAACTGATCAGATCTAAGCAGCCAGACACACGAAAATCCCATTTCCAAACAGAAGAAAAACAGTCGAATTCTGCCAAGGCCCTGCCAGTCCAAGAAGCAGGAGCCAGGGTCATAATGAGAAAGAAAAGCTGAGCTGATGGAGGGGCACCTGATCCCCGCCGGTAAAGTTTTACTGTCTGCAATAACACGAGAACAGCTAAGAGCGAGAGGACTCTGCGCTACAACACTGTGCTGACCTGATGGAGCGAGGCCAACTCTCCAAGGCTTCTCACTGTTGTATTAAATTAGTGCAATAAAAAGGTCAGAACTACAAACTGTTTGTTGACCCTTAATTCTAGGCCCCATGAAAGCCGAACTGCATGTCACAGAGATACAAAGAGCAGCTGGTTAGCCTGCCTTTGTTATATTTTGCTAAATTAATGCTTTTGTTGCCATCATCATCTGGTGTGTGTGTGTGGGGGGGGGAAATGACACCTTACGAAGCTGTTCTGAAATTATTGCTGCAATGCCCTTCTCTAACACTGCCTCCACTGCGATCCTGGCAGGCTTCACAGTGAGACACAGACACCAGAGAAGACCCAGTGAGACTGGCCCCATGGCTCAGGGGAGCCCACTGAACTTTCACGCAGTGGAGCAGGGTCTGAGAACGTCTTCGATCACCACCACAGTCCCATGGAGGAAGTCAGCTCTTGCAGCGGGGGAAAGGCATGAGAAGAGCCGAGTTCACATGCTTCGCCTCTCTTCCTACCTCCAACACACAGCCCCTCACGCACAGCCGGAGTCCGAGTGAGACGCTTGTGGAGGAAGGCAGGCAGACTCAAGCACACACCTCTTATGGCAGAGCGGAGACTCAGCTCCAATTCTGCAGGTTTCCGGGCACCTGAGCCCCCAGCCAATGTAAGCAAAGCGGCTGGACTTATACTTAGGCCTCGAGCAGAGTATTCTGGATATTCAGAGAGGGCACAGGGCAAATCAAAGAAACATAATTAACTCATGTGATTAGCACCAGAAAACTAGAAGGAAAATGAAATAAAATGTGCTGGAGGGCCAGTTGTGCGGGTCTGGTCCCTGATGAATGCCCGAGGGGCTCGGCCCAGTGCACATTTAACCTGTACTTGCACGAACATATTTTGTGCACAAGCTATACTGCCGATGCATGGAAATCCCATGCTAAGGAAGTCATTCGCTATTCCCCCCTCCCAGTGCAGAGAGGTGTGCTGGCTTTCCCCGGGTCCTGTGAACATGGGAAAGCAAATGTTGCTTACCTGATGTAACAGGTGTTCTCACAGGACAGCAGGATGTTAGTCCTCACAAATGGGTGACATCGAGGATGGAGCCCACCACGGAAAACTTCTGTCAAAGTTTAAACAGAACTTTGACTGGCCCCTACTGGGCATGCCCAGCAAGGCACTGACCCTGCAGCCAGCAGGGGTCTCCCTTCAGTCTGATTTTCAAAGCTACAGGCAGTGCCTAGAAAGTAAAAACAAAACAAACCCAACACCGCGGGGTGGCGGGCGGGTTTCGTGAGGACTAACATCCTCCTGTCCTGTGAGAACACCTGTTACATCAGGTAAGCAACATTTGCTTTCTCACAGGACAAGCAGGATGGTTGTCCTCACAAATGGGTGAGTACCGAGCTGAGGATGTCCTGACTTGCACCAAATGCACCCAACGACGTGCAACAGGCACTACAACTGGGGTGGAATTTGGTAAAGGGCATCCGCACCCTACCGGGAAGGTGGAAGGGTGTTGGTACATCACGTTGGAAAAAGGTTACGCAAGACAGATTGGCCGAAGATGGAGTCCTGTCTTCCAGCTTTGTCCAAACAATAGTGGGCTGCAAAGGTATGGAGAGAACTCCAGGTTGCAGCCCTGCAGATGTCAGGAAGCGGCACCGATCGAAGGTGTGCCACTGACGTTGCCATGGCCCTCACAGAGTGTGCTTTCACACGGTCTTGAAAGGGAATGCCAGCTTGCTGATAGCAACCAGGAGGAAAGAGCCTGCTTACCCACAGGATGTCTTAACTTGTTAGGATGAAAAGAGACAAATAATTGAGTGCTCTTCCTGTGAGCAACTGTACGGTCTAGATAAAAAGCTAGAGCTCGTTTGCAGTCTAGGGTATGCAGAGTCTGTTCCCCGGAGTTGGAGTGGGGCCTGGGAAAAAAGATAGGTAGTATGATGGATTGATTAATATGAAACTCAGAAACTACCTTAGGTAAAATTTAGGGTGAGTGCGGAGTACCGCCCGGTCCTGCAGGAGCTTAGTGTAAGGCGGATAGGTAACTAGGGCCTGCAATTCACTAACCCTGCGAGCTGAAGTGATAGCCAAAAGGAATAACACTTTCCATGTGAGATACTTTAACTCACAGGAGTGCAGAGGTTCGAAAGGAGGTTTCATTAGACGACCAAGAACCAGGTTAAGGTCCCAAGATGGGGCCGGAGGACGTAAGGGTGGCTTCAGATGGAGCAAGCCTTTAAGAAAACGGGTTACTAGGGGTTGTACTGAAATAGGGACACCCTGTACACCTTTATGGAAGGCGGCTACCGCACTGACATGCATTCTGATAGAAGAGGTTTTAAGACCTGATTCAGAGAGATGCCATAAATAGTCCAAGAATTTGGAGATTGGACAGGAAAGGGGATCAAGGGACTGAGAAGTGCACCATGATGTGTACCTTTTCCATTTGTATGAGTAAGACTTTCTTGTGGAAGGCTTTCGTGAAGCTATCAGGACCCGAGAAACGGAATCTGAAAGGTTGAAAGGCTGAAGGACTAACCTTTCAACATCCATGCCGTCAGGGACAAGGCTTGGAGGTTGGGATGGAGGAGGCATCCGTCGTTTTGAGTGAGCAGATGCGGGTCCTTTCCCAGAGGAATGTGCCTGCGGATGGAGAGATCCTGGAGTATTGGAAACCATACTTGGCGTGGCCAGTAAGGTGCTATCAGGATCATGGTTCCCCCGTCCTGGCGTAGCTTCACGAGAGTCTTTGACACAAGAGGAAGTGGAGGGAATGCATAGAGCAGACCGGTTGTCCACTTGAGGGAGAATGCATCCCTCGGCCGAGAGTGCTGGCTCCGAATGAGAGAGCAGTAATCGTCCACTTTGTGGTTCTGAGGGGACGCAAAGAGGTCTATGCGGGGAGAACCCCACTCGTGAAACAGAGAGGTCGCTACCAGAGGATCGAGTGACCACTCGTGCGGTTGGAAGACACGGCTCAGCTGGTCTGCCAATACATTGTCTACTCCCGGCAGGTAAGTGGCCCTGAGGTACATGGAGTGGGAGAGGGCTTCCGCCCAGATCTGCGCAGCTTCCTGACACAGAAGGAAGGAGCCTGTGCCTCCCTGCTTGTTTATGTACCACATGGCCACTTGGTTGTCCGTCTGGATTAAGATTATCTGATGGAATAGATGATCTTTGAAAGTTCGGAGTGCATAGCGGATTGCGCGAAGTTCCAGGAAATTGATCTGGTGTTCGGCTTCCTCGTTGGACCATAACCCTTGGGTTTGAAAGTCGTCCACATGGGCTCCCCAACCGATGTGAGAAGCGTCGGTGGTTAGGATTACTTGCGGATCCGGTGGAAGAAAGGGTAAGCCCTGAAGGAGGTTGACCTGAGTCGTCCACCAGGTTAAGGATAGGCGCAGCGCTTGTGTGACTGTGACTATGGAGGACAGAGGCTGAAAAGCTTGAATCCATTGGTGTCGTAGAGTCCATTGTGTTACTCTCATGGCTAGTCGGGTCATGGGAGTGACTTGAACCGAGGATGCCATGTGTCCTAGGAGAATGAGGAACTGGCGAGCCGTGGCAGTGTTCTGAGACTGGAGCTGGCGAGCCAGGGATATTAGGGTGTGGACCCTCTGAAGAGGAAGGTAAGCCTTTGCCTGCAAGGTGTCCAAGTCTGCTCCAATGAAGGATAAGGTTTGAGACGGGACTAAGCAAGATTTCTCGTAATTGACGAGAAACCCTAAGGAAAGGAGTGTTTGAATTGTCAATTTTAGGGAGGATTAAGCTATCTGTGGGGTGGAGGCCCTGATTAGCCAATCGTCCAGGTATGGGTAGACGTGGACACCTTCCTTCCTGAGGAATGCTGCTACCACTACGAGACATTTGGTAAAGACTCGTGGGGCAGAAGCTAGACCGAAAGGGAGGACACGGTATTGATAATGGTCGTGGCCAACTAGAAACCGCAGATATTTGCGATGGGATTGTGTGATCGCAATGTGGGTATAAGCGTCCTTGAGGTCGAGAGAGCACAGCCAATCCCCTCTTTGTAGCAGAGGGAGCAGCGCGCCTAGGGTTACCATTTTGAACTTCTCTTTTTGAAGGTATTTGTTGAGGGCTCGAAGGTCCAAAATGGGACGTAGTCCCCCCGATTTCTTTGGTATTAGGAAGTATCTGGAATAGAATCCCTTGCCTCGTTGAGAGGGAGGAACGGGTTCTATAGCATTTGATTGCAGAAGAAGAGATACTTCCTGTTGTAATTGAGCCAAATGGGTGGATAGACTCCACGCTTGAAGAGGCGGGGAGTCTGCCGGAAGAGTTATGAAGTTGAGGTGGTAACCCTGTGCGATAATTGTTAGCACCCACTGATCTGAGGTGATCTGCAACCATGGTTGTAGAAAATGGTACAGTCGACCTCCTACAGGGATGTCCGGAAGAGGGGTTTGGCATGTGTTCCCTACAGGGGAGTCAAAGGCCAGCCGCAGGCCCAGGAGGAGGGGCTACAGTAGGCCTTTGTTTCCTAGGCTGACGCGGCTGAGGCCTAGTAGAGGATCGAGCTGGACGAGGCCTGGCCGATGGAGGGTAATAACGGCGTGGTCGAAAGAATGACTTCTTAGAGTCTTTCTTTTGCGGTTGCTTGGAAGTCAGCTCAGGTGGGACAGATGAGAGTTGTTTCAACGTCTCATGGTGGTCTTTCAACTCCGCCACAATCTGCTGAATTTGCTCTCCAAACAAATTATCGCCTAAGCAGGGTAAATCAGCAAGACGATCCTGAACCTCTGGGCGAAGGTTGGATGATTTTAACCAAGCCCAACGTCTGGCTGAGATGGCTGTGGCTGAAACTTTTGTGGAAGCATCGAATATGTCGTAGGCAGTCCTAATCTCGTGCTTCCCTGCCTCAAATCCCTTGTGAAGAAGGGCTTGAAGCTGCGGTTGGTATTGGTCTGGTAACGTGTCAGCATAGTCTTGCATCTGCTTAAGGATGGCTCTGTTGTACTGAGTCATATAAAGTTGATATGAAGCTATGCGTGAAATCAACATAGCTCCATGATAGACTTTCCGTCCAACACTATCTAGGAACTTGTTGTCCCTGGTAGGCGGGGTAGAAGAGTGTGGCTTAAGATGCTTGGCCTTCTTCTGCGCGGACTCAACCACAACAGAGCGATGATCCAGTTGAGGTTTTTGGAAACCTGGTGCTGACTGGACAAGGTAGGTGGAGTCAGCTTTTTTGTTAACTGGGGACACTGATGAAGGAGATTCCCAGTTTTTCTTGAGCAGATCCAAAAACACCTGGTGTATAGGGATGGAAGCGATGATTTTTGGAGTATCCAGAAATTGAAGGAGTTCCATCATCTGGTGTCTGTCATCAGCTTCAGATTGTAGTTGAAAAGGTACAACTTCTGACATCTCTTTCACAAAATTAATGAAAGATAGATCCTCAGGAGGAGATCTTTTTCTACTCTCTGTAGGAGATGGAGGCGAAGGCAAATCCGTGTCAGAAGATGTATCATCATCATCACCCCAGGTATCGTAGGGATCAAGTGGGGTTTGTAACCCTGATGGACCTGGCTGAGGCTCTAAAGGCATCGATGGAAACCGAGGTGGAATCGGTGCCGTAGGTGGAACCAGAAATGGCATCGATGGCTTCGGTGCTGTCGATGGAATCGGTGCCTGGCGTGGAATGGATGGAACCGAAGGATATATCGGTGGAGATATACCAGAAGGCACCGATGGAACCACCCCGGAAGGGGGAATCCGGAACGGTGTTTCTCCTGCCGATGAAAATCCAGTCGGAGACGGTGGTGTTGTCGATGGCACTGGAATCACCGATGGAAGGGCCGTCATGAGCGCCTCCATGCGGCTCAGTAGCGGTGCTAGCGCTTGTATCAACGGCTCGGTGGTCGGTTCCCTCCTCGGTGGCGAAGCCGGTGCCGGTGGCGGCACTGGAACCGGTGCCGGAGACGGTGCCGATGGAGGTTGCAATTTCTTCATCGCTTTCTCGATGGCCTCCTGGACCAGCCGGTCCAGTTCTGCCCGGAGACCAGGGGTAACCATACCCGGCTCGACGGGAGAGGGAGGCTGAGGCAGGGCCGGAGGGACCACCGTAACCGGTGGGATCACGGCCCCCGCACCCCGGGAGGGTGAGGGTTTCCTCGATGCCTGCGAACGAGACGTGGAGGGTGACCGGTCTGTTCGCGGCTTGTCGGTGGCTCGGCTTGAGCAGAGGTCGATGGCTGTGGATCCTCGACAGGCCGAGATTTGTGCCGTCGATAGCGGTGCTTTTCCTTCCGATCCCCTCGCCCATCCGGGGAAGGGACGGGAGTCGACGGCCGAGAAGCGATCGATGGCGGACGGTCACCGGAGGGTTGACGATGATGGTACAACTTCGACGGTGCCGGTTCCGATGACGTCGATGCTATCGATGGCGTTGGGGTGGGTGCATGGAAGAGGAGCCCCATCTTCTCCATCCTGGCTTTGCGACCCTTGGGTGTCATTAAGGCACATTTGGTGCAAGTCAGGACATCATGCTCACTACCCAAACACATCACACAAACCCTGTGGGGGTCTGTGATGGACATAGTCCGGGTACAATCCGGACAACGGCGGAACCCCGTTGCCATGGCCTGAAGCCAAAATTTAGGCTGGGGATCGGTAAGTGCCAACAGGCCTCAAGGGCCAAATTCGACGGTAGTCGATGGAAAAAGGCAAAAAACTTAACGGGTTCCGTAAGATGACTAAAAATTTGTCGAAGGGAGACCCCTGAGGGGCAAATTTTCTTAGGAAATTAATTTCCAAATTCCTGTCAGGAACGTGGTTAGAGAGCTCCTTTCACCGCGTGGCAACTGCTGCGCGGAAAAAAGAAGACTGAAGGGAGACCCCTGCTGGCTGCAGGGTCAGTGCCTTGCTGGGCATGCCCAGTAGGGGCCAGTCAAAGTTCTGTTTAAACTTTGACAGAAGTTTTCCGTGGTGGGCTCCATCCTCGATGTCACCCATTTGTGAGGACAACCATCCTGCTTGTCCTGTGAGAAATGTTTATTCCTGGTCAGCCATGGAGAAACATTTCTAGTGCTGGTGAGCTACACACTGGATTAATGTGGACAAATCTTCCCTTCCTCTCCCTCTGGACATTAAATGTGCTTTGCACTGGTTTTGTGCACACAAATCATGAGGCAGGATGGGGAATGGTGACTGCAGGGAAGGAAGTGAGAGGAGACAGGTTTCAAGCCGCGGCAGGGGTTGCTGTCTCCCAGGCAGCTTTCTGAGGAGATAGATTTCCCCATCCTATCCTTTTTTGGGGGGGGGGGGGAATGGGGGCCTCCGATGGCTCTGCTCTTTTGGGCAGGAAGCTGTGTCTGGTAATGTCTGGAGGGTTGCAGGGAAAAGAGAGACAAACTATTTGAAGGGAGGGAGAGAGAAGCAGCTCCGAGGGGGATTTAAAAAAAAAAAAGTACATAAAATAGCTTTATGTGCATAAAACAATGATTTGTGCTTGTCGTGTGCAAAAATCATGAAACTCTCTTTCCCTGTTCAGGTTACAGGGTGCCCCCAGGCCAGAGGATGAGCGCACATTTATTTATTTTATTTAAAGGTTTTTAATATACCGGCATTCGTATGCACATCATGTCGGTTTACATGAAACTGTAATAACAAGGCGAGGGGAATAGATGTAAAAAAGGGCATAATAAAATAAAACAGGATTAACGGCAATTCAAAAGAAAGAGTAATGTAGTATATTAACAATAAGCATGGTAACAAAACTGGAAGGTTATGCTGGCGACGGTAGCACCAGGAGCGGCCTAGGCAGTTCCAAGGGAGCATTCGAGCGGGGGGGAGAAAGATTCTTAGTAGCTTAATGGGGGCACATTTTAACTCAGATTGGTGTGTTTTACAACTCTTGATGCCTTACTGTACCATTTTCTTGCTGCATTGGGAGTTAAATGCTTGCTGAGCACATGCACAATCTTAATGCAGAACGTATTACATCGGTCCCGAGCTGAGGGTGGCGAGGCGGCAGCAGTCACAATTCCCTGCGGGGAGTCGTGCGTGACACCTGCTTGCCAGATTTAGAACCCATGACATAGGGATCCCGACCTCTCGACTAGGAACGGGGGTGGGTGCATTAAAGAGGAAAACTGCCCAGGGGGTTGGGAATCCCAGCCCTGGTTCTGCCTGAGCCAGACTACTGGGCCTAAAACCTAACGCTGCTAACATGCAAGACGACCAATCGGAGATTTGGGACCCCCCTCTAGTCAAGCGGAATCACTGGCGGGATAAACCGCCCAAAGCAGAGATGGAAGTCACACGTCAGAACTAGGACTGTAAGCCCCCCTCACCTACTGCACCGGCACAGTGTGTTAATCACAGCAGATTCTTTCCATGCTTTCTTCCTACGCCCGCTCTGTCTCTGATCCATCTCTGACCTGCAAAAAGATATATTACTCCAAACAAAATGCATCCTCTGCAGAGGGCACAGGATCTGCGATTCGGACATGAAGAACAATCCTCTCGCTATTCTATTCATTTAGAAGGGTGCAAAACATACCCTTTTTGTGTTTGCCGCAGCGTGCCTTGCTGCTGTGCTCCCTCCCCTTCCTGAAGCCTTAGTGAAAGGTAGGACATATTATACGTGAAAGGTCACCACAAGGTCTTGGGCTTGTGAAAAAGAAACATTCAGCAAATGGTGTGGCTGAACATTAATTCTGATGGGTAAGGATCCGTTTACAATGCAGTCTTTAAACCCTGGGACCTGCTGAAACGTCGATGACGCAACCTGGCTTACATTCCAAGAAGAGCATCCGCTAAGTGTCCTAGACATTTTATTTAGATTTTTATATAGTCCGCTTTTCACACTTTTTCGGCACTTCAAAGTGGATTACATTCAGCTACTGGAGGTATTTCCCTGTCCCCCATCCTGGCCCTTTTGCGATCAGCATGTACGCCTTGGCCAAAGCAAGCAGCCAAGAATGAGTGGGATGCCTAATCCCTCCCCAGGAGGTCTGCACTCAGGTAGCACTGAACAGAATACCACTGAAGAGTCATAGGTCAGTGAAGCCCAAACTTATCCTCTTGACCCCGCAAGCCAGTCAAGAACTCAGGATGCACACAATAGATATGCGCGGGGCACATTTGCATGTGCCGGCGATGCCTGTGGACATGCGCGGGGCACATTTGCGTGTGCCGGCGATTCCTGTGGACATGCGCAGGGCACATTTGCGTGTGCCGGCGATGCCTGTGGATATGCGCGGGGCACATTTGCGTGTGCTGGAGACATGATGTATGTAAGTTTCTCTCATGCAGGGGCGCCTCAAGAAAATCTGCTGTCCGAGGTGAGGGTAAGATGTCCGTCCTCCCCCCACCCCAAATCACTGAGAGGGGCCCATTTGTTGATTTGAATTACTGTAGAAGAGGGAAAACAGGGGTCAGAGTTCCCAAAGGAGTGGAGATAGAGTGTTAGTGATAATATTTCGAGGAAGCTGGCAATCCTGCCACAATCCCAGGAACCCTACCAGCTGTCTCCCATGTTTCCCCAGCATTTCCCTGTGGAGAAATAGGATGTGGGGGGTCTGTATGTGGTGCACTCTCTCCAGGTCGGTACAAGGCTATTTGGTGCCTTAGGCGAACCTTAGAACTATGCACCCCCCTCCATCCCAGCATTTACCACACAATTAAAAAATTATGCATGAAAAAAGGATATCCATAGTCTTCCGAGATAAAAATATCACAACATGTATATTATTTTTACATGCCCTGCTATGGTGCCAACTAGAAAACCCTGTCTAAAAGAACCTGTATGGTATTAAGCCTACTGTAAAGTGCGTTTGATAAATAAATAAGCTGAATTACAATTACAACACAGTAAACCTCCCAGACAAAAAACAGAACTGCTAGCACTCAAACAGTAACAAGCCTACCTATGAAAAGGCAACAGTGCAAATATTATGCCAGGTCCTAAAACACCAATACACCACCTATTAGGAAACAGAACAAACCAAGTGCTATAGAACAATAAACAGTCATTACATGACAAAAGAATACCTTAGCTCAGTCCCACATGCAGAACACAGATGGATCCTCATGAAGTACAAAATAAAAGATACCCTAAAATATAAACTGCAATGTGCAGACAAACTGGAAACTGCAATAGAAACACCATCGCTGCTCATAAAACAATAATAAAATCAAGAAATATAACATCATAACAGTAAAACTTTACTAATAGAAAGAATATTTCAAAACAGCTGACAAACAGAACATCGTTCAATAATTAAACTCAAACATTTTAAAAAAAGGTCGTAATGTATTCCAAATGATGGACTTTTCTTGTTTAATAAAATGATTTAACCTAAAAAAGATCTTAAAAAAATCATTAAAATATTTCAAAACAGACCTCAAAACACCCAAAATTAAAACTAATATGAATACAAAAATTCCCTGCTCTCTCTAACTGGAATCTTTAGATTTCCGGTCACCCTGAGATTACCATGCGGAAGGGGGCTACACAAACAGTATTCTCTCTCTTTCACACACACAGGCTCTCACACAAGCATTCGGGCTGTGACGCACAATTTGTCTCACATGCATACAGGCTCATACACATGCTCTCTCAAACACCAACACAGACTCTCTCTTACTTTAACACATCCATGCACACAGGCTCTCACTTACTTTCATTCACACACACAAGTTGTCACGCTCATGCACAGTCAAGCCTCTCTGGGTTTATTCTTTTGGCCACAGCTACTCCCCTCTTTAAGCACCAACTGGTCTAGACTGCTGGCTGCGGCGGGATGGGCTGTCGTGGCCATGTCGGCTCCGAGGCCCTGCCAGGTCGATCCTTCCGGCCACGGCAGGATGGGCCATGTTGCTCCTGAGGCTCCACTGGGCCTCACATCCGGCTACAGGCACTTAGGCAAAGTGAGATAGCTGCCCTAGGTGAATTTTTGGGGAATTCATTTCGTCGATCCCCAGATTTTGCCACCTGAGGCGGCTGCATAACCTTGCATCATTATAGAACCGCACCTACTCTCATGCATATTCATTGTGAACATCTTGAAAACCTGCTGGATTTTGGGAACCAGTGAAGTGCAACAGGACCAGAGCCAGGGCAGGAAGCCAGAAGCTTGGACCACAATACCCAAAGAACTTAAAACTTGCTGGAGTAAGGCACAGACCAGGGTGGGTCACCTGGACAGGGGGATTAGCTTGCTTACCAGGCAATGGCAGGCACCGGTGAAGGATGATTTTTGCACCATGCTGGCAGCAGCACAGGCAAGGAAGGTTCCTGTTCAGCAGGTCCTTGTCTGCAGCTGTTTTGTTAGTTTCTCCTGCCTGCAGTTGACTCAGCACTGGGGTGGGTTGCTGCTGAAGGGGTAACTCAAAGGGGGATTTGTCCCTTTAGCAGCTTCTTTGGGATTTCATCTGTGATTTATCTGTGGACTCCATGCTGTATTGGATAGTCTATTTTATTTAGATTTGTATATTCTGCTTTCTGGCACTTCAAAGTGGATTACATTCAGGTACTGTAGGAGTTTAAGCTCCTCACGAGAGTGGGCTTTGGGATACAGTTGTCTTTCATACCTTAACTTACCTCTCTGCTTGGGGACTCAGGTGTGTCCCAGACTCTGTGACAGAGGTGAGGGATTGGGAATGGCAAGGAAGGATTTTTTTTTTTGCATTTTGCTTGTAATCAGATGGATTTTTAGCTATGCTTTTATGGATTGCTCTGTGATTGTTGTATTTTATATTTGTTGTTATTCTGATACATTGAATTGATTAACTTTGAGCAATGTTTTTTTGACTGAAAAGGCAGGGTACAAATATAAAATAGGATAGGTTTGGGAACCACGGTCGTGGATGAAGGCAGAGGAGAAATCTTCAAGAAGTACAGAGCAGGCCTGTCCCGAGGAGGCAATGCTTGCTCTCATGCATCATCCAAAAGACTTTTGCTCCTTAAAGGAGATGACCTGTTTTAGGTGCAAGGACAAGGGCAAGTCCAACATGGGAGTTAGGTGTCAGTGGACATTCTGACAAACACAGCAGCTTAAGATATCTCATGTTGGGTCAGAGCCAGGTCTGTTGAGCCCACATCCTGTCTCCAAAAGTGGCCTGGACTGGCCACAAAAAGCCAGCAGATTCAAAAAGTATATTTATTTATTTGGGCATTTTATATACCGTCGTTCCAAAAGAAGATCACAACAGTTTACAAACGTAACATTCATATTCTAGGTCAACACAATATCAAAAATATGTTAACTAGGGGGCTAGGACAGTAGTTTGTGACACGCAAGTTCCATTTCAATAACCTTCACATATTAGTTAGTAAGTTGTCTTAATACGCTTTACACCTCTCATTACTTAAAGTTCATTCTTCTAACATTATGTATGTTTTTGATAGTGGAGTTCTCCGCATATAGGTATTTTAAGTTAGATTATATGCATTTTTGAAGAGCCAGAGTTTTTAGTTCGCGTTTGAAACTCTTTTTCTTTCTGTTATCAGACGTAACGTCTCTGGTAGAGAATGCCATAACTTGGAGCGTGCTCTGGAAAACATTCGGTCTCTTATTTGTGTTAGATGTGTGCTCAGCATTGTAGGCACAGTTAATAGACCTTGGTTTTGCGATCTTACTGTTCACCCCGGTGTGTGTGGTTGGAGTCTCACGCCTATTAGGCAGGGGTTTCTGTCTCTGATGATATTAAAAATTGTTAATACTTTATAACGAATTCTGGATTGTACTGGCAGCCAGTGCAGTGCTATCAGCGACGGGGTGTGTCTATTTCTTGTTTCTCCCAGGGAAAAGGATGGCTTTTTCTAAATCTACTTGGCTTATAAAGTTTTATGGACTTTTCCTCCAGGAACTCGTCCAAACTTCTTTGAAACCCTGCAATACTAAAGAAGTTGTGAGGCTTGATGATGAGACTGAGTTCTTCTTTCTAACAGGCCAATACAGTAAAAATCGTGGGAGAGCAGGCGAGCGCAGACCACTCTCCTGTGCGCGCAATTCAGAAAAAAAATTATTCAAATTAGGGCCCGTGGCAATAAGAGGCGCTAGGGACACTAGCACGTCCCAAGCGCTTCTTTTGGACAGGAGCGGCGGCTGTCAGCAGGTTTGACAGCCGACGCTCAATTTTGCCTGCGTCAGTTCTCAAAGCCGCTGACAGCCAAGGGGTTCAGAAACTGGACGCCGGCAAAACTGAGCGTCTGGCTTTCAACCCGCGAGCCGATTTAAAATTTTTTTTTTTATTTTTAACTTTTGGGACCTCCGACTTAATATCGCCATGATATTAAGTTGGAGGGTGCACAGAAAAGCAGTTTTTACTGCTTTTCTGTACACTTTCCCGGCACCGAGAGAAATTAACGCCTACCTTTGGGTAGGCGCTAATTTCTGAAAGTAAATTGTGCGGCTTGGCTGCACATTTTACTTTCTGTATCACACGGGAATAACTAATAGCGCCCACAACATGCATTTGCATGTTGTGGGCGCTATTAGGTTTGGGGGGGATGGACGCGAGTTTTCGACCCCTTACTGAATAAGGGGTAAAGCTAGCGCGTCGAAAACGCGCGTCCAAACGCGGGTTAACAGTGTGCTCCTTCGGAGTGCTCTGTACTGTATCGGCCTGATAGTAAGTCAAGACTTTTTTTTTTTTTTATAAACAGTCCAAGGTATGAAGGGGCTTTCTCACCTTCATGAACGTGTAGCCTCAAGAAGAACGTCGATAACATGTCATTAATATATAGTTTAGTAGAAACTTTCATTGGGTGTGGAGTACCACCCCTATTGTGGAAGAATTGCATTTAAGGGGGATAATGAACCACAGCCTGATGTTCAGTGGCTTTTCTAGCTGATTTAATGCTACAAGGAATATTACTGGACAAAAAAAATACAGACTTCAGTGGTTCAAATGGCAGCTTCAACATTTTTCAGGAACTTGCATATGGTCCATGAATCTAATATAGGTGAATGCAATGAAAGGGAGGCAATGCTGCCTTCAAAATGTGTACATAGCAAATTTTATTTGACAATCGGTCCCCTGACACGGTGCCGTGCTTTGCATGGACTGCACCGGAACAGCTTACATACGAAGAAATGTCCTTTTTATGTTGACAAAAGATTTGAACACAGTTTCTAAAAAAAGAGAGAAAATACAACATTGAATGCATTGTGAACAGTAGACCATAAAAAAAGACGGTGTTTTGTCCCTCTGTTCTTGCTGTTGCAGCCGCAGTTGTTGAGCTTTTTCAACTGGCTTCAAAGGTTTGGCTTTTCCCGCTCATTTCATCTGTGCGCTTTTTAACTCGCGGTTTCATTATTGCTTTTGCTCATTAACTCTTTCATAAAAACTCTTGTTTCTAGGTTCTATTCGCCCTTCGCTGGCACTCCCAATGCGGTCTTTTAGCTTCTTTTTTCTGCATCCAGCTTGCGATCAACTCAGTCTTTTATCCGCAGTATCTCAACTTTCGTTTTTTGGCTATTCTGTATGTTCATAGGTTCTTATATATAAATAATTTTTTATATACATTTTTTCGTTTTTGGTGCATAGATGCAACTTTAATTTTTTCACTGCTTCTTGTTCCAATTTTTCCTTGTGTTAGCCAAAAATCTTTTGTTAATTTTGTCTTCTTCAGGATGTCTTTATTATTGTTTATCCACAGCCTGATTACCCTTTCCTCATTTGGATTTATACTATTGACTTCACCTTGAATTTGGTATGTGTGCTTACTTGTTTTTCATTCTTCCCAATGTAACCGTCAGTAAAAAGTCAGGAAAGAGGTACACTGTGAAAGATAAGGAGGATCTGAGATTCCTGACTAGATAAGGAGGATCTTCCACTTGACCCTTAAGTGGAAGATCCTCCTTATCTAGTCAGGAATCTCGTCCAGCATCACCATCACCCCCACTGTGTTATTTTATTAATTTTTACCTTTTAGTCACTTGCAATAATTTTAGATTTTCACGTTTTCTATTTGGATTCGGTTTCTCTTTACTTTTCATTCCTAGCATGTAAGTCTAGCGTTCTTACTGTTATTTACCTGGCTGCTGTTCTCAGACCTTCTTCTCCCAGACCACACTGTGCCCTCCCCCCCCCTTCACACTTTTTTCACATTTTCCAAAAATTTTGGTTCTGAAGTTATAAAATAAAATTTTTAAAGTCAACAATTTTTTCCTTACATCTTGGGATAATTTGTTGTACATGGCATCACAGTAAGTCTTTTCCAGTTACAGTATGTACCTATATTTACTGTCCTCTGCTGTTTTGCCTTCTTTTTTTATGGTCCGCTGTTTAAGATGCACTCAATGTTATATTTTCTGCTCTCCTTTTTAGAAACCGTGTTTAAACCTTTTGACAACATAAAAAGGACATTTCTTCGTATGTAAGCTGTCCCTCCACATGTGAAACAAAGCACCATGTTGGGGGGGAATCGATTGTCAAATAAAATTTGCTATGTACACATTTTGAAGACCTCGCCTCCCTTTCATTGCATTCACCTATATTATCAGATTCACGGACCACGTGTAAGCTCCTTTTGCAACACACCTGCTTTTTTGAGGTTCTACTTAAGTGTGTCTGCTTGTCTTGCCACATTTGTTTTGCAGAGCTTCATCGGTTTGCCAGAAACACATTTAGCTCCCATGGAATAAGTTTAGTATGCCATAAGCCTTTCATGACCTGGGATACTAAACGGAAGTGAATATTGGCTTACCCTCGATTTGGGTATGGTAAGCTGCAACTGTATTGAGATGAACTCTCACTGATAAATGACTACGACCTGAAGAAGAAAGAGCAGGTAGTTCAGTAACTCTTTGGGTTTGCACGTGAATGGATCCAAGGAATTTCATTAACACCGAAAACCGTTTCCATTTAAATCCGTAAGTTCTCCTTGGTTATAGTTTTATGGAAGACACTATTATGCCCTCAATCTTCTTGGGTAAGGATAATTCAGCGTTTGAGTGCTTAACATTTAAGCCATCAAGCTGAAGGAGGGAAGGCTTGGATGATACAGTCGACCTTCTTCTTGAGTTTTTAAGGATGGATTTAACCCGAGAGGGATCAGATGACTGCTGTACCAGGTATGTGAACCAGACTTTTCTAGGCCACGATGAAGCTATGAGAATCAGATGGGTCTAGCATTTGAGCACTTTTTGCACCGTTTTGGCTGTCAGACGAATTGATGGAAAAGCATACATGGATCTGCATTAAAAATGAGCAGAAAAAAAAATGTTCTTAGCAGATCTGAGTTTGCTAGGAAGAATAGAGCAAAATATTTCTAGATTTCTGTTTTGTTCTGACACAAAAAGGTCATTTGATGGAAGACCCCACAGACTGAACAGTCTGTCAGTTGTTGATTGTTGCAGAGACCATTCATGTGGATGAAAAACTCTGCTGAGGTGATCTAATGTGTTGGAGATCCCTGGAAGGTAAGTTACTTGCAGGACAGCTTGATGTTTGCAAGCCCATTGCCATATCTTTATCACTTCTTGGCAAAGGCTCAATGAACTTGTGCCTCCCTGCTTGCTCATGTAGAACATGGCTACTTGGTTGTCAGTTTGAATGACTATATTCTTCCTTTGGAGGAGACAAGTGAAAGTTGTTAGAGCATATTTGATTGCTTACAATTCTAGGAAATTGATTTGGAATTGTTTCTCTATGAATGAGTTCAAAAGGGCTCTGTGTGGGCTCCTCAACTCTTTGTGGAGGCATCTGTCACCAATGTTCCTTGGTGAGAAAGGAGATGGGCTGGTGAAAGTGTCTAGCCACCAGTATGGCTCCTGCTTCATTTCTTGTGAAATGTCCACTTTGGTTGACAGTGTTTGAGTTAATTGGTCCCACTGCATGAATTGTATACAAAGGTGGGTTAGTGAAACTATGTGAACTGCTGCTGCCATGTGACCCAGAACAACCAGTACTTCTATGGCTATTGAATGTGTGTCTAACAGTCTGCACAAGGGACCCAGTATTTGCTTGATCTGAAGGAAAGAAAGCTCCCTTGTGGAGAATCTATCCATACTCCAATGAATTTGATTTTCTGAGAGAGAATTAAAATCTAACAAATTGAATTGACTTTTGTAAGGAGGTTAAAACAACCTCCTGGGAGGTCGACATTGCAAGCCCAATCATACAGGTAAATGAAGACTTGGATGCCCCGTCTATGCAGATGTGCTACTACTATTCCAGACACTTTGTGAAAATCCTGGGTGCTGCTGATAGGCCAAAAGGGAGAACTCTATCCCAATAGTGGAAAAAGTATACCACAAAGCACAGGTAATGCTAGTGGAAGGGATGAATGTGTATAAGAGCATAAGCGTTCTTTAAATCCAGAAAGCAGATCCGTTCCCTCTTCTGGATTAAAGAATCATATGGAGAGCATTCATTTTGAAATTTTCCCCAGAGTATATGCTTGTTTGGGCTTCTTAAATCTAGGAGGTGTCTCAATCCCCTAGATTTCTTGGGGATGAGGAAGTAACCTCACCCTAGTGAAGGGGCAGAACAGGTTCTATCACCTGCTGATTGAGGAGAGACTCCATCTCTAGGGAGAACTGTTCAAGTGAGATGGATCCAGACTGAAGGCTGAGCAATGAGGAAGCATGGGAAGCTGGGAGACTCCACAATGTTGAGAACCTAGCAATCTCTAGTGATCTTGCACTACTACTCCAGGTAGTGCTGGATTCTCCTTTTACTGGAAAGGATGGTTAATGGATTTGTAAAGGGGTCAAAAACTTGGTCCAGGTTTTTTTGAGTTGCTTTAGGTTGTTGGCACTCATATTCTTGAGCATGAGCTTGACGTTGTTGCTGTTGCAGAAGTAGAAGTGGGCCCGGTAACACTGGAATTGCCAAAAGGGGCGCCTCTGGAAATATGGCCTTTTAAAAGCATGGTAAGTGTGCCTCACAGAAGACCAATGAGTATTGATCCCATAGAGAAGAGCTGGACCCCTATATGTTACTTTATTTGAACCACCATTTCTTTGAGTTTTTCTCCAAAGAAATGATCACCTAGACAAGAAACATCTGCCAACTTGTCATGAACCACAATTTTATGCAAAATAAACAGATTCAATAAACACAATCTATACATTTAAATCCTAATATGTCTAATGTATTCATATATCATATATCTCATTGCAAAAATGTTAAAAATATTATAGCAAAATCTGATTGAGACCAAAAATTCACAAAATTCATTAATTTTTCACACTATCCCAATACAAAAAACCATACAAAATCCCTAAAACTGACACCACATATCCACTTCTTTAATTCATTAAATTATACTTCCAATAATTAAACACAATAATCTTCCTATATGTTGCTAATGACAGCATGTAGGCAATGGGTACAGGAGATCCTCGGTATTATCATCATCATTAGACAGACTCTGGCAGTTATTAAATAGTTCCAAACTGGCTGATACTTAACTTCAACTTGTCATGAACTTCATTGTGCAAGCTACTGGCTCTCAACCAAGCCATGTGGCATGATCCAATGGAGGCTGATGAAGTGCATGCTATGGTAACGAATATTTCATAAATGGATCAAATAATATGGCATTTACGGGTGACTGAGAGTAAGCAGGTCTGCCTTTACCAGGCAGAGGGAAAAGGCTTTAGTTTTCCCTGGTGGAGTATTTGAAAATATTCTTGTTTTCTTCGCTCTTTTAAAGTGCCGATTTTGCCATAATTGATTGTTGAAGTAGTTGCATTATCCCAAATCCCAGGGATTTTACACTCTGTATTTGAAGTCTAGCTTCCTTGCAACTGGGACACAAAAATCAGGATTCTCCCACATTGTTTGTAATTCTTGCAGGATATCATGGATTAGAATAGCTGTGAGCTCTGCCGGTGCTTCCAAAATTTGGAGGAGGCCGAAGACCTTTACGCAAAGATCACTGTCCTTATGCACATTAAATCTGCGTGCTTTGCCCAATTTGTGCAGAAATTTGGAGTAAGAGAGGTCTTCCTATGGAGACCAGTGTTCTGGAAACTCTGGTAGGGGGTAGGAGTGTATTCCCAAACTCTATTGGGAGCCCAGAGGTCATGGAACACTAATTCAGGACCTCAGTGATGAATGTGATCCTTGGTCCCTTGGAGGGATAAATTCCTCATCTATGTCTTCTTACTTGCTGCTGCAATGGAGAGCTGTGCTCATGGGGGTTCTGATGAAAGATATACTGGGGATACTGGGATTCTTTCTTGAGGTAGTAAACCTGATATTTTGGAGAGGAGAGTTTGGAAGGTACCTTCCTTATGCTTAGCTGCTAGAGAGGTAAAGATATCCTTCACCAACTCCACCACTTGGTCGGGCCTAGTGCGAGTGGTGGAACATACTGTTCTGATACCTGATGGAATCCTGCACATCTTCTGGTCTCTATAGAATTTATATTGGGACTTGATTAGATGTGAGAGGTACCAGAGAACAAATGGGGTCTGCGGTCTCCAGATGTAATGCTTGTGCCAGCAACTTGTTGGCAAAAATGCTCTGGTAATTGGTGGGGGAGCAGGTGAATCATATCCCCCTTCTGTCTGACACTGCACAATGCATTGATGATAGACCATCAGAAAAAGCTGCGCCAACTGTTAATGATGTCAAGACTCAATGCATTACGTGCTCGGGGGCTCAATGCGTCGAATGAGCCGATGAGCCACTGGTGCTGGCTGCATCAATGGCTCCAATGAGTAGTGCTTCTTTTTCTTCAATGCATTTTGGGACTTTTTATATTTACACAACCCCAAAGACTCTGTTTCACTGAAGGGGGAGATATTTTGGAGGAGCTCCTGCTCAATTCCCTACCTGGGGAGGCAAGTGAGGCTGCGTTTCGGGAAGAGGATAGGCTACGGCTTCTGAGAGATTTGTGCAGTTCCTAGACTTCTAGGAATACGCAGACATCCAGCCACAATGGTAACAGCTGGCCTGGTCATTGTTTGGTCGGAGGCAATGGTAACAGACTTCATGTATATCAGTAATGAACATTTTTCTACTACATACAGTATTCATTATGGGGGTCATTTTCAAAGGAGTTACGCATGTAAATGTGACATACTATCGTAGCAATTTTCAAAAGCTATTTACTCGAGTAAAGTGCACTTACTTGAGTAAATCCTATGGACAATTCAATGGCATATATTGTAGCAATTTTGAAAAGCCCACTTACTTGAGTAAAGTGTATTTACTCGAGCAAAAACCAGTTTTGCTCGAGTAAATGCTTTTGAAAATCTGGCCCTATGTGCTTTTTCTTGCCAGAGATCCTAAAGAAAAATCTTTTCTATTTTTTTTTTTTTTAAAGTAGCACTGAAAAGTGCTGTTTGTGGGCTGCTGAGGCAGCAAGGCAATTTTGAAGAAAAAGATATTAAGAATTTTAGAGAAAACTGATTAAAATACAGAGCGATAGGATACACATCTGTGCTGGTGCTTGGATGAAAAAAGACTGAAGGGGCTCACGAGGCAACATCCATGCAGGAATCCCCACACATGCTCAGTAGAGAAAAACTCTATGAGCTTAGTGATAAGGATCTGTTTGGCACCGCTGCCTGATGTCACCCACATGTCATGGCTAAGTAAGCCCTACATGTTGAAGGACAATGGCCTCACAACGGAAGAGTCCAATACAATAAAGGAATTCAAGGAAGGCATAGAGGATCCTTATATGTGAGGGTAAAGCCAAAGATTGAACTGCTGCAGAAGCTGCTCATCTGGCCTGGGCAGAATAAAATGAGCCTCATCGGCCTCCACTCACATCATTTTCTGTTTTCTGAGTGTGAAAGATGTAGCCTGAAAAGCAGACGACCACTGCAGGTCCTCAAATCTGACCAAGCCCATGAAATTAACTGCTTTAAGTGAAGGGGAGTCCAGCGAACAAGCAGAGGGCATGCCTGGTATACACTCATCTAGTAGCACTATAGAAATAAGAAGTAACAGTAGTGCACTGCTTGAAGGGGAAATCTTTTAGGGTATGGAAGTTTGTACAGAGAATAACTTTTTCTATTAGCCCAACGTGCTCTGGATTTTACTCAGGACTCCCCTTGGCTGTAACTCAGATAATCAATTCTCTGCCTGTTTTGCTGAGTCTACAGGCAGAGTGACAGAAAGGAAAATGAGCAGGACAGCTAACCTCCTCCATCCTAATTGGGTGTTAGGCTCTAAGTTAATTGTGACTAATTAAATGTTAAATGGGCAAGTGTCAAAGAACCCTCCTGAGTCAGTAAACAGCAAGGTCAGCTTTGGTTTCATTCTGCTAATGCCCATGAAACACAACATGAGACAGAGAACCTCAGTCTCCAAGCAGGGTCTGAAAGTCATTCACACTATTCTCCTAACAAAAAGGTTAAATGATTTATCTGGCAAGTGAAATATTTAAATGAACTCATGCCGAATGTTGCCATTTATTTGGCTGACTTAGCTGGATAAGCAAGAGGCATTCAAGCAAGCAAGAATTTTTAGATCCCACTCTTTGCCGGACAAGGAAGCTGAATAAATGCCCCTCCCCTTCTGTTTAGCCACTTGCACAGCCAGAAATCTGCACCTCTGACCTTTCTTGGAATATGCACAGGTGGAAAGCTGGACCACAGCATGCAGAACAGGAATCTGAATGCTGGACCTGGGGATGCAGACCCAGTAAACAGGGTACACGCACTGTGAGAGCAGTGCTGCACGACAGAAAGAAGAGAGACCCAGGGATAAGAATAAAGGGGCTACCTGCAATACGCTGCCAGGTCCAGCTGCTTTAGGAGGACATGGGCCCTAGTTCTACAGCTTCCTTTTCATGCTGGACATTGCTGATGCTTGCAGGAATGTCTCGTCTCAGCTGGCTTTTCGGGGAGACCCTAGCCTCCCATCATTAGGCAGTCCCTCTATGCACTTATCTTCTTTTGCTTGCCCTTCTCGGAACCTTTCTAGTTCCGCTCTCTTTTCTGTCTGTGTGTTCTTTCAATGATAATCTTTTTGCCATTACTTTTTCAGTCACCTCTTTGGGAAACCCTACCAGTTTCTCTTTTTCCTCTTACTTTTATTTACCTCCCCCAACTTGAAGATCTGCTGCTCTTATATAACTCCTTTGTCGGTATTTTTGCAAAGGCATGAACAGTGACGGGTGCCAGAAGCCAACGTCTTTGTCTTCATCTAATGGTGCTTAATAACGGTAATTTGACAGATAGCATAAAACACTCAGGCCAGCACTGAGCTAAAAAGCTATAAACTACTTCAATAAAATCAATCTGTACGCAATTTTTTTCTCCAACAGATGCAATTAAACGATACACTGAAAGGCTATAAAACATACTGAATAATGCATGAGTGAGACCCACGAGTCTCTCCTCCCTCACAGCTCCCCACTCAGCACCAGCTCACTGCAGAATCGCCCCCAGAACATGCCAGGAGCACAATGTCTCAGAGCTATGCCCTTCCCATCCAAAATGTTTCATCCCATGCGTGGTGGTTGGCACAATGCACAGCAGCATCTGCAAAACACAACACACACACGGAAAAGCCTGTGCGGCTCAAACAAGCCACAATACAATAAGTGAGACAGCAACAGCTGGGGTTTGCTAACTCTAGCACAGGAGTAGGCCCGACCCCGGGGATCTTCCACCCGTACTGGCCACTTCCCTCTCGGGCTGAGCCGTCAGGTTCTAATGGCTGGCAGGACTTAAGGCGCACACTAAAACAGATCAGGAATGGAACTGGGATAAGAACTGAAGGACGAGAGTTGCGCCAAAAGCATCAAGGCTGTTTGTTAATGGTAGTAATCTCCATGCCTTCTGTTAAGGGTAGTAACTGCCATGCCAAGCAGGTTACCCCCCATGCAACCCTTTTCTTCATTTCCATCCTCAAGCCTTTAGGGATCCCCAGTGTTTATCCCATGCCCCTTTGAATTCTTTCACTGTCTTCCTCTTCACCACCTCCTCCGGAAGGGCATTCCAGGCAGTCATCACCCTCTCTGGGAAGAAATATTTCTTGACCGTGGTTCTGAGTCATCCCAGCTGAAGTTTAAATTTTGTGACCCCTAGTTTTATTGATTCCTTTTTCAAAGGAAAGTGTTCAAAGTTTGTGCATATTAAAACCTTTCAGGTATCTGAGTTTTGTATCGTATCTTCCCCCCTGCACCTCCTCCTTCCAGGGAATACATATTTGGATCCTTCAGCCTCTCCTCATAAAGTCTTCTGATAGAGACCCATGCCATTTTGGTCACCCTTTTCTGGACCGCCTCCATTCTGTCTCTATCATTTTTCAGATATGGTCTCCAGAACTGAACACAGTACTCAACTGAGGCCTCACCAAGGACCTGTACAAGGGCACTATCACCTTTTTTTTCTTACTAGTTATTCCTCTCTTTACACAACCCAGCATTCTTCTGGCTTTAGCTATCGCCTTGTCACATTGCTTCACCATTTTCAGATCAGACACTATCACACCAAGGTCCCTCTCCTGGTCCGTGCACATCACCATCACACCCCCCCCCCCCCCCCCCCCCAATAGTTAACAGCTCTTTTCAATTACCGCACCCCAGATGCATGACTCTGCACTTCTTGGCATTGAATCCAAGCTGCCAAATCTTCGACCACTCTTCTTAAATCACTTTTCATTCTCTCTACTCCTTCTACTGCAGATCTTAGTAACATCTACAAATAGACAAACTTCACCTTCTATCCCTTCTGCAATGCTGCTCACAAAGATATTAAACAGAACCAGTTGCAAAACCGATCCCTGTGGCACTCCACTTAATACAGTTCTCTCTTAAGTTTTAAGAATTAAATCTTTATCTGTTAAAAATAGTTTTTAGCACTGACAAAGAATAAGCTGTAGGCAACCAAGTGCAAGGTGTTGCATATAGGGAAAAATAATCCTTGCTGTAGGTACACGATGTTAGGTTCCACATTAGGAGTTTCCACCCAGGATAAAGATCTAGGCATCATAGTGGATAATACTTTGAAATCGTCGGCTCAGTTTGCTGCAGCAGTCAAAACAGCAAACAGAATGTTAGGAATTATTAGGAAGAGAATGGTGAATAAAACGGAAAAAGTCATAATGTCTCTGTATCGCTCCATGGTGAGACTGCACCTTGAATTCTGTGTACAATTCTGGTCTCTGCATCTCAAAAAAGATACAGTTGTGATGGAGAAGGTACAGAGAAGGGCGACCAAAATGATAAAGGGGATGGAACAGCTCCCCTATGAGGAAAGGCTGAAGAGGTTAAAGCTGTTCAGCTTGGAGATGAGACGGCTGAGGGGGGATGTGATAGAGGTCTTGAACAAGTAGATGTGAATCGGTTATTTACACTTTCGAATAATATGACTAGGGGTCATTCCATAAAGTTAGCAAGTAGCACATTTAAGACTAATTGGAGAAAATTATTTTTCACTCAACGCATAATAAAGCTCTGGAATTTGTTGTCAGAGGATGTGGTTAGTGCAGTTAGTGTAGCTGGGTTCAAAAAACGTTTGGATAAGTTCTTGGAGGAGAAGTCCATTAATGGCTATTAATCAATTTTACTTAGGGAATAGCCACTGCTATTAATTGCATCAGAGCATGGGATCTTCTTAGTGTTTGGGTAATTGCCAGGTTCTTGTGGCCTGGTTTGGCCTCTGTTGGAAACAGGATGCTGGGCTTGATGGACCCTTGGTCTGACCCAGCATGGCAATTTCTTATGTTCTTATAGGGCTGGAGAAAGAGACTTAACTATTCAAGCATAGCCACAAAAGTTATTTGTCCACAATACAAGTCAAAGAACCCTTATTTGAATTATGATTTTAGAGTTAGGTCATTAAAAATGAATCACAAATTACTAGGCTTGGATGATATGGATTGCCCATCTATAAGATTACTTCATCCTGATAGATTCCGCTTTCTAAGATAACCCTGTGACTAGATGAATACTCCTGAGCAAATATTCTTCTAAAGATAAAGGGGACATACTTTTTTACTATTAGGGTGGTGGACCCAAGGAACAGCCTTCCAGTGATGGTGGTAAGGCATAGGAGGGGTGCCTGCATGTTGGATTAAGTATGGGACTTGTAAAAACCAAAAAGACAACAAGGCCTGAAACGGCTTACAAGCGGAGGTGGTGAAGACCAGCATGAAAGCTGATGTTTGGGACAGGAGAAGGAACAGGATTGAGAGCTCAGGTAAAATGAAAGGAGGGGAGCTGCTGTAGAGTTAAGAATTTTTATCTTCATCTACCCCAAAGGGGTAGAGAACTGGTTCTTGGCTGCTGTCAGATTATTATGAGTGACTTCTATAGGAAGGAACACTCTGCAGTTTAGGAAAGATGGGTTGTAAATGTAACTCACGGAATATATTTCTAAAACTGGGAAGGAGATCAGAGCAGATATAAACATGTTTAGCATCCTACAAGGAAATACAGATCACTGGAGGAAACTGGAGACAGAGGATCCTCATGGGAAAGTCTTCATGGCCTTGATAAGAATGCTTGCCTTGCAGAATTGAAATTTCAAGCACCATGATTTGCTAGGAGCCAGTCACATGAGGATAGGTTGTAGAGAATGAACCTACTTCACTACTTTTTACATTTTTAAATGCCCATTTATTTTTCTTGCTTTTGTACATCCTTAAGCCAGAGGGCAACAGCAATTGTGTTTCCTTACTTGGGTTCAAGCATGTCAGCTCAGCAATGTGCCCAACGACTAACAGACCCACTGGACAAGAGATTCGGGTCTTACACTCTGCGGTAAAAATAATCCCACAAGGCAAGCTTAAAACATTTTTAGCTCAGAATACATAGGGCATACTTAACTGCATCATGCCTTGGATACACGTAAGACTCAAACATCTGCACAGCTTCATGGGCCTTTCTGCAATTTCAGGAAGAGTGTACAGTATTGATATCAACCAGATCTTTACCGGACAATAGTACGACATGACAAAACAGATGCATGATCCAAGTACAGGATGCAGCTTTCAGCCATCGGCACAAAGTCATTTTACAATCAGTTATGTAAAAATGAGAGTCAGCAAGGCCTTTTTACCGATAACATGCACCATATCTAGAGCCCTTAGCTGGAGAGAGAGTTTCCTAAATACAATAAAATAAACCTGTTTCTGAGGGGCTTCCACATGTATGCGTCCTTCATCAGGTCAGAGTACAGTAAGCCAAGGACCATGCTGTCTGATCATACCAGTAGTGGTCACACATGAACAGTCCTCTGCATTTTGGCACTGTCCTTCTCTCACTCTGCACAGACCTGGTGAAGGAAAACCCACTCTGGAAACTAGTCACAAAACCATGGAAGCATACCACTCCAACGGCTTCTGGGTTATTGCCACCTTTATTCAGAAGCTTTAAATGCAATCTTTCCCCGGGGGTTAATACCATACCGAGAATCTATAAAAGCACCAAGAGCACTACACGCAGCCAATGAACATCGCCTGGAAGTTCCTTCGTCAACAGCAGCACAGAGAGAACGCCTTCTCGGTAGCTGGCTCACTTTGGTGGAACTCGTTGCCAGAAGCACTCCATACAACTGCTTGCCCTAAAGCTTTTAAGAAAGCCTTGAGGATCTGCCTAATTTGTCAAGAATTTGAAATCACTGAGGTCTGACCAGCAACACGATCGTGTTTACCTGTTTAACTTAAGATTGGATTATGTGATTTTTTTTTTACGTATTTACTTTTGCCGTCTAAAACTCTGTAATCTGCTTCGAACACTATTCTCGAATGAAGTGGAATATAAATCTTTTCAAATAAATACATAATCAGGTGTTTGCTTGAGAAATCCACAGTTAGAGCCTCAAGTTGGGTCTTCCACTCCCTGGGCTGGCTGAGGGAGTAGGAAGGGGGCAGGGGAGTCGCGCCAGATTCTTGGTTCACGACAGCAGAGTTCCAGGACCATCACTGGATTGACCCGGCTAGATATGCTGTGGATGGGGAGGGGGAACAGAATGAAGAATCACAGTGCCCGATGCCAGCCATGGTTCCGACTGGTCTGAAAGTACAAAAGGAGCAGGAGGGAACTGTGTGGTCAACCCCCTCTCTCCCAGACCTTTATTTATTGTCACTCGCATGGCAGTCAGGTTACTTTAACACTTGAAACCTGACAGGTGTGTGCTGGTAAAGAAGCACCACACCCCTCCCAGATGATGATACTCGGCTACACCAGGGAGTGGAGTTTCATACGCAGCCTAACTGCTAGTTTACACCCTCACTATTCATCGGCTACGCCAGGGGATTGTATCTTGCTGACCCCCAAGGGGCAATATGGCCAGCATTTATGCATAGCCCCTTGGGTTTTCTCTACAAAAGAAACCCAACAGAGACTTAGAAATGCTCATTCTGTTCAGCAATTGATTTAGATACATACAGATCAATGCAATCCGTATTTACTGGAGGATTTCATTTTAAAATGTTTCTACTACTAGTCTCCAGAATGTAATATCATATGATAAACAGTGAATGTTTGCTTTTAGGATGAGTACAAACATGTTAAGCACCTAGAATTGTACATAAGTGGGCTACAAATATTCAAAATAAACTGCACACCAAAGTTTTCCATTTAGCCATAACACAGACAGTAGCAATGTTCCGGTAATCTTCACCTCAAACACTGCCCCTACAACCGAAAAGGTTAGGGGGTCTTTAACCCGGGGAAGGAATATGATATAGATTTATAAAATCGCGCATAGCAAGGAACAGTTATTTCAAACAGCAGTAAGACTAGGGAACACTCCATCAAAATAGCAGGCAGCAGATTTAGCACAAATCTGAGAAAGTAGTTTTTTTCCACTCAATGCACAATAAAGCTTTGGAACTTGTTGTTGGAGGATGTGGTCATGGTATCTAGCATGGCCAAGCTGGAAAGGAGTTTGGAAAAGTCCACTAACAATTAACCAGGTATACTTAGGAAAGCCACTGCTTATCCCTAGGAGTGAGCAATAAGGATTGGATTTCTTCTTTGGGATCTGCTGAGTACTTGTGACCTGCATTGGCCACTATCTGAGACAGGATGATGGACTTGACTGACTTTTGATCTGACTCAGCATGGCAGATCTTCTGCTCAGGTACAACACCGTCAGCAGAAGTACAAACACCCCCACGGAACGGCATGGGCAGCAGCAGCAGTGTGAGCTTCTCTCACACTCACAGGCTGCTCTAGCACGGAACAGATGAGACCACAGGGTCACACATGGCTCTGGGCTTGTAACGTTACTGCTGTAACCTTAGGACCAGCAGTCCCACTTCTGCAGTATTATACTGAAAATAAACTATGTGCACTCTCACTGGTTGTATGGAAAAATGTTAACAGCGTTCTTTATGAAAGTGAATTTTGTGGAAAATGAATTATATGAGGAAGAAAAACGAAACGCTATTCTTAAAAACAAAATTACTGCCATCAATTACTATACTGATGTGGAAGAGTCAACATGGTTTTAGAAAAGTGAAGTCTTGCCTTTTCTGAAGGTGTAAATAAACATGTAGATAAAGGTGAGCCAGCTGATATTGTGTATTTGGATTTTCAGAAGGCGTTTGACAAAGCTCCCCATGAGACTCCTTAGGAAATTACAAAGTCATGGGATAGAGGCAGTGTCCTATTGTGGATTGGGAACTGGTTAACAGGCCAGAAACAGAGGGTAGGACTAAATGGTCAGTTTTCCAACTGGAGAAAGGTCATTAGTGGAGACACACAGGGATTGGTACTGGGATCTGTGCTGTTTAATATATTCATAAATGACCTGGAAAAGGAAATGATGAGAGAGGTCATTCAAATCTGCAATTGACATAAAATTTTTCAAAGCCCTTGAAACAGCAGAAAATGTGGTCAATACAAAGAGCTATTGAGCAGGCACACAGGGCCTTATGTCCTGAAAGAAATAACATGCCTAGTGACACAGGGGCTTGCTTTCGGGACTTCCCCAATAAAGAAAAAAATTCTGGCAAAAGCGAGATCCTACAAAAACGTTTGCTCAGATTTCAAGTGACCTCTCCTTAGCAACTTTAAGGAGGCACAGAATGGGAGAAATAATACTTATTTACTCAGAAAGTTTTCAGCAAAGGTTTTCTTACAGATTGCAAGCCGAGAAGTGGCCATTCCCTTGCGGACTGCTGTTCAATATTAGCAGCACAGCCTGCACAAATAAGAGAAGTGAGGGGGCAATGAAAGCACTGCCGAGAGCAAGTTTAGGAATAAGTAGCTGGAAGGAAAATGCAACAGAAAAGATAACACCAACTCCACTCCCTACAAGACATTTCTCTAGATAGCAGCAAGTGTCAGCAGAAGACAAGAGAGCTACCAAAAACTAAAGAAGTAGAACTAAAGACATAGGGAAGACAACAGAGTAGATGGGGACTGTTGGACGTTGTCTTTGTTCTCCTTAATGAAATCTTTTTCTTTTGTTTTTAACTTTTTCATTATGAATTGAGATATGCTTGGCCGCGTACTAAAGAGAGAATAAGAACATAAGAAATTGCCATGCTGGGTCAGACCAGGGTCCATCAAGCCCAGCATCCTGTTTGCAGTAGTGGCCAATCCAGGCCATAACAACCTGGCAAGTACCCAAACACCAAGAAGATCCCACGCTACTGATGCAATTAATAGCAGTGGCTATTCCCTAAGTCTACTTGATTATTTATTTTATTTATTTATTTATTTAAGGTTTTTATATACCGGCAATCATGAAGATATATCTTGCTGGTTTACATAGAACAGGAGTGTAGTATAAACAATAAACTGGAACTGTGGTGGATGAAGGAGAAGTTACATTTAACAGGGTAACAGAACTGGGAGAAAGGAGGAAGAGATAGGATAGAAAGTAACAGTTAAACAATATACAGATTAAATGCTATATACAAAAGCATGGTTGAGGGCTGATGGTTTTGAGAATGAGACAGTGAGATCATTGGATTGTGTCCAGGAAGGCTTGCTTGAACAGCCAAGTCTTAAGTCTTTTTCTTAATAGCAGTTAACAGACTTCTCCTCCAAGAACTTATCCAAACCTTTTTAAAACCCAGCTACACTAACTGCACTAACCACATCCTCTGGCAACAAATTCCAGAGCTTAATTGTGCTACTTGCTAACTTCATGGAGTGCCCCCCTAGTCCTATTATCCGAAAGTGTAAATAACTGATTCACATCTACTTGTTCAAGACCTCTCATGATTTTAAAGACCTCTATATCCCTCCCTCAGACGTCTCTCCAAGCTGAACAGCCCTAACCTCTTTAGTCTTTCCTCATAGGGGAGCTGTTCCATTCCCTTTATCATTTTGGTCACCCTTCTCTGTACCTTCTCCATTGCAACTATACCTTTTTTGAGATGCGGCGACCAGAAATGTACAGTATTCAAGGTGCGGTCTCATCATGGAGAGATACAGAGGCATTATGACATTTTCCATTTTATTCCCTTCGTAATAATTCCTAACATTCAGGCCGATTCAGTAAAGTCCGCGGGAGAGCGGACGAACGCCCACTCGCCTGTGCGCGCGATTCTGTATTTAAATTAGGTGGTGCAGTAGAAACGGGCAAAAGGAGGCGCTAGGGACACTAGCGCGTCCCTAGCACCTCCTTTTGACCCGGAGCAGCGGCTGTCAGCGGGTTTGACAGCCGACGCTCAATTTTGCCGGCATCGGTTCTTGAGCCCGCTGACAGCCATGGGCTCAGAAACCGGACGCTGGCAAAATTGAGCGTCCGGTTTTCGGCCCGACAGCAGCCAGCCCATTTAAATTTTTTTCTTCTTTTTACTTTTTTTTTACTCTTCGGGACCTCCGACTTAATATCGCCATGATATTAAGTCGGAGGGTGCACAGAAAAGCAGTTTTTACTGCTTTTCTGTGCACTTTCCCGGTGCCGGCAGAAACTAGCGCCTACTTTTGGGTAGGCGCTAATTTCTTAAGGTAAAATGTGCGGCTTGGCTGCACATTTTACTTTCTGTATCGCGCGGCCATACCTAATAAGGCCATCAACATGCATTTGCATTGACTGCCACAGCACACTGAGCTGACAATTTCAATGTATTGTCTATTATGACGCCTAGATCTCTTTCCTTGGTGGTAGATCCTAATAAGGAACCTAACATTGTGTAACTATAGCATGGGTTATTTTTCCCTTTATGCATCACCTTGCATTTATCCACATTAAATTTCATCTTCCATCTGGATGCCCAATTTTCCAGTCTCACAAAGTCCTCCTGCAATTTATCATAATCTGCTTGCAATTTAATACTCTGAATAATTTTATATCATCTGCAAATTTGATTACCTCACTCATCATATTCCTTTCCAGATCATTTATAAAATATATTGAAAAGCAATCCACTGCCCACCCCCTCCACTGAGAAAATTGTCCATTTAATCCTACTCTCTGTTTCCTGTCTTTTAACCAATTTGTAATCCACGAAAGGCCATTGTCACCTATCCCATGACTTTTTACTTTTCCTAGAAGCCTCTCATGAGGAACTTTGTCAAATGCCTTCTGAAAATCCAAATAAACTACATCTACCGGTTCACCTTTATCTACATGTTTATTAACCCCTTCAAAAAAGTGAAGCAGACTTGTGAAGCAAGACTTGCCTTGGGTAAAGCCATACTGACTTTGTCCCATTAAACCATGCCTTTCTATATGTTCTGTGATTTTGATCTTTAGAACACTTTCCACAATTTTATCTTACACTGAAGTCAGGCTAACCGGTCTGTAGTATCCTGGATCGCTCCTGGAGCTCTTTTTAAATATTGGGGTTAAATTAGCCACCCTCCAGTCTTCAGGTACAATGGATGATTTTAATGATAGATTACAAGTTTTAACTAATAGATCTGAAATTTCATTTTTGAGTTCCTTCAAAACTCTGGGATGTATACCATCTGGTCTAGGTGATTTACTACTCTTCAGTTTGTCAATCAGGCCTACCACATCCTCTAGGTTTACCATGATATGGTTCAGTCCATTTGAATCATTACCCATGAAAACCTTCTCTGGAACAGGTATCTCCCCCAACATCTTCTTCAGTAAACACCTAAGCAAAGAAATCAATTCATCTTTCCGTGATAGCCTTATCTTCTCTAAGTACCCCTTTAACCCTTCGATCATCTAATTGTCTGACTCCCTCGCAGACTTTCTGCTTTGGATATATTTTAAAAGGTTTTTACTGTGAGTTTTTGCCTCTACAGTCAACTTCTTTTCAAATTCTCTCTTAGCCTGTCTTATCAATATCTTACATTTAACTTGCCAACGCTTATGCTTTATCCTATTTTCTTCTGTTGGACCCTTCTTCCAATTTTTGAATGAAGATCTTTTGGATAAAATAGCCTCTTTCACCTCACCTTTTAACCATGCTGGTAATTAATTTTGCCTTCCTTTCACCTTTGTGGAATACATCTGGACTGTGCTTCTAGGATGGCATTTTTTTTAACAATGTCCACGTCTCTTGCACAATTTTTACCTTTGTAGCTGCTCCTTTCATTTTTTTCTATTTTTCTCATTTTCTCAAAAACTTTCCCTTTTTAAAGTCAAGCTCTAGAGCCGTGGAATTACTTATTGTCCCCCTTCCAGTCATTAATTCAAATTTGATCATATATTATGATCACTATTGCCAAGCAGCCCCACCACCATTACCTCTCTCACGAAATCCTGTGCTCCACTGAGAATTAGATCTAAAATTGCAAAATGATATTAAGAAATAATTTTATGTCAACCAGACCAAGACACAGGTCTCTATCATCAAGAAACATAACTATCATCATCAGCTGGGTTGGAATCCTAATGACTAACTACCTGAACTCTGTCTAATTGGAGGCAACACTGGACAAAACACCTTTTTAAAAGAACAGACAAGAGGAAAAATCAGGTTTTATAACATCTTCCCAAAGCTGGGCACCTCAAAGCAGGGCACCAAAATAGTTACTTTGCTGATCACTGCTATTGCCTTATACTGCTCCATGGATGAATATGCATGTTCTGTGTGGGAATAAGCTGTCAAGAAACGAGATCCTATTCTAAACGAGATGGGTTGTAAACAACGGGTTGTCCAAAGTCAATGCTAAAGCCTAGGAATATCTATAAACTTATCACCTATCTTTACTATAAAAGCTCAAGATGAAGCACAACATACAATAATATGGAACAGAACAATAAAGATAAAAACAACATAAAACGCAATGCTGAACATCCTGGCACCCGATACCAGGAGGAACGTAGTAAGCCAAAAAAGGAAAAATCAGAACAGACAGAAGATCCAAAATGTGCATTAAGTGGTCACACAGCAATAACCAAACGTCTTAAACTGCGTAAGTTTCATGGTCTGTTTTTTGCACCTTTGGACAGGACCGGAGCAAGGTTAAACGGTGCTGCAGTACCTCCTGTCATACCCTCCCCCTCGGCTTCACGATATCCCTGATCAACCTCGCTTCGCAGGGCTTTGGGCGTAGGCCCCGCACCGCTGCGGTAACCCTTCCTCGGCACCACCTCCGCTCTGTCTGTACCCGTTCAGAGGTCCTGCAGGCCTCCGGTACCGCACAAGCCTTGGAAAGGATGCAGGCAGAACGCAGGCGCTCAGCGCCACCCCCGCCTCCGTGCCCTCCTCACCTTCACCGCCACCTCCGGGGCGGAATCTACCGGCAGCAGGCTCCCGATCGCCATGCCGCCGACGACCACCTCGTCCTCCGAGTCCGATTCCGAGCCGCTGCCATACGAAGTCAGCGCCTCCATGGCCGCCACCATGGAAGCGGAAGTGCGTCACCCGAACCGGAAGCGGCAGGTCTTGTCAGGAAGCGAACTGCTCTTTGCACCAGTAAGGGCACCAAATGGCGCTGCTTTTAGCATTTATAGACGATTCTTTTTTTTGTTTCTGCACTGGGTTTTATACTGATAACGACAACAAACCACGACTCTTCCTCTCCGTGCTTTCACCTTCCCGTACCATGGAAAGGCAGGAGGGCGGGTGGGGCAGTACGCACGCGCACCAGCATGGTGACGTCACAGGCCGCCTGCCGGCGAGCGCCCGCAGGCACCCGAGAGCCGCTTCCGGTCCCGCAGTGAATCCGAATGGTGCGCATGCGCCGTGCGGCTGCTCTTCTCGCAGGTACAGCGCGCGGAGGCGGCTCTGGCTGCAGAGAGCACGCAAGGTTTGTGCTCTCCGGAACAGCGGGCGGTACTCCGATGAAATCACTTGAGCTTGGTAAGAAATACCGGGTCAACTTTATTCTTGCAGGTATAGACATATATATATTTTGCTTCATGATTATACCGTGCCGTGGTGTGAATGTGCGCGCCTCGCTGCCGGAACGCAGCTTGGGGTTGCGATGTTATTAGGGTGCGCTGAGCTTAACGCGGCTTTTACTTGCGCGCGGATATTCAGCGCTCACACCCCTGCAATGGGGGTTTTAGTGATGAAAGAAACGGGAGGTAAACCCTGCATTAGAATGAGCGGTTGCACTGCAGGGAGAGGAGCTTATTAGGTCTTCGCCTTAAATGCAGGTAGGCGCCTTAAAGGAGGGCTAGGTCTGCGCGGCTCCCGTGAGGGCTGGAAGGCTGCGCTGTGCGCCTTCCTGCCAGGGGGAGCCGCCTGTGAACTGTCCGTGCAGTGTCACCTGCAGGTGACTCGGGAGGGAGCCTTGCTTGGTTGCGAAGACCCGATTTGGGGGTCGGCCTAGAGAGCCTTTAGAAGGGTTCCCAGGCCAATCACTTCTGAGTTGCTAGGTTTTACCGTCTCCAACGAGACACCTAGAACACCATGTAGAGGGGCGTCCCTCCTGGGTTCTACTGGCGGAGGACTGGCAAGTCACTTTCTTCTTGCATGTTATTTACAAGGAGGATCTTTTAAAAATGATTCTGTGTCTGGAATATGTCAGGGCAGTTTCCCAGGACAGCGTGCAGGGTGACTTTTTAAAATTGTTTGCGTTCTCTTCTGTTTGTTAGGTCATTAGTGTTGAATGACTTTTGCATTTTATAAAATTGATTTCGGAGAAAATACGGGAAGCTATTCGTTAGTGTTTTTTTTTTTATTTGGAATATGTGTATTGGTCTCTGCTCAGTTGCAATCTGTTTTGTACTTTTTACTTCATGAAGGGGTTTGCCAGCCACTCCCGCAAGAGTGAGCAGGTAACTTAACCACTCTATCAATACCCCATTTTTTAGTTTGGATTTAGCATGCAAATGGCCTGAGAGGTGTAAGAGAAAAAAATTGTTTAGCACAAAGCATGCTAAAAACAGTGTTTTTTAAAATTATACTCATGGGGCATTTGCATGCTATTAGCTTATTGTGTACCTCAGATTTTTATTGTGGAAGTAAATCCCATACTAACATTTTGCTCCGGTTTTTAACAAAGATTTATTCCATCCTCATGAATGTA
Organism: Rhinatrema bivittatum; assembly: GCF_901001135.1. Taxonomy (NCBI): domain Eukaryota; kingdom Metazoa; phylum Chordata; class Amphibia; order Gymnophiona; family Rhinatrematidae; genus Rhinatrema; species Rhinatrema bivittatum. The sequence goes on from NC_042617.1 coordinate 321,724,899, forward strand.
GGATTTAGTAAGCTAATGAGATGCAAATACATGATGCATAAAGTGTGCTACTCAAAAAAAAAAAAGTGAGTAACCTGCAAGTCTATGCTAAAAATGGAGTAAAAAAATAGACAGGTGCTGGTAGAGTAGCAGCTGAATCTGATCATTAACGCTAGGCAGCCAAACAATTGGAAATATTGAATGCACCCGCTGAATCCAGTCTAATTCAGAAATGTCATCCTTGCATCAGTGTGTCATCCTTGCATCAGTGTGTAAAGGCAAATGAGCAAGGCATAGCCCTTAGTCACGAAGACTGAGTGGGAATGAAGAGCAGAAGTGGCAGAATGAAGCCGGGAACAGTCTCATTGGTTTTTAAATTTTTTTTGTTTAGCATTAGTCCTGATGCTGACACACTGCAGTAGCTCGTCCATCCAAAACCCAATGTTTGTCTTGCGCAGGTGAAACCATCACTTCCCTTCTGGCCAGCTGAGCCCCATAGCCACGCCTGCATCAGCAGAGAGAAAATGAACCTGCTCAAGAAAGCAGTAACTTACAGCAAGCACAATACGGGAGCAGACTGCTGTCCAAAGCATTTGGGAAGCCAGCCTGTTCCGTGTGCTTTTTTTGGGACACAAAGTGAAGAAGCTGGCCATGTGCTGAGCCATTGGATATTCTGATTCGAGGGACCCAGGCTAACTGGATGAAAGGGGGTGGAAGTGAGGGGGTGGGAATGGTACCTGCATGATTATTGCCTCTATTTTCTAGTCGCGTCGCCTGGAGCAATCTCATTGTGTCTTCATGCCAGTCCTGCACCTCCCTGATCAGGTTGCAGGAGCTGGGTGGTGCTTGGATGTCCTTGACCATGGTACTTGTAACACTGCTGCTAATGACCATCCTTGCAGTCCTGGCTCCCTGCCTCTGCTCAAGTAGGGCTATGGGGTGGGGTCTGTTTGAAGATCTGATATGGCTAACCTTTCGGTAGATTATCAGATTTATAGAAACATAGAAATGACGGCAGAAGAAGACCAAACGGCCCAGCAAGCTTCACATTTTTTTCTCATACTTATCTGTTTCTCTTAGCTCTTTGGTTCTATTTCTCTTCCACCCCCACCATGAATGTAGAGAGCAGTGATGGAGCTGCAACCAAGTGAAATATCAAGCTTGATTAGTTAGGGGTAGTAGGGGTAGTAACCGCCGCAATAAGCAAGCTACACCCATGTTTATTTGTTTTACCCAGGCTGTGTTATTCAGCCCTTATTGGTTGTTTTTCTTCTCCCCTGCCGTTGAAGCAGGGAGCTATGCTGGATATGCGTGTAGTATCAGTTTTTCTTCTCCCCTGCCGTTGAAGCAGAGAGCTATGCTGGATATGCGTGAAGTATCAGTTTTTCTTCTCCCCTGCGGTTGAAGCAGGATATGCATTGAAAGTGAAGTATCAGGCTTATTTGGTTTGGGGTAGTAACCGCCGTAACAAGCCAGCTACTCCCCGCTTTGTGAGTGCGAATCCTTTTTTCTTCTCCCCTGCCGTTGAAGCAGAGAGCTATGCTGGATATGCGTGAAGTATCAGTTTTTCTTCTCCCCTGCCGTTGAAGCAGAGAGCTATGCTGGATATGCGTGAAGTATCAGTTTTTCTTCTCCCCTGCCGTTGAAGCAGAGAGCTATGCGTGAAGTATCAGTTTTTCTTCTCCCCTACCGTTGAAGCAGAGAGCTATGCTGGATATGCATTGAAAGTGAAGTATTAGGCTTATTTGGTTTGGGGTAGTAACCGCCGTAACAAGCCAGCTACTCCCCACTTTGTGAGTGCGAATCCTTTTTTCCACATTTCCTCTTGCTGTTGTAGCTTAGAGTGATGTTGGAGTCACAGTAACCATGTGTATGTTTATTGAATAAGGGTATTATCTCCAGGCAGTAGCCGTCATTCTGGCGAGCCACCCACTCTTTATTGACGGCCTCTTGATTTTATGGATCCACAGTGTTTATCCCACGCCCCTTTGAAGTCCTTCACAGTTCTGGTCTTCACCACTTCCTTCGGAAGGGCATTCCAGGCATCCTCCACCCTCTCCGTGAAGAAATACTTCCTGACATTGGTTCTGAATCTTCCTCCCTGGAGCTTCAAATCGTGACCCCTGGTTCTGCTGATTTTTTTCCTATGGAAAAGGTTTGTCGTTGTCATTGGATCATTAAAACCTTTCAAGTATCTGAAAGTCTGTATCATATCACCTCTGCTCCTCCTTTCCTCCAGGGTGTACATATTTAGATTCTTCAATCTCTCCTCATAAGTCATTTGATGAAGACCTTCCACCTTTTTGGTCACCCTTCTCTGGACCGCCTCCATCTTGTCTCTGTCTCTTCGGAGATACGGTCTCCAGAACTGAACACAATACTCCAGGTGAGGTCTCACCAAGGACCTGTACAAGGGGATAATCACTTCCCTTTTCTTACTCGATATTCCTCTCTCTATGCAGCCCAGCATTCTTCTGGCTTTAGCTATCGCCTTGTCACATTGTTTCGCCGACTTCAGATCATTAGACACCATCACCCCAAGGTCTCTCTCCTGCTCCGTGCACATCAGCCTTTCTCCCCCCATCGAATACAGTTCATTCGGATTTCCACTCCCCATATGCATGACTTTGCACTTCTTGGCATTGAATGTCAGCTGCCATGTCTTCGACCACTCTTCCATCTTCCTTAAATCCCGTCTCATTCTCTCCACTCCTTCCGGCGTGTCCACTCTGTTGCAGATCTTAGTGTCATCCGCAAAAAGACATACCTTACCTTCTATCCCTTCCGCAATGTCGCTCACAAAGATATTGAAAAGGACCGGTCCCAACACCGATCCCTGCGGTACACCGCTTAAAACTGCTCTCTCTTCAGAGAGAGTTCCATTTACCATCACACATTGTCTTCTGTCCGTCAACCAGTTTGCAATCCAGGCCACCACCTCGGCACTCACTCCTAAGCTTCTCATTTTATTCACCAGTCTCCTGTGCGGGACAGTGTCAAAAGCTTTGCTGAAATCCAAGTAGATGACATCGAGTGCTCTTCCTCGATCCAATTCCTTGGTTACCCAGTCAAAAAAGTCAATCAGATTTGTCTGACAGGATCTTCCAATGGTGAATCCATGCTGCCTCTGGTCCAGCAATTCTCCCGACTGTAGATAGTTCACTATTCTCTCTTTCAACAGTGACTCCATTACTTTTCCCACCACTGAAGTGAGGCTAACCGGTCTGTAGTTACCAGCCTCTTCTCTGTTCCCACTCTTGTGAAGCGGGACCACCACCGCTCTCCTCCAATCATTCGGCACCACTCCCGTTTCTAGGGATCTATTGAATAGGTCACACAGCGGACCTGCCAGCACATCTCTGAGCTCCCTCAGTATTCTGGGATGAACTTCATCAGGCCCCATGGCTTTGTCCACTTTCAGTTTCACCAGCTCTTCCCATACATTTTCTACTGTAAATGGAGTTACATCTACTCCATTCCCCTCCAGTTTCTTGTTAACTAGTGTCGGTCCTTCTCCAGGGTCCTCTTTAGTGAACACAGAACTGAAGTATTCATTTAATATTTCTGCCATTTCTTCGTCTCTCTCCATGCATTGATCCTTTCCACCTTTCAATTTCACTATACCATTTTGAACTTTTCTCTTTTCACTGATATATCTGAAAAATGTTTTGTTACCACTCTTTACCTCTTTGGCAATCCTCTCTTCCGCTTGACTTTTTGCCATCTTGATTAATTTCTTCGTCTCCCTCAGTTCTACCAGATATTCTTCTTTGTGTTCCTCCTTTTGGGATCTTTTATATTTCTTGAATGCTGTTCTTTTAGCCTTTATTTTGTCAGCCACCTCCTTTGAGAACCAGATAGGTTTCATTTTTCTTTTGCTGTTCTTTACTTTTCTAACATATAGATTAGTTGCCTTGGTGATTGCTCCTTTTAGATTGGTCCACTGTTGATCCACATCTCTCTCGTTTTCCCAGCCTTTTAGTTCTTCCTCCAGGTACTTCCCCATTTCATCAAAGTCTGTGTTTTTGAACATCAAAACTTGGGTTTTTGTGCTTCTTTTCCGTGTCCTTTTTGTGATATTAAACCATACCGTTTGATGATCACTGGTGCTGAGGTGGGCACCCACCTGGACGTCTGAGACATTATCTCCATTAGTGATAATAACATTAACCAATAACATTATGATACAAATTCATTAGCTTTATGAAGCAGATACAGACACTTTTGTGAGGTAGACAGTTTATTAGCAGCATAGATACAAACAAGGTTTAATATGGTATAGTTTTTGTTTCTTTGATTTTTGTTAGTTTTACAGTGCAAGCACTGTGGTTTAATGGGTAATCAGAACTTATAAGCATTATCTAAACTCAGCTGTGCTCTTAGAAATTATGCAATTGCCAAACTAAATTAGCCCAGCTGAAAGGTAATCAAGCTAGTGTTCTCACCCTCTGTAGTCTGTACTACTGCACAAGTTCAGGGATCTCCCTCAGCACTAAGGATTAATCCAACGAAGCCCCTTTGGTGGATGACAGATAAAACATCTGTCAGACATCTCCATGAGATATGATGGCAGAAAAGGATAAGGTATACTAATTGGCCAAAAGTCTCTTAAGGGCTGTTGGCAAGAACAGCTGCCTCTTGGTTACACAGCAGACTGTACTGAGTACCTGAAACTCAGTCTTAGCGTGCAGGTTTACTATAGCAGTTCTGTTAACAAAGCTTTCTTGGTAAAGCTTGGAGAATCCGTGGAAATGCACAGAGAAAAGCCCTTAGTGAAGGCTCTTTTGGATAATGTCCCCAGGATAATGTCCGTTCACCTAATATCAGACGTCCAAGTCTGTCTGGGCAACTCAGTTTCTCTTGAATAATCAGTTCCATAAGGTTCCAGTGTTGATCTGGATTGGATATTGCCACCTCTATAAGACACAGGATTGGTGGGATGCAAATGATGTCATCTAGGGTCCCAATGCATAAGAATATTCTCATATGCTCATTATGGTCCATCAGCAAAATAGTTGTTGGAACAATACCCATTTCATAGTTGGTCTCAGGCTGAATACAAAGCTTTGTCAAGGACATGTTCTCCATTTTGGTCCAAAGTTGTCTCATTTGGGAGGTGATGACATCTCTCTAATATGAAGAAACAGTCTTTTCTCCTCTGTGTAGAAAAAAAAGGTCATATAAAATTGCCAAAATCATCACATGGATGCAAATCTCCCTGAACATATCCGACTAACCGCAGACACCAAAGAATTTAAGAAAGTTTTGAAAACCTACCTCTTTACTACTGCTTACAATATCCAATAACCATGATCTCTAACTCATAACAAAATGTTTTTCTAGCTCAAAATTTATTGTAAATGTGATGTATTCTATGAATGTTTAGTTTGTTTTAATTATGAATGTTTTTCTGTGAACCGCTTAGACGGTCAGATTGCTGTCATTTTTTGCGGTATATAAAAACTTTTAAATAAAAATCCATGTCTGCATTGCTTTAGGGCTGCATCTTTTTACTCGGTCCACGTGCATAGCAGTAGGCCTTAAGTTTATGATGCACATCTTGTTTAGGGTCACTGGCGTTTACCTTACAGGTCCGAGTTGGTCCTCTGACATGGGGTGGGCTCTGTCTGGCCACAGCAAGGCTCTGGTTTCCAGTAGGCAGGGATGGCAGGTCAGTACTTTCGGGCTAAGCGAGTGCTGTACGTGGTAGGAATGATATCGTTACTTCTCTCACTGAGTCGTGATTGCAGTCTATCTCCAGTGGATTCGCCCAGCAGTTCCATGGGCATTTCCTCTGACCCACTTCTGGAGCCACCTGACCACTCATCTCCTCCTGAAGACCTGTCTCATTCCAAATTTTTGGAGACATTTGGTACTTCGCTCACCGTTTAAAGTTCAAAAGGACAAAGATCCCCAAACAGAGGTTATGGTTTCCTTCATATTCCATCAGAACTAGTGGCTCTACCAACACCTACCCTTTTGGATATATACTGCTGCCAGAAAACTGAATCTCGGATATTTATTTATTTATTTACCATTTTTCTATACCGAACTTCATGACAAGCTTCATATCAGGCCGGTTTACATCAAACTTGGGGTTAACTGAACAAAAACCATATAACAGGAAGGCCGAGGCGCAGATACAAATAACAGGGAGAATGAACTTGGGGGCTAGAGTAGCCAGGAAATAAAGGACAGAAAAAACTGGAGAATGAGAACGTATGAGTATACAGTGGCTGGGTCGGTCATTTAGTCTATAGGGCTAAATGAAAGAACAGTTGCAATGTTAGGCTTAAGGGAAGGCTTGGATGAAAAGCCAAGTCTTGAGTTTTTTCCGGAAGCTAATCAGGCAGGGTTCCAGTCTTAGATCAGTCGGCAGGTTGTTCCAGATGATGGGGCCAGCTGTGGAGAATGCCTGTTCTTTCGTGGAGGTTAGACGAGAGGATTTGGTTGGGGGGACTTGGAGTGTTCCTTTGTGTGCCGCTCTGATGGGTTTTGCTGATGTGTATAGTTTGAGTGGGAGCTGAAGGTCTAAAGGTAGTTGGTTGTGTATAGATTTATGGATAATGGTGAGTGCTTTGTGCAAAATTCTGTATTTAATAGGTAGCCAGTGTAGGTTTCTAAGTATAGGAGTGATGTGAGTTCTCCGGTTGGTGTTGGTTAATATCCTGGCTGCTGAGTTCTGGAGCATCTGTAGTGGTCTAGTGGCAGAGATCGGGAGTCCTAAGAGGAGAGTGTTACAGTAGTCTGTTTTGGAGAATATTGTTGACTGAAGGACAGTTCTGAAGTCCTGGAGATGGAGGAGGGGTTTGAGTCTTTTCAAAACTTGGAGCTTGAAGAAACAATCCTTTGTAATATTGTTGATTGATTTTTTTTGGTTCAAATGGTTATCGATGGTGACTCCTAGATCTCTTACTTGAGTGGTCTGGGGGATAGAGGTTGTCTGATCATGGCTGATCATGGATATAGAATTCAGAAATCACCAGGCTTTGGAATTAAACTGCTACACCAATCAGTAGTTGTGGAATTGGTGATTAAGAAGGCCAAGAAAACTAGGCTGTATTCCACCTCTCCACCAGGAAAAGACCACATGCTCCTGAACAGCTTTGGTAAAAAGATATGCCAGAGTGCAATGTTGACAGCCCATGTAGCTCATCAGTTCTACATAGTCTAATATTTCCATGACTGTGTACAAAAGCTGAAGCCTTTCATGTCATCTAAAACTAGGGAGACCATTTTGTCACAGCCTCTGCTTGATTTAGAAGAAGCTATTCAACATCTCTTGCGTGCAGTTTGTCTTTTGATTCTGTTGCAAGAATATTGGAGGCTTCCACTGGAGCTAAGTGCATGGCTTGGCTCCAAACTAGTCACAGCTGAAAGGATGTTCACGAAAAGCTAGCGGATCTTCCATGCTTACGAGATAATCTCTTCGGAGAAAATCTTTGGAGATAGTAACTCAAAGGAGCAAAATGTAGCAGTCTAGTTCTTTTTTTTTTTTTTTTTTTTTTTTTTTTATAGCACTGGACTCTTGGCACCTCAACAGTTTGTGTTCTCATACAGGAGGCTTTACTACCAGATATTCTTATCGCTCCTTCCATCAATATTGTCTGCTGCCTCTGCAACTGCAGTGGCAAGAACGGCAGCAGCAACCTGATTAACCCCCTGCAGAGAGAAAACCGACAAACTAAATCATCCTAACCAGGGCCGAATTTTTGATCCCGGTTCCCATACACCTTACCATACACCATACACAGACAAATAGGTCCTCAAAATTGTCCAATATGGTTAGACTTACGTAGTTCATAAATTACTTCATTTCTAGATAAGTCGTAACGTCCTTGGCTTTGCATGGAAATTCATATTCATCTCCAGCAGCAAGCCATAGAGCAGATCCCAGCTTCACAAGTAGACCAGGGATTCTGATCCCAATACTTCCTCATTACCAGGAAATCGGGTGGGTTTGCAGTCCAATCTGGACTTGAGACACCTAAACAGCTGCCTTCTCTGGGAAAAGTTTAAAATGAACTCCCTCAGTACCATACTCCCCTTTTATTCAAGAGATGGATTGGATGTGTTTGGATCTCAGACACCTATGTACACATCTCTATCCACCTCTCCTTTTGCTGTTACCTTTGTTTCAAGCTGGATTCTATTCATTACTAGTACAAGGTATTTCCATTTGCCCTATCGTCTGCCCCCCTGGAACTTCACCAAGTGCCTTGCAGTGGTAGCAGTTCATCTAAGGTGTCAGAGTATCCAGGTATTCCCATATCTGGATGCCTGGCTCTCATAAGAGCATCCTCCCAAGAAGGAGCATTACAAGCTCCTCACACCATGATACATTTGCTACAGACTCTCAGATCAACTTCGAGAAATCTACTCTGATTCCGACCCAATGAATTCAGTTCATTAGGGCATGGATAGGTTTTTTGCAAGAGAAGCATTCCTGCCCTCTGACAAAGCTCACATTCTGTATTGCTTAATTGACGACATCTGTCCATTCAGTACTGCACAACCCATCAGATATTGGTCATCCTGGGCTTCTTGGCAGTGGCAATTCATGTAGTCCCCTTGACTCGCCTCCATATCTGCCATCTTCAGTGGGCTTTTTGCAATCAATAGGATCAGATGAGCCCTTGAATATGAGAATTTCAATCTCTCAACCAATGAAACGGAAGTATTGCTGGTGGTTCCTTCCTCATGTCCTTTGAGGTTGAGGAGTCAATTTGGTGCCGCTGCATGATGTCGCTTCCAGATCATGGCCAATGCATCCTGCTATTTATGGGGGGGGGGGGGGGGGGGAGAAATGCTGTTTAAGGTAAGCAAACTTGCTTTCCTATAAACAGTGTTATAAATGGGAGATTGGTTTCAGCACCAGGACCAAATACCCATGTATGTAGTAAAACACATAGGTACGTTTTAAAGCATATCTTATCATTCATATATCTTGGTTCAGGTCATGGTTTCCTGACTTTTTAACTACATACAGCATTATGAGTGCCCACAATAGTCCACTTGGATATGTAGAATGAAAGGTGAACAAACAAATTGTAGGTGATATCTTTTCACAGGTCTAACTTAAAGCCATGCACAAATCTATTATGTTAGTCCAATTGAAAAAAGTATCACCTCCAGCTTGCTCACTGATCCTTGTTTCTGCTTAACCTGCCCAGAATGTCTCCTTACGCTACCATTTACATCTCGGCACTTTTAACCATGCCTCAAAGATGTAAATGGGTAAGTCCCTGAATCTGCAAAGCCCCTTCTTTTCCATGGATATCACAAAGAGATGGTCTTTGTAGAATAATTAATGCAGTCTTTATATCATATTTACAGAAAGGCTACGTGGCAGAATTGAAGGGTAAGGGGGCATTGTGTTGCATATTATATAAAGAAACAATTCACAAATTTATGTATTATCTCCTCCCTATTATAATGTTTCTGTATGTGCTAACAAGCTAGTATATTAGTTATGCCCATATCCGCTGACATCGCTGCATTCATCTGACAGTGATTAGTTATCTCAGAATTAGGCTATGATGCCATCTGACTGATGGCAAGGTTCACACAAGTCCAGATGTTGTTGCAGTATTTCTCCTGACTTTTTGCCTGTATCTACCCTAGCGTTACAGTCAAAACGTTTCCTTGCATGCATTCATCAGTGCGCATAGCCCCTTTGTTCCTTCTCCTGCTCACGTAGTGAGAGAAGTTCATCTATAGCTCAGATGGCCTTTGTCTTTAAAGCAAGATTCTCCCCTGCTGGTTTCCAGTTTTCAAGGTTAGAGCACCCGGTATTTCTCTCTGACTGGCAGAGGCCTGTAACTGTGCCACTGGGGAGGGTGGACTTGGTCTGAAAATCCACAAATTCCAGCAGTTGCCATCAGTAGGCGCTACCTCGCCAGAGTTCAGATGCTTCCCACCAGGCACTTCATTACGTAAGTAAATGGCGCACAGTCTTTCGCAGCACGCTGTTTTTATGAAACCTCATGCTAGATCCAAGGCTTCTCATTGCAGCTCGAATGAGGTGAAAAGCCTGAACGCTGAATGGATTTTTTCCCCTCCAGCAGTAACTCTAACGGTAACAGCTTAGCCTGGGTTTGCTTGCTTGAAGAGTTCCTTTCTATAGGCAGTTCCCCTGTTCAAAGCATGACTGAGGGAGGCCCTGGAGAGATTTAACGAGATCTGTACTCGGTGAAGCCGTGCAGCGTGCTCCTGAGCGTTTGCTAGGTGACGACGTGGTGTACTGGGTGGCGCACACGGGCTGCGGTCTTCTTTTGGTGGCAGTCGGGGCTTATGATGGTTCTCCCAAGTTGTCCCTTACCTTAGCACTCGGCATCAGTTACCCTTGCCCTTGGATCTTCCAAAGGTGGCATAAAAAGATATATATGGAGCAATTTTTATGGAGCTGCAGTTCGTGCAGGGCTGCAAACCCTCTGTGTGCCGAGGGGAGATGGGGATGCATGTGGACCTTACCCCGACCCTCTTCCAAGCTATGAGGGGAGGGCAGTTCTTAATGGGACCTTTTCCGGGGTAGACAGCGGTTTACCTGGAGGAGAGCTGGACACTTGCCTTCTGTCTTCTCTTATTTCTTGGTAGAATAGTGGGCTTCTTGCACAGATAACCCATTAACTTGAAAAGCTTGTCAGACCTTAGCAGGGAGCATGGCCTCTGGCAGTCTTTCTGCTTTGGTGGGTAGGTTGAATATTGCAAGGTCCTCTGACTTGTCAGGCAAACCGCTGCTCCCCTGGAGCTACAGAACCTTAGTTAGCTCCTTGTGTGACCGACCGGCAGCATCATTTGAGGAGTAGCCAGCTTTCCTTTGCACGGGGGCTGACAGTGTACATCCAGGGCACTTCATTCAGGAATCCATTTTGAGTTTCTGATTTACAGTTCAGAGCCTTAGCTATTGGGCTGTCTGTTTTTTTTTTTTTTTTTTTTTGTTTTATATGACTGGAGTATTCCAGCCCTGCCCGGTCTTATTTTTAGATCTATGTTCGGAAGTGCTTTGTGAAGCCAAAGCGCGTGCATGACTGCAACTTAGAGGGATCAGGAAGCGAGCATGAAAGGGAGCAAGTGCTAGAAACTGCGAAGCTCTGGAGCCTCCGAATGGAAATCAATCTTCTCTGCGGTGAACCTGTGAATTTACCAGAGAGAACTGATTATCGGGCTGCCCTCCCTTGCTGTTTGAGCTACAGACAGACAGTACGGTTAAACGTTTCACATCTGTGTGACTTGAAGTTTTGTGTCCCCTGTGATTTCAGTCCCTTGCCCACTGGCCCAGCTCTTCAAGTAAAAAGGCAAAGAAGCAAACCTCATGCCTGACTTGAGTAAAGAGATGCAAAGGGCATAGAAAGTAACAGTAATGCTGAACGTCTCGATCAAGTAGAGAAAGCAAAATTAGGTTTATCTCTTCTGAAAAGCATTCCCCTCATTGTCATGGATATTTTGCATCCTCAGACAATCCTCTTCCTCAAATGACTACTGGCTTCATTGTGTCTGCACTTCTGTTGGCTTTGTCCAGAATGAAAGTATAGGAAAAATGAGTCCTGTTATCCTTAGGGATTTTAGTAAGGCCTGCAGCTAGTCGAGCCCTTGATCTTTGATCACTGTTCTCTTCTGTTCCCAAGGCATCATCGCGCCTCACGCAGCCCAATAGATCAAGGAGTAATAGTACTAACTCTGCTTTCTACCCTAGTGTACCACACAAGAACATAAGACTTGCCATAACGGGTCTATCAAACCCAGCATCCTGTTCCAACAGTGGCCAGTCCAGATCACAAGTACCTGGCAGGATTCCTAAGTTAGATTCCATGCTGCTTATCCCAGAGACAAGCAGTGGATTTCTCAAAGTCCACCTTAACAATGGTTTATGAACTTTTCTTGTCCAAACCAATCTTTATCCCATCTACACTAACAGCTTTCACCACATCCTCTGGCAGTGAATTCCAGAGTTTAATTATGCATTGACTAAAACAAATGATTTTCTCCTATTCATTCAATATCTCCTAGTCTTTTTGTACTTTTTGAAAGCATCAAGTGATTTGCGTCTACCTGTTCCACTCCACTCATTATTTTATAGACCTTTCTTTGGCCAGTTGATCAAGAAGTAAAGATGCAATCTGCTGTTATTTCACATCTCCAAACATTAGTAAACATTTACAAGGATCCTTCAGGAAAAAAGATGCACTTAGAGCCCTGGTCTCTTGGCACACAGCCAAAACCATCTTCCTCCTTTCCTATGTAATTTAACCAAATCTGGAAATATCCAGATTCTTAGGCCCAAAAAAATCTGGTTTGTTTTTTTTTGTTCTTCTTGCACTGACTTCTGCAGAAAGCCTCTCGAGTCCAAACCGTCCCTAGACAAATGGGGCTTCGCAGCTCCTTCAACCCGGTTACCAAGTCACCTACCACCAGGTTAGAAATAGATTTTATTCACTGGAGGAGCAGCCAGCAGGTTCGTGTTAACATTCCTGCCACTTCAGGGACATTTTAGGAGATGAATGTTGTCGCCTCACCTGATTTCCACCGCTCCACTTTGCGGTGCGGCATTTACGGGTCTAATATCTTGAGTATCCTTCCGAAGAGCCGCATCTATCCCCCCACATGGTCTATTGAACAGGGCTCCTGGTTTGGCGCTAGTTGATTCAAAGTACTGGAAAGAAAATTAATATCCTGAGAACAGTTTGGATTAGAAACATTTTGTTTGACTAAGGCTGGGCAGACAAGAGTCCAGCCTTACCACCAAAGGAGGCTTCTTGATCTGTGTTGGTAGGAGAAGTCTCGTTGGGGACAGCCTGCGATGTCGCTGCAGGAAGCGGATCCTTCACAGCTCCTGTTTCCAACTGCTCACTCCCCGTCGGCGCCGCACCGTACTCTGCCATCTGAACGCATCCGACGGTCAACACTGGCTGAGCCACAGGAACCGCCAGCAAACGCTCGGGTCTCTACGCGGTCGCTTCAGCGCTCGCGTTATCCAATTGCGCCAAGCTGCCTCCGGAGAACAGGCTGTGCACCACTCGCAGTGGGGAAATCCCGAAGCGTGATGTTTGGCCCCAGCTCACCACCGTGCTCTTGCCGTCCCCAGCCAAGAGACTACTGCCCTCTCAATTCCTCATGTACATGGCTGAGAGAGCCAGCCACTATCTGCTGCACACAAATAGCCACGGTGGGCTCAGAGGAATAAGCCTGAACCTTGCTCTTCATTTTCTTACCCATGCCAGGCAAATTAACCACAAAAAAAAAAAAAAATCCAGAAGAAGTAAAATAAGTGAAACTGCAGCAGGGGAGGGACAATGGAGCCAGCCTGTCATTCTGCCATCTCCAAGGCTCTCCCAGCCAAACGATTTCCTTTCAGCTGCTGCAGTTTCTTTGTATTATATTTATCACCTTTCAAAAAAAATCTCAAAGCGACTTTACAATATCAACATTTAAAGCATAACAGTCTTATTAAACAATACTAGTGTATCCCACCATTTTCTCCTCAAAGCAGGCCCACCTGGTCAGTCATCAAATTGACCAAAAGCAAGGGCGAATAGCCACGCCTTTAAGGCTTTCCAAAAATACAACACTTTTTTTTTTTTTTTTAAGATTTTATATTCAAAGCAGATTACGTTTAGGTATTTGGAGGTATTTCCCTATCCCCAGGGGGCTTACAGTCTAATTTTTGTACCTGAGGCAACGGCGGGTGAAGTGAGAACGATGTTCCTCCGGCCTAACAGCCTTAGCTATTGGACCCACCAGTAACTCTTGCTGTGATGAACACAGTGCACGGCCCAGAACATATTTCTGAATTGCTTTGCAAGGTATTACGCAGCTTGATTATGTGCTACTTTAAAAAGCAACAGTAATAGTTTAAAATGAATACAATATTGAATGTTGGGAATTATTAGGGAATGGTGAATAAAACGGAAAATGTCATAATAACTCTATATCGCTCCATGGTGAGACTACACCTTGAATACTGTGTAGAATTCTGATCGCCGAATCTAAAGAGATATAATTGCAATGGAGAAAGTACAGAGAAGGGCGACCAAAATAAGGGGAATGGAACAGCTCCCCTATGAGGAAAGACTAAATAGGTTAGGACTTTTCAGCTTGGAGAAGAGACGGCTGAGGGGGGATATGATAGAGATGTTTAAAATCATGAGAGGTCTGGAACGGGTAGATGGGAATCGGTTATTTACTCTTTCGGATAATAGAAAGACTAGGGGGCACTCCATGAAGTTAGCATGGGGCACATTTAAAACTAATCGGAGAAAGTTCTTTTTTACTCAATGCACAATTAAACTCTGGAATTTGTTGCCAGAGGATGTGGTTAGTGCAGTTAGTATAGCTGTGTTTAAAAAAGGATTGGATAAGTTCTTGGAGGAGAAGTCCATTACCTGCTATTAAGTTCACTTAGAAAATAGCCACTGCTATTACTAGCAACGGTAACATGGAATAGACATAGTTTTTGGGTAATTGCCAGGTTCTTATGGCCTGGATTGGCCACTGTTGGAAACAGGATGCTGGGCTTGATGGACCCTTGGTCTGACCCAGTATGGCATTTTCTTATGTTCTTATGGAAGCCAATGCAACTCACGAAAATTTAGGATAAATGTGGTCACATACTTCCAAGATCGCAGTCAACCTTGCCATGATATTCTGGATTAACAGGAGCCATGTTAGTGGTTTTATTTTTTATTTATTTATTTTTTCTAAAGACCCAGAAAAATCATATAACCATCACCAAGGCCTGGACTATTGTACAAAGGTGATATGATCAGGTGAAGACAACTCTTGAGGCAAGTCAGATCCTCAAATTGCAAACTACCCTCACTAATGTCAGCTGGTGAGTCAGCTAAGAAATGAACCAGTCCATTCAGACCTCAGTTTTACTAGGGTTCAGCTTGAGTCTGTTATCACAACATGCAGAGAGTTTTGCCCTTCTGGGCTTCCATATTTCACTGAGAATACCAATTGGACTTCATCTGCAAAAGGATTATATTCAATAGATAGCGATGATGAGCACTTGCACGGAAGACACAGAAATGTTAAAACAGGGTGAAAGTACTGAACTTTGGGAAACACCAGAAGAGGAAACCCTAAGGTTGCGTCAAAAACTTCTCCAGAGGAAACCAGCTGGGGCCTTCTCCATAAAAATAAAATAGACTCAAAGCATTGCAGAAGCCGTCCTGCCAATCCCACTAGTCTCACCTCATTTAGAATGAATTCATGATCAGTCTATGCCCCCTCCCCATCATCCAGTCTCTTATGCAAGTTATCCAGCAGTGATGCTAGCGAGGCCTCCGGAAACCAGATTGAAAATTACCCGGCACCTTTCCAGCTAATAGCAACTCATCCAGCTGTTTAAGCACTACCTTTTCCAGATGCAAGGGGGAAACTACCTTTCAGATGGATCAAGATTTTTTTTTTTAAATAAAGCCTTCACAGTGATCTTTTTTTTTTAGTTACAGCAGGGGCTAATGCCCATAGCATTCATAGACAAGTGTGATGCAATGCACTCAAAAAAAAAAATAAAACTGGTGACTTTTGGATATAAATTTAGCTGACACCTGGCCCCAGTGGGGAAAAGTCGTTCATTCAGAGCTCAGCAAGGCTGGCCTTGTTGTGCCATTTTGCTCGCTCAGTTAGGCTAAGCTGGCAACTAGTTTAGGAACGTTTCAGGGCCCGCGGGTTAGCCTTCTGATCTGAAGAGTTTTAGCTCTTGAACGCTCGATGTATAACGGTATCGCTGATTTTTCTGATATCCTTTCCTTCTTTGCGTAGCGTGAGATTGAGGTGACTTTTTTTTATTGTGAAGCTTGTGGCAGAGAGGGGAGGGAAGCGGAGCTGACTTCACGCTGCATGCGCTTACCTTCCAGACTGACTGTTAAACACGTCAGAGGTCTCTGCTGCACTGAGACAGTCTCTGCTTCTGTGCTGCAGAGAGACGGCGAACCCTGCCAATGTAGAATCTAAGCAGAGTACACAAATTCAAGCAAATATAAAATATTTATAACAATTAGTACCAATCCTAACTTAAGGGCCTGCTTCCCTAAAGATTTACTGCCACTGGCACAGAATGAGAGAGCGCCCTTTGAGACTAAGGCCATAAATCTTCCTGCTGGATGCAAATGCTTGTATATCTCATGTAACAGCTTCTTAAAACACGACTGCTCCACCGCTGGCAGACGCCTGGCTTATCTGCTTCCCACATCTGATCCTGGACATCCCTAATCACATCTGGTGGTTCAGGATTGTCGCAACATTTGTGATCCGTATTCGACAGAAACGGTGTCTGAATTCAGGAAAGCATGGGATAAACACAGGGATCTCTAGGGAAGTGATGGGAATTATAATGCTAAATTAATTGGGCGGATGGGCAGACTGGATGGGCCATGCGGTCTTTTTCTGCCGTCACGTTTCTGTGTGCACATTTTGGTAGCTCACTGGAAAATTGGGTGAAGCTTGGGAACATTAACACTTCACCAAACCTTCATGGCATTTTTTTTTTCCCCCCATGTATCTGCTGCTTGTTCTTCTGCGTGGCTCCCAAAGCTGATCAATCATCCCTCTTCTCCCAAAACAAAGAAACAGGTCTGCACTTAGTAGATGAGCAACCCCCGCAGTTTATTTCTGACACAGAAAATGAAGATTTCAGGAAAATGATCCGTATAATCTTTGGGAGGGGGGAGGGAGGAGCATGGCAGGAAATGGCAGCAAAATGCGATATTCTGCGACCAGGCCGGAGCCCATCTCCTGCAGAGCATCATTCGGTTGGCATGCCCATGATAAAACAGTACAAAAAGTAACCCGGCGAGCAGCTGGTAAGAGTACAAAAAAACCCCCCAAAAAACGGAGCCGCAGTTCACACCCGTAACCCGGAGAGTCAGCACGAATCTTTCCGCAGTCTGTAACCAAATCTAGGCTGATAATCCCAAGAAGGAGGGCGGCCTGGGCACTCCTCGTGCTTTAGAAGTGTTCGTTCTTGGTGTCCCGACGGAGGGAAGCCCCAGAGCATTGGGGAGAGGGGAATAAAAGATCGGAGGCGGAGGGGAGAGAGCGTGCAAGGGCTCCCTTTGCCAGCGCCGGCCTTGCTTCACTTTCTGGGTTAATTTGGCGCAGTGTCAGGCCAGGAAAGTTTCTTGAGTTTGGATGGCTCTATTTTCAGGTGGGGGGGGGGGGGGAGCCGGGGGAGCAGAATCCTTCAGCTCTGCTGGCACAGCCAGGGTTCGTTTGTATGTCGCGCCGCGTAAACGACTAAAAAAAAGCTGGAGCACGCCATCGGAGATTCACAGCAAGGGATAGCAGTAGGGCAATTTATTTTTTATTTTTATTTATTTTAAAACTTTTCTATACCGTCGTTTAGTCATGCACCATCACAGCGGTTTACAGGGAGGCACATTCATGATTGGGTAAGAATCTCTAACAAAGTGCCAGTGTTTCGGTTACATGTTTACTAATATAGGTTAAATGATAGGTGACATGGATCTTGTCCATTTATATGGTTACAGGGGTAACCATACACTTATTGTACTTTATACTGCATTTCTTTATTCTTAGTAGTTAAGCAGGAGAAAAATAATAAAATATGCAAAAATGCATCTGGTGACTTTTGTGTATGGAGTTGTATATATACCGTCGTTCGGTTTTGCCATCACAGCGGTTTACAAGGATTTTTTACATTTGGTTAACATGATTAACTATTTTACATAGGTGATGTGGTTAGCTTGTGGGGGAGGGTTAGATCATATGATACAAGTGGTATGGTGTTAACTAGTGTAAGAGGTGGAAATCTCACACTATTACCCCCCTCCCCCACTGCAGAGAGGTGCGCTGGCTCACCTCAGGCTTTCTTAGCGCTTGTCTGAGGGGCAGAAAAGTTTCCAGCGCCTGTGAGCGGCAGCCGAAATTCCAGTGCCGGGACCTGCAATTGGGACTATGTGCGGAAAAGATGAGGCCTTTTATGTGCACAGAACATAAATCCCATCTGAAAGACCCCCCCCCCCCCCACACACACACACACATTTTTATATAATAAAAATTGAATAAGTACAACAACCAAATACTTGTAGTGCAGGAAATATTAACTTCTGGACAAAAGCATCAATCACAAATATCTGTGTCACACGATAACTTGAGGTCTGTAACATGGAGGGACAGATAACGCAGGATTGAGCGAGTGCGTGCACTTTCTATCAGAATTCAGTCTGGGACGTGGAGCGACTCTTCTAGTGTCCGGGTGACCTTCAGTCTTCTCTGAGCGGTACCTGAGGCTGTGAGAGATGGTTTATTGCTCACACGGGCTTGCTGTACAGGCGACGGAGTCTCTGAGCTCTCGCACGACTTGGATGGAGGCCTGGTTTTTCCCATTGTTCTTTATTTTGCTGCTGTTTGACAGATGTAAGTCGCTCCTAGCTCCTGGTGCTTTGAAGATTGAAATGAGACTCCTCCCGCCCATGTCGGCTTTCCTTATAGGTTGAATTGTTCTCTTGCATGTCTCATGCCTCCTTTTGGTCCTGTATTCGGTGCACTTCTTGCATGAAAGCAGCCGGAGGGCTCGTTCTCCTGCCTTTGGCTTGCATCTGCAGGGGACTGTCGCATGATGAAGCTCCTTCTAGATAACTGAACCTTGTTGCCGAATCCACGTCGGTAGCAGTAAATTGTGCTTTAGTGTTTGCCTTTACGACTATTTCTTGGTCTGCTTACCACGTGCAGCTGGAGCTGTCATGCTGATAAGGGGATATTTTAGTGGAAACCGTTATCTGCATATTTTGGTGCAGTTCCTCCGTTAAATCTGATCACTTCTGGTCAGATTGTTTGGTACAAGCGTTTCACTTAAAGGACTTTTCTTTTTCCCTGTGTGACTGTGTTCATTTTTTTTTTTTTTAGAAACCCTGTTCTGCAGTCGTGGTTGCTCCTGGATCACAGTCTAGTGATTTGTGATGGTTTTGTATCTCGCTGACATTCATTCCCCCTGCTAATCATTTTTGTGGGTAGCAGTAATTTCTGAGTGTCACTGTAATATGATCACTTTATTTTTTTTTTTGTTTTCTGATAATGCCCTTGTTCTATCTTTTTCCAGAACAACTTGGTCTCGTGCTTCCTCTCCTTTTGCTCCAGTTCCTGCCTTTTGTGCACTCGGACCAGTTTTTTTATTGTCCTCCTGTGCCTTCGTGAAAGACCTCGCTGTCTTGTAAGGATCCCGGTGTTTGCAGCCTGTCCTAGGGAAATGAACCCGCATCTTTATTCTTTCTGAAAGATGCGGTGTTCAGCCATGGACTTCATGCCTTTACGTTTCTGACGTCCTTGGTTTTATTGCGCCATTCTTCAGCGTGAGGGCCAGCCGTGGTGCCGCCATATTTCATGCTCCTGCAATGGTTCGTCAGTGGCGCGGTAGCTGACTGTGAGGAGGGACGTTGCGTGTCAGCGGAAGGAAGGAGCATCTCGCGCCTGCAGGGCTGTGAAGATGGACTCGATATGTAGAACATTGGTGCTGGAAACGGCGGTTAGTCAGGCGGGGATAGCAGTACCGCGGCCAGGTATTTCTTTACGGAAGGGGCAATGGATTCATTGGTTTGCTTAGAGTGAGTTTATATTTCGTGCATCCAAGCATTTTAGCTGAGCAGATGATGATCCGAGACGAGTAATTACAGAATTTGTGTGCACGTGTAGACAATTTGACCAACTGGCTGCAAATCTTTCCAGGTTTTGTGCTGATCTCCTGGTTTCTACTGTAGGCAGCAGGGTGTAACGAACGGCAGTTCTTGGTCCAGGAAGGCTTTACTGAACAGGGAACCTTCAACCTTTTTTATGATTTTTTTTTTTTTTCCTAGCCAGGGCCTTACAGGCCCCACAAGCAAGAGAGCGCCTCTTTGTGTTGCCGATAAGGGAGACTCGTTTTCCCAGAGGAGGCAGAGGAGACGGGTAGGCTGGATGGTCTTTTTCTGCCGTCCTATTTCTTGCCTTCTGAAATCGCTTTCATTCTCTTGAATGGTCTTAAAGGTGACTATGAAAGTTGTAAATCGAATTCTCCAGGTGATGGGCCACTGGTGGAGGTTTCAGTATGGGTGTAATTCTGTCGCAGCACTCAAATCTTATTTATAATGTGAGTGCTGTGATTTGAATGAACTGCCGGGCCCTTATCAATGAGGTTGGGAGGCCCAAGGAGATGATGTTTCAGTAACGTATGCCTGTCAGAACAGCTGAGTGCACCAGCAATACGTGTTACTGGAGTCAGAGAGCCTGGGGTAAGATTATAGCATCCTGACTGAAGTGGGTGGGGGGGGGGGGGGGAGGAGAGCCAGAGATGGACTGGTAACAGGAATGGAAGTGGGTAGATGCCATGCGGGTGAGACCAGCATCCTGTCACCGGTACGTGTTACTGGAGTCAGAGAACCTTGGGGTAAGAGTATAGGATCCTGACTGGTGAGGAAGTGGGGGGAGAGAGCCAGAGATGGACTGGTATCAGGAATGGAAGTGGGTAGATGCCATGCAGGTGAGTGGTGGCATCAGGTATTAGCAGACAGAGAGCAGGGAGAACAATTCACGGTTGCTATCTCTGAGTTTATCTGGCTAATAATTAATGGAGCTCTCCTCCCAGAAACTTGTCTAAGCTTTTTTTTTTTTTTTAAATGGGACAGGAGAGACCTGACCTGGAAAAGTAGCTCTCCATTTTTTTTTTTTTTTTTGGATCGCTGCCTTCTGTCTGGTGTGCAGTCAGGGCCTTAGGAAGTCCTCGCAGTTCTCAGTTTATTTGGACCCCCACGGCTGGGTGGCAGCCTGCCTCTTCTGCTGCCAAGCTCGGGCAGGATTCACATGGTAAGGCTTCCCACACTTTCAGCCTGCGTGAGTCCTTCAGAGCTCACACGAGCCCAGCTCACCAAATCTTCTTCCCTTCCTTCCCAGCCTGTGGTATTTAGTCTGCTTTGTAGTTGCACTTCGGTTCTTGCAACAAAAAAAATAACTAAATAAGCCTTCCCTTCCCAGGCTCACCTCCCACCCTTCCTCCCAGTGGCATCTCTAGACAGAGGTACTGGGGGGAGGGCAGATCCCCGGTGACCCTTCCCCGCTTCAGGACCTTCTGTGCCAGACACCCTAGCCCCTCCCAATAAACCATTAACGTGAATTGTTCTTTATCGTGTCTTTGTTTTAGGACCGTTTTATGACTTTTTATTGAAATCTGCCCGGTAATGTTTGGTAGGCAGTATACAAATGTTATAAATAAAGACACATTTGATAGCATCGTTCGACCAGTTCTTCTGTATGCCATATGGGCGTAAAACCTGGAGTTTATACTCTGTACAAGCTCCGCATCTCCAGTTCTGTAATGCACATTCTGTATCCACTGAAATTCCCCCAGCAAGGGACGTGGGATGTTTCCCTTTACAACTCGCCATAAAAAAAAAACCAAACCTCTGATTCTGGTATCACCTCAGTAACAGCCACACAAACACCTTCCGCTGCCAGATACTTTGTGACATAACAAACCCTGCAGAACAGACACAGCAAACCTGCCCTCCATACCACACTAACTGCCAGGGCCCAAAAGCAGCACGCGTACCTGGGAAGGAGCAGCCCTAGAGCAGCCCTAGAACACCAGTACTCCACCTGCTAGAAAAACAGAACAAGCCAGACGCTGCGCACCAGCAGAATGTCACCTCTGCCTCTCACGCAACACACAAACGGACCCTTATCTAATGCACAATAAGGGACCACAAACTAAAAACTGAAGCCCGACCCTGCCTGCAGTGCAGCACCAAGCAAAAGAAACAGAAATGCATTTCCTTCTGTGTTAAGCAAAAAGGAAAGATATAACAAATGCACGTTCCCAAGTCTGACATGTTCCACTCTAAGAACTGAAAATAAAATGCTGTTTTTTACCCTTTTTCTGGGCATTTTGTTTGTGATTGGACCTGGGCTGTCTTCAGTCTTTTCCCTTCCCATTTCTCCTCTGTTCTTGTCTTCCCTTCCTTCCCTGCATCTGACATTGATCTTTCTCTTGTCTTTTTCTCCATTTCTCTCTTCTTTACCTACCTCTCACCCCTCTTCTCCCCCTCTCTTCACCTCTCACTACCAGCTTTGTTTCCTACTCACCCCTCCCATTCCCTCCTCTGTCTCTTTCTCCAGCATCCTATTCCCTAGCCCCACCCTGTATCCACTCGCCCCCATCCTCCTCTACCTTCCCGTGCCCCTCGCAGCTCCTGCTCCTTCCCTGGCCTCCAGCCCTTTCTTCTCTCTCTCTCTTACCCACTACCCTCGCCCCTTTCACAGACGCATCCCCACAGCACCCCAGTCCCTTTCCACTGCCTTTCACCCTCTCTCCAGTCCTCCGGGGCCATTCACACCACCTCTGTGTCATACTTCTCTTATCCCATGCCATCCCCCCCCCCCCCCAACCAATTTAACAGCCCCCACTAGGACCCATCCATTTGCCAAGTCCCCACTACCCCCTCCCAAGTCTTGGCTGAAGTCCCTGCACTTCATCATTCACAGGGTCCTGCCATGACCCCCCCCCCAACTCTGACAGAGTTTCAGCTTTGTCCCCGCTCTGTCCGATGCCCTGTACCGCCCCCGCTATCCACCCCAGTACCTGCTCCTTCCGAATCCCACTCGTCTCCTGTTCCCCAGCCCCTTCTCCTCCTCCTCCACCCCCACTGGTCCATGCAGGTTTCTTTCCCGGTCGCAGAGCCCTGCAGTGCAGGCGGAGAATGTGGCTCCACGGGGCTGCAGGAGGGAGGGGGGCGCTGCTCTGTAAACTGCAGCCCAGCTGGACTCAGGTTGGGGCTGGTAAGTGCCCCTGCTGCCCTCTTCCTCCCCCTTCCCCTTTCTTCCCTGCTAAATTCCCTTTTCAAAACTCATGCGTTGCTGCTGAAGATCAAACAGGAGGCGAGTGGGCGTTGCCTTGGCTTTGAGTCGCCTCCTCTGTCGCACAGCTATTATATTTTCTGGCAGTGTTGCTGATAATCTGCCATGGGGGGGAGAGGGAGCAGGCCCCCCCCCCCCCCCCGCAGGAACACCGCGTGTCCAGGCTGTGCTGGCGGCGGCTGCAGCGTTAGGGCCGGGGGAATGGGGTGGGGCACGGCGGCTGCAGCGTTCGGGCCACAGCAGCTGGACGTTTCTGGCTTAGGGCTGTGATGGTGGCCGCAGCAGTGATGTTTCCGGTTCAGGGTGAGGGAGCGGGCGGCGATGGTGACAGTAACTTTTAAGGTGTCCTGCTCCTTGCCCTGTGCCTTTCTGCTCAGCCCCCAGGCACCTGTGCCTTTCTGCTCAGCCCCCAGGCACCTGTGCCTTTCTGCTCAGCCCCCAGGCACCTGTGCCTGTGGAGGTGCCAGCAGTGGTGTATGTGCTTTTTATTTTTTTAAGTCTGTAGGATGCACTCGTGATCCCATCCAGGAGCTGCAGTCGTAGGAGCAAGGTGGAAGGCCAGGCCTGTAAATTGCATGTGCTGGCATCCAACGAGTATTTTATCAGGGCTTGCTGTTCTACTAACCTGGCGCTTCTAAAAGTCCCTCCTGGCCCAAGAGCGTTTTCCTCATGTGGCGTTCTCTCTCTCTTCCCCAGCCTGTTCACTGGGCGACGGCGCTGCTATTCACAGGCTCCGTAAAGCTTGCTGGGTCACCAAAGCTTTTGACGGACTCCTCCTGGGTGTTTTGTATTTTGTATGCCACTTTGAATGTGATTTTATTTCTCTTGCAGTACGCTGCTGCGTGGCCCGTTGGGGAGAGGCGGTCGGAAGATCTGAAAGTAAATAAATGAAGTTCAGCGGCTAGGCGAAGCATATGGCCGTGGAGGGATTGAAAAGTCTGGGGACCCTTAGCTGAGACCTGTCTCGCTTTCAGCAAGCTTGTCTCGCTGTTGCTCTAAATGGAGGATGGGAATGAACCGCAGAGCGGTGTAGAGATGGGGTGGAAGCCCCGTCCATGTAAATGTGGTGAAAG
Organism: Rhinatrema bivittatum; assembly: GCF_901001135.1. Classification (NCBI taxonomy): domain Eukaryota; kingdom Metazoa; phylum Chordata; class Amphibia; order Gymnophiona; family Rhinatrematidae; genus Rhinatrema; species Rhinatrema bivittatum. Next base: position 321,748,799 of record NC_042617.1, read on the forward strand.
TGTTATTACGTGGCTTGCCTTTGGGCGATTGCTAGAACAACACACGAGGGTAAGCTGATACTTTCAGCGCAGCTCTTCTGCCTCACCCGCCACTGCAGAAGACTGTGTGGGTTTTTTTTTTCTTTTAGCTTGGCCTGCGGCGCCAAATAAGACCTGACAAAGGTTTGCTTTTGAGGTATGTGACTGTCCTTTATCTTCTTTCCAAGTTATCTTCTTTCCAAGTTCTCTCTCCCTGTTGATTGTAACTTTGACTTATTCCTTCCTTTTGTTATCTTTCGTTTACTTGAATTGTTACTCCAGTTATTCCCTTGTTAAATTGTAAACCGATCCGATTCTTCCTCCCCTCTCCTTTTCTCTAGGTTAGGGTAAGCACCTCTGCTCTCCTGGAGTGCCACGAACGGGCCTGTTTTTCAGGATGTCCACGGTTAGCCCAGCACACGAGAGAGGTGTGCGTGCACGCCTGCACTGGGTGCCAGTCTGCCTCCTGCATATTCACTGTGGATGTGCTGAAAAGCAGACCTGTTTGTGGTAAGGATGCAAGTCTCGTTTCAGGAGGCCTTTTGCTGCAGACAAGCTTTCAGTATTTTAGCAAAGAAAGGCAGAGTAAAAATGAAGTAGGCGAGTTGAGCAGGCTGTGCGTGCGGTTCAGTACTTGGTTTTTTTTTTAATGTTCATTTCAGAACAGATGGATGGAAACGTCATGGGGGGGGGAGGCTGGAAAGCGCATTTCTTCGGTTCCCTCCCATCTCCACTTCCTATAATGCATCATGTTCAGGTTTTCACCTTCTTTGAATCTACTGCCGTAAGAGATTTATCGAGTCCCGGAGCTTATCTCTCTGAGAGGTTAGAAACCGAATAGAGGAGCCGCATTTCATGGTACCTGATAGTATTTGTTGTATTTTTATATTGCTGCAAGCCGCTCTGCCTTCTTTCGAAGTGGAGCAGGGTATAAATAGAAATAGGGCTTCCAGCATGGTGCAAACTGCACCAAGAGCGTAACGAGACTTTAATGACCTGAATACGTATCCCCTGGTGCCGAGGAGAGAGAGAGTTAAATCAGGCACAGAAAGAAACTCCTTTTTCAGTGGAAAGGCAGCTTGAAAGAGTGAGGAAAGCCATTTGTTCACAGCCAGGGCAGGGCGCAGGATGCGTGAAACCTCCTCCCGCTGGAGGCCAGAGCAGGAGCCGAATTCAGGCCTAGAGCATCCTTTTGTGGGCAGGCTGGGTGAGGCTTGTGCTCATATTCTCGCCTTTTGAGAAAATGGATAAATGTACTCTTAGGACTCTCGGCACCCAAATTGAATCTTTCTGTAAGAAAGAGATTTGTCTTAGGATGGAATAATTGTTGTTCACCAGTGTAAAAAAAACCAGAATGCTCTGCGTTCCTTGGGAGAATTAATGAAGTCGGTTCGTCTGACTTTTTAGAAATACGCAGCATATTTATTGCCTGCTTGCTCACAGTGTGCATTCTCTCACTCTCTGGACGTGGGCAGAGGAAGCCCGCTTAGCATGTTCACACTGGTGACAGCTCAGATTAACAGCAAGAAATCAAAACTGCCTCCCATGCTTTGGTTTTCCTGCTTCTTCCACTAGTGGCACCTTCGCATACCTTTTACTTTTCCGTTGTGTTTTTTTCGTTTGCAAAGGAAATTGCCTCATTGATCTGATCACATTTTGCATGCTTAATAGAAATGAAGCAGAGCCTCTCAGGGCAGCACACATTTCTTTTTTTTTTTTTTTTTGGAGTCTTTGTTGGTGAGATATTTGGGTTGGAGGCTTTCGTGCTTGTAGGCCTCCATGCGCCAGACTTCTTGCAGGTTATGCTCGGCAGCCCGGTTATCAGCCACACGGGCTTCATCTATTGTTGGGTGAATTTTTCTTATTCAGCTCCATCCACAGGTCATATTTCGAGGATTCCAATCCAAATCATGGATCATTGGTAGATCTTCAGATTTCAGTAGGGCGGGAAAACTTGCAGTCTCCTGTTGCCCCAGGGGCCTAAAATGTGCTACCTGGCGCCACCAGGCGACCTGAAAATGTCTGGGACCAGTATGGAGAAGGGAGAGGCCACGGCAGAAAAATGGTTTGGTCGTGAGCTCAGCAGGTAGGAGAGGGGCCAGACTGGGCTGGAGAAGCTGCTGTGCAGGCTCAGGAGGGCGAGGAGCCAACTGGGGGCGGGAGAGAGAGGAGACGGGGCCCGAGTGTTGGCGGTGATTGCCACTGTTGAAAGGGAGATTTGCCGCTGCTGCCAGGGCTCGCTCTCCCTGCTGCTGTCCATCTGAGAGGAGAGGATGGGAACGAAGGGGAGGGGAGAGCAGGATTGGAGTAGGTGCCGGGCAAAGCAAGTTAAAACAAAAAGCAGCATAAGAAAAAAAAGACAATGACTTTTTTTTTTTTTTTTTAATTATAACCTTTATTGCATCCTAAAAATTTGGGTAGGATCTGTTTCCTTTGGTCCCCGACATTTATCTGCAAGGTTTGCGCACAAAAGCTCAGTGTTCATTCAGGTAGGCATTAGAGCGCTGGAGATTTCAAGTTACTCGTAAGGACAAAGTTAAGTGCAGGTGTCTTGCTGGGGAGCAGTTTCAGCCCTGTCCCCTGTTGCTCTTCATGGTACGATGCTTGCACAGCCCGGAGATTAATGTGCCTAAGAACATACAGAGCTGGGTGGCTGGCGGCCATGAGAAACACCTGTCTGCCTGATGCATATTGCCTAGATATAGGGTCTTGGGGCTGGGACGAGCCGGCTGTCAACATTCACATGTGCACCTGTAACATATTGAGGTTCTGGGCAAAAACTGGCTCCTTGCTGGCTCTTCAGCACAGCAGGTGATGTCCGGCGACGCCCATGGTGCGCCCCCCCCCCCCCCCCCCCCCCCCCCGGGTGACTGCACAGCGTGCACCACCCAACCGGCCTGCACTGGTTCTGGAGGCTAAATGTAGTAAACTAAAATCCAGAAGCTTCAAGGTGACATCCTGGGGAATGCTTCTAGTTTCAAGCCCAGGATCCTAGGGGGTAGGCTGAGCTCCAGAGACTCAACGCATGGATGTCATGTGGGAAACGACCCTGAGGTGCATGACACGGGGAGGAGGGGGGGGGAGCCTATTCTAGCAGGATGGGCTCCACCGCATCCTGCTAGAATGTTGTTGCTAACAATTTAAAAAGGAAATAGAGCAGCTTTTAAACTAGCTCATGGGGGAAAGCCCACAGTTACTTGGGAGCACGTGGTTCGGAGCAGAGTAGTCACATAGGGTACCATTAAAAGGGAGGATATGGTTGTGGGCCTATGGATCACAGAGCCAGTAACATGTGCTTATGTGTGTGTGGGCAGTCACTGAATGTGAGAGTGCTCGAGTATCTGTGTGTGTGACGGAGAGTGCCACTGAATGTGAGAGAGTGCTAGTGCCTGTGTATGTGTATACGGAAAGTCACTGAATGCGAGTGCCAGAGTGTGTGTGTGTGCGCAGACAGCCACTGAATGTGAAAGTGCTAGAGTATGTGTGTGTGAGGGAGAGAGAGCCAATAAATGTGAGTGCGAGTGCCTATGTGCGTGCAGAAAGCCACAATTTCCTCATACAGCGACTCAGCGAAATCGGAATAACTGGACTTGCCCTCTGCTGGATTGCATCATATCTTAACAATAGGCAATACAAAATCAAAATTGGAAATCATCAATCTAAAGCCATCCCCTTTAAGCAGGGTGTCCCGCAAGGCTCCTCCCTATCATCTACCCTATTCAGTATCTACCTGCTGCCCCTCTGCCACCTACTATCTGAACTTGATCTCCCACACTTTATATACGCTGATGATGTGCAGATACTCATACCAGTTAACGACTCCCTAACCAAGGCCATCAACACCTGGGAATTCACTTTACTCGCAATTAACAATCTTCTATCCAACATACATCTTGCTCTCAACACTGCCAAAACAGAGCTCATGCTCATCACACCGCAAGATAACACTGATATCTCCCCCAGCGTCAATCTCATTCACCCAGCATATTAGAGACCTTGGGCTCACCCTAGACAATCATGTGAATTTCAAAAAATTCATCAATTATACACTTGGAGTGCTTTTTCAAACTACACACCTTGAAAAAACTAAAACCCCTCCATCTCTCCGATTTTTGTACAGTACTGCAGGCAACTATTTTCTCGAAAATCGACTATTGCAACTCCCTTCTCCTAGGTCTCCCTAAAAACACCATCCACCCACTCCAAATCCTTCGAAACGCTACCGCTCGCATCCTCACTAACACCCGTAGAAATGAACACACGTCACCTGTCCTCCAGGATCTACACTGGCTCCCTGTAGGACACCGTATCCGATACAAAACCTTCTCCATCATCCACAAAGCCCTTCATAATCCCGACATGAATTGGCTCAAAGAAACATTAACATTCCACACCTCCTCAAGACCGACCAGAAATCAGTACCTGGCAACCTTGCGCACACCCTCTCCCAAACTATACAGCCTTGCATCCACTAAAGCTCGATCACTGTCCATAGCTGGGCCAGTTAGTCTACGCCAGGAACTCTGCCCAAAGAAATTTAAGCAGAGGCTAAAGACCTGGCTATTCAAACAGGCATATACCATACCAGCCTGAATCCTAGTCAGGCATCTCGTTCCTTTCTTGCCCACCCACCCCTGGTTCCTCCCATAATCCCTGTGATCCCCCTAGTCCCTTCTTCTAAAGGTTCGCGTTTACAAAGAGCTCTCTGTAAAATGCTGTAAAATAAGCTCTTGTTCCCCATTTTAAGTTTAGCTCGTGTTATCTGCATTTGCATTCAGTTCGTTACATTTAGTTCATTTACATTCAGTTCATTTTCTCGCATATCTGAAGAGTTATATGTAAAGCATTTTAAGCTAAGTTCTTGTTTCAGTGTAAACCGATGTGATACTCACAGTGTATGTCGGTATATAAAATCGCTAAATAAAGTAAATAAAGGTGCAGAGTGGAAGCAGGGAGACCGTCTCCCCCATGGTGTTTGGGACTGAAATCCAAGGACAGTGTGTCAGGAGAGGTAGTGAGTCCATCCCCTGCGCCTCAGTCATTGACGGCAGAACAGGTGGCCTTTTTAGGACTTCAGTGGGGTTGGCTTCACAGTGTCTCCTGCTCTCGGGAGCTGCTGCCTTTTCCGCAGAGACCCCTCTCTTGGGCTAGTTTTGCCTTCACCCCAGATTTTATCCTTATGAATCAGGCCTGCTGGCCCGTGAAATAGTCACGAAAAAAGCCCCCAGAATTTTCCATACTATGAAATAATCACATGAAGAAAAAAAAAGATTGATTAAATGTCCAGTGAGACACGTGAAATGAGACCTTCATAATTTGGGACTGTATGCTTTCGCTAAACAGCTGTTCCAAGCATATTTTATAGGGATTGCTGAGCGTTATAAATGCTCCCCAGTATTAGTCATAGGTCTCATATGCTTTTTTTTTTTCTTTATCAGAAATATGCCTCTGTGAATCATGAAAAAATGTAAAAATTAAAGGATTAATGCACTTTTCGTTAGTCCAGGTTTTATCCACACGCTGAAGTGAAGCCTTGAATGGTAGCCGCGCCTCCCTATCCCCGTTGTACTTGTAAAATCTCATTTGTATAAATACCAGTGGAGTCATGAGGCGTCTTCTGGGGAGGGTGTGTGCCTCCCTCCGCAGGTTTTTCTGGGTCCTGCTCCCGTGAAGCCCGGGTGGGGGTGGGATGGGAAGATTCCTTGGGCAGCCTGCTCAGGTCAGTTTTCAAGGAGGAGGAGGAGGATATTGGCTCAAGGTCAAAGAGGTGAAAGAAGGGGAGATTGCTTCTAGGGTAGGAGAGGATTTTATTTATTTAAAAAGCTTACAATAAAACATCTATAAAAATTATACATAAGCTATGATCGATAGGAAACTAGTAACATCAAATAAAACAAATCAAACTAAAACATTAGCAGGAACTTGTGAACATTGGTTAAAAATAAAGATAAAAAATGTAAAATGTTAAAACACAATCGTACTGCGAGGGTTATAAATTTAGGGCCTGATTCATCAAGGTATTTTCCCATAGACACAGAATGGGAGAAAAGCCTTAGTGGATCAGGCAGGCAGTTCCTTAATTTTACTGCTTGAGAACCTTATTCTGCTAAAAGGATTAACCAGTTTTTGCTCCTGTTAGGAGTCGTACATCATAAGTCATAAGCCTGCTGGAATAAATGTTTTGACCAGTTTCCTAACTGTTAAGTTTCATATTTAATATTGCCTGGTAAGTGGCTTGTTGGTTCCTGTACATAAAATAGGCGTTCAAAATTCGTCAAGTCCTACTTGCTTGAAAGAGTCAAAACTCTTGAGACCCTTGCAGCTCCTTCAGAATGCTGCAGCCAGAGTTCTAACAGGTACAAGAAAAGCTGATCACATTACACCTGTTCTCAACCAATTACAGTGGCTCCCTATTGAAAAAAGAGCAGAATTCAAAGTCCTCACCATACTCCACAAAGCAATATACAATGCCGACTATTCCGCCTTTGATGACATCATTCACATCCATTGCTCCCAACGTACTACACGAACCGCCAGCAAAATTAATCTAGTGATTCCCTCACTACCACAGGCTAAATTATCCTCCACCAGAAACAGAGCCTTTTCCATCATCGGCCCTAAGCTCTGGATCTCGCTTCCTCATTGCCTCACCAATCAAGATAACTTAAAATCCTTCAAAAAAGACTTAAAACCCTGGCTTCTCGGCCAATCTTTTAAAGATAGCACTCAATGACTTTAAAATTCTTTTATATATTCTGCCATTTTTCAATCTTCAATCTCCCTGTTACAATGATACAGATGCCCTTCAATGCTTCATGAGATATATGTACATCTATTCAGGGTTCTATCCTGTGTTATCTTGTTATACATTCTCCTGTTGTATTTACTATCGTTAATTTTAAATTGTAATCTTCATACATCGTTCTATGTAACATGTTGTTTCTGTATGTAAACCGGAGTGAAGGCAACTCTGCTATACCTCGGTATATAAAAAAATGCTAAATAAAATAAATAAATAAATAAATAAAACAGTAGCCCTAATCCATTAAGCATTTGCAAACAAATAGAATTTTAAATTTTATACGCCAAGAAATTGGGAACCAATGCATTTCCATCAGTGTAGGAGTTGCGTGTTTCCTTATAGGTGTACCAGAAATAATAGTCACTGCAGCATTCTGAGCCTCATTGTAGAATATGATTATAGTGGTCATGGTCCACCGTCTGTTGTGGCTCTGCCACTGGGCAGCGGACACCGCCTCTAAAACACATTTAAGTAGGCTACCCTTCAAGGGAAAGCTTCTGTTCGGTGAAGACCTGGAGAAGCTGGTAAAGGATTTAGGAGAAACAAAGTCTTTGCTTCAGAGGTCAAGTCCCAAGGGTCACTGGACACTTTTTTTTTTTTTTTTGTAACAATTGATTCAGTGAATCCAGGCTGTGCAGGGCAGGCAGGTTCCCCTGCTCTCAGAAAGACAGACCTGACAAGGGGAGTTCTTTTTTGGGGAGCTACAAAAGCAAGCCCTGATGATGGTGCCCTGGAGACAATTTTCCAGTGAGTGAACCCATATCCTGTCAGATTGATGGGTTCTGGACGAGTTCAAAACTGCAATGCCCTAGAATTTTCTTCTCAGATTTTGGATACTTTTCTGGTGTCCCCATTGGTCTCAAAAAGAGCAGCTCTAAAGGCAACCTTAGCGCACCTGATCCAATCCGAATGTGGTGCTTTCAAGAGGTCAGGAGCACTATTCAATTTAATGTCCCATTTGCCAGGATATTTGATTTCTTTTTTTTTCATATATTTTCCATAAAGGAGTGTTTTACTCTTTTCTAGACTTGCTCCTGGAGATTGTGCAATCGGTCACTGTAGTAGTAAGAAAAGGAGAATTCCTCATAATCGCTGGACTTGACAGAGGCTCACCTCCATGTTCCCATCACCAACCTCCCATCAGAGGTTTCTCATAGTAAGCTTTTGAGGTCAGCAGTTGAGAAAAAAAGATATCACTTTGACAAAAAGCACAAGATAATGAATGACTCTAGAATCAGACTCTGTTAATATGATGCTTGAGTTTATCATACTTATGTGTAGTTTAATTTGTTTCATTATTTTAAGTTGTGTTTTATGAAACAGTATTTTGTAAAGTGCTTTGATTTTTTTGAGTATGCGGTATATACAAATTTTTAACTATTTGTGGCCTTCTGGAAGCATTATCAGTTCCCAGCACTTCCTTTCAATCTAGAAATTACCTTGAGGACTGTCTTCAAGGTCATGGTGGTTGTTGATGGCCTGTCTCCACAGATTAGGAATCCTAGAGCACAGTTATCTAGACAGCTGATTTGAACCAATTTGAAACGGGCAAGTTGTTCATCCTTAGCGAGAGTCATTCAGTTACTGGAATCCCTGAATTGTGAATAATCTGGTGCCCTCCCAGTCCTTGAAGTATCCGAGAGCCCAGTTTGACACTGGGATGGGCAAGAAGTTTGCGACTGCAGACATAGGGGTAGATTTTCAGAACTATGTGCGTGCGCTACCCGGCACGCAGACATGTACGCCCGATTTTATAGCAGGCGCGCGCATGTTATAAAATCAGGGGTCAGCGTGTGCTGACACCCACGGGCTTCCCCCGTTCCCTCCCCCTTAACTAACTCCCCCCCCCCTCCCCCCCATTTCTTATCTCACCTTTTGCGCCTGCCTTCAATCTGCCGGCACGCGATCCTCCGATACAGCAGCAAATGGCCGCTGTGTCGGAGGCCTCTGGCCCCCCCGGACCACCCCTTTAGTAAAGCCCCGGGACTTAGACGCGTCCCGGGTCTTTACGCGTATCACCGGGCCTTTATAAAATAGGCTCGGCATGCGTAAGCCACTCTATGCGCGTAAAGCTTTGAAAATCCGGCCCATAATTTGCAATTTGCATTTCGATATCTGGGTTCTAGTGGCTTCTAGATGCCCCTCTCCCCAAATGTGGGATTACCTTTAAGTTTTTGGGATCCATGGTGGCAATCCTGGACTTGATTCTCTGGGCAAGGATTCATATGCACCCACTTCAGATGACACTTCCTTCAAGGTGGTCTCCACAGTCTTACAATAATTACAAGATTGCCTTCCCCTCCTGGTGCTGGCCAGGGGGAGTCTGTCCTGGTGGCTCTACACATGCTACAAGGCATGGATCTGGAGCTTCCCTCCTGGGTCATTTTGTTGACAGACACATCTGTTAGGATGGACAGCACATTATCAGAGGCAGGCAGCTCATGGTGTTTGGATGCAGTTGGCAGCTACTTGGTCCATAAGCAGGCTCGAGCTCTCCTGCATTTCCTCTCAATAATTGTGAACTATAGTTTTGTATTTTTTCCAGATTTCAATATTCATTGTTGGATTGGGGTTTCTACTCCCCTAGGAGCAGATCTCTGGGGAGAGGGGAGGGCAATCAGATAACCACTGATTTTGTTGGAAGCCTTTTGGGTTACTGTACCCTGGGGTTTAGCATTGACACAGGATTACTCAGAGCCTTCCTGGCTGCACCAGCTTGTATGTAGGGAGTGTTCTGTCTCCATCTGCTGGTAGGATAGCATGAATCCATGTGTCTGGACTGGTGTAGAGGACTCAAAAAAGGAAATGAACAGGTAAGATTCAATTTCTCCATGCTCATTTACTCAAATTATGGACAAAATATGAAAAACTTTTGGATTGTACCTATTGTAATTCCCCTTCTTAGGAAATGACAAAAGTGCATTTGATTTTACTGGAAGCTTGGCAGTGGGGTTCTGCGTTTTTCTCTTCATTGGCTTCTTGTTGTGCTCCAGAGATCAGTCGAGTGCCTCTGAATTGGTGATGGTTCATGCACAGTGAGAGATGGAGGACAAAGCAGGTCCAGAGCCCACAGAACACTTGAAACAGACTTCTTTTTATGATCACCTTTTTCCATCCAGAGCATATGGGGAATCAAGTCAGCACGTAGAGGTTAAATAAATGACTAAGCTGTTAAAAAGAAAATGTTCCACAATATAGTGTATGTTGGTTCTCATTTTTTTAGGATTTTAAAAAAAAGAAAATAACTATTCTGATAGGATTATTT